>NC_081413.1:89760677-90960677 GCF_030272615.1 Cryptomeria japonica | reverse complement strand
ATTATCTGTACTCATGACACAATGCAAATATCTTGTGCTCTCCACACTCTTGAATCCATGCATTGATCTTCTATCCACATCTGCAAAATGTACATGTGTACATGAACATACATCTCAAGTTGTTTTAAAATATTTGAACTAGGAACATTTTAAAAAATTTAAAAAAATTCTAAAACACTAAAAGAGAACACGTACTGGTTATCTCCCAAAACACTCTATATGGAATGGGTCTATATGTTCTCAATGATGATTCACTAGGATAATTAGAGTGCACAAAGTGTTTCTTACACCATTAAACAACACCGTGTGCATCATCTATACAATCTTCTATATAATTTATTTGATACTTTCTTAGAGCATGTTTGACACAAGCTCTTGCACCATCATGTTCACTCTTTCCATGACCACTCTCAAAAAAACTCCAAATAGGTGGTTTTTTGTCATTTTGATGATATCTACATGGTGCCTTAAATTTCCTTGAATATTTGAATTGTACCACACATCCACTAGACCAAACAAAATGTGTAACTATTGTTATGCCTCTCTCCTTCAAATATTCAAAAACCTTCTTAAAGAAATGTTGTACAAAAAGTGTGTCATGCTCCTTATCACCACTGATATAGAAGTGGTACTCTTTCTTAATGAAATGATTTTCAAATGTACTATAAACACCATCCAAATCCATTTGTGTATGTTGATAACACACATGCACCATAATAGTGATTTTCTTTAAAAAGTAATACTCTGATTGAATCTCTTTTTCATGTGCAAAAGAGTAATTTTTTGCGAAGTCCACTATGGATAGAATAGCTCCAAGTGGGAAAGTGTCTCTTAATGTTTGAAATTGTTGTGCTTACCACTTGAAAAAAAAAACATGGCATATGTATGGTTTTATCAACTTACGAAAATTTTCCATAAATTCTCCAATAGGTATCTCCTCTTCTACATAATCTAACCTTGTAGATTCCTTTCCAAATTTTGTTTCAAATTTATTGTACTTGTAACTCTTGCAATTTACTATCTTCTTTATGTTAGTATCTTCATCTCTCAATGACAATTTAGCTAACTCCCCACATGTTCCAAAAATTCCTTTTATGCAATTTATTTGACCAGTTGCATTATCATCTAATTTATCACATAAGGTGGATGCTATGAATTGACTTGTTCATTTGGGATGAGACTTTTCATAGACATGACTATCTTCTCTAATCTTTCAAAACACTTGATAGTACAGATCAAATTCGATGTGATAACAACAACAACAAGTTTTGAAGACTTTGTTTACCTTCACAAAATATGGCCTTAACCTTTCAAACATGGTTTGTCAAATCTTTATATGAGGGTTTGTTTTAGTAAAAAACACATACAATTCATGTTTTGTTGTGTCTAACCAATGTTTTACATGGAGATCATAACAATCAAGGCCAATCCTTTTCTTGATAACATCCTTATCATTTGATGAAGGACAAGTATTAGCATTCCAAAAACTTGTCACCAAGTTCTTAACAACTTCAATTCTATCAAAACGTGAATCTCTAAACATAATTGCCCAATTACCTTCTAAGGTAGTATCATCCAAACTCCTCCTTTTCCCATATTTTGATATTGTCTTCTTACTAAACCAAACTCAAATGATAGTGAATAGATTTGTCTTTTTTGAGGTAATCTTTCATTTACTAAAGATGTCAACACCACTCTTCTTGAAATGGTCTTATCTACTATTCGACGTGTTTTACCAATGTTCTCCAAACCTTTCTTAACATTCTCAACAATAGACTTTTGTAGTTGAGAAGTTTTCCTCTTTTGACTTGTTGTATCTATTCCCAACAATTTTAGTGGATCTATTAAGTGTTTACAAGTAAAATTGATAACAGTTGAGCTTTCTCTAGTGTAGTATCAAGATTATTGAAATGAGACATTATTTCTTTTGCACTTTTATTCATTGACCTCCTTTTAGTATGTCTAGGTTATTCACTAAGACATATCAACTCATTCACATTGATTTCAAGTAAATGATCTAAGTTTTTATAAGAAATATTTCTCTTCACCTATTTAGCTAGATCCACAATATGTTCATCCATACTGGTGGTAGGAGATAAGGAGCTTGAACCCTCTCCTTTGACCTCCATTAGTTCAACTTGGGAAAGAACCTCCCTATTTTATTCAACTATAATGTGTTCTTCAATAGGTTCTTTTTCCTCAACTCCCTCTTGAGAGCTTCTTCTCGAGCTCATTTTGCACATAATTTAAGATGACAGAGAATATTTTTAATGCAATGAAATTTTGAGTATAATTTGAAACCAAATTTCTAAGTCATAGTAAGACCTAAATATTATGTCATAATAGGTGGAATATTATGTCATATTTAATACCTATTATTGCATAATAGGTCTTAATATAAGATGTAATAGGTCCTAATATCTACATAATATAGGTCTTAAGGGGAGTCTTGAGTATAATTTGAAATATTTTTGCGTACATGATCATATTAAGACATATAAATAGAACCTATTATGTCATAATAGGTTCTATTATGTCATATTTAAGACCTATAATCACATAATAAGTCCTAATATCACATAATAGGTCTTATTATTACTTAATATGACCACGTATGCAAAAACATTTCACATTATACTTGGATCCTCTTAAGGTCCATATTATGTGATATTAGGACCTATTCAATGCAATTAAATAAGTCTTAAATATGACATAAGTTAGAACCTATTATGACATAATAGGTCTTATTAATTATGACTTAATATGACCATGTATGCAAAACAAATTCACATTATACTTGACTCCCCTTAAGACCTATATTATGCAAATATTATGACCTCTTATATGTGATATTAGGACCTAAATTATGTGATAATAGGTCATTAATATCACCTACATAATAGGCTCTAATATCTCATAATATAGGTCTTAAGAGGACTCAAGTATATAATGTGAAATGGTTTTGTATATGTGGTCATATTAAGTCATAATAACACCTATTATGTCATAATAGGTTCTATTATGTCATATTTAAGATAGGTATTATCACATATAATAGGTCCTTATATCACATAATAGGTCCTAGTATCACATAATATAGGTTGTAAGGGAACTCATCTATAATGTGAAATATTTTTACATACACTTGAAAACAAGGTAAACACAATATTTGTTGTTTGAAAGTGTTTGATTATTTTGATCATGCAGGCACAAATCCTAGGGCTAGCCATGACAATAGTTGTTGAATCTCACTTGGGGGGTTACCCCGAGCTATGCAATTTATAGCAGATACTTAGGTGCTTGACCCCAGTGGCTCCCCTCCACGACACTCACTTCTCTGAGGCAGCCAAGCACCGGTCCCCATGAGAACTCCCCGTGGTGAACTTTGTATCTCTACTAAGAATTGTGTGTTTGTGAGCCGCTCTAGAGGTCCAATCTCCTGCCCCAACAACTAGAAGGTTTTGGGCTTCTAACACAAAAAAGGCACTAGTAAGGGAATCCATTCAGGTGGGCATAGATCTGATGAGTTAATGTCTCTATGCCATTCCAACACCCATTGCTTGCAACTTTCATTACAATCACTTTTATTTATAGTGTTTTGGAAGACCTTGGCTTTATCTTGTTAACACTTTGGGTCATCCCCTCTCATTGAGCCTTAAGGGCTACTCAAGAGGCGGGCCCCTTTCTAAGGATAAAATAAAAAGAGCCTATTGTTCAAGACACAAAATGCAAGTTTGTCATTTTTAGAGAGCTAATTGAAGTGTTTGATAAACCTTAAAGACACTTGGTATCAAAATCTAAATTAAATTATATATTTATGGACTATCTAAATTAAATTATAAATTATAAATTATAAATGGGAAAGAGAGGGGTCCTAAATATCTAAATTTTAAATTAAAACCATGATCTATTATAAATGGACTTAAAAGGGGAGAGAAAATGCCAATTACACAACAAGAAAGTTAATGGAATTTGAAATGCAAATACACATGTTTTTTCAAATTAAAACTGTACTCACATAAATCTGTCCATTTTAATTAAATGAATATTTTGTATTTATTTGATTAAAAATCCACTAGCCATCAGTTAATTAAATAAATATTTAATTAATTCATCCCCAAACATTCTTCTATTAATTAAATAAATTACTCAATTTATTTTAATTAATTCATTAAATCAAATTTCAATCAATTAATTAAATAAAATCAATTTATTTAATTAAAGCCCCTTTTCCTCTTTTAAATAAATTAAATAAAACATTTATTTAAATCATTATCCCCACCCCACTTGCATTTTCCTACAAATGCAACTTGCACACATTTATTGAAATAAATGAATTTTTATTTTAATAAAATCCTATTTTCCCTCACCCACCAAATCCACTTGCAAACCTAATCCCCTTCTAGATTCTTCTAACCCCTTCCTAATTAGCCTAATCCATCTCCTAATTATTGTCACATTCCTAAGCAAAATGGAGTCACTTCTCAAAGACTCCAAAGTCTTTGAAAAGCATTTAATGCTTTGTGTGTTCAACAAATTAACCCGCAAAGTCTTCCAAGACCATTTATGGCTCTTACATAACCATTTATGGTTATTTCAATCTTGTCTCCCCAAACATTTATTGTTTTGACCATATTCATCCATTTCACATTTGAACAAGAGTTTATCTATTGGATAAAAGCTTTATTCTTTGAATAAAGAGTTTATTCATTCAACCAACCTTGACTCAAAATCCCAAGGTCATATCAGGCATTTAATGCTTATTCCCTCTCCTCTCAACCTATCTCACATTGACACTTGTCATCCTGGGATTGGGTTGAAAGCCCTCACATGGATTTGAAATCATTCAATCCTGACCCTTGTTGAGATTACTCAATCTCAACCATCCATTGCTCCATTTTTCCTATAAATAGAGCCCATTCCTTCATAATCCAGATCCTGAAAAACTTGTAAGCATTTAGACTATAGACATTTTAGAGAGCATTTTAGCATAGCATAACTAAATCTTGTCTTTTTGGTAAAATCAATCATTTTAGCATTAAAAATAGCTTTTCATTTCATGTTTGGAGCTATACTACAATCTCAATCCTCCATAAGCATCCATAGTGCAAAAAGCTGCTGAGAGCTACACTATTTTGGAACTTGGAGAGGAGAGGAACAAGGGAGAAAGAACTAATATCATGTTGAGAGATAGTTGGAGATATCTCATTGTCTTACTTCTTTAGTTAGATTCATTAGCATGTTTTTAGTGTCTCCTTTGGAATGCCTTCATGTGTTTGGTTTTTGATTGACTAACGCTAACGTCTTGTGTGTTTTGTGTTGATTGATCTTAAACTAACTATTTGTGCCATTTAGGAGGGCATCATTTGGTGAACCCGACGTGAATCGAACATGCAACCTTCTGATCATTTTTTTTGAAATTAACATTTTACTTGTTGAAATTGCCACACAGGTCGCGCTTCGGCGCTATTGAACGCGTTTTAGCGCTATTGCAACAATTTCTTTTAGCGCTATTGACCCTAAAATAGCGCTATTGAAAAGGTTTCAGTGCTATTGACAACATTCCAGCGCTATTGTCACAGTTTCAGCGCTATTGACACACTTCCAGCGCCTTTGTCTTCTCGGATTTTTCTCTTCTTTCAGCGCTACTGTTTAAATTAGCGCTTCTGCTCATGCAGACTAGCGCTATTGTATGAATCAATGCTTCTGCAAAAACATAGAATAGCGCTATTGCGACAGAGTGTCGCCCAAATTGACTTGTAACCAAAAAATCAGAATTTAGGCTTGTGGAAGCCCCCCCCTTTGAGCATTGATTTTATTAACTTGTTTCTTTTCTTTGTGCAGGTTAACAACCCAACAAAAATCACAAAAATTTTCATTTAAGTGCTTAAAAAGAACTTAAAAACACAAAAAAATAGTTTTTCCTTGTTTTCTAGTTAGGCCTCATTTTCTTTGGTGCTTAAAATTAACAATGCAACTTTAATTTCATTTGCATCAATTGGGACTTAAAAAGCACAATCCACACTTCAATTTTTGGTGCAGTAAAAAGAACAATCCACTTGTCTTGATTTATTTTTGGCAAACAAATTTTCCTTCATGCAAACGTGTTTTTCATTAAGTTGACCAGGATTTCCCAATTCTAGATTACAAAACACATTGCCTTTGAAGTTAAAAAGAACACCATTGCTATTGGAGCAACATCTCCAAATAGTTAGATCATCTTTGCAAATGTTGGATTAAAAAGAACAAGTGAATTTCGTGTTTAGCACGCTTGTGCACAAAAAGTCAGTCGAGTGGACCTACTTCTAACACACACTATCCTCTCCCTTGGCTCTCGTGGTCCTAGGTGCAAGAGAAAAGTGTTAGTAACACTCAAATTTTATCTTTTTAAGAGAGGCCTGCCAAGGGATCGATACTCTTGGGAATGACCTCGAGCAGTAAATCCTTCGAGTCGCTATAGAAATCAGGTGAGAGCGAAAGCTGTAGCCTTGGGTATAGCTGTTCCTACAGTGTAACTGGCCGAAAGGACAAATGGGCCCCACCACCAGTTACAAGGCTCTTAAGTGAGTCACTGCAGAATGAACTTATGTCCAAAAACATCGAACATGACTAAACACTTTTAAGTAGTAGCCCACCCGTTCTATTGATTGAGGATATTTGAGATATAATTTAGTGCAAGAGCATAGAAGGTTTTTCTCCCAAGATACTCACCATACATATTTCCTTGAATAGAAACATAGCTTTTTGAAAAGTCACTTGTGGCTTAATAAAAGTGGTGATTCCCCCATCATAGGGATCATCTATTTGTTATGCTCATGCAAGACTTAGTATATCACATCCTTACCTGCCATGGCGGGATTCATAAGGTATGTAGTACCAAAGTCGAAGAAATATCAAGATGTGGGCTAAATTTATCACAACTGGCCATTTGACCTTAGGGATAAAAAGTGTTTCAAGTGTGTTCGTTTTACAGACCTAGTGCAAATTGAGCCGACTTCAGGTTTTGGAATTACACCTTAAAATAAATCTAAAGGAAGGGTCAAAAACAAGTCCAAGAATTGGGTTGATCTAGACCCATACTCATTTGTGCCTTTCAGGCAACATTCTTGTGTTTGTGTGCTTGCTTTGTTTTCTTGTCAAAGAAAAATCAGAAAATCCATTCCAAAAACAAAGTATTCATCCAACATTCCTCAAAAAACAACCAAAAATACCAAAAACAAAGTACAAACAACAAAGAGACAAAAATTTATGACCATTCTTCACATCTTGCGAAAGAAGAAGTGTCATCAGAATATTACCTTGAAAAGAAGACCATTAAGCTCAAAGGCTTTGATCAAAAGGAGGAAATTCTTCTATCTCAATAGACAAATCTTTGTCTCACATAGAGTCTTTCTACATCGCATGCATCTCTATCTTCAAGGTAAAACAAACGAGTTTGATTCCAAATCATTGAACCGCAGAGCTTTTATGCAATATAGAGCTCTGAGTTATCACAAAAATCAAGGAGGAAAGATTAATCCCAAATTCTTCCCAAACATTTGTATCACCTACAACACAGCTCGAGAAGTGCCACCAACGCCTGAAAGGGAAGAAGAAGAGTTTGTCCCATTTGTGACACAAAGTTTTTATTGAAGTTGAAAACATTTTCATCCATCATCTCACTCATACATCATCACTTCATCATCAATCCATCCCAAAACTCTCAAAACATTAAGAGGTTCTTGTCCCAAGATTCCTTTTTAGATATTGCTTGAAATCAAACACATCACATCACTTTTTAGATTGTTTCTACATCTAGGATAACCTCATCCTAAGAGACACATCTATGCAGGTTAAAACTAGTTCATGAGTGAATCCTCTCATTGCTAGGTAGTCAAAATTTGTAACACATCTCAGATTTCTCTACACCTTATCACATCCAAACTTATCAAACAAACAAGCAATTCAAAGAAGGAATTTCGGTTACATCTACCTTAAAGTGCTAGAGATCCCCATACAACACAAATCACCAACCAATCAATCTTTCATTTCATCACCACTCATCATCATCTTCAATCAACTTCAAAAAAAAAAAAAACAAAAAAAAACAAACAAACAAACTTGCAAACAAAATGGCTCAAACCCGATCACGATCAAGGCAACGAGAAATAGAAATTGAGGAAGAAGAGGACAACCTCAATGAATTTCAAGAAGCACTTGGAAGAAATGGGAATGATGAAAACCCAGGTACACCCACTCCTTCAACAATCGAGAGGGTTCAGCATAATCCTCATTTTAACAGATTATTTGATGAAATACTAAGGAGCAACGCAGATGCTCACTTCTTAAAACTCGCTCAAGAAGGAGCCAAACTCCCCTCAAACTTTGATCTTGCCCAATTAAGACAAGCATTAGAAAGACAAAGTCGCCATGAGGAGGAAAGGCGTAGAGATCCCATCAGATATAACATCCCTCGAGGTAACCCACCACCTCCTCCTCCTAATGAAATGGAGATGTTGCGGCAACAAGTCAAGAATCTTGCCCAAAAACTTCATAGTGGTGTTAAGACCAATCAATTCTCACTTAACGACATCTATCCCTATCCGTTTGATAGGAATCTTTATATGCCACCCTTTCCACGTGGGTTCGAAACACCAAAATTCAAAAAATATAGAGGAAAGGGAGATCCCCACGATCATGTCCGAGAATTTCATTCCACTTGTCTCGAAGTTGCATATGAAGACACATACTTAATGCGCCTTTTTCCCCAAAGCTTGGGAGGAACAACCACATCATGGTTTTCCCGACTACCAGGTGGCATAAGAACATTTGAGGAACTCATCCAGAAGTTCCTATCTCATTACTCTTATAATATTGAACGCGACATCACCATGGTTGATCTATGCAACACCAAACAAAAACCAGGTGAATTATTCTCAGTATTCCTGCAACGATGGCGCCAAATGTCTAGCAGAAGTTCTCTTCAGTTACCTGAACGAGAACTAGTGGAAATTTTCATTTCCAACTTAAACGAAGAAATGGAATTTCACCTGGATGTCAAAGATACAGATTCTTTTAACGATATGATCACCAAAGGTATAAAATGTGAAAGGGCACTCATCAAAAAAGGACTCATCAAAATCTTTAATGAACCCAAAGATGGTCCTCGCCCGCGCTTCAATAGTGATAAACCGAACTTCTGGAATAAGAATAAGAATATTGTCAACGATCGAGTTGTGGATGCTCGGACTGTCCAAAATGCACAACCTGTGGTTCGGTTTGCAGGACAAAATCCTCCACCTCAAAATAACACAAATGTTCTTCCTAATCAAGGTCGCATCACATCTCATGATGAACCAAGACCCCGTCCACAAAAACAAAAATGCACATACACTCCCTTAGGGGAACCCATTGAAACAGTGATGCGACAACTCATTTCTCAGAATTTGATCACTCTACCTAAGTTATCAAATTATGAGCCTCAAGTCAAACCGGCATGGTGGAGAGATACTGAACATTGTGAATTCCATCAAGGAAGAGGACACAAGACAAGTAATTGTCATCGATTGAAAGATCTCATTCAAGATCTTATTGACCGAGGAGAAATTGAAATTGAAGGGCATGACCCAAAAACAACCAATAATGATCATCAGATGTTCAAAAATCCACTTCCATCGCAAGATCAAAGGGGTCCTTCCACGTCCAGACGAGGTCCTGATACCACTGATTATACGCAAGCTGCGTATAATTACACTGTCAATCACCTGTATGATGCCAGTGAACAAATTGCAACTATCACCTTCAAAAATCCCACCTCAAATTGCAATGTTGTTACGCGTCGCGGCAAAGTTACCATCAAGGCAGCTCCACAAGGCACCACCTCTGTCCCAAAGCAATATAATCTTGTGGAACAATTAGATAAAACGCCTGCGCTCATATCCATTTTAGAGCTATTACGCCTGTCACCATCTCATAAAACTATCTTGGATCAAGCACTCCAAGAGGCGTCAGTCCCTCCAAACTTGAATACGGACCAATTTCAAGCCATGGTTGGAAATCTAAAGTCATCACCTTGTCTCACTTTTTCTGAAAGTGACAACTCTTCGTTCCAGCAACCTCATAACGCCTCACTCCACATTGAAGGCTTTGTCAACCAACACAGGATCAAGCGAGTCTTGATCGATAATGGAGCAGGCCTAAACATTTGCACACTTCAGTTGGTCACGGCATTGGGATATGCAATAGAATTAGTGGATCCTCGTAAGAAGATCACCATCAAGGCCTATGATGATGCAGAACGTTCATCCAAGGGAGCTGTGGTACTACCAATCCGAGTGGGCCCTGTGGTAAAGCATATCATTTGTCAGGTTCTGGACCTTCCTCTGCCATATAACCTATTATTAGGGAGACCTTGCATACATGCCATGCAAGCTGTTCCATCTACCTACCATCAATGTATCAAGTTCCCACATAATGGTGCAGAGATCACAATCCTGGGCGATGCAAATCCCTTTGCATTTTGCCATAATATCAGCCATCAACCAGAAATTACTGTTCCTAATAATAGGGAAGCCATTTCCTCCACATCATATGTAAGTCCTACCTCTCTTGCCAATTCTAACACTCCTATACCCAAGCAAGAAAAGCTTAAGATGAAAGTCGAGAGGAAGGTCCCGGGGAATATAACTTAAGTCAACTCTTTTGTGTGGGACAAATGCCCACTTCTCCTAGAACACATGGTAAACCACAGCAGTTACTCCGAAAACCCATAGTCACGCCCGCATGTGCTTTGACGCCTTTCATCCTTGGAGAGAATCAAGAGGAAGAAACACAAGATAAGGACCTAGCGGAATGGATCTATAAAGATCCCATCACCACTGACGAACCGCAAGTTACACTTCCTACGGAACAATATGGCAAAGGCCTCCTCATTATCCAAAGAATGGGATATGATGGTCAGAGTGCTTTAGGATACTGCAAACAAGGACGACATGAACCTCTACTACCAGAATTCAAGCCCAAAGGTAATACAGGCCTAGGCTTTGAAAAAGAGATCCTTCCTAAACTCAGATTCAAAGGAAAACCTAGCAAACCATTTTGCCCGCCTACTGCAAAGAGGACACCTTTCATAATCAAAGCACCATCAAACACTATCCCGACTGCCCCATCGAGGCTCACAACTCCACCGCAACCATCACCAATGTCACTCATCCCATCAAACGAATCAGTAATCCCATCAGCAGCACCCATAGCAGCCGCAAATATCTCCGAACCCGCAGCGACATCTATGGCACCAGTAGTTCCAACAGAAGCCATTGAGGCAACATTACCAATACTTCCTGTACCAGATCCTTTAAACCCCATCATGGTTCCTGCAGCACCGATCACCTCAAAGGTACATAAACCAGTTACGCCTGTAGTATTCAACTCCAGCGACATCCCAGTATGGTATAGCAATCGGATGCTGGAAAGTGATTCAGAGACTGACTCACATGAGTGGGAATTTGATTCTATACAGCTTAACACTTCAGATGAGGAAGACACATCACCACCTCCACCATGCAAAGACATCCCTGTTTACGGAGAAGCACAGATAAAGACCACTTGGGTACCTAAGCTGGAAACGTCTTCCACAGACCCTACGTCTCATCCTACGCCTGATTCTGACAGGGAGAGTACCATCAACGACCTTCACCACACTGTCTTAACCCTCACTGATACATCTCCCGCACTTAACTTAATCGATGAAGTAATGCCCATTATCCACCCTGAACTCATTGAATGGAACCAACCACATTCCCCATGTCTTGACCTCTTCCAAAACGATGAGGCTATCATTGACTTTTTGGAATTAAGGGATAATCTACCAAGCAGGGATCACAAAGCTAGATTCGCCATTGAACTTAATAGCGCCGCATACTTCGGGGCGGATGCCAAACCCTTTAGCTGCAAAAATATAACATTAAAACATGGATCTTCCAGTGAAAACCACACTGTGGCACTGTTTGATCCGACAAAAGTAAAAAGAAAGAGCGTATCCAACGGTGAAAACCTCTCTGAGGCACCTGAGGATGAAGGGTTTGACATTCTCCCTGCTAGTACACAACAGGAACGATCAACAATTCTTATTGAGGAGACTAAAGAATACAATGTGGGGACTCCTGAAAACCCTCATATCATACATCTGGCATCTCTTCTCACTCTAGAGGAATAGCCTCAATTTATCGAGTTCTTCCAGCAGTGCCAGATCAACTTTGCATGGTCATATGTAGACATGCCTGGGCTTGATCCAGATTTAGTCATGCATCACCTCACCGTCGCAGAAGGAGCCAAACCTGTCAAGCAGAAGCTTCGTAAGATGCATCCTCAGATTGCTGTGCAAGTCAAAACCGAACTCAAGAAACTCCTGGATGTTGGTTTCATTAGACCAATTGATTATGCAGAATGGATCTCCAACATTGTGCCAGTCGGCAAACCAAAAGGGGGCATCCGCATTTGTACCAACTTCAGAGATCTGAATAAGGCATGTCCTAAGGATGACTTCCCTCTACCAAATATCGACATCATAGTGGATTTGACAGCAGGACATGCCATGCTTTCACTCATGGATGGCTTTTTAGGATACAATTAGATAAAGATCGCACCCAAAGATCAACATAAGACAGCCTTCACATGTCCTTGGGGCACATACTGCTGGAATGTAATGCCTTTCGGTCTAAAGAATGCAAGAGCGACCTATCGGAGAGCAATGACCACCATCTTCCATGACATGATGCATACTATGATGGAAGATTATGTGGATGACTTACTAGCAAAATCACTCACTAGAGAAGGACATCTCCACATCTTATATCAAATCTTTGATAGACTGGAACAATACCATGTTCGACTCAACCCAAAGAAATGTGTCTTTGGAGTGACCTCCGGGAAACTTCTAGGATACATTGTCTCAAGAAAAGGCATTGAGGTTGATCCAACAAAGGTTAAGGCAATAATGGACATGCCACCTCCAAAGAATATCAGTCAGCTAAGGACATTACAAGGGCGGCTTCAATCCATCCGAAGATTCATTGCACAATTGGCTGATAAGTGTCACCCATTCACACACTTGCTACACAAGAACATCCGCTTTCAGTGGGATGCCAGATGGCAACAAGCATTTCAGACGCTTAAAGACTATCTCATGAATCCACCATTGTTGATGCCACCAGATCCAAGTAGACCATTGTTACTTTATATCTCAGCAACAAGTACCACACTGGGTGTGCTACTGGCACAACATAATGCAGAAGGTAAAGAGTGTGCTATATACTACATCTCTCGCACACTAGTTGGCTATGAACTCAATTACACACCTATCGAGCGAGCTTGCCTAGCAGTAATCTTAGCAGCCACTAAATTGCGGCACTATCTGTTGACACACAAGGTACAACTCATCGCAAAGATTGATCCACTCAAGTACTTACTCAGCAAAGCAGCATTGACAGGTTGCTTAGCCAAATGGGTAATGATTCTAAGTGAATTTGACATCGAGTATGTGGACCGTAAAGCTATCAAAGGGCAGGTCATTGCAGATCAGTTGGCTGATGCACCACTCATAGACGATCATCCCCTCATTTCCAATTTTCTAGATGAAGAGATATTCATGCTCACAAAAGTACAACCATGGAAACTATATTTTGATGGGTCATACACTAGGCATGGCTCAGGGGCAGGCATTCTGTTTATCACACCTCAAGGTGATAGCATCCCGAAATCTTATAGGCTCACATTTCCATGCACCAACAATATAGCAGAATATGAGGCTTTGATCACAGGACTCAGATCAGCCATACAATGGAAATTACAAGAACTACAAGTATATGGCGACTCACAACTAGTCATTCGACAAGCAACTGATGAATATCAGACCAAAGATGATAAACTCATGCCATACAAGCAAATGGTGGACACTCTAAAGACATCATTTACTACTATCACTTTTGAGCAGGTACCAAGAGATCAAAATTGAGCTGCTAACGCTATGGCTACCATCGCATCTCTACTAGATCTTCCACAGAATTCAACATGCTACGAGTTCTTGGTAGAACAGCTTTGGATCCCCGCGTATGATATCCCTGAATCCGAGATGATATGTCACCTTGTCGGTTCTGAATCCCCATGGTACGGTGAGTTCTACACCTATCTCCACGATCATACCCTTCCTCCCAACCAATCAAATAACCAACAAAAAACCTTCATTCGCCAAACTGCTCGATATACCATTATTGCCGAAACCCTATACCGATGTAGTCTTGATGGTACTCTCCTTCGATGTCTGGAACAGGATGAGATAACAAAGGTTTTGGAAGAGGTACATGAAGGAATTTGCGGGACTCACTCAAGTGGTCCATCACTAGCCAAGAAGATCATGCGAGCTGGATACTATTGGCCATCTATGGAAAAGGATTCCTACTACTTTGTCAAGAAATGCAAGAAATGTCAAGTTCACGGTGACCTGATACATGCACCAGCACAGGAACTACAACCAATCACAACACCATGGCCCTTTTGTCAATGGGGCCTTGACCTTGTGGGTAAGATTCATCCATCTTCGTCCCATGGCCATAAATTCATTATTACCGCCACCGAATATTTCACCAAGTGGATCGAAGCTGTTCCACTTACCCAAGTCACCGGCAAGCAGATTGCCTCATTCATCCTCAACTACATCATCTGCCGGTATGGTGTGCCCATGTCCATTGTCACAGATAACGGTCTTCCTTTTAAAAATCAGGATGTCCATGAGCTTTGTAAGAAATTTCATATCCAACACCACTTTTCCACTCCCTATTACCCACAAGGCAATGGTCAGGGCGAAGCATCCAATAAAAACATATTAAGAATCCTAAAGAAGACAGTCAATGATGCCGGTCGTGATTGGCATGTTCAATTGAATCCAGCATTATGGGCATATCGAACTAGCATTCGAACCCCTACAGGTGCAACTCCTTATTCATTGGTCTATGGTGCTGAAGCTATCTTACCTATTGAGGTCGAGATCCCATCATTACGAGTTTCCTTGCATAATCTCATCGATGATGAAGCCTACAGAGTATCCTGTCTTCAGGACTTAGAGTTACTTGATGAGAAGCAACAAGCTGCATACAACCATCTCAAAGCCTATCAGCAGCGCATGAGCAGAAGCTACAATCACCGAGTTAGACCTCGTACATTTGAGGTAGGTGATCTTGTTCTACGAGAGAATCCTCGCAACCAACCAAATAGAGAACATCAAGGCAAGTTTGAATCAAACTGGCTGGGCCCATATGTTGTCACTACTGTATTCGGGTCCGGGGCATATCAGTTGGCTACATCAGATGGAGAACCACTCGCAGATCCAATCAATGGCATGCACCTCAAACGGTTTTATACCTAAGGTGTATAGAGCATCAGGCTCCCCTACATATCAGAAAAATACCAAAAAACATTCAGAAAATGTCCTGAAGAAAATACAAAAATATTCAAAAAAGTAAAGAAAAATCATGCATCCAAACGGCGAACAAACACTCCGGTGGCACCTTGGGTAAGTACGATGGTGAAAACCTGGCAAACAGGCGCCACTCGTAAAGGCAATGGCTCTAGTATCTTTTAGGCTCGTTGCGATCACATTCATGCACACATACATCCATCCATCCAAACCAGGGCTTGTTATTTGATCTACAATTAAGAAAGTACTCCATGCGTCTAACATCCCACCTTTTCATAGTCAGGTCTACAAACTGGGGGCAATACCCTTACCCTTGTGATGGAAGTGGATTCTACATTGACTTATATGTCATTACGCTCTTCATTCAGGCAATCATCAGAAAAATACCAAAAAACATTCAGAAAATGACTCTCGAAAATATCAAAAACATTCAAAAATGATTCACAAAATCCAAAAACATCGACAAAACCCATCAAAAATAAACAAAAACATGGCAACACCTTGTACATAGTCATCCGATCAGATACCAAACACGCATTGACAAACTACTCACACAATGACCATTTACCAATCAAACCAACACAATCGACTTCAACAATCCAAACCTGTCTTCAACAAGGATGCATCCTTCCTTACCAAAACAAAGACAAAAGTGACATTTTCTTTGACAAGAAAATTATGTTAAGCTATCAAATGCTTGGTTGATTCGTGAGTAATTCATTTGTTTATCTATATCGGGATCTTTCAGCATTGTTTTGTATCGTTTGCACATTATTTCCGATGAAGTTCTGGGGCATGTACTAATGGTGTCTATGTGGGAAGTTCACTAAGCTATGTGATCATAGGCAAAAATGCAGTCATAGATCACTATGACTTGCTGACTACAGCGTATACCTCGACCATATGAGCATGAACCATTACCAAGGATCCATATTATTTATTCTTTATGTATATACTATTTGTTTACAGGTACAATGCTCATTCTTTGGTTCCTCCTCATCCAATTTGGATAAAGGTTTCTATTTCTTAGTACGGTATGCACTTGTCTCAGGATATGATCAGCCTAAGATCAAGGAGGATGATCCAAGTCATGCATGAACGGAGATAATCATTGTCTGTTCCGCAAGCAATACTCTGGTCGACTTGACCCTTATATCAAGTCGTTTGTATTAACTTGCTATATTAAAAACCATGAAAGAAATACTCAGGTCATCTTGAATCATTATGTCAAGATGCTTGTATTCTCTTCCAACATTTTAAAGCTCAATGATGAAAATAGAGCACTATGGATTGTCATTTCACCTCATCTGTTTATATCTTGCATTCCGTTGCATATCACCCATCCATTCATTCATATGTAGCATTTACATGCAAAAAAGACTAAAAGCTGGTCTTGGATACAATCACGACCGAGTACTCTGATACATCATCAATGCATCATGCAAAGTCTTAAAAAACCTTGCATTCCTCATGGTCATATCATCATTACATTTAGGTGCATCTTGCATTACGTCCATTCATGTCATTTTTTTAAACATTGCATATAGTTCATCATTGACATTACTTTTCATTTAAAAATCATTTTCATCACTCATAAATAATTAGATTCATTCATGGGATCAAATTGTCTTTGGTTGTATTACATCATTTAATAAGCATTCATTTCATATCAATTATCCATTATCATTTTATTAAACTTTTCATCATTTATTATTTGCATTCATTTCTTTATAGTAAAAAGGATGCATTCATTCATTACTAAGTATCTTATAATGCTCATGTTAGGATTCATTTCACATTGCATTTATTATCATTACATTAAGGAGCAGTTATTATCCCCATCAGTTATCGTATCATCCCATTATCATTTGTACTTACAAACATATTTAAAACGCATTTAGAATCATTCATTTAGGCATTATCATATAAACACTTGTACTTTACATTTGTTTATCCATCTGCATTCATTTTAATATCATCATATAAACACTTGTACTTTACATTTGTTTATCCATCTTCATTCATTTTAATATCATCATATAAACACTTGTACTTTACATTTGTTTATCCATCTGCATTCATTTTTATCATCATATAAACATTTGTACTTTACATTTGTTTCTCCATCTGCATTCATCATATAAACATTTGCACTTAAAACATTTTGTTTATCCATATTACATTCATCTAAAAACACATCTAGATGCATATTTATACATACATATCGTTCATTCAAAACTATTGCATTAACCTCATCACATAAATCATCACATCATTATATTACATATATAAATCATCTCATCATTGCATCACAATAAAATCCTGTTCATACATCAAAACATAAGCATATATCATCATAGCATTCCATACATAAAGCATTACATCGCAAAACAAATACATCATAAACATCTCAATCTGCATTCATATGTCAGTATCTCACATCATAACTCATCATACAAACATAAATCAATAAACATATCATCCTGCATTCATCTGTCAGTATCTCACATCATAACTTATCATAAAAACATGCATAATAGAAACATCTCATCAAATGCATACATGTCCACATATACATCTAAGCAATAAATCATAAACATGCATAAACATCCATACATCATCACATGCATATCATCACAAAATGGGATCTCCTCATATATATCATCTCATATATCAGAGTACAAAGAAGTCTACAAAAATCGGCTACCAAGAGCCATCCAAGATACAGTCCATAAATAGACAAAGATGCAATACATATATGCAAAGATGCTCTCTCAAATGCCGCTCTGGTTAGATGCTGTACCTGCCCCACCCCTACCTACTCCACCACTGGTACCGGCACCACCTGATCCATCTCTCTGTGGAGACCTCATTGAACCCCCACTCCCTCCTGCATCTCCTGATCTATCCCACCTCAGAGGACCCATCACTCCCCCACTGCTCTGCATCTGCTATGATCGCTCGGATCTCGACTGCCGCATCTGGGTATAACTGAGAGCTCGCTGACTGAATGGCACCACCTGCTCATATAAACCTCGCCAGTACTCTATCTCAGCCTGCGCTCACCCAAACTGCCTCATAGTCTCCCCTGACGGACCTTGTGCTCCTGCTCGGACTCTCTCCTGCAGCTCCGCCAATCTCTCCACTGCCGTATCTCTCTCCCGCAGCACCACTGTCAGCTCTGCCTCACGTGCAAATAGCTGCACATCTCTAGTTGCTACCTCCGCCTCTAATCTCTCTACCCGGGTCTGCAAATAACCTATCATGTGCTCCCGCAGATCCCCAGTAGCTCCCTCCCCCATGTCCATGGCTGCTGCACCTGTATCACCCCCTCCACTAGGTCCTTCCCCTACACCACCCTCTCCAGCAATCCCCACTCCTCTAGCCATCGGGATCTCTCTCTCCATCCCCCTCCCACTCAGCTGCACTCCTCCCTGCATCAAAGGTCCCTGTGATATCTGAAGAGGTAGTCCACCTCTCCCTCTCCACTGCCTCGGCATCCCCAAACCTCCTCCACCTCCTCCACCCCCTCCTCCTCCTCCTCCTCCTCCTCCACCTCCACCTCCTCCTCCATCTCCTCCTCCTCCTCGACCTCCTGCTCTCCGTCCTTGTCCCTGTCCCCTCTCATCCTCAAAAGCTGGGATCGGCTCAACTGGGTCTGATATCCATAGAATCGGGTGCGCCGCCCGATACTGTGTATACTCTGCTGTAACCCCTGCATCCACGACCCTCGGTCGTAAGTCCCATGGCCGCGCCTGCAGTGTCCGGAACTCTGCCAGTACCTGATCATACGGTAGCACTGGACCCCATGCATACCGCTCTCGGATCACTCGTGCATACTCCCCTGATCCGCTAGGTAGTCCCTGCTGCCGTCCAAACTGCCTCATCACCCGTCCCGGCACCTGTCTCTCCACATGATAAGAGGTCCTCCCAATGAGGAATCGGGTCATGAAGCAATACGGTAGTGCCTCTGCATCATCCTCCCATGGCTCACACTCCAAGTATGGCTGCCAGATCACTGCATCCAAATCATCTAATGCCCGCCGCCACCACTCTAGCTTCCCCAAGTGGGGCTGGCTCATCATACCACTATACATAAACATATAGGGCAGGTCCACGGCTCGGAATCTCAGACTCACTAGTCGAGTCATTGGTAGATGCTCCCATGCCCACACATGCAGCAGCGTCATGCCTACTGCAAGAGAACCTCTCCCCCGGTACACTACCTCATGTAACTCCTGATACATGTGCGCTAACACGCATGGCCCCCAAGTATATCGGGTCCCCTTAGTCACCATCATCTCTATAACCTGTCTCCACCCGACCGCCAATCCATGTGACCGCCTGTCTGGACATAGAAGTCCTCCCACGATCCCTGACAATACTGCTGGAAGGGGCTCATATAGTGCCGCTATATCCTCCCATGCGATCGAGCCATCATCAATGTATACGTCCTCATCAAATATCCTCTGACAAGACACTGTCCCCCAAGATCGATCATATGTCACCAGCTGCCCCCGAATCAAAATCCGAAGGATACGCCACACATCCTCCAATGTCACCGTCATCTCTCCCTGAGCTAGATAGAACATGCACGTCTCGCTGTGCCATCGCTTGCCAATGCTGTGATCAGGCCGTGATTCATCTGAATCATGGGCATATGCATCACCTCGTAGAGGCCAGTAGCTGCAATACAGTCTATCTCTATCTGTGTCAACCGATCTCGCAATCCCTGTGTCGCGGGGTGGCGCTCGCGTAACTGCAACACGCGCAGATCCTCCTGCACATAGACATTCATCCAACCACCATCAGTTGTTTTGTTATCAAACTTTCTTAAGTTTAAACCTAGACTATCATCAGATACTTTGATCAAGTATCTTTGGGTCTCAACAGGTAAGCAATCATGGCCGCCTAGACTTCAACAGGCATTTATCCTAACAAATGACCTAAGTTTCATCGGGCTGCTATGGTTCAAAACAACTCCCACTTCACCTCGCCATCCATCAATCGTTAGGCATCCAGAGATTTATTTTGTCTGAAACTGGGGCATCTCATTATCCTAAGGCAAAAGCGCTATTTTATCTACAATAGCGCTAGTTATACACAATAGCACTACAATCACATCAATAGCGCTCAAACCTTTCTACAATAGCACTACAACACCAAAAGCGCTAAAAACGCTATACAATAGCGCTATTACCCCTCAATAGCGCTCAATTGACCCTACCATAGCGCTAATTTGTCCAAAGCGCTAAAACTTGCCTACAAAAGCGCTAATTAATAGCAAAAGCGCTCAAACTATCTTATAAAAGCGCTATTTCGGCACAATAGTGCTAATTCATGGAGCAAAAGCGCTAAAACAATAGTTCCAGCGCTCTTGCTCCGACTTGACATGGACTCAGCTAAAAACATATTAAAAATGCATGAAAAGAAAGTTTTCAAATTTGCATACCGCTGGTCCATAGTCGGCTGGGCGTTGGAATCATCGCACTCGCTCAAATCGGTGCTCAGTAATCGGAAACGACATCTTCGCTCCTCCTTGCCCCTCCAAATGTCACTGTCAGAGCTCTTGTTTTCAACTGGTCGCGGTCACAAATGATCTTGTTTTCACCCCTTTCACCCCATTTATACCCCCCGTCGTCACCGTAACTTCGCCCCGCTCATCGCCGTGGTCCCCGTGAACTTCCCGAGCCCCCCATTTCTCCATGTTTCCCCCGTTTTCTTCTATTTTTCACCAGTATACCTAACTTCTTCTCTTCTACCACCCTGCCAATTTTCATTCTTTTTCGAGAGATTGCCCGATTTTTCAAAATTTTTCGGCCCATCTCTCAAGGGGGCATACCACCCATTAAATTTACATTTTATGGGGCATTTCTTCACACCAGTTTTTCTTTCTTTGAAACGATGCGATAAACTGCACCATCTCAAAGAGGGGCAAATGTAGTCACATAAATCTGTCCATTTTAATTAAATGAATATTTCGTATTTATTTGATTAAAAATCCACTACCCATCAGTTAATTAAATAAATATTTAATTAATTCATCCCCAAACATTCTTCTATTAATTAAATAAATTACTCAATTTATTTTAATTAATTCATTAAATCAAATT
The DNA here is from genome assembly GCF_030272615.1 of Cryptomeria japonica. Taxonomy (NCBI): domain Eukaryota; kingdom Viridiplantae; phylum Streptophyta; class Pinopsida; order Cupressales; family Cupressaceae; genus Cryptomeria; species Cryptomeria japonica. The sequence continues at coordinate 90,939,116 of NC_081413.1, read as the reverse complement.
TCAATCAATTAATTAAATAAAATCAATTTATTTAATTAAACCCCCTTTTCCTCTTTTAAATAAATTAAATAAAACATTTATTTAAATCATTATCCCCACCCCACTTGCATTTTCCTACAAATACAACTTGCACACATTTATTGAAATAAATGAATTTTTATTTTAATAAAATCCTATTTTCCCTCACCCACCAAATCCACTTGCAAACCTAATCCCCTTCTAGATCCTTCTAATCCCTTCCTAATTAGCCTAATCCATCTCCTAATTATTGTCACATTCCTAAGCAAAATGGAGTCACTTCTCAAAGACTCCAAAGTCTTTGAAAAGCATTTAATGCTTTGTGTGTTCAACAAATTAACCCCCAAAGTCTTCCAAGACCATTTATGGCTCTTACATAACCATTTATGGTTATTTCAATCTTGTCTCCCCAAACATTTATTGTTTTGACCATATTCATCCATTTCACATTTGCACAAGAGTTTATCTATTGGATAAAAGCTTTATTCTTTGAATAAAGAGTTTATTCATTCAACCAACCTTAACTCAAAATCCCAAGGTCATATCAGGCATTTAATGCTTATTCCCTCTCCTCTCAACCTATCTCACATTGACACTTGTCATCCTGGGATTGGGTTGAAAGCCCTCACATGGATTTGAAATCATTCAATCCTGACCCTTGTTGAGATTACTCAATCTCAACCATCCATTGCTCCATTTTTCCTATAAATAGAGCCCATTCCTTCATAATCCAGATCCTGAAAAACTTGTAAGCATTTAGACTATAGACATTTTAGAGAGCATTTTAGCATAGCATAACTAAATCTTGTCTTTTTGGTAAAATCAATCATTTTAGCATTAAAAATAGCTTTTCATTTCATGTTTGGAGCTATACTACAATCTCAATCCTCCATAAGCATCCATAGTGCAAAAAGCTGCTGAGAGCTACACTATTTTGGAACTTGGAGAGGAGAGGAACAAGGGAGAAAGAACTAATATCATGTTGAGAGATAGTTGGAGATATCTCATTGTCTTACTTCTTTAGTTAGATTCATTAGCATGTTTTTAGTGTCTCCTTTGGAATGCCTTCATGTGTTTGGTTTTTGATTGACTAACGCTAACGTCTTGTGTGTTTTGTGTTGATTGATCTTAAACTAACTATTTGTGCCATTTAGGAGGGCATCAAAAACAAAAATTAGTTTTAATTAAAAAATGATTATTTTTAATCCTACCATTTCCAATTGATTTAAGAAAAATAACTATTACTACTTATTGTAGTTGCCATTAGTTTTTTTATCCAAAGTCATTCTATATACTCTAGTCGGTTACTACTACCGAAACATTCAGTTGGTATGCACAAAATAGTTGGCTATAGAAGAAAGTAGTCACAGAGCCCAGTATTCACCGAGTTGTCTACCGAGTAACATTTCATGTCTACCGAGCAAAAATAATGATACACCAAGTGAAATGTGTTACCAGATTCATTGAATCTAGACACACATGGGAAAACGTGTTACAAGATCGAGGAACATAGAACCGTTATCACATTGGAAATTGCACTTAAAGATTGTGTATGATTTTGAGGTCATCTAACCAATGAAATATTTTGTATAGTTATTCATTCGATAAATCATGTTTGTAAGATCAAACCAATGAGCCTGATCACCGACATAAGAGATCTATTTATACAGCATGGATTGAGAACAGATAGAGATGCATAGAGGTGTATGAAGCAAGACATGTGTGATACATAAGAAAACACTGAATGTTATGACTATTACAGAGACACAGAGGTCATCGAGAAGGATTTCAGAGAACAGTCAAAGAACAGAGTAAATACAAGGGTTTACCAAGTTATTCTATGGGTTATCGAGGTATGCTATAAGCAAGGTAGTCTCATTTTGAGCACATAGAATCTGCTATAACATTACAGATGTAAAGTTGTAGATATTTGCAAAGATTTTATTGTAATATTTTCAAGTTGTAAGAGAAACCTTTAACAGGGTAAAAGACTAACAAAGTCTATAAATTGTAAAGCCTTAAACCAGGTGCAACATTTAGTTTAAGTGTTGTAAAATCCTTTAGCAAGGTAGATCTAATGATCTTGATACTCCTAACAGGGTAAGCTATCAGAAATAGTTGAATATGTAGTTCTAACCGAGCAACCTTTATTATTGCAGTAGTGAAGTTGTGGGTGCCATCCCCACTGCAGTTTTGCTCTCTAACCAAAAGTTTCTGCATAACCAAAATATATGTGTTATGGAGTGAATCATGTATGATTGTTATTTATTTGTTTTAGCTTTATGTTATGTTAGAATAGTTTGCAGTTTATGCATAATAGTAAAGATATTGTTGATAAAAGGATTTGAAGTACTGATTCACCCCTCCCCTCTTAGTACATTAGCTTTCCATATTGGGCCTAACAATTGGTATCAGAGCTTGAATCTTCGAAAAAGGTTTAACAACCTAAAGAGAAAGATCTTATCAATGGAAGGATATAAACAATCTCAGAGAATTGTGTACCTGGAAGAAGAGTTGGATCATGCTAATCAAATGATTGCAGACATGCAAAGACAAATGTAAAAATCATTGAAAGTTAGAAGGATATTATCTAATGATTTGGAGGACTCTCAAGAGTTAGTGGAACAAATTGAAACATCATCTGAGAACAGTATATCTGAAGAGACTGAAGAGATGATTAAAGAACTAAAGGAGAAGAACAAAGCACTGACTGATCAGCTAAAAGCAATGGAAAGAGGACATGAACATTTCAACAAACAGATGACTAAGAATCTTGATGCATTAAGGACAGCTGAGGATAAAGTAAGAGATCTAGAAAAAGAAAAACACCATCTTGAAGCATTAGTATCTGAAAAGAATGATGAAATCACAAGGTTGATTGGGATTCAACAAAATCTGTCAGATCAATTGGGCTACGCACATCATGAAGCAAATCTGAAAGATGATGAGAATCAAGCATTGAAACTTGAAGTATCATAGTTGACCAATGAACTTGAAACATAAAATAAATCTAAGGAAACACTGAAAAAGAGTTATGAAGCATCAAAGATGTTGGATGAGCAACTGAATACAAGAAGACCCAACAAAGAAGCAGGACTCGGATACAAAGGAAAAGAGTGTACTGAGAAGGGAATTCATACAACCAAGAGAGGAGAATCATCAAAGCAAGCTAGAAATAAGAAGAATATCAAAGGAAAGAAGCCTATTTGCAACTACTGTGGAAAACAAGGTCACACTGCTAACATGTGTCAAATCAGAAAAGGTAAGCAATTGAATGTCACTAGGTCTAATGGTTATTGTCACAATTGCAACAAATATGGTCACATTCTTAGGATTCCCACAGATACTAAGAGGGGGGGGGGGGTGAATTAGTATCTAACCGATGTACAAAATTTCTTAACTTAAAACATGCAGAACATATTATAACAGTGTACCAGTAAGCAAGAAATAATGCAATAAATAGAATTAAGAACATCCACATGAAAAGCACACCATAGCACAAGGATTTAACAAGGAAACCTAGTGTGGGAAAAACCTTGGTGGGATTTTGTGACCCACAATATCCACTTACTGGCCAGTAAGAGAATATTACTTACAATAGGGGCTTGCACATGCAGGAAGGCTAACTGCCTAGGGCTCACTACTCAAATAGGAAGTCTCACTGACTTACAATTTGGATTGTACAAATCCAATATCTTGTACTACTTTACAATAGCATCTATAATGCCTGATCCAGTACTAGTTGTTGCTCTGCTTCTTACATAAACCCTTTAAACTATATTTCGCATAATAGGTCTGCCTTAATATTTTGCATAAATCACTTTCTTTACTTCCTTACCTCATCACAAAATGTCTACAATTATCTCTTTTATATACAAGAGTCATTTTACAATATGCCAAGTTGGCTTACAAAGTTTTATAATAATAAACAAAATATAATATAACAAAATCCTATTGGCCTCTGTGTCGGTATACTTCCTTTCTCTGTGTCGGTGCCGGTGTCCTGAGTGCCAGTGTAGAGTGTTATCTACTGATGCTGGTGCACTAACTTGTCGGTGTAATGCCTTATCAGTGCCATAGGATTGCAAGGTTGCCATCAATGACAAAACCTTCAATCACATAAAATGTCTCATTGGAGTGTGCATATGCCAACAATCTCCCCCTTTGGCATTGATGGCAACACTCATGAGAAATTTCAAAAGTGTATCAAAAAATGTGAAGTCCAAAAAATGTTACCAAAAATGTTTGCTCCCCCTGAGCATATGATTCCTATGATATTGAATTTTCTCATCCCACTACTCCCCCTTTGGCATCAATGACAAAGGTTGTCAAGATGTCAATAGGGTTTGTAGGTTCAACCTTGTAACTGGATAGTTACAATTTGAAATAGATCTGCCAAAATCAAATTTATACTCTCCATAAACTTTTTACTATCTCTTATTGTTGTCTCTATTTTGTTAGCTGTACAGGTGAGATGTTGCAAATGCTCTGCCGGTGCTTTTTGTCCCTGTATTAATGCCTCAGATACTTCCTTCCATAGTGATGCTAGATAGTCCAATCTTGGACTCAGTTTTAATCTTAGATGCTTTGCCTTATTCACTATTCTCTCTTTTTCTCTTTCCAATTTAAGTAAATCTTCCTCAAAATTTGTTATCTTTTGTTCAAAAACTGATAGTGTATTAGGTGAGTTGACAAAATTATCTGCAAGTTTATTGATTTCATCCTGTACCTTGCTCATCTTCTTATCTATATCTACAGTCAAAAAGTTTGTCTTACAGATGTCTTTGTACAGAGTTTTGTGCTCTTTCAATAAATTACACAATTCCAGTAGAAGTGTGTCAAAATCTCTGGTACACTTCTTTATTTTCTCATCAAAGAATTTATGCTTTTCAATTTCTACTTTATCCTTCAATGTCTCTTCCTTTATTTTCTCAATGTTTTATGTGATATACTTACACAAGGTATCAAGTTGTCCTAAAGAATCTTTATTGTCTATATTATAGTTAGGAGCAATTACCTTCAAAATTGGTATGGTATCATCTATTGCCTTATAAGCTTGTGAGCTACAATCTGTTATCTTTTTAATTGAATCTAATAGTACCTCAGTCACATTAGTTGATTTGTAGCCTGATGATGAACCTAGATTCTGAGTACCGCCAATGGAAGTAACCAAGATTGTATTGACCTCTGGTAGGTCTATTTGTGTTTGCATTTCTCTAAGCAATGGTTTTTCTACTTCTCTAGTTGCTGGTGGCAGTGTTTCCTTGTGAACCTATTCCTATTTCTATTGTTGTTCCTATTCTAGAGCCTTTTACTCTATTTGTTGCATTGTCTTAGTCTGAGTCTCTACCTTTTGCTCTTTGTTATCTGCTGGTTTCTTTTGTGTGTTATCAGTTAGCTACCGGAGGCTCACTAGCCATTTCAGTCTTATCAGTTATATCTTTGTCTACCACAATGTCGATCTTTTGAGTATCAACATCCACAGTATATAAGACTTCAGGATTAGGATTAACATCCTCTACATCCATACTTTCAGCTGCTGATTGATCTTTTGTAAATGTTGTTTTTATAGGTGGAGTAATAAAAGGAGGTGGGGGTACGTTGTCTTTAACCTTGATACTAGGTGGTCCACCAATTTTACCTTTACCCTTGTCTCTTTCCTTCTGATATACCTTTATAGGTTTGTGACTCATGTATTCTTCTTGTTTTTCTTTTTCCACTAGGAAAATGTCCCATGCATTTTTTGTCTCCTAAGTCACCTCATTAACCCTTCCAACCATTAAAGCAATGTGTCGGTGTGCAGTAGAAAATGCTGACCGGTTGGCTTGAGCAATTAAGTCATCAATTTCTTTGGGTGAATTCACCAGATATACAGCAAGTAGCTTTTCTATCTTTATTTTCTTGTCCAGTTCTATTACTGCTTGTCTTCTTGTTTCCAGTCTCTTAAATAATTCATCTGGAACTTCATCTACTACTTCCATCAAAAATTTCTTATACATATCCATATGCAATATAACACTATTTTCTACTTGTTCTTCTTCATCAGCTGTTAGAGTGTCATATATTTTCTCTATATTCTTCAATTTTCCTTCCTCTGTAATTTCATTCAATAGTATGTTAAAAAGGGCCAAGTCCTTAATTGTCCTTTTCTTCTTCTTTATTGTAGCCTTTCTTACCGGAGATCTTATTGCTTGCTGTTTTTGTCTTGTCCTCCTAGGTGAGGATGTGGCTACCGGTGAGGGATCTCTTTTCCTTACAACTCTCTTAAAATTTGGAGGCATGTCACTCTCCGAAGAAGTACCTACCGCTGATAGGTGAGTTTCAGGTTGTGGAGCTGCTAACTCATCCTCTGTTATACTGGTTTTCTTTAACACATCTTCTTTAATGGCCTTTGCCTGTCTGGAACCTTTTCTTACAACTGCCTCAACCTTTTTCACTCTTTTCTTTGATTGTATTTGGCTTTCAATAGTTTCTGCACTACCAAATATTTCTTTCTTAGGTTCTCTAGGGGCTTCCAGAAGTGCTTTAGCATAAGTTTCAATTATATGATCATCTATTTCGTAGCCCATTTATGTTACCCAAACAATCCTAGGGATGACTGCTTCCATCCAAATCTCATTCTTCTTGATTACAAAGCATATTTCATCTTTATATTTGTCAACAATCTTTTGTGATAACCTAATTCTTTTCTTCATTTTGGCCTTTAGTGCTTGAAAGAAATCATGGATATTGCTTTCCTTGTCTTCTCCTATGTTATTGAATAGTTATGTTAACTATTTACCTACCGGTATATAATATCCAAGTTCTTTGTAGCCTATACTAGCAGATTTCAAAATTTAAAAGTTCCTTTCTTGTCTTTCTTAATCTTGCCTAAATTGTCAATTAATTCATCCTTCAACCACTCACATACATCAATCTTTGCATTATCTCTAACCATATCATAAGCACTCTTAATGCATAAACTTGAAACTGAATTGAGTCTATTTGCATGAGTAGCTTTATATCCTAATATCATGCTGATAAATCTCACATTAATATCTATTACATCATTGACTCTTAAGGACCTTCTATCAGATGTTGCACCAGTTAGGTTTGTAGCAAGGTCATTGGATACCTTCTTAGTTTTGTCTAGCCTTTTACCGGTGGTTGGTAACCCTATGACAACTTTCACAACTTCCTTAGTGATTTTGTGAATTGCATCTAGCCAGAAAAATTCACCATGTACCCTACTTAAGACTATCCTAATCACATCCTTGGGGAATTCAGGAATGCTAAGGACCTCTGTAAATCCTAGGGTTTCAATGATCTTGTTGTTCACCAAAAGTGATAACCCAAGACACCTATAAATCTATCTATGAGATAGCCAATCTCAAACAATGGAACACCTCAGGGCTTGGACAACATAACATAGGATCCTAATGATCTTCCTGCACTTCAGGTTCTGCTAGACCTAGGGGGGGACACCCTTTTGATGCATTGAATACAATAATCACAAACATAAGACTGCATCAACAATGAGCAGACAAACCATTCCACAAGCTCACCAAATTAAGAACACACTACAGATTGGCTAGATCTGTATAAATCATAGGTGAAACAAAGCTTTGGAAGGATAGAACACACCCCTAAACATAAAGGGAAATAGATTTATCTTTTAAATTGTTTGATCTGAAAGACATCCCCAAACTTGTAAGATTAGTGCCTTATCCAAGGGCAACAGAGTCACAAATCAAACTATAAATGAAACCTTATACTGCAAATCCATCTTCATTATTAAATATTCATGCATTTAATGCCTTGCATAAATGCATTACTCAGCTCACTCACAGAAAATATCAAATCCAGACACTATATTCCATTATTCATGATTTATTACAGAATTTAAATTCTTCCTTGAAGAATCCCTGCAAACAATCACAATTACCTCCTTGAGATAACAAATCTCATCCTCCTTGAGGATCTGAACTGAATATAATGAAAATACAAATCCAGAGACAACTTTAGTTTGAATTTGTGCATGCCTTACATACACAAGAACCTGCAGCTAAGAACACCTATAGCAGACAATTGAACTCCATTACTGAAAGGATAACCCTTCTCTGTACAATCTGGAAGAATACCTAGAATTGGAAGCCATGAAAAAATGGAGTCCTTCTCCAAATTTTTGGAACCCTTACAACTGAGAAGAATGGGGAATAAAAAGATGAGGGAAGAAAAACAAATCTGCAACTGAATTGCCAAGTCTCCCTTCTCTAACTGAATTTTGTTCCCATGAAAACTGCATCCAAAATATCCCACATTTTCCAAAATTAACCTCATAGTCATATTCCTCACTCCGAGAGCTTTCCGAAAATATATAACACTTTATACCTTGGCCTAAAATTGAGTCCTGGGCGAATTAATTCCCCAATGTGCTCAAACATTTAAATTTTTCATTTATTAATATAGTCTAAACTATATAATAAACAATTTTTATTTTAAATTTTTGCCTCCATATGTGCTCTTACACTTTGCCACGTGGCGGCCTCTGATTGGTCGATGGGGTTGAGCGGACACCACCTAGGATGACACCTCATCTTTTGCCACTTGTCGGCCACGTCACCGCCACTGGGCTGCTTGCTTGTATGCCACGTCATCGCCACTGGGTGCCACCTCACCGAGACTCGCCTGCTGGACCGCTGACTGTACCCGCCACCTATGTGCCATGTGGACGGCTCTCTCTCACTTTTGCTATTTCATGGGGTTTAAACTACGTGCATCTTCCCTTCGCGAAATAGCGCGAGCCGTTGATCTCTCTCGAACTTGCTCACTCATTAACCTGGCCTTCGTCTGCAAAATTTTGCCTATTTGCCTCGGGAAGTGTTCCTATGTGGGTCCACCTAGTCACCATCCAGTCAACTCCTATTTTGCCTCGGGAAGCATGCTCATGCATGGGCCCACCTTGGGTGCCCATAGACACCTTGTGTCAAAAGCCTTTATGGCTTAGACATTATACTACTGTGGAGCTTTGCTTATAAAGATTAAAAAATACCACTTCCCAGCCAATGTGGGATAATTCATTTTTACCTGTAGCTGCACTTTTAAGCTTTCTCCCTGAGTTTTAATGGCGATTTTGTGTGGTCTATTCACCTTGCTATAGTTAGAGAGGGAGGAGATGATAGTTGTACACCTACCAATTGCATTTGCCACGTTTTATATACCTTTCGGCACCTTGACCACGTAGCGAGGAAGAGAATTTGCATTGGCTGTGAGTTTTCAATGCTTTACCAGAGGCATCATGTGAGGGAGAAGATGATAGTGTGGAGTTTGAAGACCACCACACAAGCTGCTGTTAAACCTTTCAATCGCTGCATAGGAGGAATGAATTAGCTGCCAATTACATTTGTTTAAAAATTTCTTTAGCTTTTCAATAGCCACACAGAGAGAAGCGGGAGGCCCTTTTAATGTTTGCATTGGTTTTAAAGACTTCTAATGTGCTTCCCAATAGCCATGCTGCCTGGAAGGATTGCTGCTGTTCACTGAAGTTTTATATACTCTTAGGTTTCAACGCCTTCTCCAATGGCATGTAAAGGATCCACACAAGAGAGCTTCACCATCCTGTGCAGAAGAGGGAAGACTAGTAGAGATTCTGGATTTTGAATTACACCTGCCAATGTGCATTTGCTAAATATTTTAAGTTCTACATGCCACTTGACATTTGCAAGAAGGAGCTACCGAAGCATTGGCTGGAGTTTTATTATCTTTTCAACATGCTCTCGTGAACTTTGCTTTGTCGAAACCTTCTCTGCAGCCCCAAATTCCACTCCATGTTGGCATTAATTTGTCTCTGTAGCCTCTTTTCATATCATGTAAACTGCTGGGAAGAACGTTGGGGGGCACATGAAGGATATTGGTTTTAATTGGCATTCATTTGCCAAAATGCAATTGCTTAAGAGTTTCTTAATTTGCTGTAGCTTCACGTGGGGAGTTTGCCACCAAAATCATTTACCATTGGAGTTTTTCTTGTCTTTAACACCTTCTTCAACCTTCCACACCCAGCCAATACATTTTAGTGATGGTTCCACGTGGAGAGAGGAAACTGATTTGTAACTGAGAATTGCATTTGGTCTGCTCTTACTGGTTGCCATTTGCATCTATATTTTTTAATGCTCTTCTTTGTCGCTGAAGGGGGATTTGGCTCCAAACTTGCCAATTTTAAATTGCCGGAAGTTCATAATAACATCTTGAACTCTTATGACATGCCTTGTGATTATAATCCATATTTAGAAAATTCTGAAATTCTCCCAGTGAACAAAGTCGCCAATAAACTAATACGACATAGGCATGAGCCAGGTCAGGCCCCAAAGTGGGTCCGACTAAAAATTTTTTTCCTTTTCATGCAACTGACCCCTAGAATGCTTCACGGACCTCAAACATACCTCTGGAAATGATCGGCATCATTTTCGGATCATTAATCCGCATTTTACAACCTTCAGGCAATTATGCCACAATTTTCGCATTTAATCGCGAAGACGTAATTTTCAAACCTATCAAAACACCTTTCTGGAGCTCGCCATCTGATGGGAATGTACTTTGATATACAAGGATGACATCTACCAAATGGTTTCTCAAGACAAGTCCCGAGCGAAGAGATATTAATTTCTGAAAATGGCCAACTGGCTTTGTCGATACTGCGGACCTGATGAAGTCAATGTTCTGGCAACACATGATGCCTTTCTCAAAAATATCAAACGACCTCCGTGGGTCCTCAAATTCGGAACATAGGTACCTTTAAGTACATATTAAATCTTTGAATTCTTAGTTCAATCACCCAACTGACAGGATGCAAATGGCGCGCTCACCAAAATGGCTACATTAACTGATCTAACACTGGAAGTGCGGATAACTGAATTTGATGGCAAAATGAGTCCTTTTGAAAACCGATCAAACGGATTGATAAAAGATTGAAATTTGAAATGTATCTCACCATTTATAGAAACATTAGCCTGGAACAAACATTCTAACATGACGCTCACCGAGACATTTTTACACTTGTGCAAACATCACAAACTACAAATGGATTGAGCTTTGAAAACTGAGCAAACGGATTCATAAGGACTTGAAATTTGAAACGTAGCTCACCATTTATACTGACATCAATCTGGAAAAAACACTTTGGCATGATGCTTACTAAGGAAAGTTTTACAATTGTGCAAAACAGGGCTCCAACTAGCTATCGAAATAGGGACTTGCCAAAACACACAAACTGCAAACGAATTCGGTTTTGAAAACTAAGCAAATGGATTCGTCAAGACCTGAAATTTTGTAGGGTGACTCACATTAATGCATACAATTGAATCCATTTTGAATTTTTTCATGACGATCAACAGGGCAAAAGATGTAGTCGCTCAAAGAAGGCTACTCCATAAAATCTACATTTGTGCCTAAAATGCACTTCCAGCTCACCCCTCGAAATGGGTACCTGGTAAACTTCTCCAAACTGAATTCTAAAAGTTGCACATCACTGATTAGGCCAAATGAAAGGTGTGGGATATGAATCCCGAGCCTTACCCTTTGAAAATCAACTGGCTTCATTTTACCCTCTCGCAAACTAGGCCCTTCAAACTGACTCATTTAGATATGCAGAGCAAATTTTTGGATTGGGCCTCTAAATTTGACTCAGTCTTAAATACTCCCAACAGATCTTGTGTTCATCTTTTACATTGCCGGATTTATCACATATCATAGTTTTAAACATGGTTTTAATCTCTTCATCTCCTAGTTCCTCAATGTTACGGTGAATGTAAATTCTGGGGTCTTCAACATAAACAACTCCCTTAGGAATTTGGGAGAAAGAACCTAAGGTATCATCTTTCTTTGCTACCTTAGGAACTAATTGAAATATGGGCCTAGGTCTTTTTATAACTTCTACAATAGTAGGGTTTGCTATATATTCAACTACAGAGGTGGATGCCATGATAAAAATACCTTTTACTGCCTTTAGGATGGATGACTGCTTGAAGTGTTCTTGCCTCTTGCTTGAAATGCCTTAGCTCAGAATCTTTGTGCTCTTCGTAGGTTTAAAATCTCAGTGAAATGAAATGGAGCCAAAACCTCAAATTTATAGTGTCTTTTCGCCATCTACCACATAAAATACATGCCGGTTAAGTATTCACTTAACATTGTTTTCCGGTAATAAGTAATTTCCAACTTCTCATCTCTAATCGAGGGAATAATAGCACATGTGTCATTAGATTGCCAAACCCTTAAGGAAATTTTCATCAATTAGATGAAGAACTTCCTATCGGTGGAGCACTGCTCTGTCTTGCCGGTGAAGCATCACTCTATCCTGCTGATGAAGCATTGACTGGTTCTACCGGTGGAGGAGTATTCCCAATATTTAGATCAGCTTTTCTAATCCATTATTTTGAGAATTCTTTCTTAACCTCTTCAACTTTTTCTTTACCTTTTAAGCTAGAACTTTTGTTGTCAACTGGTGATCCTTTACTTCTATAGAATTTTGGAATATGCCCAATCTTGTTACATGCATAACAAGTTACATTATTCTTCTAAATAGCTTTCCCATAACCTATGCTGGTTTGTATTCTGCATTGATTAGATAAATGTCCAAATCTTCCACAAACATAACATCTCACATTCATTCTGCAATTTTTAGAGTTGTGACCAACTTTGTTGCATTTTGAACATTGACCAGTGGGTGTGTTGATATTCTGATAATTTCTAGATCTACACTCATTTTCTCTATGACCATACTTATTAGAGTTAAAGCATTTTCCATTGAATTTATAAGCATTAGGTTGTCTTACCAGTTTGTTGTAATCCTGAGTATTTGCAGTATCGGAGCTTTCACCAACTTCAAAGCCAATTCCAGAAGTTTCACCTTTAGGTTTTTGATTCTTCAGCAAGGTGCCAAGTTTCTCTGAGATTTTCTTGAATTTTTCTTTATGTTGATTTGCAGTTTCTAGTTCTCTTTCTAAGACCTCTTTCTATCTCATCAGTTCATTGGAGTCATTTTGAGTGTGCATCAGATCTGTCTTCAACATGTCATTTTCATAGCTAAGTCTTGTGTTCTCATTTGCTGCATCACTTAGTCTTCTAGTCAATTCTTCTTCATTCTTCTTCCTATCCTTAATATCTTTACAAAATCTCATAGTCATATCCTGCATCTCATTCTTTGTTGTCATGTTCTCTTGTTTCAGCTTGCTTATCTATTCATTAAGTGATTCCTTTTCATCATTCTCATTTTGCAACTTTTCACAAAGTTCTCTTCTCTTATTTCTTGCAACAGTAAGATTCTCTTGAAGTGCTTGAATGATATCTTGAGCTACCCTTAAATAATCTTCTAGTTTGATATTTTTCAATTTCTCTACATCATAGTCTGAAAGAGCTCCTTCAAGTTGCTTCATTAGATTTTCCATCTTTACCCATGTTAAGATCTTCCTCAAGTTGTTAGGCTTCTGAAAATAGAGGACCAAGCTCTACTACCAATTGTTAGGATTCCCATAGATACTGAGAGGGGGGGATGAATCAATATCTAATCGGTGTACATAATTTCTTAACTTAAAACATGCATAACATATTATAACAGTGTACCGGCAAGAAAGAAATAATGCGATAAATAGAATTAAGAACATCCGCATGAAAAGCACACCATAACAAAAGGATTTAATGGGGAAACCCGATGTGGGAAAAACCTCGGTGGGATTTGTGACCCACAATATCCACTTACTGGCCAATAAGAGAATATTACTTACAATAGGGGCCTGCACATGCAGGAAGGCCAACTGCCTAGAGCTCACTACTCAAATAGGAAGTCTCACTGACTTACAATGTGGATTATGCAAATCCAATATCTTGTATTTCTTTACAATAGCATCTATAATGCCTGATCCCGTACCGGTTGCTACTCTGCTTCTTACATAAACCCTTTAACCTATATTTCACATAATAGGTCTTCCTTAATATTTCACATACATCACTTTCTTTACTTCCTTACCTCATCACAAAATATCTAAAATGATATCTTTTATATACAAGAGCCATTTTACAATATGCCAAGTCAGCTTACAAAGTTTTACAATAATAAATAAAATATAATATAACAAAATCCTATCGGCCTCTATGCCGGTATACTTCCTTTCTCTGTGTCGGTGTCCTAAGTGTCAGTGTAGAGTGTGATCTGTTGATGCCGGTGCACTAACTTGTCGGTGTAATGCCTTACCGGTGCCATAGGATTGCAAGGTTGCCATCAATGACAAAACCTTCAATCACATACAATGTCTCATTGGAGTATGCATATGCCAACACACACATCTAACCAATGTAGGACAAAGTCTACTAGAAATTATAAGAAGGCAAAATTCAAATGGTTTTATAAAAACTGCAATAGATATGGACATACTACCAAGGAGTGTTGGTTTAAGTAGAAAAACTATATGTGGTCTACTAACCAAGCAAATACTAGAGACTACCAAACTCACATAGATCCTAACCGACAATATTCTACAGTACCATGGGATTACAATACAAGGATATGGTGTGAATGTTGTGGAAGATATGGACATATAAGTGCCAACTACTTTATAAGGTTTAGAATGAACAACCAAAGATCATGGAAAAATCCTGGTATGGCATGTTTTCATTGTCACAAAGTTGGACACTTGGCTAGAGATTGTAGAGATCAACCTAGAGGAGACACTGAGGAAATAAAAGGCAAATTACAGATGATTTTGAAAAAGAAGGAAATTGTGTCAAATGAAGAAAGCACCTTACCTACTGAGTTAGGTGCACCTATTCCAAATTAATCGGTAAAGGTATGAAGGGACTGCATTATCTCAAAGGTCAAATCTTAACAATTCCTATTTCATTTTGAACTTAATTCAAAATCTGCATAATTAAAGATGTATTAGAAAATTTGAAATTTCATCGAAGTCTTTTGGAAGCCTGTCAAGTTAGTAAATGGAGGAAATCTGGCTACTCGGTAAAAGCATAAAAAGGGGAGTAGTGGTACTGAGTGCATTTAATGTTTTCTGACCTAACTGCACGAAGCTCGATGAGGTATAATGAATACTTAAAGCTATTGCACGGTCATTTTTCACTCAACAAGTTTTCAAGAAAGCAAAGCAAAGTGAATTAAAGTCGATCAAACCTCCTCCAAAGAAAATTCAAAGGTATTTATATCAATCACAATGCATTATCAAGATAGTTTACCTATCATATAAAGTTGTTATTATTTGCTAAGTAGAAAGCATCTGTTGTTTAAAGTCTTCAAACCCTAAGGATCTTTTGTTAGTATTTATCTGAAATCTACAATGGTGCCTAAGATCCAAAATCTTGTTGTTGTTGAGAACATTGAAAAGCCCTCAATGAAATACTCTTTAACTCCCAAAATTGTATCTAAACCGGATGACAAAACTACATTTTCACTCATTCTGGATAGAGTTTTATTAGTCAAGGATGTGAGATTCTCTACTAAATGTCGAGTTGAAGAACCAGGTCATGTTGAGATCAAAGACACATATGATGAATTGTGTACTGATGGTATACTAGATAGCAAATATGAACACATCAAAATTAAGGGATTGACCAAAGCCCTAACCTATCCCCATGTCTTCAAACCCCAATGGGTCAAGTTTGTTCTAAGTAGAATTCATGATGACTTCATGTGGCTAGAAGAACAACCATTTAAGCTCACCAAGGAAATCATTCATTTGATCATTGGTTACCCTATTTATGATCATGCCCGAGCTCAAAAAATGATATCATAGAAGGAATTGATCAGTTTAACCATAGTAGAATCTGATTGCAAGGGACTAAGATTGAACAATGTCACTGATGCAGAGCTAAAGTTTTCCATTAGAGTAATAGGTTATTGTTTCTTCCAATCAGCAAGGGAAAACAGTGTACCTTGTGTAGTAGTTGACGTAGCATATAAAATTGTGAAGAAAGGCATGAAAATTGATTTATGTGAGGTATTGTTGAAAAACTTGTTTGAGAATTTCAATACCATAAGGAAGCCAAAGAAGAACAATTCTGCTAATACACTAAAATTTGGATCACTTCTGGTATGCATGTTTTTCTATTTTGAAAAATTCTTTCCATTAGTTAGTAAAGTTGTTTGGGAACTACACCGACCAATCACCCATCAAATCAATGACTTCATCAACAAGCTAGGTGATAATTTTAATGATATTATGGATGGTTATTTCAGCAAGTTTCAGGAGAAGATGCATAACAAATATAGAATTCCACCCAAGTTAGTGGAGAAATACAAGGATGACATATTTTTTGAAGTGGAAACCAATTACTGCTATGTTAATGTTGTGGAACCGAGAACTCAATCTTTGCCACCTATGGGTTATAAGATTCATTTTGGCATCACACAACAACAGATAGATGCTTTTCTTATATTACCAAGGCATGCTACCGAGATGAGGTATGGAACATATGAAGAAGTGAAGGAAAAAGTAAAAATGAGCATTGTAGTTGCCAAAGCTACAAGGAAGGCAACAAAAATGATCAAGGCATTAACAAAGAAATTTGGAGAAGGTTCTTCCTCCACACCTATCAAGGGCACTATAGCCATCACTGAAGAGGAATCTAAAGCCCAAGATGTAGCTATAACACTGAGCATTGAATTTCCTAAAGGGAAAGTTTTGAAAAGAAAGAAATAGGATACATACAAAGTATCACTGACTCCTCCAGCAAAGCAACCTAACACAAGAGCATCTACAACATCACCGAGTAAGAAACCAAAGAATGTTGCCACACCCAAGGTAACAAAATATTACAAGAAATCTACTTGAAGACTCATTTTGACTAAAGAGTCTAGTGATACTGAATCCGAAGACAAAAACAAATTTTAGATTGTCAAGAGTACAAAGGTAAATGTACATAGTGTTGAAAAATTTTGTGCTAATTTGAAGCAATATGGTGGATTTGGATCATTTAGATATGTAAAATATGAATCCAGATCTGATGATGAAAAGAGACAAATAGAAGAAGTTGTCATCTGCACACTATTGAAATTCTAACTGGTCCCATTGGAAGTATGCAAATCTCTTCCAAATGAATTATATTTGCACATTGACAATAGGTGGAAGTATGCAATGGACTTAGAGAAACAGATGAGAGAAAGAAGTCTGGTACATCTTTTCCCAGACATGTCGGCAGATGAAATCACCGAACATCTGAAAAACTACCACACAAAATTCCTAGTCAAGCAAAGAGCCTTAAAATTGATGAATGGCCTTTACTTGGATGTAGAGAATGAGACCAAAGAAAAATGGCAAGAAATATATCAAATCAAGAATGTTGGTGAGCAAGCTGAAGATGAAATAGTTGATGTCACCAAGCAAGATCTTGATATCACCGAGCAAGACCCTACTGACACCATACAAGTAGATGAAGATATCATGGATACTGAGGCACCTGAATAGGAAATGATAGAAGGGAATTCTTATGCCCAACTTGTATCTAGTGAATTAGTTTTGGATCAAGTCTAGCCCTATCCTCCGATCAATCAACCTATTTCAACCGAGGTCCCTCAAGATATGGAACAAGGCACCGAAGGTCACAAGTCAGCAACAGGAGAAGGTACTTCTCAAGAATAGACCTCTCAAGCTCCATCTAGCACTGAAAATGTTACAACCAAGACACCAAGCTCAAAGACACCAAAGGACACTACAAAGGCTAAATAAATTGACCAAAGTGTTGCCTCTATCGAGCAACCTACCAAGGGTCAACAAGCCTCACAAGCCATTGTTTTAGTTCAACTAATGAAAGGTAAAGAAAATAAAATAAAAAAGTATAGTTTCAAATTAGATTTGTCAAAACCAATAGTGTTGCCCAATGTTGATATATCTAGCACTCATTGAATTTGGTTAACTATGCAAAGCCAAAGCTGAACAGGAGAAGCAAATGGCTATTCAAAAGAAAAATAAAGTACTTGAGAAGATGAAAGCACTCTTAACCGATATGCTACCTGAAGCAACTATGACAAAAGATGTCGCCATCCACATTCAACTGGATGAACTCCTAACCAAGATAGAGACATCTAGAGAAGATGCATCTAAATATTTGAGCAAGTTAAAGGACAAGGAGCTCACTGCTAAAATGATTGAAGAGGTACAAAAATCTTTTTCTATTGGCAAAGTTAAACTTGTCAAATTTATTACTAAGTTGACACCTCAACTCAAGCACATTCTTTATTTATTTCAAAAACTCTGTACATTTTCTTTATTCATTAAAGATATCAAGAATAAAATTGAAGTGATTAAGAAAGATATCACCGATCTCTCAAATAAGTTGACCACTGAGCCAAATTCCATTCAAAAATTTTATACAAAGTTACAAAAACTCATGGCTCAACAATTGGAACTCAGGAATGAAGAGCACAAGATAAGGATGGTCATAATAACACTTCAAACATTATTCATTCCTCATCTTTCCTGCATCCAAGAATAGATCAACAAAGCTACCTCCCTATCCACTCAACAAGAGGGAAGCACCTTAGATGGACTCATTTCACCATTAGCTGACATTACAGCTCATAATTCACTCATGAACACTGTTAAGGATGCCCTCTCTACCACTCTCACCAATGCCTGAACAAAGTACAAAACCAAATTTGACCAGTTGCCACCACCAAATGGTAACTAAGTTTTGATGTTTGTCAAAAAGGGGGAGTGAGTATCCTATCAAAGTATACAGGGGAATGTAGTATACATGGGGAGTATACCAAGAAGAACAGAGCATATGCACAGTTAATTTTGACAAGAAGAGCAATGAACCGACTAGTATACCGAGCAGTGATCATTAAATAGAACCAAGTATAGAAAATTGATCACCAAGCATGTAAACTAAAAGTTTTGTACAGTATATTGATAAGGGGAGTATATCTGAATATTCTATTTCATTGACAAAAGTATATGCTGTCAGTTTTGTCATAATTTTGTAAGTATATAGGTTTTTGAGTTATGACTTTGAAAGTAGTTTTGTCAAACATCTCAACTAATGTCAAAAGGGGAGATTGTTACCATCTACTATAGTTGCCATTAGTTTTTTTATCCAAAGTCATTCTATATACTCTAGTCAGTTACTCCTACCGAAACATTCAGTCGATATACATAGAACAGTTGGTTATAGAAGAAAGTAATTACAGAGCCCAGTATTCACCGAGTTGTCTATTGAGTAACATTCCATGTCTACCGAGTAGAAATAATGATACACCGAGTTGATATACACTGAGTGAAATGTGTTACCAGATTCATTGAATCTAGATACACATGGGAAAATGTGTTACAAGATCGAGGAACATAGAACCATTATCACATTAGAAATTGCACTTAAAGATTGTGTATGATTTTGAGGTCATCTAACCAATGAAATATTTTGTATAGTTATTCATTCGATAAATCATGTTTGTAAGATCGAAGCAATGAACCTAATCATCGACAAAAGAGATCTATTTATACAGCATGGATTGAGATCAGATAGAGATACACAGAGGTGTATGAAGCAAGACATGTGTGATACATAAGAAAGCACTGAATGTTATGACTGTTACAGAGACATAGAGGTCACCAAGAAGGATTTTAGAGAACAGTCAAAGAACAGAGTAAATAGAAGGGTTTACCGAGTTATTCTATGGGTTACCTAGGTATGCTATAAGCAAGGTAATCTCATTTTGAGCACATAGAATCTTCTATAACATTACATATGTAAAGTTGCAGATATTTGTAAAGATTTTATTGTAATATTTTGAAGTTGTAAGAGAAACCTTTAACAGGGTAAAAGACTCTAACAAAGTCTATAAATTGTAAAGCCTTTAACTAGGTGCATCATTTAGTTTTAGTGTTGTAAAATCCTTTAGCAAGGTAGATCTAACAATCTTGATACCCCTAACAGGGTAAGCTATCAGAAATAGCTGAATATGTAGCTCTAATCGAGCAACCTTTATTATTGCAGTAGTGAAGTTGTGGGTGCCATCCCCAACGCATTTTTTCTCTCTAACCAAGAGTTTCTGCATAACCAAAATATATGTGTTATGGAGTGAATCATGTATGATTGTTATTTATTTGTTTTAGCTTTATGTTATGTTACAACAATTTGTGGTTTATGCATAACAGTAAAGATATTGTTTATAAAAGGATTTGAAGTACTGATTCACCCCTCCCCTCTTAGTACATTAGCTTTCCATATTGGGCCAAACAATAAAATCATTTAGAATTAATTAAGATATAATTATTATATAAATTAAATTAAATATTATTTAAAATAATTTTCATAAAAATATAACATAAAAAATATTTAACTAATACAATTAAATAAATACAATTTTTTAGTACGTAATACATATAAAATTAAATAAAAATACATACTTGGATCATAATATCTTTGACTTCTTTGTTCTCGATATCCTTGTTCTATTTTAGGTGAATAATTCCTTGAAGTCTTATTTTGCCTTTTCTTCTTGCTCCCCATACTTTTAAAATAACAAAGAAATTTGGGTCGGCTTGGGTTCAAACGAACATCGACCTTTATGAATGGTTGGGTTAGTTTTCCTAGGAGATTCAAACAAAGGGGGGTTCGATCGAACTCCCTATGGTTTGATCGAACCCCCCTTTGTTCGAATGCCTGTTCATACGAACCACCTTTTTTGAGATCTCTCCTCAAATTCTTTAGAATTATCAAAAATTTTGGCCTTCAAATCATTGGTTCAAGGCTAAAATGAAAGAATCTCGATAACCCAAAATTATAAGATGGTAGTGCTCAGAGCAAGCTTTCCAACGAGTATAATTTTATTCTATTGTGAATTTATTATGTTCTTGTTTTTTTAATTTTATGAAATATTGGTTTTTCACCAAACATGAACTTATTTGTTCAACAGATTGGAAAAAATAGGAAACTAATTCAAAAAAATTCTAAAAAACATCTATACCCTAGGTATTGATATCGTCATTCTAACAAAAATAAATAAAAATTTAATTTCGATATATATAGAACAAGTTATGTGTTCAAATTCTAAATCTATGTCTGAATTATAACTAGTCGGACTTCAAAACTTAATAAAATGAAAAATATTCAAGATACCACTATCAAACCAACAACAAGCCCTAGATATTTATGTTACAAACCAAAATTTGAAAGAATTGAGTTTTTATCATTTATAGAAAAAAAGTTGTGTTTTGGGAGACACGTCACTCTTAAAAAATGTAATTTGCTGTTAAAAACTACTTTTCGAGGGAGATGAAAATTTTTTAAAAAAAATCTTCAAACAAATTTGAAAAAAAATTATTTAGAATCTATAGACAAAATTCTACAAATCACTAATTTACATCATCTTCAAATTCTTAATAGTTTAAAATTTATAGTTGTCGGAAGTTGAAGATTATTTTAAAAATGTTCATCTTAGTGTCAAAAGTGGAAAAAGAGTGGGAACCATTATTGCGAGTTCACCCTTACAACATTCACAACACATATCACATGCTAAAATGTTTAAAATCTTTGCAACATTCCCATGGCTTCAACTTTGCATTAGATATAAAAAACCAAGGGTTAAACATAAACATTGATCTCTCACCTCACTCAACTACAAGGATGGATTTTATGCCACTTGATAGAAAATTACCAAGTTGATCAAATCATTTACTACATAACCTTATAAGAGAAAAACATTCATACAGATAAACCATAATGCAAATATCAAAGATATATTTTAAGATTACATAAGATATATCATATGAAAACCTTCAAAGGAAAAAACTTGCCTCCAAAGGAATCCACACTTAATGTACTTATTTGGCAATGAAAAACTACACTTATAAAGTCTTAATGAATATTTCTAAAAAATCAAAGTCCTCTGATATATCCTTCATGTCTTTAAGAATAATGTGTAACCATGCAACCACACTGGTGCAGGAGCACCTAGTGAAGGTCATGGAGCACTTCATCAAATTTTGGTTTGAAATGGCCTATGTTGGTGCCAAATGAATAATGGACTTGTTGTATGTCTAGAGGGTGTGTTTTGTGTGTTTAAGTGTCCTTTATGTCTTAGTTTTATTGTTTCTTTGAGTTTTTGGTCAATTTTTGACCTTTTATGCTTTGTAAGCCTAGAATGGGCAAAATGTGGAAAAATGGTCAAAACACCTTATAAAGCCTTGTTAGGAATTGAAATATGTTTGTGTGGTTATAGAAAACCATTTCCCATGATAGAGTTAAGTCTATTTGGCTCACAAGTCAAAAATGCTCATTGTACTAAAAATTGTCAAAATTGTCAAGCAACATTTTGATAATTTTTGGAAATTTTGTAAAAATAAGGCAAAAGGTTGTTATTGGTTCATACCTGGGCATGATTTAGGTTATGAATGAATATTTAAAGTCTCACACAACTTTGTATCAAGTTGGCATTTGAAAACAAGAAGAATTTAATACAAAAACTAAGAATTTTGTCACTTGTCTTGCATTTTTGTTCCATATGCTATAGCAATTTGTACTTCCTAAGTATTTGGTTGTATTGTTTTCATTTGGGTAGTTGTGAAATTTTGTTTTAAATCATTCTCCTCTAGTTTTGTGTGCTGGTGTGAAGCTTTAATATTGTATCAAAATTATTTTGTTTTAGCCCTGTTCTTGGTTGAGTAAGGCTTTGGCTTCAACAATGGAAGCAACTTGATTTTCTTTGGCTCTTTCTCCATGGCCTCTAAGAGTCAAGTTTTTGTACATATCCTTATTGTTTATACAAGTTTTTTTTTTATGGCAATGACAAATAAAATGGTTTTTGTTGCTTACTAGGTGAGCTCCTATAGCTCGGCTAGTGAATTTTCATGGTGTAAAACAAAGCTTCTTTGCAAACCCCTAGCAAGTGGACCTCATTTTCAGTTTCCTAAGGTGGAATGAAGTTTGGACAGATTTTTTAGACCAGATGGGAGGATGTTTCAATGAATAGTTTGTTGGAATGCATTTTGAGTAGCTAAAGTGTTGAATACAATGGTTTTTTAGCACTTTTCCTCTTGAAACTTGGTTGCACCTCAAGTGTTTGTCTTTATGCTTGCAGGGCAGAAATTTGTAAGGATTTATAATGATGGTACATACCTTCTCAAAATATTTGGTGGTCTGAAGAAGAGTTTGGAATGGTGATAAGGTGTTTGAAGACTCAAAACCTTTGAAAACCCTTTTTTTAGGCACATTTATAGGACAGCAATTTTATGGTATTTTCAGACCCCCTCATAGCACAAAATTGAAATATCTCCATAAAGGGTATCTAGATATGAAAGGTTTTAATGAATTTTTTTGGTAGTTTGTGGAGTTATAAGTGTTTTAGTAGTTTTGGAGGGCTAATTGCGGCTCTTTCCTTGTAGCCCTGTTTTGAGTTTTTCTTCAAATCAGATAAGAAGACAATTGAATAGATCACCAAACCAAGTTGAAATAATCCTAAGATGATGCTAGACAATTTCATAAACCTCTTACAACCCTTGGTGAGTGGTCTTGGTGTTTTGGAGCTAAGAAGCAAAGTTTCATCTTTGTGAGACTTGAGAGCAAGTTTGAATGAAAACAAGAACTAACATGGTAGGAAGAACTCAGGATTGGTATGAAGCATAGAATAGGAAAGACATAAAAGAAGAAACACCTAAATAAGTGATAAAACCTTCAACAACTACCCTCAAGGGAACTTGCAAACAAAATTGATTGCAAACACACAAATTGAGTCAATTCTTGAGTTTCTCCCTATCATAGTGGTATTAGAGAAAGAAGTAAGTCTTGGGTAGAAGTGAGTAGTTTCAAGAAGGTGACCAATAATGAGTTAGCCAAGAAGGTAGAAGATGAAGAAGAGGAAAATAGAACACTAAGGGAAAGATTGGAGTAGCTAGAGATAAAACTAGTTTCCGTAGAGGTCGGGACTAGAGAAGTGAGTGATAAGGTGGATGATAATGGAAAATTGGTAGTAATAAAAGATGAGATCCCTATACTTGACCCTGTTCTTGAACAAGAACCTTTCTTGAAGGCCTTGGAGGCGTTTAGTGGTAGAACCCTAGAAGGTGTAGATCTTTTTAGTGGCAAGATGGATCCAGATTCAGTCATGGAGTGGATTGAAGGCCCAGAGAATCACTTTGAAAGTGATGGGGTGACAGAGGCCCAGAAGGTGAAGGTAGCTAAGTCTAGGTTGATAGGGGCTGCCTTAACATGGTGGAAGTTTATTCAAGCTGAGAGAGAAAAAGAGGGGAAACAACATATAGCAACCTGGAAAGGAATGGTGTCTAAGGTCAAGGAAACCTACATACTAGATGATTATGAAATCCAACTACATAAGAAGAGGCATAATTTGAGGCAAAGGGAGTTAGATGTGAGAATATATACAAAGGAGTTTCAAAGACTATGTTTGAGGTCAAAGGTTGTGGAAAATGAGAACATAAAAGTTGCAAGATATCTCAATGGCCTGGGATGGACTATACAAGAAGTGTTGAGTTTATTGTGTCCCAATATAGTGCAGAAGTGTTACCAACTAGAAATCAAAGTGGAAGAGAAAAGTAGGAAGAAGCAAGAAAAAAGCAACAAAGGTAGAGGTAGGGGAAGAGATGGTAGAGGCCATAGAGGCAATTTTGGAGGGAGAGAAGCTGATCAAAGGTCCCAAGGAGAGTCCAAACTTATAGAGAAAAGTGGGGATTCTAATGGCAAGAGCAGCTATAGAGGAAGGGGATCTAGCAACCAAGAAGAGGTAGATCTAGTGGACTAGGAAGAGGGTCCTACTTCTCCACTATGAAGTGTTACAATTGCCAAAAGTTGGGTCACCCCACCTATAGATTCCCTAAGAAATATTCTTCATCTGAAGGATGTTAAAGAAGAGTGACATATGTGCAAGAAGATGTAGCAAGCCATAAGACACAAGAAGTGATTTTAGCTTCAGAAGATGGGGAAAGTTTAATGAGGAGAAGATTCTTGATCAAGGAGCCAAACAAAGACGAACCAACTCAAAGAAGATCTTTATTTAGAATCAAGTGCAAGATTATGGGTAAGGTTTGCAGAGTGGTGATAGATTTAGGGTCTAGAGACAATATTGTGTCTGAGGAAGCAACAAATAAACTTAAATTGGAGAGAGTTCCACATAGTAGTCTATATAAGGTCACTTGGCTCAACAAGGAGTAGCATGTGGTGGTAAATGAACAAGCTTGGATTGAGTTCACAATAGGGGGTTATAAGGATACAATATTGTGCGATATACTCCCAATGGATGATTGCCACCTACTTCTGGGTAGGCAATGACAATTTGATAGAAAATCCATTCATAATGGTGAGAAAAACTCTTATTCTTTTTAAAAATATGGAGTCACATATAAAATTCAGTCGTTAAATAATGAAGGAGAGGGAAGCAAATCAAAAAACCCAAATGCCTTGTTTTGATTAATTAAGAAAAATAGGGTTTTAGGACTCAAAACCTTTAACATAAGAGTTTAAGATAAGACATTAAAAAGTCCAAATATTATAAACCACTTACAAAATGATTGGCAAAAAAGCCAACAAAGCAAAAAGACAGCTAAAGATAAAAACAACAAAGAAACTAGGAAAGCACTACACAGCTATAGTCTTCAGCAAGTCCTCTACCTTTTTCACCAGCTGGTCATAGGTGGCCCCAACAACTTTGAGGTCTTCCAGGTCCTTGTTAGGTTTCTTTTCTTTCTTTTTTCCTCTGGCTCAAGTTCTCGGTCCTTGAGCATCTATAGTGCCTTCTGTGTCAGGGTCAATATCCAGGATCTCCTTCTCCTCGTCCACTTTGCTGATGAGAGTGTTAGTGTTGCTAGCAAAAATCTTCAAGATGCTTAAACTCTATTTAGCAATACTCTTCAGGAACTTCTCAATTTTGCTCACTTTATTGGTAGCACCCAAAATAGTTTGATCATTAGTGTCAGCAAGATTTTTCTTTTCTAGTAGGTCTTTCTCTAGTTTCTCAAATCTGGGGTTGAAGGAGTCTCTTATGTTTTCATCTTTTGCAATGGTATTTTTTAGGTCCTCAATGTAATCAGCCATTGTCTTCCCTTCCCCAGTGTTGATGGTTTCCAAAATCTAAATTCTATGGCTGAGTTTTTTGTTGTCATCCACAACCTTCTTGTAACTAGTTATTAGCCACTCCATAGTATCCATGAAACCTTGCATACTCTCTGGAGGAGGGTTAGGGGGAGGATCAACCTTACCAAGGATATCCTGTTCCTTTTTTGGAGTGTCCTAATTAGTAGCTGTGTCTTCAACCCTAAGAGCCTCACTAGTGGTCACCTTCTCCAAGTTTTGTTTGGCTTCCAAGGTCCTTTCCTTCTTATAAACCTCCAACTCCTTCATATGCTCCTCCTTCCTCTTTTGATTTTTTCTAGACTAGGTATGAAATTTAGTTTTCTTTTTCAGAGAACCTTGAGGATTCTCCTTCTCTGAGTCTTCAGAGACCTCCTCCTCTAAGGAAGAGCTAATCTAGAGGATTCTGCCTTTAGGTTTTTTATCCTTAGAGGAAGAAGGTCTTGTTTTAATATATTTCCTCTTCTTACTAATTTCAAAATCTGAAACATCCAGGCTCTCCTCAGAATCACTCGATGGGTCACTATCAGAATCCTCATCCACTAAAAAGATAGAATCAGACCTATCCTCCTCAAGACTTAATAGAGGGCTGTGGGCGAGCTATTTGATTGGCCTTGAGATGGTCATAAATAAGGACCATTAAACCTTGATGCATGGTAGTGTCCTCCATAGGGTTCTCTTTGTAGGCCTTGATAGTGGCATTCATCAAGTATAACAGAAAGTAAGGAAAATTAAGCTTCTCATAATGCCTAAAATGATTCAGCAACACGAAATGGTAGCCGTAAAATTTTGTAAGCCTACCATCTAATGTAATGTAGTGCATTAAAATAAAGAGGACCTCCCGCTAGGGTATAACAAAAGCCCTAGGGGGGTAGTAAGTTTTACTTAACTTCACCAGATATTTTTTCTACTTCTTGGTTTCTAGATATCTGTCAATGGCCTCCTTACTGACTTTTCTATCTCTATAGAAGTTGTATCCTTCCCTTCTGAGGCCTGTGGCTTGGGCAATAAGGTCTTCATCAATTTTAATAGTTTGGTCTCCCATTTTCAGCATACCCTTTCTCCAGTTTTTGTAGAAAAAGCTGGTAACTGTGTCATCCCATCCATGGATTCTCTCCATGAATTTCAAAAAACCACCCTTCTACAGGATGCTCCAGACCTCCTCCTTTTGTTTCCATTCTTTGCAGCTACTAAACACTCTTGAAGAGGGTGAAGGAGTGGGATTTGCTCTCATAGTGAAACCAAAGGAAGAAAAGAAAGAAAAGAAGGTTCAAATACCTCATGAAGTGCAGCAAATACTAGACAACTTTAAAGAAATCATAAGTGATGGAGCACCAACAACCCTACGACCTACTAGAGCCATAAGCCATCAAATTGACTTCATTCCAGGAGCCTCATTACCCAACAAAGTAGCCTATAAGATGACCCCAGAATAGAATAAAGAAGTGGCTAAACAAATACAAGAGTTTCTAGATCAAGGTTTGATAAGAAAGAGCATAAGTCCTTGTGTTGTACCTACATTGTTAGCACCAAATAAAGGAGAACATGGAGGCTATGCACAAATTGAAGAGCCATTAATAGAATCACTATCAGATATAGATTCCTTATCCCAAGGATTAATGATTTTATGGATTTCTTGGGAGGTTCAAAGTGTTTCACAAAGATTGATCTCAAGATTGGTTACCACCAAATTAGGATAAAGGAAGGTAATGAGTGGAAAAAATCCTTCAAAACTAATGAAGGACTTTATGAGTGGCTTGTTATGCCCTTTGGTCTCACTAATGCTCCTAGTACAGTCATGAGACTCATGAATGAAGTGCTTAAAGATTTTATTGGTAAATTTGTTGTTGTATACTTAGATGATATCTTGATTTTAAGTGGAACTAAAGATGAACATCTAAAGCATCTCAAATTTGTATTCCAACAGTTGTATGATGAGAAACTAACAATAAACTTGGAGAAGTGTGAATTTATGTAGCAGTAACTAGTCCATCTTTGTAGTTTCAGGTGGAGACTTGAAAATGGACACATCAAAGGTGGAAGCCATCACCAATTGGCCAACACCAAAAACAACAAGTGAAGTGCGAAGATTTCATGGTTTGGCACAGTTCTACAAGAAGTTTATAAGGGGATTCAGTGAGATTTGTGCACCTATGCTAGATACTATTAAAGATGGAGTCAAGACAAAGTTTTAGTGGACCAAAGAGGCTAATAAGGGGTTTGAACTCTTGAAGAAAAAGGTAGCCACACAACTAGTACTCATTCTTCCTAGTTTTGATAAGTTGTTCACTATTGAATGTGATGCAAGTAACATAGTAGTTGATGCTATTTTGAGTCAAGATAATAGACCAGTAGCTTTCTTTAGTGAAAAGCTCAATGATGCAAAATATAAGTATTCATCCTATGACCTTGAATTGTATGCTCTTGTCCAAGTCCTTAAAAAATGGAGGCACTATTTTCTACCCAAAGAGTCTGTTATTTACATAGATAATCAAGCTCTTAGTATTTTGAATTCACAAGATAAGTTGAGTCGTAGACATGTTAAATGGGCTGAGTACTTGCAATCATATACATTTTCCATTAAGTATAAGAAAGAACAATGTAATAAAGTAGCAAATTATTTGAGTAGAAGGCTACTAACAGTGCAAGAAGTGCAGATTCAGAGTATTGGAGTTGATTGCTTCAAGGATTTGTATCCAAATGATGAAGATTTTGTAGCCATTTACAAAGTTTGTCAAGAATTTCAAAACCATTTTCATAGTGAATATGTTGACTTTACCTTGCAAAATGGTTTGTTGTTTAAAGGTGGATAGTTGTGTGTTCCCAAAGGCTCAATGAGGGAAAATTTGATCCAAGAGAAGTACAATGGGTTTTTGAGTGGTCATTTTGGTCTAAACAAAACATTGGAACTTGTGCAACGTTTCTACTATTGGCCAAGAATGCAAAGGGATATCATGAGGTAAGTTGAGCAGTGTATGGTTTACCAAAAGGCAAAAGGCACATCTACCAATTCTGGTCTTTATCATCCATTACCCATTCCTACAAGGCCATAGAAATGTGTGAGTATGGATTTTGTGGTTGGTTTCCCCAAAATAAAGCTTGGTTTTGATAGCATTTTTGTTGTTGTTGATAGATTTAGTAAAATGGCACATTTTGTTCTTTGCAAAACTACTCATGATGCTAGTTAGATTGCACATTTGTTTTTGAAAGAGGTTATTCTAATCCATGGTTTTCCTATTAGTATTATTTCAGATAGAGATATCAAATTCCTTGGACATTTTTGAAAAAATCTTTGGAAAAGATTGGGTACTAACTTGTCTTTTGGTTCAGCTTATCATCCCCAAACTGATGGCCAAATAGAGGTGGTCAATAGGACACTTGGTAACCTCTTAAGGTGTTTGAAAAAAGAGTATGGATAGAGTTGGGATCAGATTCTTCACCAAGAAAAGTTTGCCTACAATGACAGTGTCAACAGGTCTATTGGCAAGAGTCCTTTTGAGATAGTGTATGGTATGCACCCAAGGGGTGTTATGGAGTTGAGAAACCTTGGTAATGTGTAGAAACTAAGTCATCAAGCTGATGATGTAGCTCAATCTATAAAGGAGGTCCATGATCAAGTAAAGAAATCTCTCCAAGATGCCTCACAAAAGGTCAAAGCTAGAGTTGATGCAACAAGGAAAGATGTACACTTTTCCGTTGGTGACTTTGTTATGGTGCACTTGAATAAGTCTAGACTTCAAAAAGGAATTCCTAGCAAACTCCAAATGAGGAGGATAGGTCCTTGTAAGGTTTTGGCTAAGTATGGCTCTAATGCTTATAAGATTGATTTGCCTAATGATGTTGCATTATCTCCTATCTTCAATATTGCAGATTTCTTGCATACAAAGGGAAGCTTCCCAAGGAGAATGCAAGAGTTTAATAAGTTCACTAATCACTTTAAAACCTACCTCTTCCTTCTACACCCATGCCTCAAGCTGAAAAAGTTTTGGAATCTAGGATTCTCAAAAATACTAGGCACGAAGTCTATATGGAGCATTTGATCAAGTGGAGGAAAAAACTAGACTCCGAGGCTACTTGGGTACCTGGATCAAAATTTCTTCACTGTAGAATTGATCCCTTATTGGTTCCAAATTGATTCACTTGACTTCTTTGTCTTTCGGGGAGTATGGTGCAGGAGCACCTAGTGAAGCTCATGGAGCACTTCATCAAATTTTGGTTTGAAATGGCTATGTTGGTCCCAATTGAATAATAATGAACTTGTTGTATGTCCAAAGGGTGTGTTTTCTGTGTTTAAGTTTCCTTTGTGTCTTAGTTTTTGTTTTTTGAGTTTTTGGTCAATTTTTGACCTTTTATGCTACGTAAGCCTAGAATGGGGCAAAATGTGGAAAAATGGTCAAAATGCCTTATAAATACTTGTTAGGCATTGAAATATGTTTGTGTGGTTATAGAAAACCATTTCCCAGGATACAGTTAAGTCTATTTGGCTCACAAGTCAAAAATGTTCATTGTACTAAAAGTTGTCAAAATTGTCAAGCAACATTTTGACAATTTTTGGAAAGTTTGTAAAAATAAGGCAAAAGGTGGTTATTGGTCCATACCTAGGCATGATTTAGGTTATGAATGAATATTTAAAGTCTCACACAACTTTGTATCAAGTTGGCATTAGAAAACAAGAAGAATTTAATACAAAAACTAAGAATTTTGTCACTTGTCTTGCATTTTTGTTCCATATGCTATAGCAGTTCATACTTCCTAAGTATTTGGTTGTACTGTTTTCATTTGGGCAGTTGTGAAATGTTGTTTTAAATCATTCTCCCCTAGTTTTGTGTGCTGGTGTGAATTTTTAACATTGTATCAAAATTATTTTGTTTTAGCCCTGTTCTCGGTTGAGTAAGGGTTTGGCTTCAACAATGGAAGCAAGTTGATTTTCTTTGGCTCTTTCTCCATGGCCTCTAAGAGTCAAGTTGTTGTACATAGCCTTATTTTTAAATTTATTTATTTTTTTGATGGAAATGACAAAGAAAATGGTTTTTGTTGCTTACAAGGCGAGCTCCTATAGCCTGACTAGTGAATTTTCATGGTGTAAAACAAAGCTTCTTTGCAAACCCCCACCAAGTGGAACTCATTTTTGGTGTCCTAAGGTCAAATTAAGTTTGGAAAGATTTTTTAGACCAGATGGGAGTGTTATCACTGATTAAAATTGGGTTTTTTCTTTTCCCATGATTGGCTATGGTATGTTGAAATTTTTGAATAGGGTGTAATTCCAAATGCTTCAGCTTTGTTCTAGACCTTAGGGGTTTAAGGGTTTTTGATTTTAGATCCTCTCATTTTTGTTTTAAACCCTCTAGTTTCTAATCTTGCATTACTTTATTCACTTAAATAATGGGTCGTGGGGTCGTAGGAAGTGTCCCCCCCTTGTTGTTTGCCTAGGCGGTTATGTCAATTAATTGAAAAATTTATGCCTTGTATGTTTTTCTTCTAATGTTGTCGGGCCCAGTAACTAGTGCGCATCTCGCGGATGGATCCACGGCTCACGTTATTTCACTAGGAAAAGTTGTGTGTAGTTTATACCCCATGAAATAGAAAAAACCACATGGCATGCCACATAGATGATCCAGCTGGTTGTTGACAGTGAGTAAAATGGTGGCACGTGGCACAAGTCACAACAGTCAGCAAGTCAGGGTTAAAGGATAAAAGGCAGGCCCCAGAGGTGAGTCAGGTCATAGGTGGATATGACCTGGCGGGTACAGCTATTGAGATGAAAGTGGAACCCCATGGTTTTCTTTTGGCAAATCACAGAGAGACAAATCAATGCCGAAAGTGATAGGGCGTCAGGTGTTCACGATGAGTCAGTGGGCCCACCCCTCCTGAGAGCCTCTTCAGAGGATTAAATGTCGATCAGCTTGAGAGATGATCCAATGGTCCGCACTATTTTGCAAGGGTAAGGTGCTCACTCTTTATGCCCGCGAAATAGCGAGAGTGAACGAGAGCCATCCACGTGTCATGATGATGACTTGGAGGATACAGCTATTGAGACAAAAGTGGGGCCCTGTGGTTTTCTTTTGGCAAATGAGAGAGCGACAAATCAGCATTGAAAGTGACAGGGCGCTAGGTGTTCATGATGAGTCAACGGGCCCACCCCTCCTGAGAGCCTCTTCAGAGGATTAAATGCCGATCAGCTTGAGAGATGATCCAACGGTCCACGCTATTTCGCAAGGGTAAGGTGCTCACTCTTTATGCCTGCGAAATAGCGAGAGTGAAAGAGAGTCATCCATGTGTCATGATGATGACATGGTCTAAGAAGAAAGTGTGGGCCTGCCAAGGTGGAACCGTCGGTATAAAAGAAAGACACGTGGCCAGTATCAAGTGGAATGTGAAGGGAATTTCAAGGCAAATGATTAGATGCCACATGGTATTATGTAGCCAATAGAAAAGAGGGACCTAGACAAAAGCCAAAGCCGTCAGTTAATCTAATGCTTGATCAAGTTTCTTTTGATCAAATGGTTGGCGTTATTTCATAGGACTAAGCTGCCTGATAGTTATGCTTTGTGAAGTTGCGAAAGAGAAAAATGGAACACTTGCAGGAATGTTGTGACCCATTGGAGTGAAAAGTATGAATTCTCGTATGAATTCAATTTCAAAGGGATGGCCGAAGCATGCGGAATCAATGTTATAGTTAAGGCCCTGAGTACAAATATTTGATTTCCTAACAACCAAGTGAAGATATTTTTTAAAAGATTTTGCAGAAGAGCAGACGTAGAGTTATTTTCCTCAGATACAGAGTAGGTTGGTTTAGTTGCAGAGCAAATTCCTTCAAGAAAAGAACAGGTTCTCTCATATTTTTGTAGCAATTCTTGTGTAGTGTTCTAAATAAGATAATTCATTCATTGCAGGATTGTTTAAGAGTGACATTCATTTTCTTGCATTTTCAAAATGGCTCCTAAAAGGGAATTTTCCAGCAAGGTTAACTATTTAGAAAGGAGTGTGTGTGATGATTTTTTAGAACAGTTGATGTTGTCAACCAATCAGGCATCAAAGGCTAAAGAGTTAGTGCCCAGGGCTCCCCATCTAAAGATAGGAGAAGGATTATATGACAAAGGTAATTGGTTGAGAGACCCACAGGTTGGACTGTCTGGGTTGGGGTTGTTTAAAGTTGGATTTGAAATGAGAAATTCTCTTGCCCCTCAAAACAGTATCTCAGAATTAGATGTTGGTAAATTAGTAGTCCTAGGGGTATTCATGGATACAGACCTGCTAACCCAAATGGCGTTAAATTATGATCCAGTCACAAGATGCATCTGGGATGTAAATGGGAAAACCCTTATTGAAATTAATGCTAAAGAGTTTAGGATAGCATTTGGGCTTAATGAGTTCACAAACTTCCTAGAACCTATAAATTTCACATCATTAGCCCAAATTTATGGTGCACAGAGGAGTCATCTTAGGAATGGGCCTCTCAAGGAACTTTTTGTGAAGATAGGAGGGTTAACAGTTGTAGGACCCAACACACAAGAGCCCTTCTCATTAAGTATGTTTACCTTGAGGGCTAAAGGAATGTATTGGGCACTTTGTCAAGTTTTAGGAGAAGATGCTGAAGCAAATATGCCAAATCATTACTTGCTAATGATTGCCCAAATTTTGAACCCTTCTCTTGCAATCATATTTGATTATGCCTCTTTTGTTGCTGATGCTATCCATGAAGGGTTGATAGGAATGAAGAATGGAAAGGTAGATAGGCCTTTCGGATGGTATTCACTCCTAATGCATCTTTTTCTCTTCAAAGGTGGTGATTATTTTGCCAGTGGACTAGACCTGGTTAAGGAGAAGGAAGGAGAAAAAATGCCAGTACAATTATGGAGTACTATGTTGTCATGGGACAGAGAGGATGCCAGTTTTTTTAAATTTGATAAATATTTTGCATCTAAAATAAGGATTCTCCTCTACTCTGAGAACCCAAGAATCCCCAAGGTTCTTCTGGAATTCATAAAACCAAAAGAATTCACAGAAAATATAAAAATTGTTCATAACTGGGGTGACATTTATTTGTATCCAGTCTCCATAGTTTTCAGAGTTTTTGGTTTCAAGGGCACTCCATTTTTGTTACCTTGCCAGGTCCCTCTCAAAGTGGGGATAGCGGAGATCCTTAGGCAAATTGGTGGCTTACAAGAGGCAGAGTTGACAGGCAAGGGTAAAGGGACTATTTTCCCTGCAGCTACCATAGCCCACCAATTTATAATAACAAAGGGAGGCTGGAATTGCTTTGAGGATTTCCTCAAACCTTATCATTTGTCCACTGCAGTGTCCAGGTGTGTTGATCCAGAGGACTTCTTCAACGGTGTGTTTAGGAAGAAGGTAGCATGCAAAGGTAGGCCTCATCAATTCCAATTTCCTGAAGACCTCATCAAAAATGAATTTGATCTAGATGAGAAGGAGCTAAGGAAAGAAGAGTGGGTGGCTTATAAGAAAGCCTTGGATTTTGTGCATCAGTTTGATGCTAGCTATGACCCATTGTCTAGCTTCTTCCCACTAGAAGAAAAAATAAAGTTTTTGATTGTCTGTTTTGAAGATGTTATGTAGACATTAAAGGAGAAGAGGGAAGCTCTAATCAAGAGCAACCCTGAAAAAGCCATAATGATCCTAAGTAGGTCAGCTTCTAGCAAAGCAATTCCCCCTGGTGATTACACACTGCATAAGAAATCAGGTTACAGTGTGCTGGTGCCTACAACAGGAGAGCCCTCTACATCCAAAGGAATGAGGAAGATACAAGATGTCATTGACATCCAAGAAAGCCCAAAAAAGAAAAGGGTGGGGAAGGAAGTGCAATCAGATACACCTTTGTATTCCACATCCCAATCCCCTATCCATATAGGAGATGAACAAGTAGCAACTGAACACCTCTTGCAGTTGGGTAGTTTAGGGTAAATTGCATACACCTATGATGAAGTGGAGGAATGGATACCAGAAGAACCCATTGATGCTGAAATGGATATCACCTCCACTGAACTTAAAGGCCAAGAGTAGGATCCTAAGATAAAGAAGGCAAGTAGTGCCTTTCTAGCTAATAATAATTTTGTTACATCACAAGCATTTGTACAATTTATTTGGAAATAGCATATAGATAAATATAATGCTATATGTGAGACAAGAAAGGCTAAGCAACCCACTAAAGATCCAGCCTCAGTGGAAGAGGAAATAAAGCAAGAGATGATGGAAGAGTTTAAAACCATCACCCTTGAGCAGGGAAGAGATATGGTAGCACAAGCTGGAGTGCTTATCTTACCAGAGTGGGATATTGCAGATGCCCTGGTATTAGATGCAGTGAGGAAAGAGACTAAACCCATGGAAGGGGTAACTTTCAATAAAGATAATGCTGCACTAGTCATGTGGTCTCTCAAAAGAAATGAGAGCAAGAAAGTCAAAGATACCCCAGGGTCAAGTTACCTTGGTGAAATGATGGTAAAGAGAGTGCAGAGTACAGGGGTAGTGGAGGCTGCTAGCACTGTGTTAGAAAATACAAAATTCAGTGTTGCAGTAGTAGAGAAGGAACCCAAAGAGAAAGAGGCCCTCCAAATTAAGTTGGAAATAGTTTTAAAGGCCTATAACAGTGCCAAGGAGGAGGTAAGAGGTAAAGATAGCATCATTGCTAAGTTGCAGAGCCAGTTGATGGGACAATACCAACAAGGTGAGTCTTCAACATTGATGATTTCCTCTTCTCCTACAAGACCTCCACCTACTAGCCCTATCATTTAATTTCCACCATCTCTAGCACCCTCTAGCTCTCAAATGATTGAAATCACTCCCCAAGAACTAGAAAACCTGAAACAGGCTCAAGCCTTATATGCAGGGAAATATGAGGAGAAAATAAGGGCCACAATCTCTAGTTTTGTAGACACAATAAATGCCTCATTTGTCTACAACAATGTGGCAAAAATCATGGAAATATGGAATGAGCTGAGGAGAGACAAGGCCATTTTGACACCTGTTTTTGACAAATGGAGGCCTAGGGAGCAAGATCTTGAGTTTATGTGTGTATCCTGTGATGAAGCAAGAGACAATCCCATCATCAAATCCACTTTTGATGTTGCTAAAGTCTTAGTACAATTGGCAGTAGAGGTGGATAATGTGGATAGGAAGGTTAATTTGTGCAAGAAGGAGTACACTGATCAAGTTTTTGAGTTGCTCCCAAGAATTTTTGCTAATTCGGATCAGTTAAAAGACAAGCAAATATGGCTTAAGGAGATAGAAGCTAAATTGTCAGGAAGAGTTAAAGGAATCATTGATCTTGATGATACTTCTTTCTTTGTTGTGACAATACAAGAGATAGAGAAAATTAAATCACATTATGGTTTTCTTAATTCAGAAGTCAACAAACTGAGAAATTCTTCGAAAAGGTTGACTAAAATTAAAGATGATGTGATTAATTTTTCATGGCGGACAGAAGAGTTATATAGTGAGTGGGAAATTAAATATGCCACCCATGATCTAGAATAGTTGGAGAGTGCCCCTGAAAAGATAGAAGAGGTTGCAACCGAACAACCTGTTGAACAAACTGTAGAGGCTGAAAAGAGCTTGTAATTGTTTTTACGGAAAACTTGTAACCTCTTTGTTTTTTGAAAAGAAATGATTGTAACAAACTCTCCTCGAGATGTCCAGAGCTTTGTGCATCCATGTTGTTATAAATGGATACCAGGACTATAGGAAAAAAGATCGCAAAATTTTGTAAGAAAACGCTGCAGAAATTTATCTGAGCTTTTCTAAGTCTAATGGAGAATCAAAATTTATTGTAATATTTCTTGAACTGAATATCAATATATAGGCCATCGGTTTTGAGTAAAGCTTTGTGTTGTCTTCAAGTTTGTTCATAAATTTATTTACTGTTTTCATTCTGAATAATCCAAGGTTGTTCTATTTGAATGTAATTACAAAGCAATTTTAGTATAAGTGTTCATTAGCTATTCTCTTTAGGAGGGAAATTAAATACGTGGGATCACTCATACCAGTAAATTCTTTGGAAGGAATTTTGAATTTTGAGGACCATAGCTTAGTTTGGAATGCTTAAATTCTTGTATGTGTTAGGCATATGTAAGGATTAATAGAAACCAAGCCGACGGGAAGCATAAAGATGTATTGTTTGAGGAGTTTTATTTGAGTTTAGATGACTCTGTGACCTTGGATAAGGCACTGGTATTAATTGAAGTTGTTTATTGCATGCTTTGTTGATCAAAATGCTGAATTTAAATACAATTTCCATCCTTTGTTTTCAGTTGATTTCAAGGTGAATAGATCCACTAGTTTTCTAGACTGGTTTGCTGTGGGTTTATGTTTGAAAGTGTGAATTTAATTCACAAAGGTATACCCACCTGGGCTCCAAGGAAGCCCGAAGTGTAGAAGGTCTAATCAAACCTTGTCATATGTTGTCTTGAGAATTTTCCTTATCTTTGATGTCTCTTCTGCACCAAGCTTAAATCATATTATTCTAAGGATATTAAAGGGGAATCAGATTTTGAGGACAACAGGGAGGATATTTCAATGAATAGTTTGTTGGAATGCATTTTGAGTAGCCAAAGTGTTGAATATAATGGTTTTTGAGCAATTTTCCTCTTGAAACTTGGTTGCACATCAAGTGTTTGTCTTTATGCTTGCAGGGTAGGAAGTTGGAAGGCCCTGTAATGATGGTATAGACCTTCTCAAAATATTTGGTGGTCTGAAGAAGAGTTTGGAATGGTGATAAGGTCTTTGAAGACTCAAAAGCTTTGAAAACCCTTGTTTTTAGGCACATTTATAGGACAGCAATTTTACGGTCTTTTCAGACCTCCTCATAGCATAAAATTGAAATATCTCCATAAAAGGTATCAGGATATTCAAGGGTTTCATTAATTTTTTTGGCATTTTGTGTAGTTATAAGCATTTTAGTAGTTTTGGAGGGCTAATTGCGGCTCTTTCCTTGTAGCCCTGTTTTGAGCTTTTCTTCAAATCGGGTAAGAAGACAATTGAATAGATCACCAAACCAAGTTGAAATAATCCTAAGATGATGTTAGAAAATTTCCTAATCCTCCTACAACCCTTGGTGAGTGATCTTGGTGTTTTGGAACTAAGATGCAAAGTTTCACCTTTGTGAGACTTTAGAGAAAGTTTGAATGAAAACAAGAACTAACATGGTAGGAAGAACTTAGGTTTGGTATGAAGCATAGAACAGGAAAGAAATAAAAGAAACAACACCTAAATAAATGTTAAAACCTTCAACAACTACCCTTAAGGGAACTTGCAAACCAAATTGATTGTAAACACACAAATTGAGCCAATTCTTGAGTTTCTCCCTATCACACATATCGCATATTATGCTCCACATATTCACTTTGTAAGAGATCTTAATACAAATGAAAACCAAATCAAAAAATAGTTACCCAACCTCAATCACTAAATATGTTATTACCTAAATTATTGGTCAAAGTTCATACAAATACAACTTGTGATATAGAATGTAACAACTACCCTGTTAAACAACAATAAAATATGGCATTTAGTGATTAACATGAAGATAATGTAGACCTAATATACAAGGAATCCAAAAATTTTCTTAATAATTATTTTATAACATATATAAAATGATTATATAATAATTTCAATTAGGTTAATCTTTAACATAGTTTTTTACAAAACTGAATTTTCTTACTTATGGATACAAAATCACACCCAAATTCCACAAGGGAATAATAAATAGTGATTAAGAGGTATCTAGTTTCTAAATTGGCATGTCACAAGATAAATAAATACTTTAACTTTTTCATACAATATTTCTTCTATTTCCTTTGTAACTTGAAGTGAAAGAGGGAGAGCATCATCAAGGTGATATCCACCCTACCATAAAGCATCAATCTTCTCTGTGCTACTCCACTCAAGGTGCCAAAACCATCACAAATGATCTAGTAAGATGTGGCCACATGCATGATGGAATCTAATTAACTATTTTAATCACTATCAAGGGAGAATACCTATATTCACATGCAATCTATACATATATAATATAATGAACATTCTCATTGATGAAAATATGGTGAGAAAATACAAATCAGCCAAAGTAACCTACATATAGATCAATGCAAATAAGTTATTCTAGACATATAATGTGTTGCTCATCTTACTATGACATCTTTAAATTTTATAAGATGGATAATGAATTATCTTGTAGATATGGCCATACTAGCATTCGATCATATCACTAAGTACTCTAGCAAGAAAACAATTCTATTTATATAACTAATTCTCTAATCCACTTAATACTAATCCATATAAGAGATGAAGGGTTTAACCTCCTCAAATACAACATATCGAGGGATAAATTTTCTTATGCACACATAAACCACTCTCTGATAATGTAGACACAACATTGACACCTAAATTATATTGCTATACCACCTGTTTATACAAATCATCTACCTTGACTATAAGGTTGGCCAAACCCTCAACCCTTAATTACAAAATTATATCACACGATACATAAATCAACCACTAAAATAATGTAATGATATAGCATGGACCTAAATGAAATCTCCAAACATGCATCACTACTAGAAATCTCTCTAAGATCAACTGCAACACGTTACACCACCAAAATTACCACATAACATGAAGAATATCACTGGATCAGTAAAATAACTATTACCATGAACAAGGATCAATGTGTACAATCAAAAAAAATAGGACACAATTAGGAAAAACCAACAAGAACATTAGAACCATCCACAATAGCTTCACCAATGCCACTTATTCAAATCTTCATCAATCAACACGCTAGTACTCAAGAACACTTTACATCAGCAATTCAGACTAGAAAGATGGCTTGCAGAGCACTAAATCATGAGCCATCTGAAATGGAGATACACATGAAAATCCAAAATATTCTCCCAAATCTACAACCAAAAATATGATCATGCTAGAGCTCACCAGATCAAATACCAGAATAATAAAATACTAATCACAAAAGAACAGTCTTCATACCAGAATCTACAACTCAACCAAATCACCACATAGAATCATGAAATCAATCAAGAATGATATATATCTAGTTTATTTAGCATCCCAAATATATAAAACAACTATATCAACTCATTGCAATCATGGGAATACCAAACAACTCCCTGTAACACCGAAAACATAGGAATATGTTGACATCAATGACAACAACATATCCTAGCAGCAACAATATCCAACAATCTCCTCCTTTGGTATTGATGGAAACATATGAATGTGAAAATAAATCAATGCAAAGGAAATAGATCAACATCAGAAAACTCCCCCTTAGATCATGCGCTTAAAACTTCAAGGATAAAGCATTTTTTCACATGCTTCTCTCTCCCTTTGACAACAATGCCAAAGACAGAATACAAATTATGCTTCTCTCCCTTATACAAGATAATCTCTCCAAAACTCATCCTCTATGAAGATAAATCACTCCCTCTTAGGATAGGCTCACCACTCAATCTACTAATCATCTAAACCATTGACTACTTTGGTTGAGTAGCAGCACCAACTCATCAACCCAGATAAAGAGATAAGGCTTTGAAATCCACCAGATTGATGCAACTCCATGCATCTCATTCTCATCAAGAAGGGTAGAGACCCCTAAATTATCTCTCAAATAAACAAATGTATCTAGAGTCAACGACTTAGTGAAAATATCTACAATCTGATCCTTTTTAGATACATATTCCAGTTTGACTTCCTCATCACTGACTTTCTCCCTCAAGAAATGATACTTTATTGATACATGCTTTGTTTTAGAATGCAGCACTGGATTCTTTGAAATATTGATAGCACTTGAATTGTCACAATATATAATAGTAGGCTCATCATACACAACTTTAATATCCTTCAACATCTACTTCCTCCAAACTACCTAAGTATAGTTATTAGCAGTTGTAATGTATTCAACTTTAGTAGTAGATAAAGATACAACATCTTCTTTCTTATTGGACCATGAAATCAACTTCTTTCCAAAAAAGAATGCTCCACCAGTAGTGCTCTTCTTCTCATCAACATCACCTGCCCAATCAGCATCAATATAGGCACATAGTAGGAAATCATCATTCTTTGGATACCACAAACCATGGTCATGTTGGACATTGCTACTGCTAGGATATGTTGTTGTCATTGATGTCAACATATTCCTATGATTTATTGCTACGGTGATTCTAGATTGGTGTATTGGGATCATGGTTTGGTTTATGGAGTATTTCTAGTGTTATTATATCTTTTTGTATTGGTTTCAGTGATCCGGGAAGCTTAATTGATCATATCATATGATCTGGTTTATGGTTTGGTTTTTCTGATCAGTGCTTTACAGAGTTAAGTATTTCCTCTAATATATTCCAGTGTGATCAGATCTTGAGCTGATATTTTGAGAGAATGTTTGGGATGTTCATGTGTATCTTCATTTTAGATGGTTCATGATTTGGTGCTCTATAAGTTATCTTTCTTCATGACAGTTGCTGCTATTTGAGTGTTTTTGAGGTTCAGATGTTGATAGATGAAGATTTGATAAGTTGTGTTGGTGCAACTATTACAGATGATTCTAACGTTCTTGCTGGTGTTTCCTAATTGTGTCCTAATTGTTTTGATGATCTGCATTGATTTTTGTATGAGTTGTTGATTATTTTGCTAAGCTAGTGATGTTCTTCATGTTATGTGGTATTCCTAGTGGTGTAGCTTGTTCCATTTTCC
The DNA here is from genome assembly GCF_030272615.1 of Cryptomeria japonica. Taxonomy (NCBI): domain Eukaryota; kingdom Viridiplantae; phylum Streptophyta; class Pinopsida; order Cupressales; family Cupressaceae; genus Cryptomeria; species Cryptomeria japonica. Next base: position 90,897,323 of record NC_081413.1, on the reverse strand, counting down.
CTTCACCTTGGACATAGCAACCTTGACCCTCTTGTTGTTAGGGATCTCTCTGCATTCAAAATGATTAGTCAAGGCCTCAATCCAATCCAAGACCTCATCTACATCTTATTCTTTACAAAATATGGGAACATCATCCTTCCCACCTAAGGAGTTATGGCTAACTACATTTAGGGCTTCCAAAAATGTTTTATGATCTGTAGGCAACTCCACTTCCTGCCTAGGGGTTCCTCCTTCTACTCCCGCTTCTTTCTCCTCATCAAAATCACATCCTCCTTTCTTCACTTTGTCCTTAGCCTTCTCCAACTCTTTTAATTTGTATTAAAACATTTCTCCAAACATCTTCTTCAGTGCCTCTTGTGACATTGCCTTTCGAGGCATCATTTCAGCCTCTTCCTCACTCCCTAATCCTCACATACACCAAGACCACCTATCCCAGGTGATCTAAACTTGCTCTGATACCACTATGATGTAGAGCCACAGGGAATCTAGGTAGGATTTCCAATCCCAAGACACTCACTGTACTTGTTCCAATTGATCAATCAACAAGAGACTTACTTCCACAAATCAACCTCACAATAGACTCACAACACCAATGGTGGACATCACTCAATGTTAGACAACATACCTCTATCTATAGCTCTTACTCACTCTATGCTATATGCACTCAAAAGATAAAATACCAACAAGAAAGCATAGACCCAAACCACCTTCATACCATGTCATTTCACATCCCTCCTGACATGTTTCATGCATTGGAAGTGGTCTACAAACTTCCTAATATCCTTGTAGCCCTAGTTTTTGGGGTTTTTGGGGAATAACTCACAAAATTCCAAAACCACTTGACAAAAAATTGCAGATTTGAGTACCCTTTTGGGCCCTCTAAAACATATGTTAGATTTAGGTGCAAGGCCTTTGGACCAGCTATACGGAATACTACCTATCCTAATTGGCCAAGAGCCCCAATTAGGCCTATTTTACAAAGCAACCCCTCTAGAATGGACTCCCAAAAACTTCACAACCATTTGGAAACTTATAAAGTGTGTCAAAACCAAGGATTACACAAAAATATTGGGCCTACACTCATTTGGTTTCCCACAAACCAATTTACCCCTCCTCATTTGCTTGCCATTGTACAATGCCAGACATTTCAGTGCACTTTCCTCTCTCCTCCAATCATGAATACCTTTGTCAACCCTACCATGCTCTAATACACCTATTAGACCAACATCCCCTTGAGTTTGAGGAATTTTCACTCTTGGGAATGTTAGGAACCAACCATGTCTTTTGAAACCCTCGATAGGGTTTTCTCAAAACCTAGAACTAAAGAAAACCAATTCCCTAGCTCCAACATTTGTTTCAACTCCTGCAACCACTTGGATATGTTAGATATAAAATTGTTTCAATCCTCCAAACACATTATATGCATTCACTAATTAGATACAATAATGAAACAAAGAGAATACATGGACTGAGACACAAGTTCAGGCAACAAAGATGACTTCTCCTTCATCAAATCATCATCAATCATACAAGTTTGACCTCAAAGGATTTTATATGTAGAATCCAATGTCTCCCAACATCTACAACAAAAATTTGAACCATAGGACCATTGGAGACAAGCTAACCACAAAAGTTGTTAAGTTGACAACAAAAGTTCTCATGACAATTTAACAACAATGTACAACTTTGCACTCTTGACCTTACAACCAACCAAGACAACACAAAACCATTACATAGGAGTATTATATGCCCACATAACACAAATGAAATCTTTTAGGAATCATCTTGGTCCTTTTGAATAAGTGTGACCAAGGTTGACCCCCTAGATCCTATTACATGATTGGATAAACAAGATGGCTATAAAGCCCTACAAACATGATATTGTTCCATGATTGTTATGTGTGGGCTTCTAGGATTCTCTCATCCTAGCTTGTTTGAGGTGGCCCTTTCTCCTATAGAGGTAGAGATTTGGTGGTTGGTAGTGGTCAAGTTTCTTCTTGTTGCGAGATAGTTACTAGGGCTACTTATCCATATTCTTTCTTGTCCTATCGAGGTGGTGAGATGGTGTGAGAAGGCCTTCTAGGTGAGGCTACTACTCGAGCTACTAGTTGAGGCTACCTGCAATTACTTTCTTGTGGGTCTTCATGGTAAGGTCAAGGCTTTTTTATCCCTACTTTCTAGACATTTTTCTGGTTTGAGGGAGCCTTCCGAAAACCTACTTGTGTATGTCTTGAAGGTTAGGGGTGTTGGCATTGTGTTGTCATTGATGTCAACCGATATGGGATGACCACCAATAGTAGAGATGGTTGTGAAACACTATTATGAAGGAGTATAGAATGTGATATCTTGGATATCACCGTGTGTTGTAGAACATTGGTAAGGTAAGGAAGATGATCTTAGAAGTCACCAATACACAAGTTAATGCCTGGCTTATGTGATGAGATAGACAGGTGTTTGAGCTGTTGTTTGTGATGAAGAGGCAGAATGTTATCTGAATCACATCAACATCGAAAAAGGAGAATGAACAGATCATAGGTATGCTATGAGGTTGCAGTATAGAAAGACTCCCACCAGATGAAGCTGCAGTCATCATGAGAAGTAATGATTGGCTATGAATATGCTCACATCTAATCACTTGTGTCTATTTGAAAAGATGCTACACAAACAGGGAAGTCACATAAGTGCACTGCTGGATGTAGAAGACAAGGTGTCACTCCATCGGTAAGTGGAGCTTATCTCCTATCATGAAAAGTGTGCATCATAGTTTGGTGAGATAAGGATGATGAGGTAAAGGCAAGTGCTCAAAGACTCTCACTAGATTCACTGGTGAAACAAAAAGAATGCCTCAATACACATGAGATCAGAGTTATGCACTAGACCAAAAAAAGGCATGGTGAGATGTTGGTACAGATGAAGTGTGATGGGTTTGTCATCTTGACAAACTGGTTGTGATATGGTCAAAGCTGATCAAAGAAAAGGCATAACTAAGTAGATGCAGATAGAGGATGAATGGCCTGACTAAAGAAGGAGTCTAGTAAAGGTTGATGACTTGTGTCATCAAGAGTTCTTACTAGTATGAATGCCCACTGGTAATATGGACAAGGTGCATATGTGGGAATGTGCATGGTTTGGATGGTCATGTCTGGTGACCTCTCAAGGTGTTCCACTAGCATTTCAACAAGTGCAAACATGTTGAGGTAACCCATATAGTGTGTGATACTGGCAGAGTTAGTAAATCGGCAAAAAGGAGGAACTGGTAGAATGTTTGGTCGGTGATCCTATCTAGACCAACATGAAAGAGTCAAGCTAGCAGATGGTCAACATGGATGCCACATGGAATCAAGGTGGTGAACCTACATTGGATGAGGATGGAATGTACACCGATAGGGTAGGTGTAGAGTTGGTCAACTTTAAAGGAGATTGCGAATCTCGAGGTGAAGTGACCGAAGTGTGTGACTCGAGATTAAATGGACAAGAGAGGATAAAATATACACTAATTGAGTAGATTGGTGTAGTCCAAGCAACCCATTATGCCATTAATGGTGATTGACCAAGAAGTATGCTAAAGAAGGAAGGTGTGTTTTAGAAAGTGCATTAATGGCGGAGTTGTGCAGATGGATGTCAGAGTGATCATATCAAGCAAGATCTGATTGGAGTTGGTTCACCTTGAGGATGGTGAGGAAATCCTAACCGCATAGATTTTGAATTGGGCTTTGGTAGGAAAACCTAGCTATAAGTATGAAGTCCAAAGAGATTGTTTGTTGTTGCTACATAAAAGAGTATTGTACTACTACGAAGTGTGATACTTTTGCAAGTGCGTGCAAATCAGCCAAAGTGCTCAAAGAGTATCTGATAAAAGAGGGAGAGTGAAGAGCAGAAGAGAGTGAAGCTCCATAGAAGGAAGACATAGGATTTTTAAAGTGTTGTATCAATAAAGAGCAGAGAGTAAGGTGGAGGTCTAGTAGAGGAGAAGTGGAAGAGGTGTACCGGTAGAGTATACCAGTAGTTAAGAAGCTAAAGAGAGCAACAAAAGAGGGAGTCTGTGTAGTAGAGAAGGTATCTCACTGACAGGGTAAGGTATATGAGAAGGTTGCAAGATTCACTTGTAACAAGATTGTTAATTTGGCATTTGATGTTCTTATTATGAAAACTAAGTTGTAGCTCCATGCAGGGGTTAGTGCTCCTTGGGTAGATACCCTAAAGGCAAGGGTTGTAGCTCCTTTGGGTTGTAGCCCATAAATCAGGTAGGGGTTGTAGGTCCTTGGGTTGGTGCCTTAAAGTCAGGGGATAGTGCTCCTTGGGTTGGTGCCCTAAACTTTGTAACTGTGTTTTCATTGTGAGGCTGGATTGGAGCAGTAGACTCCAGCAACATTGCTCACCGAGGTTTTTCCTATCTTGGGTTTTCCTTGTATATGCTAGTTTAATGTGATGCCCCTTTGTGTGATTGCATTTGTGTTGGTCTCCCCACTAACTAGTATGTCTACAATGTGTTAGAAGGAATAATTGGTATGATCACATAGGATAGCTAAAGGGAAAGATATTTGAGAACCACTGATTCACGCACTCCCCCTCTTAGTGATGCATTGTGTCTAACAATTGGTATCAAAGCCTAGGTTCCTAGTTAGACGAGCTTTCTACAACTTGGGTAGATTCTGGCTTGAGGAAACAATGGTTTGTTTAGTGTCAATCCCTCATCCAGTGTTTGATGGATCAAACTATTCTATTTGGAGGTGCAGAATAAAAGTCTTCATGTCCTCCCTAGGTTATAATGTTTGGATGGCAGTTGTAAGTGGTCTTCCTAGGAATGTGAGTCCTCCCTTCGGATCTGAAGAAGAAAGAAGGTGCTTATGCAATGAAGAAGACATGAAGGCCATATTTAGTGGGCTCGCCAGTGATGTCTCCTCATAGGCGGATAAGTGTAAATCAGCAAAGAGTCTATGGGATAGACTAAGGAAGCTATATGGAAATGAACCCTACACCATTGAATCAGTTTATGAGAGTGAGAAGAATAGTGCAGTAGACACATGCATGGATGACAAAGGTAGATCAGACTATTGCAGTAGTAGTAATGATGAAGAAGGAATCCACCTCTTCATGGCTCAAGAATCAGATGATGAGGTGCATGCATCTGGGAGTGATAAGACAAATAGTTCCTACTAACATGATGTGTTTGGTAGTGATGTTGAAGAAGAAGAAGAAGACATGGAAAATAGATCTAGCCATCAAGATCTATTTGGGAGTGAAAGAGAAGAAGAGGATGAAGCAAAAGTTGATCTTGAAGGAGACTTTGTAAATTCACTTGAAGAACTCAGTAGAGTTAGAAGGGAATACAAGCTATTCAAGAATACTACCATAGTAGAGAAAAACTGGCTGACAAGATGCCTTGACGAATCTGAGAAAAGGCTCTCAGAGTTGAAGCCTTAGGCAGAAGACACCAAAGAATGTTGGTGTGAAGATCTAGCATCAAGGCTGGAAATAGAAAATGTAGAATATTTGTAGTTGGTTGAAGAAATGGAGGTTCTCCGAACTGACCTTGAGAAGTGTCAAGATGAGCTCAAGGTAAGAATCTAGTTTGATGGCAATAGTGATGCCTTGGACAAGATGTTGAAGAAGTAGAAACATGCCAAGGGTATTGAAGGGTTAGGTAGTGGTGCTGGTGAATGCTCCACCAGCAAGAATGTCCCCCACAATGACATTTTGTTTGTCTCCTCAAATGGAGAAAACAAAGGCCAAACCTTCACTGTGACAAATGCTCCCCAGAAGAAGGTTGATCTAAATACAACCAATGAGGACTTACAAACAAGAAAGAAGACCAGTGTTGTAAGAAGGAGAAACAATGTAGATCCCAAAGGTAAAGGACAAAGAAATGTTACCACCCATAGGGAAAGGCAAGTGTGGGAGAAGAAGAGACCAAATGGAAGAGCTGGATAGAATGGACAACCAAGGATCCATTCTCAAAGAAACAAAAATGGAGATGTTAAACTGGTAAGATCTCCCCATGCATGGCAGAATAGTTTTGTCAATAAAATGCCATCATTTACCAGTTATTGCTTTGCATGCCATGCTTATGGCCATAGGGCAGAGGCATGTAGAAAGAGATCCAAAAATAATAATATAGGATCTCATGGACATCATGCATATGAACAAAATGTATCCAGGAGTAGATACATGCATGTCCCCTCCCCCAGTTATGCAAATGTTTGTCATAACTATAAGAATTTTGGCCATAGAGAGTTTGAATGTAGGAAGAGGAACATGTAGTTACATGGAGGCCGATACAATGGTTGTGCTCTACAAAAAGGTGGGTACAAATTATATGGAAGTCAAAGACCTACAAGGAAACAAAGGAGAAATGTCCCTGCAACAGCAAGAGGTCCACCGGTTTCGGTTGCTAGTCACAACATGAGCAAGAGAAGATGTTCAAACCGGTATGTCAAGAGATTCTCCAACCATGAAGTTGGGATGGATGTTGTGTTCTACTATAGAACTCCTTCTAGCTATGATGCAGAATTAGGAAATGGAAGGACCCATCAATAGAAGAAGGAAAGACCTACTCCCAAGACTAAAAATGGGAAGAAGAATGAGTTCAAGAAGGTATGGAGGAAGAAGACCATGGACTGGCACTGTGAACTCATTACATGGGTAATATCTCCTAAGGCCTAAAGGAGATGCAGGATCTTAGGGGCATTAGCACATTGTAATTATCATTCACCCCCTCAGTGAAGTAGGCAACATGGAAGGACATGTTGTTGTTGGTATGAAGGATGAAAATGAAAATGAAACGATAATTGTGTGTAGAGGCTTCTCTGACTACACACTTATAGATGAATGCTGGATCACTACTACATGTGTTAATGAGTGGAGGTTGACAACTGGAATCAGATACATGATGACACAAAATATCAGGAGTCACAGGAAGGTGCTCGGGTAATGATAGTGGACCAATATTAGGTGTTAACTAGTATGTGTAGGGTGTTACCGGCTTGTATAATAACAAGTACTTGAAGGTTATGTAAGACAATGAAGTTGGAAGTTCATTATATTAGCCTCGGTAGCATGGAATGTGGAGTTATGTCTCAGATGGTATTGGAAAAGACCTGAATGATAAATGTTGGCCCCATAGTTGATCATGTAGGCTTGCATGTTTTTGGGATAACTGATTTACTTTATGGTATGAAGATAACATTGTTTGGAATTATGTAGATCCAGGATCATGTCATAGGTTGTGGTGAAATAATGGAGATGAAAGATCATCAGATGATCTCATATGCATAGCTAAACTGATATATGGTGAAGATTGGAGTCTCAATATTGTACTTGACTGAAGTCAAGGACCAGAGATGTATGATTCAGGGGGAGTTCAAGAGCTCATAATGGAGAGTTGTTTTTGCTTGAACTTGTAAGGATACTGATTGCCCAAACTACAGGAGATGGAAATTGCAGAGGTGTTGTAGGTAACCGATAGGTGAGTAGTATTTACTAACACATCAACAATTGGTATCAACCTTTCTACAAATTGAGTTCTCTATCAAATAGCATCGGACTTGCATGACCAATTTGTGTCAGTTGATGGTTAAGTTTGTTAAGTCCCAGAGACAACTGAGAGGGGGGGTGAATTAGTTGTCCAATAAATTCAACCAAAATTAACTTAACCAAAACTTAATGCTTAATACTGGTAAACCAAACTTTATGTCGGTAGATAGACTTAACAGTTAATTGTAGTATCGGTAAAGATTAATGCATGAAACAGAAAGACAATAATATCCAAAACACAACACAAATATTTGTACGTGGAAACCCTGTAAGGGGAAAAACCATGGTCAGAAGCCTTACCCACAACCAAATGATACTACTACAGATAATATGTGTGTACAATATGGATTCTGCACATGCAAAAAGGCCAACTGCCTAGAGCTCACTGCTCAATAACAAAATGAGAGTCACATTAACTACAATTGGATGGTTAAATCCAATGATAATGTACTGCACAAAATAGCATCTTCATATGTTGGATTCAGTACCAGTTTAGTTCTGATTACCTTCACAAAATCCTTCCTTCAACCTTCAAATGATGTCTGCGTGTATAGATCTGCTTATTTTTGCATATACCTTATTGCAATCCTTTTCGCATTCACACATTAATCTCACAAATGACATCTTACATTTATACCCTAACCTAAAACCAATTGAATAGGTCAGCTCACTAAAATATATTACAATAAAATCAATTACAAATAAATCAATATCTAATGCATGATGTCGGCTCAATGCATTTAAAATAAAAATAAATCATCTCCATCACGTGACGTGTTGATCTGGAATAGATATGCCTATCGGTGCTTTTCCTGGACCTATTTGCCAGTAACAACAAATATGCAAACCCAAATAAACAATTAACCAAATAACCAAAACCAAGTGATCAAATAATGTCTTTGACATAACCAAGAAATCTCCAATTCATTCCAAGTGCTGGTGAATAATATAATCTACCAGTGAGCCAAATACCGGTGACTGTGCATAAGTCTCTAACTTGCCGATGAACATAACAAAAATATCCAAGTGTTGATAAGTGTTGACAAGCGTTGACATGTGTTGACATCAATGACAAAACCATATCAACATATCCAAAATGCCAACAAAGTTCCCCATGTCAAGTGTTGTGACTTGACAAGATACCAAGTGGTATCAAAGGAGGAGTTGCATCCAATGAAGACAAAGGGGGAGAAAAGTATTATGTCAGTGACCGATACATACAAATAGAAATAACATCCTGACAGTACCCTTTGCCATTGTTGTCAAAGGGGGAGAAGGATTATGTAGTATACCGCATACTACATGTGTGTAAATCCATGAATCACAGTAAGGGAGACAAAGACTATGTAGTATGTTGGATACTAAATGTGTTGACTTAAATGTCAAAGAGAAAGATTGTTGGCATTGTGTTGTCATTGATGTCAACCGGTATGGGATGACCACTGGTATTAGTGAAGGTTGTGCAGCACTATTGTGAAGGAGTATCGGATGTGATATCTTGGATATCACCTTGTGTTGCAGAACATTGGTAAGGTCAAGAAGATGACCTCAAAAGTCACCAGTGCACAAGTTAATGACTGGCTTGTGTGATGAGATAAAGAGGTGTTTGAGTGGTTGTTTATGATGAAGAGGCAAAATGTTATCTAAATCATATCAACATCGAAAGAAGAGAATAAATAGATCACAGGTACACTGTGAGGTTGCAGTATAGCAGGACTCCCACCAGATGAAGATGAAGTCATCATGAGAAGAAATGACTGACAGTGAATGTGCTCATATTAGATCACATGTGCATGTTTGAAGAGATGTTGCAAAAATAGGGAAGTAACATGAGTGCACTGCAGGATGCAGAAGATAAGGTGTCACTCCATCAATAAGTGGAGCTTATCTCCTATCATGCAAAGTGTGCATCATTGTTTGGTGAGATAAGGAAGATGGGGTAAAGGAAAGTTCTCAAAGGATCTCACTGAATCCATTGGTGCAACAAAAGGAATGCCTTAATGCGCATGAGATCAGAGCTATGCAGTAGACCAAAAGAGAAGGCATGGTGAGATGCCGGTATAGATGAAGTGTGATGGGTTTGTCATCTTGACAATCCGGCTGTGATATGGTCAATGTTGATCAAGGTAAAGGGATAACTGAGAAGATGCAGATAGAGGATGAATGACCTGATTGAAGAAGGAGTCTGGTGAAGGTTGATGACTTGTGTCATCAAGGGGTCTTACCAGTATGAATGCCCACGGGTAATATGGACAAGGTGCAGATGAAGAAGACTTCCCACTTTGTGGGAATGTGCATGATTTGGATGGTCATGTCAAGTGACTGGTCAAGGTGTTCCACTGATAGTTTAGCAAGTGTAGACATGATGAGGTAACTGGTACAGTGTATGATAGTGGCAGGGTTAGTAAACTGAAAGAATGAAGGAACTGGTAGAATGTTTGGTCGGTGATCCTATCTAGACTAACATTAAAGAGTGAAGCTGGAAGATGGTCGACATAGATGCCACATGGAATCAAGGTGGAAAACTTGCATCAGATGAAGATGGAATGTACACCAATGGGGTAGGTGTAGAGTTGGTCGACTTCAAAGGAGACTACAAAGCTCAAGGTGAAGTGGTAGAAGTACGCGGCTCCAGATTAAATGGACAAGAGAGGATCGAGGATAGACTGATCAAGAAGATTGGTGTAGTTGAAGCAACCCATCATGCCATTAATGGTGATTGACCAAGAAGTGTGCTGACAGATCATTTGCAGGTTGTTGAAGAAAGAAGGCATGTTTTAGAAGGTGCGTTAATGGTGGAGTTGTGCAGATGGATGTTAGAGTGATTAGATCAAGAAATATCTGCTTGGATTTGGTTCACCTCAAGGATGGTGAGGAAACCCTAAACACCTGGATTTTGAATTGAACTTTAGCGGGAAAACCTGGCTATAAGTATGAAGGTTAAAGAGATTGTTTGTTGTTTCTACATAGAAGAATATTGTGCTACTATGAAGTGTGATAATTCTGCAAGTAAGTGCAAATAAGCCAAAGTGCTTAGAGAGTATCTGAGAAAAGAGGGAGAGTGAAGAGAAAAACTGATAGTGTCCATACCGGCAAAGCAGAAGAGAGTGAAGCTGTAGAGAAGGAAGACATAGGACCAATAAAGTGTTGTACCGGTAAAGTGCAAAGAGTAAGGTGGAGGTCGAGCAGAGGAGGAGAAGTAGAAGAGGTGTACTGATAGAGTATACTAGCAGTTAAGTAGATAAAAAGAGCATCAAAAGAGGGAGTCCGTGTAGCAGAGAAGGTATCTCATCGATAGGGTATGTTATATGAGAAGGTTGCAAGATTCACTTGTAACAAGATTGTTAATTTGGCATTTGATGTTCTTGTTGTGAAAATTGACTTGTATCTTGGTGTAGAGGTTGGTGCTTCTTGGGTAGATGCCCTAAAGGCAAGGGTTGTAGCTCCTTTGAGTTGTAGCCCATAAATCAGGTAGGGGTTGTAGCTCCTTGATTTGGTGCCCTAAAGTCAGGGGTTGTAGCTCCTTGGGTTGGTGCCCTAAACTTTGTAACTATATTTTCATTGTGAGGCGGGATTGGAGTAGTAGACTCCAGCAACATTTCTCATCGAGGTTTTTCCCATCTTGGGTTTTCCTCATATGTGCTAGTGTTATGTGATGTCCCTTGTGTGATTGCATTTGTGTTGGTCTCCCCACTAACCAGTAAGTCTGCAATGTGTTAGAAGGAATAACCGGTGTGATCACATAGGATAGCTAAAGGGGAAAATATTTGAGAACCACTAATTCACCCCCTCTCCCTCTCAATGGTGCAGTGTCTAAAAAGGGGAGCCTTTCAAAAACCCCATGTGTGATTTTAGGTTTTTTTCTTTTTCGTGTGTTTTGGTTGTGGGAACCTTATTTTTCCCACAGGCAAGCTAGATGCTAGTAATTTTAAAGTGCCCAATCTAGCTAGTTGTGATTTTTGGTTAGGGGTTAGTTGTTCTATTTGTAGGATGAAAACTTTGTTAGAGGTTAAGGGAGCTTGGGAAAACTCTTGTTTGTTGGTTTTGAGAGCTAGTTTAAAACCCATGATGAAGGTTAGGGGAGCATTGCGAAACCCCATTAGTCCAGATTGTGAGTATATGTTGATCTATTGTAATCTGGTGTTGTTGAAGGTGATGGGTGTCTAGATACACCCACAAAAAAATCTATAGGTTAAGGGAGCCTTGTAAAACCCTTGTTATGTGTTAGGGATGATTATATGTCCTATTTGTGGTTTGGTTGTTGGTATGTTGACGTTCTTTTCTCTTAGTAGTGTTGTATTATGTGTTCTAGATCCTAGTTAAATATGAGGGTTTTGGGTCCATTCAAAACCTGTGGGGTTTTGTGTCCCCTCAAAACCTATTGTATGGGGTTTCTGGTCCCCTCAAACCCTATTTACCCTTAATCAAAAATAACAAAATTAGAAAGAGAAATTCGTAAAATAAATAGTGACCAAATTGGCAGAGGGCAATAGAGTTGATGTTTGTAAAAAATCTATAAAGGTAGGGTTCTATATGGATATGGCATGGTATCATATAGTGCAAATGTAAAAAAAATATTATTTTTTAAAGATCAATTTTGATGAACCAAAATTTTAGTTTTTATTTCTTAGACCTTTCAAACTAAATGGTTATGTTCATTTAGCTCCATGACACTTTATTAATAGGGCTAAGCACTCAATTCACTTTCATTTCTAAAAAGACATACAATTATAGCTCTACTACCATATTGGAGAAGCCAATTTATAAAAGAAACATCAAGATAGCCTTCTAGAAGTGAACAATGAAAGCACAATAGTACATCTATCCTATGAAATGAGAAAATATTAAATTTAAAATGAGAGTCTTGCATAGAAAAGAAAGGAGGATTTAAGAAGGTATAATGGAATGACTAACTGCACATTGAAATGTGCAACACATGTTTTCTCATATGACAATTGTGAGAGCATGTGTAAATGTACAGGAGATAAGTGTCTCAAGAGGTAAGTATATGTGTCTCAACCACATGAACTAAAATAGAAAAGAAAAGTCATTTAAGTGAAAAGTTAAGAAATATGGATGGGTCAACCTAGAAAAGATAATTTATGCTAACTAGATGTGAAATGATCCTATTTATACTAGTATTTTCAAGGGAGCTTAGCTCCTACTCTCAAATTTTCCATAGTTTTCTAAATCCCTTAATAAAAGTTCCACTCCTACTCTCATGTGATTTCCTATAATATTTTGAAAACACTTTCTATAGAGTTTCACTCAGTTACTTCCACATGTTTTCCTATATATTTTTCAAGTCCTTTTTAAATAGATTTAATTCTACTCTAAATGTCTTATCTACATAGTTCCACGAAGGTACTTCCCCATCCATTTCTAATCTCAATGTCTTATCTAAATAATTCCATTCAAATACTTCCATGTGGTTTCCTATATTTTTTTAAAACCCTTCCCTCTTCCACTCCCGCTTCCCCATACTATCTATATTTATTTAGAATCTTATTCAACTCTACTCCGAATACCTTATCTCCATAACTTCACTCCTACATTCACATATTTTCCTAAAAAAAAATACTTTTTCTTTTTTAAAGAAATTTATTCCTACTCCCAATACCCTTTATATATAGTTTCCCTCATACCTCAACATGCTAGCACTTTCTAGAAAGACTCCCACCTACTTCCCCAGCCCTCCCCACTTTTCAAACTCCCCACTTTTCTTTTATATTTTAAAAGCTTTTAAAATAATTTACATGTTCATGGTGCATGATATGATTTTGTCTCCACCAACTCCATTCTTAAAATTCTGCTTCGCTAGGGTTTTTTAATATTTTTCCCAAAAACACTGCCCCATTTTTCTCATCATGACAAATTTGTGTAGAATCTTAAGGTAAGTCACTTGCTAAGGTTTTCAGTGATCTTTTTTTCTCTGACTAGCCAGATTCCTTTTTGCGGTGCTCTATTTCGCTCAAAGGAAGTTCTACAGTCATCTGTCAAATGAAAGAATTGGATCTATGATTTTAACAATGGCTATGGTTTTAATTTTTGGTTTATTCAAAAAGATTTTTGACACTTGAATGGAAGCATTTTTTATTCTGTTTATACTATTGAAGATTTATTGATTATTATTTTTTACCTTCAATGTATTGTATTTGATGTTTTGGTAGTGAAAGAGTTAAAATTTGGATCATCTATTCAATTTAGCTATTTTCAAGTCCAGCTACTTAAAGTTTATACTCAAAGAGAAAACGAGATTGAAGAAGTTGCATTAGAGGATGATGAGGATATCATGGCTTGGCAGCCTCCTCTTCTTGGAGCTGGTAATTCCCAATCTCATTTATCTGTCCCCTCCACTCTATATCAGATTTTCTCTATGCAAATTGTTGCTTCTCCCACACCTATGGCTCCTCCTTAGATTCTAGTTCTAGAGGAAATCCTTTTTGAGTCCTTTTAGTGATTAAGATGAAGATAATGTAGACCTAATCTACAAGGAATCCAACATTTGTCTTAATAATTGTTTTGAAACATATATAAAATAATTCTATATAATAATTTCAATTAGTTCAATCTTTAACATAGTTTTTTACAAAACTGAATTTTCTTACTTATGGACACAAAATCACACTCAAATTCTACAAGGGAATAATAAGTAGTAATTATGAGGTATCTAGTTTCTAAATTGGCAATTCACAAAATAAATAAATACTTTAACATTTGCATACAATACTTCTTCCATTTCCTTTGTAACCGAAAGCGAAAGAGGGGGGGAATCATCAAGGTGATATCCACCCTAGTACAAAGCATCAAGCTTCTTTGTGCTACACCACTGGAGAAGCCTAACCCATCACAAATGATCTAGTAAGATGTGGCCACATGCATGATGGAATCTAATTCACTATGTTAATCATGCTATCAAGTGATCATACCTATATGCCCATTGATGAAAATATGGTGAGAGAATGGAAATCAGCCAAATTAACAAAATTATGCATATAAATCAATGAAAATAAATTGTTCTAGAAATAGAATGTGTGGTTCATCTCACTATGACATCTTGACATATTATAATATGGATAATGAATTATCTAGTAGACAAGCCCTTACCAACATTGGATAATATAATATATCCCAATGCAAAAATACTTACTAAGTATTCTACCAAGAAAACATTTCTATTTATATAACTAATTCTCTTATCCACTTAATACTAATCCATATAAGAGATGAAGGGTTTAACCTTCTCAATTTCAATATATTAAAAACTATAACCCTCTTAAATTTGGTGGAGGGATGATATTTAATTAATAAATTCTCTTAATTCCATGATAGTATTCATATGCCTATTGATAATAAAAATGTTAATCTGGTGATTTCAAAGGAACATTATAGCATTTAAATATGTAATGCCCATACCCTAGTCCGACTTTTAAAAACCGTTTAACCTTGATTGACTTCCTATGTGGCATTCTTGAATGATAGATTAACCGATATGCAGTGTGTAGTTTAGATAATAGAAATAAATTGTGCATACTTATTATTGTGCTTTTGCATCAATTCTCGTGTAAATGTAATTGTTTCCTAACCCTTGTGATAAATCTTGAGCTAACGCCTTCATTGAATATGTATTTGTATATGCATGCTTGTATGAATTCATGAGTGCAGGAGATTGCAGGTACAACACCGCTTAGGGCAAGGTTCATCTCCTTTGGAATTTGCAAGGTTGAGTATGCTCCTTCATCTTTAGAATTCGGATTTAGTGGTCATATAACTCTCGTCTTGCCTTAGCCATGGTTAGGTGAGCATCGTGTTTGGATTCATGGGGCTTGCATTTCATTGGGATGTGTGTCGAGAGACTTGGAGGACTTCCTCAATTTGCGTGCCTTGCGCGAGGTAAGTGAGGTTTGTTATCCTAAGTATTAAATTCAAAATTAATGAGTAGGCGTACACAATAGTGATATAGGAATTTAAATAGGTAGCTTCTTTTATATGAGTAATCATTAATTTAAAGAGATTGTTTTAAATTGTTATTGTAGCAAGCTTAAGGTATATAACTTGGGTTAGCGTGCTCATTTACACATTTGTAACATTTACGCATATGTAGTTGGGAAATTAGAATAAATAAGACTCTTGCATTAGATTAGTCATTTATTTAAAAATGTTGCTTTATTATGTTATAGCGAGTTAATTTAATAGCCAATTTTAAAATAACGAAATTATTGAGTTATGCGTTTTTAGAAAGGAAAAATTTTAAAAGTCATTTGGGAGATAGAAATAAATTACTCATTTTCGCATTTTGGAAGAAAAAAGGGGTAAATTATTATTATTAAATGAAATTATATCCTTTTTACTTGTAAAGTCGATATAGTATAAAAAGATTGATTTTTAGAAAATTAAAATTTAATCAAAACGCCTTACCTGGTAAATAGTTCCAAAATATAAATGTAGGCCTAAATCGATATTGAGAAATTAAAATCTAAAACTCAATAAGAAAAGGAAGCATTTTAATTTTAATAAGGGAAAACAAATAAGATTAATAAATAATGGAAAGGAATGACTTCCATTTGGGATTTTCATTCATTTTATTTTAAAAATAAATGCCTAATTTCGAAATTGAAAATTAGGGCAAAATTTAGGGTTTTTCTTTTTAACCTAGTTTTGTAAGCATTTTGGGGGTTCTTTGGCTTGGGAGTTTTTTTTTGGGGAAAAAATGGGGGATTTGCATGGGAGTTGCAGGTGGAGCTCCTTGTCAAAGAAATCTCTTCCCGGAATGCATTTGGAGGTAGGATTCTATCTACCCGTTTGTTTGTTGTTATGATCTCCATGAAATGTTGAGAGAAGAGAAGAAAGAAATGTTTTTTTTAAAAACCATGAAGGTTCTTGAAGATTAGTTTCAGATTCTTTTAACAGTTTGGTTGTTCTTGAAATGAATCTCTGTTTCTTAAAGAAATTTGTGGCTCCAAACCGGATGTGGGGATACTTGTTCCATAATGAAGTTTTGGTATAAATCTAGAAAATTCATTTATAGCTGTGACTGTATTTGCTTTTCAAAAATGGGGATTTTACATTCTTCTTTTGTCAATCTCGTTGGTTATTTCAATATTTTAAAAAAGAAAAAAAAAAATAGAAAAAAAAAAGATTAGGGTTTCGGGGGGGGGGAGCTGAAGCTCAACCCTCCCCTTCCCCCGTGGTGCTGTGTGGCTCGCAGTCTACCTGCGACCACAGTGTGTCCGCAGGGAACCCTGCGTCCACACTGTGGGCCGCAGGGAAACTTGCGACCACAGCGTGGCCCGCAGGGAACCCTATGTCCACACTGTGGGCCGCAGGGAGACCTGCGTCCACAGCGTGGTTCGCAGGGAACCTGCGTTCCACGCTGTGGGCCCACAGCGTGGCTTAGTTTAATATTAGATAAACATTGTTTTATAATATTTTTTTTTATATAATTTTTTTTAAAAAAAACAAAAAAATATATATTATGATATATGTCATGGGGAAGGCATTAAAAAAAAAGGGAATTTTGGTAGAAAGGTTCTTTTCTTTGGAAATTAGTTTTATTTGATTTTTATTTCGCTAAATATTGTTTATATATATATATATATATATATATCAAACATGAAATTTGTGTACATATAGATTTGTTGGTTTTAACATTTCATTAGACATGTATTGTTAAATTTATATTGATCACGTTCAATTTTGGAACCAAATTTAATAGGGAAGTATACTTGGAGAAGAGACCAAATATTGTCTGTATTTGAAGACCCTTGAAATAAAACCCCATTGCTAACGTCATGAAATATATTTTAACAAGAAGTTGTTCTTCTTTTAAATAAGCATCGTCTATCGAATTTAATGATTAAGATCTCCCGATAATTTTACAAATGAAAACTAAAGTATAGGAGAGTATGAAATTTGAATCGAAATTATCCTTGTATATTTTGTTATTACTTCATCGGTATGTTAGTAGTACGCATGTAAATTGGATATCGTATCGATATAAAAGGAAAATGTTGTAAGTATAGGTTCCATATTTGCCTTGTTTGGGGTGGCGACATACCTTGGTGTATTTGTTTCAGACCTTGTTATCTATATAATTGTGTCGGTCATAGCCGAAGTATGCCCCTAGTCAAATTATTGACAGTCATTAGAACCTGTATTTACCTTGAAGTGTCAGTTGGAATCCGCTCTAGGAGGGACCCATTATGTGAATTCTTACCAAGGTGTCTGTTGTATATTGGTTGTAATTCGCCTAAGTGGCAAACATGTAAAAGACTTATAAATCATGTACTGCTAACGATATAATACCAAAAGGGTCTTGCGGTTGAGCAGACCCGGAGATGTAGCCCATCCGGGGTGAACTCCGAGATCATATCTATGTTATGCGATGTTTATAGCGTGCATTGTTTTATGTTTTAAATTATCATGAATGGTTGTATTTTTGCATAAGTGTATGGTGGAAATTTAACGAATTCAAATTTAAGTGCATAACATTATTCATATGGATAAATGTAGTTATTTAAGTTCATAAAATGTTGTGATTTATGAATATGGCAAGGTATTTAAATATTGAAATTAAAGTTGTGGAAAAAGAAATTTGATAATGTTAATTTAAATTGTAATAGTGGAAAGAATCTTGCTAGAATACTTTATTGGATTAACTTGTTATTAAGTATATAAATGGAATGAATGTAAATAGGAAACAAAGTTAAAATTTATGCCACAAATCTTAGATTGAAATCTAGAAGATGAACATCATATAAATAACTATCCTTTTTCCCTTAGAAAATGAATCACGCCATGTCAATTATGTTTCATTACATAGGATGAATTTGTTAAGTTATTTCACGCTTTAATCATAATCAATAACCCTCACCAGATTAATATGATAATCGTGTGGACTCAACTAGGCATCCGTGTTGTATAATGGATGAATATATATATATAGTTAATTATGTTGCAATTGTAACCAATATACCCTCACCAGATTTATTTTATAATTGGGTGAACTCAATTTAGATATCCATATTTTAATCCTTATAAAAGGAATCCCTCATAATTGCTAAAATTGATCTAAAAGGGGAAATAATTGAATAGTTATTTATACGTTAAATCTTAGTAAAAGTATCTCCATCCTATTAATTTCATCAAACAAAAAGAGATATGCAATAAGATAATTGTATTTTAATCCTAATAGAAGAACGTCATTATGATCTTATTACTCTAATCTTGAAATGATGAATGTCATCTAGTTAACGATACTTTAATTTAAAGGATGCTCTCGTGTGTCCTAATGCATATCCATCTTAATGAAAAATTAGTCCATTTATTTGCAATTAATAAAACTTCAAATGAATTCCATGGCTACTCACATTATACCTTGCATATAAGAATTTCAACTCATCAGTTGGCTATGCATGAAATCAAATGAAGGGACCTCCCTCTATTAAATGTAGTTAATCCTTAAGGAGCGAATTCTTCCTATTAACCATACCTTTTAATATTTAAAAACAAAAAAAAATAAAATATATCAAATGTGAGTGAATCCTTTAAAATCAAATGATGGAACCCTCGTTCTACTAATTGTAGTTTAAACCCCAAACGAATGAATTCTCGTTAAGCATATTTATAGCATTAAAGGATGATGTCAAGTGTGGATGGTTATTTTAAAACTCTAATGAATGAACTTCGTTATATTTAAATACGCTTGAACCTATTTGGAGACCTCCTAATGAAATTATGAATTAAAGTGCTTTGAGTAATTAACCTCTCGATGGCCTCCTCACTAACCAAAGTAAATGAACGCCTCCTAAAATTTTAAGATGTCATATCTTTGAACACATATGTAATTAAGATCTATGCAACATCTCATAATTAAGATATCCAGGTTAATGGATCTAATGACGCAAGTTGAGTTAGGTGTAAGGTTATGTAATCGCGTTGGGAAACCTCTTAGGATCATTTAGCCTTCCGCTGTGTTATCTAGTTAGAGATAACTTTTAGATAACTTCATACTATCTTAATATTGTAACTTGTCATTAACGCTCTTAATTATTATTTAAAAAAAAAAATTTACACTCTATTTGAGTGTTTTTAACTTAAACCCTTAGGGGTTTCCTAGCGGGGCATTACAAAATAATCATAACTTTTAGTGCCTCAAGCCAAAACCAAAAGTTCAATATGTTATAGAAAGGTAGGAAGATGAAGAACCAAACCCCCAAAGTGTTTTCTCAATAATCTTAACCTAAGAGCAGTTTTGTCTACAATACAACTCACTTATTTTTCATCCAAAACAATAGTTCGATATAAGAAGTAAAAACAATCATAAATATGTTTGCATGCAGTTAAGTTTGTATCAATCATAGAGGATGAGCTATTTGAATAGGAACCTATCATAAAATCACATGTCACTTAAAGTCTCCATTAATAAAACATAAAATGTAGATCATACTTCAAACATCAAGAGCACATATTATATTAAATATCACTTTATTTAAAATTGCAATGCAAATATCATGAACTAGAACCTCTTCTAAATTATAAATATCTAGGGAATCCAATTTTCTCATATTTAAATTTTATTTGGGTCCCTCAATCCCATGTTATACCTCCTACTTTTTCTACTAAATAAAGCTCATAATTTGATACTACATTTATAGTTCTTGACCAAACAAAAAATCAAGCACTTCTCTAACTGAGGACCTGATTTTATTATCAATTTCAAGTGACTACTACAAATCCAGATTGAGAACTAATGAAAATGAAATAATAACTTTGTACATCTTTGTTTCACATGAGGTCAAAATATGAGAGTTTATAATTCTACAATATACAAAAGAGAAAAACTTGAAGCTTGTTCCATTTTCCCATTATGTATACTATTGGAAATGTGCCTCTAATTCACTTGACCTTTGTTCATATTGATCAGGTTAAGTCTGGCTGATGAAACAATGTGAAGAAAATCTATGAGCTCTATCCGTATAACCTTTGCCGATGAAATCGACATATCGGAGTAGGTATCGGTCATCAGGAGTGGTCTCAGTCTACTATACCGATAACCGATGAGTATGTCTTCCTATGTCTTGAAGTGTAATGGAGCTCAAAGAAGCAGGTTTGAAGTCATCACGATGACTCGATGAAGTCATCTTCGATCATTGGGGTAGCATCAGCTATCAGGTGGACCTATTCAGCATTACACCGATACTTGATGGACTTGCCTTAGGTTGACATTAGCTATCAAGAGGAATAGGATGGAAGCTATGCCAAGTCTTGATGGATCCTCCTTGGGTCATCAGAGTGCTATCGGCTATTGGAGGAGTCTATGAGAAGCTACGCCAATATCCCATGGATTCACCTTCGATGATCAGGTCTGTCATTGGCCATCGGAGATGTAGTTTTGGAGGTACACCGATAGCCAATGGAGTCGACTTCCCCAACCCTTTTTATCTAATTTTACTCGACCTCTCTATTTTTTTTTTATATTTTAAAAGCTTTTAAAATAATTTACATGTTCCCACACCGAGGAAAAAGGGTAAGGTCATGGCGCATGATATGATTTTGTCTCCACCAACTCCCTTCTTAAAATTATGCTTTGCTAGGGCTTTTTAATATTTTTCCCAAAAAACACTGCCCCATTTTTCTCATCACAATAAATTTGTGTAGAATGTTTTCAGTGATCTTTTTTTCTCTGACTGGCCAAATTGCTTTTTGCGGTACTCTATTTCTCTCAAAAGTAGTTTTAGAGTCATCTGTCAAATGAACGAATTGGATCTATGATTTTAACAATGACTATGGTTTTAATTTTTAGTTTATTTTGATTTAGGATTTGGGGCCTTTGTTTGTTCTTTTATTAGAGAAGTTCAAATAGATTTTTGACACTTGAATGAAAGCATTTTTTACTCGTTCATATTATTGAAGATTTATTGATTATTATTTTTTCTTGAATGTATTGTATTTGACGTTTTGGTAGTGAAAGAGTTAAAATTTGGATTGTCTATTCAATCTATCTATTTTCAAGTCCAGTTACTTAAAGTTTGTACTCAAAGAGAAAACAAGATTGAAGAAGTTGCGTTAGAGGATGATGAGGATATCATGCCTTGGAAGCCTCCTCTTCTTGGAGTTGGTAATTCCCAATCTCATTTATTTGTCCCCTCCACTCTACATCAGATTTTCTCTGAGAAAATTGTTGCTTCTCCCCAACCTATGGCTCCCCCTTAGATTCTAGTTCCAGAGGAAATCCTTTTTCAATCCTTTTAGTGATTAACATGAAGATAATGTAGACCTAATCTACAAGGAATCCAACATTTGTCTTAATAATTGTTTTGAAACATATATAAAATGATTCTATATAATAATTTCAATTAGTTCAATCTTTAACATTGTTTTTTACAAAATTGAATTTTCTTACTTATGGATACAAAAATCACACTTAAATTCTACAAGGAAATAATAAGTAGTAATTATGAGGTATCTAGTTTCTAAAGTGGCAATTCACAAGATTAAAAAATACTTTAACATTTGCATACAATACTTCTTCCATTTCCTTTGTAACCTAAAGAGGGAGAGAATCATCAAGGTGATATCCACCCTAGTACAAAGCATCAAGCTTCTTTGTGCTACTCCACTGGAGGAGCCTAACCCATCACAAATGATCTAGTAAGATGTGGTTGTTGGCATTTTCAATAGAAGGAGATTGTTGATATTCATTAAGGATATTGAGAAGGTTGTTGAAGATTATTTGATATAACTAAAAAAGGATGATAACTATCTTTATAACATTATTTTGTCATTGATGTCAAGAAATTGAATTTCTGATTTAGTATGATTTTGCCATATCTTGAGAAGATTGATTTGAAGAGAATTAAGATGTCGGTAAAAGACATAGAAAGAATGTGATGAATAAGGGGAGAAATAAGATATTCAATGGGCAACTATTACTGAGTTAGACAATGATGAGATCATGATGTTTAGATTGTTTTGATATCCTACATATGTTGTTGATTGTAAGCTTAATACTATACTATGTCACCGAGCAAGGAACCTAGTCGGTAAACCCTAAGGTTATCGATATTGGTTAATGAAGGTGGAATTAAAGGACAATAATTAGCTGGAGATGTATAAATGATTGGTATGCCATGCATGAAGTTTTTTAAGAATCTATGGCAATAGAAGAATGGCAGGAAGATCTACAGCATAGATTGAACTGCAATAACCTTGTGCAAGTTCCAAGAAAGCAATGCAAGTCCCAAGGTGAGGTAAAACATTTTCAGATCAAAGGATACATTAAACCTAGTCAAGATTGAAGATCTGATGGCTAAGATTGGTCATGGGAAATGTGATCAAGGAGATTAAGTAGTTAGTAATTGTTTATAAATAAGAAATTGTTGATAAACAATGGATGCGGGCAAGTGTAAGCACAGGGATGCTACATAGTGATTACCGAGCATAGAAGCTTGAAGACCTATTTGAATAATCGAGTAAGGAGCCCAGCAGAGGGACAAAATAAGTCCTTTGACAATATTGTTTTGAGCAAATAAGAATCTGCTTTAGCATTTTAGATGTGAAGTTGCAGATATATTTTTATTACTGTTTTTTTGTAAGTGACAGAAAATATCTTAACTGAGTGGAATTAACAGTCTTATTTGTAAACCCTCTAGCAAGGTAATATTCTAAATGAGTGTTTGAAATCCTTTGACAAGGTCACTTCTAACAAAGTGAAGATCCTAATAGATTTGAGGGAAATCCCTTAACCAAGTCACATCTAGCAATGTGTTTGTAATCTTTAACAGGATTTTCTTTTAACTGAGCATACTTGATAAGAGTATATTTCTTAGTGGGTCTGATAGCCCATAGTGGTTTTTCCCTATTTGGATTTCCATGTTAAATCTGGTGTTATATGTGTTATGATGATTATGTTTTTATGAGTTAGCATGTTTAGCAGTTTTTGGTTATATTGCTGAAGTATAAGTTACCGAGGTTGAATCTATTGATTTTATTGAAGATTAAGTTTGTATGATTCACCCCCCCTCTCATCTTGTTAGCTATTGGCATAAGTACTTTACATTTAGTATCAGAACTTACAATTGGTATCAGAGCTTTGGACTCCGGAAGAAAAGTTTAAAGGTACTTGAGGCAAAGATTTGAAGATGTATAAAAGGGATGCATCGAAGCTGAACAAGTCAAGATTCTCCACATGGAAGAAAAGGATGAAGCTGCATTTATCAGGAATTGGAGAATATGCAACATATTATTTGGAGAATGATTACATACCACCAAATACCAACCCAATGACCTTGGAAGAGATAAAGGAAAAGAAAGAACACATTCAAGCTATGATTGAAATAACATCAACATTGACCGACTTAGAGTTTAATGATCTAGAAGGCTATAATTATGCAAAAGCAATGTGGACTAAGCGCATATCTATGTATGGCAGTGATGAACATGTCCAAAGAGAAAAAGTAGATAGTCTAAGAGGATAACTTGAATCCATGAGAATGAATGAAGGTGAGAACATAACCCAATACAGTACAAGGCTAAAGGAGATTGTCAATCAAATTAAAGGAGCAGGAGGAACTATTGAAGAAAAGGTTGTCACAAGTAAGTTGTTGAGAACCCTTCTACCTACTTATTCTATTCGAGTCTTTGCAATCAATGAATTGAGGTCTATACCTAACATGGCAGTTTCTTTGGATGCTACTATTGGTAAGCTACATGCATTTGAGTTAAGTAATTTTGATAATAGTGGGTCTTTGGTAAATAAAGTAGAATCTGCATTTAGTTCTTTTCATATCAATGAATTTGATGATTACAATGATAAAATGAGTAAGTACTCTGAAGGGAATCACAGTAGAGAAAGTGAAAGATTTCATAAGAACATGGAAGAAGTGCACAAACTGTATGAGGAAATCAAGAAGCAAAAAGAGTTTGAAGCATTATTAGGTAGAAGGTTACCGAAAGGAAAAGGTAAGTATAAAGGAAAGCTACCTTTAAAATGTTTCAATTGTGATAAAATAGGACATATGTCTTCTAACTGTCCTGCCAAAGAATCTAGTGGAAAGAGAGAATATCAAGATAACAGGTAGAAAGACAACCAATAAAGAGGACACCGAGACTTCAAAAGGAGAGACATAAAGACATGCCTAATAGCTGATGAGGAATCCAACGACGATAACTCTGATGAAACTGATACTGAGGAAGTTGTTTATGTGGCTATAAAAGATGGATCTGATGAAGAAAGGTATGAAGAAAAATCCCTAATATCTCACATAAATAATAATAATTCTTGGATCATAGACAGTGGATGCTCACATCACATGACAGGTGACAAACACAAGTTTGTTAAATTAGAAGACTATGATGGAGGCTATGTAAGATTTGGGAATGATGCACCATGTCCGATGAAAGGTAAAGGATCTATAACAATTCTTGACAATGCAAAATGTGATGATGTATACTGGGTTGAAGGATTGAGATACAATTTGTTGAGTGTAGCACAACTAAACAATACAAGATACCAAAGAGAATTTTTGAAAGGAATTACCAAAGTTCATGACAAGCATGGAAAGTTAGCTGCTATCGGGACACAAAAAAAAGGAAATACATTTCATCTTGACTCAGCTCAAAACAAGTGTCTTTATGCTAAGATAGATGATACCTAGTTATGGCATAAAAGGTTTTGTCATGTAAATAAGTAAGAAGCATCGAGTAAGAGGTCTATTGAGTCTGGAAAAACTTGAGAATGCTATGTGTCGAGGATGCCAGATGGGTAAGATGACAAGATCAATCTTTACAAGTGGGTCCTACACTTCTAAAGGAATTTTTGATCTAGTACACATAATCTTTGTGGTCCCATGAAAGTTCAAAGTTATTATGGTGATAAGTATTTCATATTATTTGTGGATGATTACTCAGGGATAATGTCAGTTATGTTTTTAAAAGAAAAAACATAGGCTATTCAAATGTTTAAATGGTACAAGGAAAGAGTTGAAAATGAAATGGGAAGACAACTGAAATGTCTTAGATCTGTTAGAGGAGGAGAGTTCACTTCTGATGAATTTAACTTATTCTGCAATGATCATGGTATAAAAAGGCAAGTGTCTGCACCGAGAACACCTCAACAAAATGGGATAGCTGAGAGAAGAAACAACCTGAAGGAATTTTTGAATGGTATACTAGAAGAAGAAGTTTACATTGAACAACCTGAAGGAATTTTTGAAGACATGAGTAAAGATCAGGTCTGCAAATTAAACAAAGCTTTATATGGTCTAAAACAAGCACCTAGAGCATGGTATGAGAGACTGCACTCTTACTTAATCAAGATTGGTTTTATAAGGACAAGTGAAAACAACAATATGTACATGAAGAATAATAAGGACAATGGAATACTGATCTCAGCCATATTTATTGATGACATTATATTTTGTGGAAATGACTCCTTATGCAAGAATTTTGGAAATGAAATGTGCAAAGAATTTGAGATGTCACTAATCGGTGAGATAAAGTATTTTATAGGTTTACAAATACTGCAAATAAAAGATGAGATTTTCATTACTCAATCCAAGTACATAAAGGAAATCTTGAAGAAATTTGGAATGGAGGATTCTAAACCAAGAAGTACTCCTATGACTACTAACTATAAACTATCAAAGAATGATGAATCTACATCTGTTGATGAGACACTTTACTGATCTATGATTTGGAAGTTGCAATATGTTGTGCATAGTAGACCAGATATAGCACATGTAGTAGGTATTGTTGCAAGATTTTCTGCAGATCCCAAGGAAACCCATATGACAGTGATCAAGAGAATTTTCAGATACCTGAGAAGCACTGAAGATTATGGCTTAGTATATGAAAAGAGGATTGATTTTGATTTAAAAGTTTATACTGATGTTGATTGGGCAGGCAACATAGATGACAGGAAAAGCACAAGTGGTGGAGCTTTCTTTTTGGGAGAAAGACTAGTAAGTTGGCTTAGCAAGAAACAAGGATGTATCTCACAGTCAACAACAGAAGCTGAATATGTTGCTGCATCATTGAATTGTACCAATATAGGATGGATCAAACAACTGTTGGAAGGTATAAATAAGAAAGTTATTGAGCCAGTAACTATATTCTGTGATAATACTAGTGCCATTAACATTTCAAAGAATCCAATAATGTATTCTAAGAAACAACATATATCTATAAAGTATCATTATCTCAAAGAAGAAGTTCAAGAGAAGAAAGTTGTGCTAGAATATATCAGTTTAAAGGAGAAATTAGCAGACATCTTCACAAAGCCATTGCCAAGGGACACTTTTGAGTATCTCAGAAGCAAGGTAGGGGTCCTACTCCTATCTTCTACTCACTGACAGAGTTCGGTGAAAGCATCAATTCGATGAATCTACAGAATATTATGTGTGGATTGATGCTGATTTATGCACTTTAGAAGGTTTTGTAAAGGTGTGTAGGAAATAGTGAATAGAGACAAGTTGTTTTGATCGAAACTAAGATGACACATAGCAAGGCAAATCACTTCACAAGGGAAGAAATCATGATTTAGTTCTTTTACTTTTTGGCATTGTTGTCAAAGGGGGAGAAGACTAAATGGTTGACTGAATGGTAAAGCCCTAAATGATGAAGATAATGGAAGACTAATGACAAGGGGAGAAGATTACTGCAAAATGGAGAAGACTAAATGCAAGACATAGGGAGAAGACTTCAAAAGATTTTAACAGCTCAAGGATAACAAGAGAAGTCTAAAAGCAATCTGAATCCTAATCAATTTGAACATCTTGTTGGTATTACCATTTAAAAGTTATTTTTTCCATCAATGCCAAAGGGGGAGATTATTGGCATTTTCAATAGAAGGAGATTGTTGATATTCATTAAGGATATTCAGAAGGTTGTTGACAATTATTTGATATAACTAAAAAAGGATGATAATTATCTTTATAACATTATTTTGTCATTGATGTCAAGAAATTGATTTTCTGATTCAATATGATGTTGCCATATCTTGAGAAGATTGATTTGAAGAGAATTAAGATGTCGGTAAAAAACACAGAAAGAATGTGATGAATAAGGGGAGAAATAAGATATTCAATGGGCAACTATTACTGAGTTAGACAATGATGAGATCATGATGTTTAGATTGTTTTGATATCCTACATATGTTGTTGATTGTAAGATTAATACTATACTATGTCACCGAGCAAGGAACCTAGTCGGTAAACCCTAAGGAAACTAGTTGGTAAACCCTAAGGTTATTGATATCGGTTAATAAAGGCAGAATGTCTACCGAGTAAAGTTTAGTATTTACCGAGTTGCAACTGAGTTATGATAGAGCGCATTGGATGGATAAAAGAATTATTTAATGAAGGAAAATGATTTGCTGGAGATGTATAAATGATTGGTATGTTGTGCATGAAGTTTGTTGAGAATCTATGGCGATAGAAGATCGGCAGGAAGATCTACAATGCAGATTCAACCGCAATAACCTTGTGCAAGTTCCAAGAAAGGAATGCAAGTCCCAAGGTGAGGTAAAACATTTTCAGATTGAAGGATACATTAAACCTGGTCAAGATTGAAGATCTGGTGGCTAAGATTGATCATGGGAAATGTGATCAAGGAGATTAAGTGGTTAGTAATTGTTTATAAATAAGAAATTGTTGATAAACAATGGATGTGGGCAAGTGTAAGCACATGGATGCTACATAGTGATTACCAAGCACAGAAGCTTGAAGACCTATTTGAATAAAAGAGTAAGGAACCCAACAGAGGGACAAGATAAGTCCTTTGACAAGATTGTTTTGAGCAAATAAGAATCTGCTTTAGCATTTTAGATGTGAAGTTGCAGATATATTTTTATTACTGTTATTTTGTAAGTGACAAAATATCTCTTAACCGAGTGGACTTAATAGTCTTATTTGTAAACCCTCTAGCAAGGTAACATTCTAAATGAGTGTTTGAAATTTTTTGATAAGGTCACTTCTAACAAAGTGAAGATCCTAATAGATTTGAGGGAAATCCCTTAACCAGGTCACATTTAGCAATGTGTTTGTAATCTTTAACAGGATTTGCTTTTAACTGAGCATACTCTAGAAGAGTATATTTCTTAGTGGGTCCGAAATCCCACAGTGGTTTTTCCCTATTTGGGTTTCCACATTAAATCTAGTGTAATATGTGTTATGATGATTATGTGTTTATGAGTTAGCATGTTTGGCAGTTTTTGGTTATATTGCTGAAGTATAAGTTACCGAGGTTGAATCTGTTGATTTTATTGAAGATTAAGTTTGTATGATTCACCACCCCCCCTCTCATCTTGTTAGCTATTGGCATCAGTACTTTACATTTAGTATTAGAACTTATAGTTTCCACATCCATGATGGAATCTAATTCACTATGTTAATTGTGCTATCAAGCAAGCATACCTATATGCTCATTGATGAAAATATGGTGAGAGAATGCAAATCAGCCAAAGTAACAAAATTATGCATATAAATCAATGAAAATAAATTGTTCTAGACATATAATGTGTGGTTCATCTCACTATGACATCTTGACATATTATAAGATAGATAATGAATTATCTAGTAGACAATCCCTTGCCAACATTGGATAATATAATATATCCCAATGCAAAATTACTTACTAAGTAATCTACCAAGAAAACAATTCTATGTATATAAATAATTCTCTTATCCACTTAATACTAATCCATATAAGAGATGAAGGGTTTAACCTTCTCAATTTCAATCTATAAAAAACTATAACCATCTTAAAATTGGTGGAGGGATGATACTTAATTAATAAACTCTCTTAATTCCATGATAGTACTCATATGCCTATTGATAATAAAAATGTTAATCTAGTGATTTCAATGGAACAATATAGCATTTAAATAATCATAACTTTCAGTGCCTCAAGCCAAAACCAAAAGTTCAATATGTTATAGAAAGGTTGGAAGATGAAGAACCAAACCCCCAAAATGTTTTCTCAATAATCTTAACCTAAGAGAAGTTTTGTCTACAATACAAGTCACTTATTTTTCATCCAAAATAATAGTTGGATATAATAAGTAAGAACAATCATAATGATGTTTACATGAACTTAAGTTTATATCAATCCTAGAGGATGAGCTATTTGAATAGGAACCAATCATAAAATCAGATATGTCACTTAAAGTGTCCATTAGTGAAATATAAAATGTAGATCATACTTGAAACATCAAGAGAACATATTATATTAAATGTCACTATATTTTTAATTGCCGTGAAAATATCATGAACTAGAACCTCTTCTAAACTCATATTTAAATTCTATTTGGATCTCTCAAACCCATGTTATACCTCCTACTTTTTCTACTGAATAAAGCTAATAATTTGATACTATATTTATGGTTCTTGACCAAATAAAAAATCAAACACTTCTCTAACTGAGGACCTGATTTTATTATTATTTTCAAGTGACTGCTACAAATCTAGATTGAGAACTAATGAAAATGAAATCATAACTTTGTACTTCTTTGTTTCACAAGAGGTCAAAATATGAGAGTTTATATTTCTACAATCTACAAAAGAGAAATTTTTTAGGCTTGTTCCATTTTCCCATTAGGTATACATGGGATAATATTACAAGATGGATGTTTTGGAGGTATATTTGTATGATAGAGCATAACCCAAATTAAGAGATGAAAGAAGAGGTTGATTTCATCTCAATCTAAACTACTTTATAAATTGGCAAGTTGTTTATACCTCAAGAGGAAAGACTTCAACTTACGGGGAAGACATATTTGTATGGTTTTTCATCTTCTTGATTCTAAAAAGAAGAGAAAAATTGTTGGGCTACAATCCTAGTCAAAGATGAATTAATAAGATTCTAAATTCATTAGAGGTTGAGTCTTTGCATCCCAAGTTTCCACGAAGCTCTAGCTATTAACTAAGTCAAATTATTACTATAAAAGATTCAAAAGGACTATAAAAAATAATTCATATTGTGACTGGTATAGAGGCCATATTATGGTTGCTATATTAGTCATATGATGAAGTCAAATTCAATCATAGAGTAGTTGAATGAAGGGCCAGATTATTATTTTCTAATGCTTAGCAAAAATAATGATATAAATAATAAAATATAAAAGCATTATAATATTTGCAACCCTGTCATTTCTAGTGTAAATGGCTAAGGCTTCTTGACATATGGATGTGTTATAATAAATTCCAAGTTCAAGTCTAGTTGTCATCAATTTAGTTTTACTTATTGAAGAGAATGCATTACTTTACGACTAATACTAAAATATTTACAAATAAAACAAAAACAAAAAAAAATGTTTGTCTCAAATACATAATTAGCTCAATTCAAATAGAATAGAGCTTACAAAAAATTAGAGTATAAGAAATGTAAAATGAAGAGGATCGATCTAGAGAAAATAAACCAATAAACCAATGTATTCTACCCAATTTCTACAGAAGATTTAGAACCTTATTTGGAATATTTGACTCAAATTACAGGTAGATTTGAATAAATAAGTTCCATTTGGTTGATAAGGTACACATGTAGTGGTTTTCTAGTTGTCACTAGTGCAAGATTGAATGTAATATTCAAAGTATTTCAACCTATAGTTCTCAAATGAGGAAGTATATCTTGTGTGTATTGATTCCATCATGACATGTTAACTCCATGGGCTACAATATTTTCCCAGATAATACTGTCTCTAACATAATATAATATCAATGATTCTTATTACACTTGGATATATAGTTGTCAAAACAATCATTATTTAACAATACTTAACAAAACCAAGTTATCTACCTAATTGTTTTCATTTAATCAATTTATACAATAATCTAGTGCTTAAGCTAGGCTAATTTAATGGGATGTGACATAGGAAAACAATGTGTCATAGATTCATGAATACACAAAACCATTGATATCAGTGTTTACTTTTTTGTACTAAATTTATTTAATATTAAAGAATTTTCAATGTGTATCTCCCATATAAAATATCCAACCAATGTCACATATAACTCTACAAATGGATCCAAAAAAATATTTAATGTGGCTATACAAATCTCTAAGGATGTCATTACAAAGCTCCCTTTCCCTCACATGAAAAACTTAGGGATTCCTCAGCTAGAGACATACAACAAATAGGTTCAATCGATGAAGATTCTACCCTATTGAATGTATTCATATAGAGTGATTCAATCATCAACTTGTTGGACCAAACAAATAAAATGGGAGGCACTAAAAGGCTAACTAAGTAGTGACAAATTTTGTGAGAAATGACACTTTTTTTGTACTTTGTAATAGTTCCTGTAACAAGTTGAAGAATGAAGGTTTGCAAGAATTATAAAAGAATTTAAAAGGTAAAATTCTATGTAATGTTTAATTAGGGGGAATAATAAATAGGATATACAATACAAAAGACCTTTTCATGATGCAACTTATAGTTCTAACGCAAATCTATATCTCATGAGCAATGTTAAAAAATGTTTAACTATGAACATAAAGATTTGAGTGATTAAAATTATTCATGAAGTAGTGAAAAACCTTGTCAAGATCAAGTATAATAATAAAATATTAACTTTTAGTAAATAGTTTGTTCTTATCCTTGAAATATTTAACATGACATATAATGGATAACAACTTTTTTCTTATCTAGGCTTTGGCTATGTTTCTAATCCAGTATGGTCAGATCTCTGGAATAGGTTTTGGATGCTTATTCTGATGCTTATATGCTTTCTATATTCTAGTGGTTTCATGATTTTGGTTATCACTTTTGATATCTAATGGTACGTAGCTTGTTCTTGGCTTTCTTAGCTTGCTTTTGGCTTTACCAACTTCAGAAGTTCCTAGTTAGCTTTATCACTATGCACTATTTGGTGACTTCTTCTATGGATTTTGGATCTAACCTATGGATTCAATTTCTATCATGTTGTTGGTTCTTCTTGATCATATCCCAAGTATTTAATGAATTTACATTGGATGGCATGCTGTTATGGTGGTCCTATTTGAATCCAGTTAAACTTTCACGGATGGTTTCTATTAGCCAGTGAAGCGTGTTGGATTTTGGTCTTAGCGGAATTCTCGATGGATTTAATTATTTGGTTACTTGATTTAGGTCCATGCTATGTAATGTAAATCATAATATTGGTATGGTGGTATCATCTGATGTAACTTTTGTAATTATGGGTTGATTGGTTTATTGTTTAGCCAACCTTGTCAATAAGGTTGATGATCTGTATTTATGGGTGACTTATTCATGTAATTGACATAATAGATGGATCAATGGTTATGATTGGTTAATTCTGCATTATCAAAGATTGGTTCATGAGTGAAAAATTCATATCATTTAGAAGAAGGTTGGAAAGGTTTTGTATCACAAGGTAGACATCAGTGCTTAACCGGAACTGTATCATGCATTTGCAGATGCTACTTTCATAATTCATTTCTTTCTGGATTATAGTCTGATGATTTTGTAAATCAATGAGACTTCCCTTTATTATGAGTAGTGCACTCTAGGCTATTGGTCTTTCTGCATGTGTAGAGCCCATTGTAATCATGCATAATACTACCGCAAAGTATTCATCTAATTGTGGCTAGGGTTTTCCACCATGGTTTTTCCCTTTCCAAGTTTTCCATGTATCAGAAAATTATAACAATTGGTATCAGAGCAAGGTCCTCTCTACAAAATCTTAACCATTTGAGGAGATCCAATGGCATCAACATCTATTTCTACATTCAATCCTTACCAGAAAGAGATTCCTAGATTTGATGGTACAAATTATGAGATATGGAAGCAGCGAATGAAGACTCATCTTAGATATCTTGGAATACAAATTTGCGAGATAGTAGAGAAAGGATATATACCTAATGATCCTAATTCTAGTACATAGGCACTTGTTGATGAATAGAAGAGAGGTGAAAATGATGTGAGAGAAAAAGAAGCTTTGTTGACCACCCTATCTGATGAAAGGCTATTGAATGTCATAGAATTGGAAAATGTTAAGAAGATCTTGTTAAAACTTGAAACTCTTTATGAAGGTGATCAGGCAATAAAGATTGGTAAACTTGAAGGTTTTTGGGTAAGGTATGAAACTTTGACGATGGAAGAGGATGAGAAGATAAGTTCTTTCATGGATAGAGTCAATGAGATTGTCATGGTTATCAAATGTTGTGGTAGATCGGTCAGTGAAGATGAAATAGTGTCAAAAGTTATAAGACTTCTACCTCCAGCTTACCAAATGAATGCTACTACTATTAATGAACTCCAAACAATGTCAAGTACCTCTGTGACTAGAGATACATTACTTGAGAAATTGACTACTTTTGAACTTGAAGAACTTGGAGATCAGAATGCTGCTAAAAATGAGACTACATTTAAAGCATCTACCTTTGGTAAATAAAAGATAGATTGGAAGGAGATGTATACTAAGGATATGGAGGAAATTGAGAGAGAAGAAAGAGAGCTTGAAGAGCTGGAAGCACTGATTGTAAGAAGAATCCCAAAAGGAACAACTGCAAGTAAGTATGAAGGAAAAGTCCCTTTTAAATGTTCTTCATGCAATAAGATTGGTCATTTTTCTTCTAGATGTCCTGAAAGAGCTGCTAGGAATAATGAAAAATTTGTGAGGAATTATATGCCTAATCCTGAATATCAGAGCAGACCTAGATTCATAAGGAATAAAGATAAATAATTTTATTATGCTGGTGATGGTGATTTTTGGTATTTTTGATGATGATGATGATGATGAACCTATGAGTGGATCCAATTATGGAGCTTCCTCAAGTAAAGATTGGGTCTTTATTTCTATCAAGGATGATTCTTTGAAATCTTTCATTGAAGCAACACATACTGAGGAAAAGCCATTGGCTACTAAAATTGAAGAAAAGGATGAATGGGTTATAGGGAGTGGATGCTAACATTACATGATTGGTGACAAGAGAAAGTTTCAATCATTGCAAGACTTTGATGGTGGATTGGTTAGATTTGGAGATAACAAGGTATGTAAAATCGAAGGCAAAGGAACAATATCCTTGGATGGTAAGACAAATACTAATAATGTTTACTATGTTGAAGGCTTAAAGCATAATATTTCAAGTGTAGGTTAGATGGTGGATAAATGATTTCATTTGTAATTCAAAGATAAAAAATGCAAGATCATTAATAAATCTGCATTGGATAATGCTTCTGAAACTTCAAATAAAGGTAATATCTTTAATTTGAACTCCGTTGAGAAGGCTTTCTTAATTTCTTAGATTGATGGAAGCTGGTTATGGAATAAAAGGATGTGTCATATAAATTTTCATTGCATAGTGAAGATCAATTCAATACCAGTAGTCAGAGATTCGCATAAAATTATTACACCTCATAATCTTGTATGTAGAGAATGTCAAATGGGTAAGCAAGTTAGAACCTATTTCAAACTTGTATACATGATAAATCTAATAAAGATCTTAATATTATTCATACTGATTTGTGTGGACTGGAAAGGACTAATTTTTTTCAAGGTGATAGATATTTAATGTTACTTATTGATGACTATTCTAGAATGATTTGGGTGACATTCTTGAAAGAAAAATTTCAAGCTTTTGAGAAATTCAAAATCTTTAAGGCTATGGTTGAGACTTAGATAGGACTAAAGATATATAAAATGCTTGAAATCAGAACATGGTGGTGAATTTACACTATGCGAGTTCAATAAATTTTGCGAAAGGAATGGTATTAGGAGACAACTTTCTGCACCTAGAACACCATAGTAGAATGGATTGGTGGAAAGGAAGAAAAGAATGATCTTGGATGCAGCAAGGACTATGATGACTGAAGCTAAATTACCTGATATCTATTGGAGAGAGGTCGTCAATAGGGGTGTATACACTTTCAATAGAGTACACATTAAAGATGATACCAATACAAATTCTTATGAATTATGGTTTGGTCATACTCCTACTGTCAGATATTTTAGAATATTTGGAAGAAAATGTTACCTTAGAAGAGATGATGCATTAGGTAAGTTTGATCCTAAAAGTGGTGAAGGAATATTTATGGGTTATTCTACTAAGCGTAAAGCATATAGATGTTATAACAAAAGATTGAATAGGATAATGGAAAGCATAAATGTCAAGGTGGATGAGCATGGTAGTAATCAGATTAGAGCTTATGATTATGGACCAGAAGATGAATTTATTAGACCTGAACTAGTAATGCAAGAATCGGTTCAGAACAGTGAACCTATGACTACGGTAACATTAGAAAATTCAACAGTGATAGAGGAACAACAAAATGAGTTAGGAAATAAAAAAAAGTCAAAGACTCCCAAGTATGTAAAGCTAAATCATTCTAAAGATTAGATCATTGGAGATAAAAGGAAAGATGTGATGACTAGGAGAAGGTTAGCTACTAAAGAGGTATGTTTAATTTTTCACTGAGGCAAGTAAAGATGAAAATTGGATAAAAGAAATGGAAGAAGAATTAGATCAAATTGAAAAGAATATGACATGGGAACTTGTACCTAGACCTAAAGACAAGAATATTATTGGAACTAAATGGGTTTTTAGGAATAAATTGATTTAGGAAGATAAAATGGTAAGGAACAAGGCTAGATTGGTTTTCAAAGGCTATTCTCAAGAAGAAGGTGTTGATTATGAAGAGACTTATGCTCTAGTTGCTAGAATGGAAGCAGTAAGATTTTTTCTTACTTATGCTGCACACAAAAACTATGAAGAATATCAGATGGATGTTAAATATGCATTTCCGAATTGATATCTTGAAGAAGAATTTTACATTGAGCACCATAATGGATTTTCTTTATCACAAGACAAGGACATGGTTTGTAGGCTAAAGAAAGCTATATATGGACTAAAATAGGCCCCTACAACATGGTATGCTAGATTGGATAAGTATCTTTCAAAACTTGTCTTTAGTAAAGGTAATGTTGATAGTAACTTATATTACAAAATTGAGCATGATGACATATTGATTATTGAAGTCTTTGTGGATGATATCATTTTTGGAGGAGAAGAAGGTTTATGCATGAAATTTGTTGATGATATGAAGAATAAATTTGAAATGTTTATGATTGGTGAAATGAATTTTTTCTTAGGATTATAGATTACTCAGATTCATAAAGGTATTTTCATTTATCAAACTAAGTATGTGAAGGAGTTAATTAAGAAATTTGGAATTAAGAATTCTAAACCTATCAGTACTCCTGTGATAACTAGCTGCAAATTATCAAAGGATAGTGAATCACCTAAAGTGAATATGAGAAAATACAAATCAATGATTGGTGTATTGTTCTACCTAACTCAGACTATACCTAATATAATGAATGTTGTTTATATTGCTTCTGTATTTCAGTTAAGTCCTAGCGAAACTCATGATATTGTTCTCAAGAGAATATTTAGATATTTGGCAGGTACAACAAACTTTGGGTTATGGTATCCTAAGGATGATGACTTCGCATTATGTGCATAGGTAGATTCTGATTGGGCAAGAGATGTGGATGACCGGAAGAGCACTACTAGCAGTGCATTCTTTCTTGGGAAGAAGTTGGTGTCATGGCTTAGTAAGAAACAATCATGCATTTCATTGTCAACTACTGAAGCAGAATGTGTTGCAACTGTTAATTACTGTACTCAGTTGTTAAAGGACATAAGGGTGAGTTATGATGAGCCTATTGTTATTCACTATGATAATACTGCTGCTATTGATATGTCAAAGAATTTGGTATTTCATTCCAAATCAAAACACATTTCCATAAGGTATAATTTCTTGAAGGAAAAGGTTGAAGCAAAGGAAGTCAGGTTGGTTTATGTGCCTACCAAGGAACAAATTTTAGACATTTTAACTAAACCGGTACCTAAAGACACTTTTGAAAGTCTCAAAAATTAGTTAGGGGTTACCAGTACTCTGGAAGAGACTTAAAGATGAAGGTATGCATCAATCCGGTGAGCTTATCAGACATACTTTTCTAATCCGGGTTGATGAATTTGGTGCTACTACTCAAGTGGAGTAGTCAACTATTTGGTTCAATATTCTTGGTTTGGTATATGTCCTTTGTCATTGATGTCAAAGGGGGAGAGAGATATCCATGTGAAAAACTATCAGATCTTTTTGGAGAGGGGTATTCATGTTAATGTAAGGGGGAGATATATTTCAGTTTCAAATTTTGGGAGATTGTTGGCATTCCTTGGAACCTGGATGTTTTTCACATTTAGTGTTACCATCAATGCCAAAGGGCGGATTGTTGGTAATATGATAGAATTGGTTAATTGTTGTCATTGATGTCAACACTATATCCCGATTAGTCTTGTCGATCATCCTGGCTTTGGCTATGTTTTTGATTTGGTATGATCAGATCTCTGGAGTCAGTTTTGGATGCTTACTTTGATGTTTATATGCTTGCTATATTCTAGTGGTTTCATGATTTGGTTATCACTTTTGGTATCTACAAGTACTTGACTTGTTCTTGGCTTTCCTCACTTGCTTTTGGCTTTATCAGCTTCTGACGTTCTCAGTTAGCTTTACCTGTATGCACTATTTGGAGACTTCATCTATGGATTTTGGGTCTGACTTATGGATTTGGTTTCTATAATTTTTTTGGTGGGTGGTCTGCAAGCAAAAAAAGTTTTCCACTAGAACCAAGTGTCTATTTTTTAAGAAACGAACACCCATTTAGCTTCTGGGCTCCAACCCATAAAAGTTAAAAATAACACTTTTTCAAAAAATGGGTTCCCGTTTAGGATCAAACCACCCAAGAGAAATGGGTGCATGATTTTTAGAAATGGGCACATGTTTCTAAAAATGAACACATGTTTCTTAAAATGCTACAAATTTCAAAACATGTGCCTATTTTTTGAATTTTAAATAACGAGCGCCCATTTCATAAAAGATGGAGTGGAAAACACACCTATGCCTTGGTTTTGGCTTTGGGTTAGGATTGGTGGGACCAAGACTTTGCTTGGACCTCCAAAAAAATGGCTAAGGCACTCGAATAGAATATTTCTGCCTTTCTGTAATTTTTTGAAGGTGTTCCTGATCATATTTTTTGATGAAATAGAAATGCATTAGAGTTTTCACTATCCTAATTTCTAAAATGTAAATTTCACAGTGATATGATTATTTTTACTATTTTTGCATTATTTATTAGTCCAAAGTGGTACCTAAATGTAAAATAGTTAGGTCTAGTAAAAATTTAATAGCATTTTTGTTCTTAGGTTTGTTGGGATATATATTAAATGACATTAGTCTACATATAATTATTTTGAAGATTAAAAGAAAAAATTACACTAGTACATTTGGGGCTCAATTTTGACGGTCACTCATCAGAATTCTGACTATTTTTCCTCAGACTGCCGACAAATGCAGCTCTCAAAAACTTATCATCGGATACTCCAACGGTGATCACCAATGTCACAAATTTCAATGGAAACCATCAAGTCTCCATCAGTGTATGTCTTACCAATAGCATCATCGGCTATCGACAAGACCAAATGTTCCCTTCAGCGCTAGTATAAGTCATGCCAATGGATTTCATCGGCATGTACTACCTCGATGACACCCAAGACATTAGGTTTTTTATGGGTTTATGTCTTGTTTGTAGCCGATAAGACATACACCGATGGAGACCTGATGTCTCAGGTGTTGTTAGAGTAGTACCTATCGATGAAATCCATCAACAGGACTTACACTAGCGATGAAGGGAACATTTGGTCATGCCGATAGTCAATGAGGCTATCGGTAAGACATACACCGATGGAGGTTTCAAGTCTCCATCATTGTATGTCTTACCAATAACCTAATCGACTATTGGCAAGACCAAATGTTCTCTTTTTCACTAGTGTAAGTCCTACCGATGGATTTCATCGGCATGTGGTACCTTGACCACTCATCTGCCGAGAAAGTATCATCGAGCATACAACATCCTCATAAGATGTTTTCTTTGATTTCCATTGGAATGTTGATGTCGTCTGACAACAAGAAGGAACTATGTACCGATGAGGATGTTTTATGGTTGATGGTATAGTCGTCGGTGCAAATATAGGGGGCATTGGAATTCCAATGATTATTTGAATTTTTTTTTTTAAATAATACAAAAAATCATATAATGACTACTAAAAGCTGAAAGTTTCACATCAACCTATTAATTGTTTTATGATGTGAGATAGGTTTCAGGTCAAAACCCCACACAAAATGTAGCCTATCAACTAATAATGCAGCAATATTTTGATCAATTCAAGCAAATCATTAGAACTTGTTAGGGCACTATCCTTCTTAACAATGCCCGATACAAGGATCTGTCTCTAGGTTTCTATCATGGCTTGTGCTCTATCAAATCTCCTCTATTTGAACTACCTTGAATGCATGCCTACCACTATTTGAAACTTTGATAGCCTATATCCTCTATGTTGCTAACGTTGAAAGGATCCTTTATCACTATGAATATTGGCTCAGGTGTATGGCTTCTACAATAAGCATAGGATAGTATTTATATTGATTTGATATAAAAACTCTTACTCACAAGTGTCTTTGAAATAGTGAATATCCTTATTATCACATAGAATGTGTATGATGGCATCCTTGCCATGTTTAAAAAATGATCTCTTATCTAAGTGTTTTCTCATATTGTTTTGATTATCTCACCAATGAAAAACCTTCATCACTATGATTTGCTAACTATCTACAGTCATGGAGAGTTATTTGACTTCTCTTTGTATCATCTATGGATCTAGGGATTTTGGTTTGACTGGAAACTCTTGGTCTCTAACTTTGTATGACTTCTATTGTTAGTACTCATTCTCTTCAAGTTGGCATCTACATTAGTGTTGCTATATCTTTCCCATGATTGAAAACTTTTATATCTCAACTATAGTGAGTTTTGACTATGAATGAGGATAGTTCATGACCCCTTTTGTGATAAGTTTCTTTTATATCAAAAGTTGACCTAGATGATCATCAAATGAGAACTATTGCCTATCATAATCACTATGCATAACAAGTTTTTTTTAGAGAGATCAAGTATTCTATTAACAAAGTAATGAATTTACAAGGCTACGTTGATGCATTTTATTCCTACCTCTAGGAGCTAACAACTTTTTGATGTGCACTCATCTAATTATATGTTAATTCAGGCTTCTAATAGATCGAGGTTGTCTGACATGCACATAGATGACTCAAGCATCTTAATTATGTCTCTTGGAGGTTGAGACCTACAAATGGGTCATTGTGCATTTCACTATATCCTCTTTAGCATTAGAAGGAGTTGTTCCTACCCCTATTAACAAATGTTGAAAGGTGCCTATGTGCTCAATGGGTCTCTTAACTTGTAAAAATTGCCAACATTCATGAAGAGAAATGAAAAAATATCATTAGTGAAATGATTACTCATTGAGATCATCTTAAGATGACTTAAAAAACAACCATCATATTTCACAAAAATAAATACCAGCCAAATATGCCTCAGAAGCCCCTAATTACTTAAAAGTTAATACTATCTATGTGTGTGTGAAAAAGTTAAATAAGTATCTGTATTTGCAAGCACAACACTTCAATTAAGTCATTACATGTATGGTTAGACAAATATAAGCATGAATAATAAAACCATAACAAATCGACTAATTGCCTTCTAAACGATGCTAGTATAAGATTTCTCTCAAATTTTTATAAGTAATACCAGTGACTAGACTACACCAAGATGAAGGATTTAATCTTTATGACCATGAGATTAAGCTAAATGGATGCAAGATGGATGAAAGATTCAAGCAATAATGAATTCAAGCAATAATGAATTCAAGCAATAATGTATTCAAGCAATAATCGATGAACTAAATATGCAAAAAGCTAAACTAAGATGCAATAATATAAAAATGAAAGCATAATATATTCAATGACTCCAGAGTGAAAAATGTATAATAATAAATCTCTAGGGTATTTTGAATGAGAGCTGAAGGCTGAATTTATAGAAATTCACAAAAGAGATCAAGAAAAAACACAATTTAGGATTAATTGAAATAATTGAGAAATCAGGTTCAGTCAACCTTGAGATAGATTCCAATTATAGTTTAATTGAAATGCATTTAGATAAGAAGTTCAACTTGCATTAGAAATAAGATTTAATTAATTCCATGCATTTGTGATAAAAATAGATAATTCTTTGATTTATTCAATAAAAGAGTCTTTTCAATGCATTTGAACTTGTTTTTCTCAAAAGCTTTGAGTTCCAATTTTAGAGAATGATTAAATTCCTTTTATTTGCTTTTCTAATTTCAAGTTAATCTCAATTTAGAAAAAGAAATAATATCTCAAGTTTGATTTCTCTCAATTCAATTCTTTTATTTTATTTTCAATTTAACTCTTGCTTTGTGATTAATT
This sequence comes from Cryptomeria japonica, assembly GCF_030272615.1. Lineage (NCBI taxonomy): Eukaryota > Viridiplantae > Streptophyta > Pinopsida > Cupressales > Cupressaceae > Cryptomeria > Cryptomeria japonica. The sequence continues at coordinate 90,855,433 of NC_081413.1, read as the reverse complement.
CCTCTTTTCTAATAAATTAATTCCATTTTTGCATGATTAAATGACAAATTTATTAATTAATTAAATATGCAAGGATATTTAATGAATTAAGATAAGATAATTGATCAAAAAGATATTCTTGGAATGATTCAATTAATTAAATAAATATTTAATTAATATTGATTATTTGATTTGCCATGTTACATTTGATGATTAAAGAATTAATTATGTGCTCAAGATTGATTTAATTGCCTTTGGTTAGGACCTTGGTGATGTTGTCAAGATTAGGGGCCCATGGTTTAGATGACCCATTTTGGGGCAGTACATTTGCCCCTCTTTGAACTAATGTGCAAGCAGCACATTGGTTCAAAGAATAGTTGATGTGTCTAGGAGATGCCAATTTTGAACTTGACTGATCATGAACAAGATGACGAGTGAGGTGTTTAGCTTGATTTGAAGCAATGAAGCTGAACGGAGTTGATTAAAGCAACATCGATCCCGAACTTGATTGAACTAGGAATGATAGAGAGCAAAGATACCAAACTTGAAAATGATTGATCAAGAAGCAGATCTTACTGATTTAGGAGTTGATTGAACTAGACACAGTGAGCAAAGATAAAATCGATCTTGAACTTGATGGATCAAGACATGATGAGTGAAGATAAACTGTAACACTTTATTTCAAGCGATGAAATTGAACACCTGCTTAGATTGAGCATGTGATCAAAAATATTCTTTAAAATTTTGATTGAGTTTAAATGAATAATCAGCTTGATGAAAAGCGATGAAACTGATTAATCTTAAGAGTTGATTCAGATGAAGACAAATATCAGCTTGACTTGAAGCGATTAAATTGATATGCCCCTAGCGATTGATTCGATTCAGATGATCGAGAGATCTCAGCTTGATATGAAGTGATGAAGCTGAGATGCCCCTTAGCAATAAGAATTTGATTTTTTTTAGTTGAAAAAGATTTTTTCTCAACTTTTGATGAAGATTTGAAAATTTTCTTGAATTTTGAAGATGTGAGGTCATGTTGTCATCAGTATGCCCCCTCGGGAGCAAAATCGAAAGATAGCGAGGGTATATGATTTTAGGCAATTGTTAGTGATGATAATGACTTGAGCACAAATGATTCAGAGGAATTTTTGAAAATTTTGTGATGATTGATGAGAAATTAAGTGCATAGTTGTTTTGTAGAATAGAATTGAGATTCAATGTTGATTACTGAGAAATTGAGCTCAATTCGAAGAAAGAATGAGCTTTTGATGAAAAGTGCTAAGTGGTCCAAATTGTGTGAAATTGACTAGAAAAATGATCTCGAATTTTTATTTTGATCCCGAAAATGTAATCAGGATAGGCAAATTAGCTAAGGGTACAATTTTCATGTCCATCGGAGCAAGGTGAAAAATTAGGGTTTTGGCTATATATGGGGTAAAAGTGTCATTTTCAATTCATTTTAACCCTCCAAGTTTGAAAATTCAAAAAGCCTTCTATGAAGAAAAATGGTGGTTCCCACTCATGAGCATCAATTCTAGTGCTAGAGATGACATAATCAACCTTGGAACTATGAGCCAACGATAAGTGATCAATCTTAAGCCTCTTTGTTGTCTCAATTTTGAATTTTTTTGTTGAATTTTTTAATTTTTAGCATGTACAAGTCGATCTTTTTCATTTTGTCATGCGAGAAAGGATCCTGTCTCATATGACAAACTAATTAAGATTGTTTTCTTGTTTAAGTCTACTAGTTTTGTTGTACTACAACTACCCTTGTGTCATACAATAACCTTCAAAAGAGCCCATTTTGTCATTCTGGAGCTAGTCCTATGTCATATTAGGCCTATTCCTGACTCGTACGAGTTTCTACCTCTACTGTGCTATGTCGTATGGAAAACAGTAAGCATTTTTGGAGGTGCAAACTTGAAATTTTGATTTTGGAGTTGATGTAGTTGGATTTGCATGATGTTTTACTTCTCTGATAGGCTTATTTGAAATGTTTCCTGATGCGCTGTTGTTTGATTATTTGCAAGTTTGATTGTCCCATGTGTTCAGATGTGTATATCCACCAATGATGACATTAGTGTGTCAGTTATCAGATGTAGACCAGGCACATATTGATTTGTGCATATTGACTCATCTTCTCAAGTTACTCGGTATCTATGTGAATCACAGTATGCTCACAACATTAGTTGAGAGGTTTCATTTAGAGCATAACACATTTCATTTGCCAGTTGGAGAGATGACGATCACTCCCGAGGATGTATACAGGATTCTCCTATCCCTTTTTCTAGGGATAAGGTTGATTATGATGCAACGCAACTTCTTGGGTTGCTAGCTGTTAGACATGTTTTTAGGCATCCTGATATTCTGACACATTCTATTAGTTGGGACGTTATGATGACTAGGTATAGTGAGGACTTTCCACTAGCTTACGTCTTGGTAGGTTTCATCGGTTGTTTTCTTATGTCGGATAGAGGACAATAGGGATTTTTGTATGGATGGGGCAAGATGTTGGATATGCTTGTTAAGCACCCCTAGAGGTTAGGATGGGGTTCTTGTATATTGGCACACATGTATTGCAAGATGCATGATATTGTATATAGGGAGGGGAAGAGTATGGCTGTAGGAGTTTTGATTTTACAGGTATGGGCCTAGGAGCATCTCCCTATATGTAGACTGATTGTGAATGATGACAGGAATCCTAGTTAGCCCATTGTATATAGATATTTAGGATATGTGACTCAGTCCCATCTGGGCAAGACAAATTATTGGAGATGAAAGTTGGACAACTTGATAGTTGTAATATGGAGACCATATAGGGGTCTGGAGCCCTAGGATGATTGGACAATTGTGCATAGAGACCTCTTCATGAAATGATGTCTCATAGGTAGATCATAGATAGTGGTCGAGAGGTTTGTTGTTACTCAAGTGATGAGGTGGTATGGTAGATCTCAAGGGATCTTGCAGGATTTCACTACATACGCACGTTATGCAGATGATGAGAGGTAGGGATGGGCACCAAGATTATCATACACTCTAGGCATGTAGGAGATGACTGGGTTACAATGAATGAGATGGGATTAGCTAGATGATATTGCAGATGTGAGGGTATTGCCCTAGTACAAGGATTGGTTTCATTAGCATCTTTTCCCGAGATTTACTGATCCAGCAAAGTAGGCACCTCTTATAGAGGAGGTTGAGGATGATGCCCCTGCACAGGCATAGGGACAGGGATAGAGGCAGGTACTGAGACCCAAGGGTTCGAGGTGCACAGGTGGCAATCCTGGCACTAGTAGCAACAGGGTGCCAATTGGTAGTAGGCAAAAATAGAGATGAGAGGGTGGATCCCTAGGGATAGTTGACGTGAGACTTAATGGAGTGAAAGTGATGGAGGGTGGTGGAGGGGAAGAGGGAGTAGCTCCAAGACAAGTCATACAAAGGAGGGAGGAGCAGGGGGGAGCTAGAGGTGAAGATGGAGGAGGTGATGGAGGCAGAGATGGAGGCGGAGAGCTTGTGAGGGATCAGGGGGACGACACAACACGGTCGATGAGAGTATGCCTAGTGGGTTTATAGTCACAGCTTGTAGTGGCATAGACTTAGCTAGAGGAGTGAGACCAACAACTAGCAGACCACAAAGCAGAGCAAGATCATTAGTTATCTTAGGTCAGAGTTGAGCATGATCGTTAGCTGATGGAGCTTAGAACAAATCGTGATCGTTAGCTCATAGAGATGAGAGCAGAGTGAGACACTCTTCAGCAGGAGGTTGTCCATTAGACCAGTCAGACATCCTATTATGTTGTGGTTTATAGCGTAGTAGTTCTAGTAGTGCTGTAGGTTGTACCATATTCTTAGTATATGGCTTGATCGTAGGGAGCTCGGGCACCTAGGTAGGATCTGAGTCAGTAGGCTCCACCTCCTCCACCACCTGCCGATCAAGGAGAGGTAGAGAGCTAGATATTTTTATGTAGCTCTTAGATTATTTTATAGACACACCCATTTTTTGTAGCCCTTATGATTCTTGCTCCAATGGGAAATTGTATCTGTTTGTTGTGTTAGGCCCAATATGGAAAGCTAATGTACTGATAGGGGAGGGGTGAATCAGTACTTCAAATCCTTTTCTTAACAATATCTTTACTGTTATGCATAAATTGAATAGTGTAGTAACATAATATAATGCTAAAACAAATAAATAACAATCATACATGATTCACTCCATAGCACATATATTTTGGTTACGCAGAAACTCTTGGTTAGAGAGAAAAACTATGGTGGGGATGGCACCCACAACTTCACTATTACAATAATAAAGGTTGCTCGGTTAGAGCTACATGTTTAGCTATTTCTGATAGCTTACCCTATTAGGAGTATCAAGATCCGTTACATCTACCTTGCTAAAAGATTTTACAACACTTAATCTAAATGTTGTACCTAGTTAGAGGCTTTACAATTTATAGACTTGATTAGAGTCTTTTACCCTGTTAAAGGTTTTTCTTACAACTTCAAAATTTTACAATAAAATCATTACAAATATCTGCAACTTTACATCTGGAATGTTATAGAAGATTCTATGTGCTCAGAATAAGATTACCTTGCTTATAGCATACCTCGGTAACCCATATAGTAACTCGATAAAGCCTTATGTTTACTCTATTCTTTGACTGTTCTTTGAAATCCTTCTTGGTGACCTTTGTGTCTCTGTAATAGTCATAACACTTATTGCTTTCACATGTCTTGCTTCATTTATTTATATATCTTCCTTTCTGTCATACTACATGTGTATCTGATCTTAATCCATGTTCTATAAATAGATCTCTTATGTCGGTGATCCATTCATTGCTTTGATCTTACAAACTTGTTTTATCAAATGAATAACCATGCAAAATATTTCATTGGTTAGATGACCTCGAAATCATACACAATCTTTAAGTGCAATTTCCAATGTGATAACGGTTCTATGTTCCTTAATGTTGTAACACATTTTCATATGTATGTCCAGGTTCAATGAATCTGGTAACATGTTTCACTCGGTCATATAAACTTGGTGTGTCATCTTTGCTACTCGGTAGACATGGAGTGATACTTGGTACACATCTTCGTGCATACTGGGCTCTTGACTACTTTCTTCTATAACCGACTGGACTATGCATACCAACTGAATATTTTGCTAGTAGTGACTGACTAGAGTATATAGAATGAATTTGGATATAAAACTAATGGCAACTTGATAAGTAGTAACAATCTCCCCTTTTGACATTAGTTGAGATGTTTGACAAAACTACTTTCAAAGTCATAACTCAATAATCTATATACTTTGCAAAATTTGACTAAACTGACATTATGTACACTAGTCAATGAAATAATATATCCAGATATACTGCCCTTATCAATATACTGTACAAAACTCTGATTTTGTATGGTTGGTGATCTGCTCTTGTTCTTTGCTTCCTATTCTGTTCACTTCTTGGTTCACTACTCTTGGATACTCTGCTTACTCTGCTCGGTATACTCCCCCTGTATACTACACTCCTTTTGTTTGATACTATACTTTGATGCTTTGAATACTATATCACTCCCCCTTTTTGACAAACATCAAAATTTAGTTACCATTCAGTGGTGGCAACTGGTCAAAAATGGATTTGTACTTTGCCTGGGCTTCGGTGAGAGTGATTGAGAGGGCATCCTTTACACTATCCATTAAAGAATTTTGCACTTGAATATCAAGCCAATAATGATATTAAGCCATCTAAAGTGCTTCCCTCTTGTGTAGTACGTAAGTATGTGGCTCGATTGATCTGTTCTTGGACGGATGAAAGATGAGGAAGGAATAATGTCTGAAGTGTCATTGTGTCCATCCCGATCTTGTGTTCTTCATTTCTTAGGTCCAATTGTTGAGCCATGAGCTGTTGTAACTTTGTATAGAAATTTTGAACTGAATTGGGCTCTGTGGTCAAATTATTTGAGAGATCAGTGATCTCTTTCTCAATTGCTTTAGTTTTATTTTTGATGTCTTTAATTAATAAAGAAAATGTAGAGTTTTTGAAATAAATAATGAATGTGCTTGAGTTGAGGGGTCAACTCAGCATTAAATTTGACAAGTTTAACTTTGCCAATAGCTATAGCTTTGTGTACCTCTTCTATCATTTTTGCAATGAGCTCCTTGTCTTTTAGCTTGCTCAAATATTCAGATGCATCTAGTCCAGATGTCTCTATTTTGGTTAGGAGTTCATCCAGTTGAATGTGGATGGCAGCATCTTTGGTTATTGTAGCTTCAGGTAGTATATCTTTTAAGAGTGCTTTCACCTTCTGAAGTACTTTATTTTTCTTTTGAATAGCCATTTGCTTCTCTTGTTTGGCCTTTGCTTTGCATAGTTCACCAAAATCAATGAGTGCTTGCCCCTTTAATTTGGATATATCAACATTGGGCAACACTATTGGTTTCGACAAATCTACTTTGAAACTATGCTTTTTCATCTTCTTTTCTTTTCCTTTCACCGATTGAACTAAGACAATGGCTTGTGAGGTCTTATGACCCTCGGTAGGTTGCTCGATAGAGGCAACACTTTGGTCATTTTCTTTAGCCTCTATAGTGTCCTTTGGTGTCTTAGTACTCGATGTCTCAGTTGCAACATTTTTTAGTGCTAGAAGGATCCTGAGACATCTATTCTTGAGTAGTACCTTCTCCTGTTGTAGACTTGTGACCTTCGGTGCCTTGATCCGTATCCTGAGGGGCTTCGGTTGAGACAGGTTGATTGACTGGTGGATAAGGCTGAACTTGTTCCAAGACTAATTCACTAGAAACAAGTTTTACATATGCATTGCCTTCTATCATTTCCTATTCCGGTGCATCTGTATCCATGATATCTTCATCTATTTGAATGGTGTCAGTAGGGTCTTGCTCGGTAACATTAGGATCTTGCTCGGTAACATCAGGATCTTGCTCAGTGACATCAACTATTTCAACTTCAACTTGCTTACCAGCATCCTTGTTTCTAAAGATTTCCTGCCACTTTTCTTTTGTCTCATTTTCCAATTCAATATACAGCCCATTCATCAGTTTCAAGGCTTTTTGTTTGACAAGGAACTTTGTGTGGTAGGTTGTCAGATGTTCTTTTATTTCAGCTACCGACATGTCAGGAAAGAGATGTACCAGACTTCTTTCTCTGATCTATTTCTCTAAGTTCAGGGCATATTGCCACCTATTATCAATATGTGCATATAATTCCTTTGGAAGAGAATTAGAGACTTCTAATGGGACCAATCAGAATTTCAAAAGTGTGCAGATGACAACTTCTTCTATTTGTCTCTTTTCATCTTCATTTCTGGATTCATACTTAACATATCTGAATCCTCCAAATCCACCATATTCCTTTAGATTAGTACAAAAATTTTCAGCACTATGTACATTTACCTTCCTGCTCTTGACAATCTGAAATTTGCTTGCATCCTCAGATTCAATGTCACTAGACTCTTTTGCGAAAATGATTCTCTGAGTAGATTTCTTGTAAGTTTTTGTTACCTTGGGAATAGTAACACTCTTTGTTTTCTTACTTGATGAAGCTGCAGATGCTCTAGTGTTAGGTCGCTTTGCTGGAGGAGTCGGTGAGGCCTTTATGTATCCTATTTCTTTCTTTTCAACACTTTTCACTTAGGCAATTCAGTGCTTAGTGTTATAGCTACCTCTTGGGCTTCAGATTTCTCTTTGTTAATGGCTATAGTTCCTTTGATAGGTGTGGAGGAAGAATATTCCCTGAATTTCTTCGATAATGCCTTTATCATCTTTGTTGCCTTTCTTGTAGCTTTGGGTACTACAATGCTCATTTTTACTTTTTCTTTCACTTCTTCATAGGTTCCACACCTTAGCTCAGTAGCATGCCTTGGTAATGTAAGAAATGCATCAATTTGTTGTTGTGTGATGTCAAAATAAATCTCATAACCAATAGGTGACAAAGATTGAATTCTTGGTTCCACAACATTCACATAACAGTAATCAGTGTCTACTTCAAAACATATGTCATTTTTGTATTTCTCCACTAGCTTGGGTGGAATCTGGTACCTGTTATGCATTTTCTCTTGAAACTTACTGAAGTAATCATCCATAATATCATTAAGACTATCACCTAGCTTCTTGATGAAGTCATTGATTTGATGGGTGATTGGTCGTTGTAGTTCCCAAACAACTTTACTGATTGATGGAAAGAATTTTTCAAAATATAAAAACATGCATACAAGTAGTGATCCAAACTTTAGTGTATTAGCCAAGTTGTTCTTCTTCCGCTTCCTGATGGTGTTCAAATTCTCAAACAAGTTTTTCAGCAACACCTCACATAGATCAATTTTCATTCCCTTTTTCACAATTTTGTATGCTAGGTCTACTGCTGCACAGGGTACACTATTTTCCCTTGCCGATTGGAAGAAATAGTAACCTATTACTCTAATGGAAAATTTTAGTTCTGCATCAGTGATATTGTTCAATTTTAGTCCTCTGCAATCTGATTCCACTCTGGTTAAACCAATCAATTCCTTCTGTGATATCATCTTTTGAGCTCGAGCATGATCATAAATAGGGTAACTGGTAATCAGATAAATGATTTCCTTGGTAATCTTAAGCGGTTGCTCTTCTAGCCACTTGAAGTCATCATGAACTTTGCTCAGAACAAACTTGACCCACTGGGGTTTGAACACATGAGGATAGGTTAGGGCTTCATTTAATCCCTTGATCTTAATGTGCTCATACTTGTTATCCAATTTTCCATCGGTGCACAATTCATCATAGGTGTCTTTGATTTCAACATGACCGAGTTATTCAACATGACATTTGGTGAAGAATCTCACATCCTTGACTAATAACACTCCATCCGGGATGAGTGAAAATGCAGTTTTGTCATCTGGTTTAGATGCAACTTTGGGAGTTAAAGAGTATTTTAGTGAGGGCTTTTCAACACTCTTAACAATGATGGGATCTTGGATCTTAGGTTTCATTTATAGATTTCAGATAAAAACTAACAAAAGATCCTTAGGGTTTAAGGATTTTCAAACGACTGACGCTTTACACTTAGCAAATATTAATAACTCAATAAGATCAGTAAACCAGCTTGACAATGCATTGAGATTAATATAAATACCTTGAATTTTTCTTTGTAGGAGGTTTGATTGCCTTAGATTTGCTTTGCTCTGCTCTCTTGAAAACTTGGTAAGTAAAAAATGACCGCGTAAATGGTTTAAGTACACAATATACCTTATCGGGCTCCGTGCAGGTTAGGTCAAAAACATTAAATGCACTTGGTTCCACTAAACTTTCTTTCCCTTTTTTTTGTGCTTTAACTGAGTAACCAAACTTCCTTCATTTACCGACTTGACAGGTTTCCTGTATAGTGCTCCAAAAGACTTTGATAGAATTTCAAGCTTATTACTACATCTTAACTATGCAAATTTTGAATTAACTACATAATAAAATAGGAACTATTAAGATTTAACTTTGAGAGAATGCAGTCCCTTCATACCTTTACTAATTAATTGGGAATAGGAGCACCTAACTCGGTAGGTAAGGTGCTTTCTTCATTTGACACAATTTCCTTCTTTTTCCAAATCATCTTTAATTTTTCTTTTATGTCCTCAGTGTCTTTTCTAGGTTGATCTCTGCAATCTCCAGCCAAGTGTCCTACTTTGTGACAATGAAAACATGCCATAGTAGGATTTCTCCATGATCTTCGGTTGTTCATCCCAAACCTTATAAAGCAGTTGGCACTTATATGTCCATATCTTCCACAACATTCACACCATATCCTTGTATTGTAATCCCATGGTACTGTAGCATATTGTTGATTAAGATCTTTGTGTGTTCGGTAGCTTCCAGTATTTTCTTGGTGTGCATACCACATATAGTTCTTTTGCTTATACCAACACTTCTTGGTACTATGTCCATATCTATTGTAGTTTTTACAAAACCCTTTGAATTTTGCCTTCTGATAATTGTTAACAAACTCTATCCTACATTGATTAGATGTGTGACCATATTTATTGCAATTGTAACAAACTCTTCAGTAGTTAGGAGATAGGTGATTGACTCAGAGTGGATGACCGAGTATCACTAATAGAATGATGACTTGGTTGATACTACTTAGGATGTGTAATATGCTCTGACGATTAACCTAAGACTAGGACATTGATCAGTTTCAAGCCATAAGGGTTCCAATGAACTAGGATGTCACAAAAGTGAATGAAATATATGTACAAGCTAAAGCAAAGATGCATGAAAGTAGGATTGCCAACATTGCATTGATAGATGGAGTGCTTGAGTACAAGAGGTGCCTATTTGCCAGGTTTTCATCTTCTTGGTAGAGATTCATTGTTTTTTTTTTTACCAAGGTGCTTGTTTACTAGGTTTTCACCAGGGCATTTTCTCTCTTTTTCTCTCTTTTATTTTTTTTCTTTTTTCTTTTGATTTTTTTCAGGACTTTTTTAGTTGTACAGGCTGCTGGAGTAGAGAATACTAAGTAAAAAAATTCTTCAAATGGATGGTGTTAATCGGTTCATGAAGTTGTTCTCATTCTGATGTTGAGAGCTGATAGGCCCTAGAGCCAAAGACTACAGTAACAATGTAGGGACCCAGCCAGTTGGGTTCAAACTTCCCTTTGTTATCTCGAAACTGTTGATTTTTAGGATTTTCTCACAGAACTAGTCACCAACCTGAAATTCTCATTGTTGAACCTTCTTGTTATATCCTCTAGACATTCTCTTTTGATACACTCTGAGATGATCAAATGCCACTTGTCAATGTGCATCCAACAATTCGAGCTCTTGCAATCTAGCTATTTTGTAGTCTTCATCAGTAACACGACCTTGCAAAGAAACTCTTAGAGATGGTATTTCCACTTTAATAGGTAATACTGCTTCAGGCCCATACACCAAAGAAAAAGGTGTAGCCCTAGTAGGTGTTCTAATACTTTTTCTGTAAGACCATAATGCAGCATTGAGTTGTAGGTGCCAATCCCTCCCAGATTTGTTCACTGTTGTGTGTAAGATTGTCAACACATTTTTGTTGTATGCCTCAACTTGTCCATTACCTTGAGGGTAATATACAGATGACCAGTGTTGTTTAATTTTGAGTTTCTCACAGACCTCACCTAGATATTTATTCTTGAATTTTCCTCCATTGTCAGTCATGATAGATGAAGGTATCCCATACTTGTAGATGATATGGTTTAGGATAAATAGAGCTACTTGTTTACTAGTCACTTTAATGAGCAGAACTACTTCTACCCACTTAGTGAAGTACTTAGTGGCAGTTATAATAAACTTGTGTCTATTGGATGACGTAGGATAAATCTAACCAATGACATCAAAGGCCCATTGCTGAAAATTCCAATGTGTGATGAAGGGTATGAGATCCCTTGCTAGAGCATGTATGAGATTTCCATGTAGCTAACACTTCTCACAAGTTTTAGAAAACTTTCTAGCTTCCTTCTCCATGTTTGGCTAGTAGTAGTCATCCCTTAGTAGTTTTTGAGCTAAAGTAAGACAATTCGAATGAGATCCACAAATACCTTCATGGACTTTTGATAATGCACATTTAGACTCTTTAGTTTCTAGACACCTAAACAATGTACTATCTAAACCTCGCCTAAACAAATCATTAGCAATAATGATGTATTGTGGAGCGTTTCGGGTTAGGTTCCTTTTCTCATTATGGGTAAGATTTTCTAGGATAATTTGGTCATGCAGATAAGAGTAGATGTGGCTGTAGCAGGATGAGTCATGTTCAATAATAGAACAGACTATATGGGACTTAGGAGAACCATAGGCAGGGTAATATAACTCTTCCACCAAGAAGTCAAACCAAAAATTAGACTCTTGTAACTCTGGTATAGATGCCAAGGTGGTCATAGCATCTACTACTCTATTTGTTGATATGGGAATCTGCTAGAATGATACAAAAGTAAAATACTTCTTGAGATTATCAACCATTCTCTTATAAGGCATAAGTTTCTCATCTCGATTCTGATATGTATAATTTATTTGATTGATGATTAGCTACTAATCCCCATAGATGTGTAGTTCAACAACCTTCCATTCAATAGCTAGCTTGATCCTATTTACCAAAGCTTCATAATCTAGAATGTTGTTTGTACAAGGGAAGAGAATCTTATATGCCTTAAGGATTGAATACTTTTGAAGAGTAATAAAAAGTATTCCAGCACCGGAACCATTTTGAGTGAAAGACCCATCAAAGAACATCTTCCAGGATTGTTGAGTGAGGTGCATTATTGATTCATCTGGAAACTCTATATGCAATGGTTGAGTGTCTTCAAGTAGAGCTTGAGAAAGTTGATCTACAATTACTTGTCCCTTGATGGCTTTGCATTCCACATATTCAATATCAAACTTTGTAAGAATCATGACCCATTTTTCCAATCTTTTGGTGAGTGTTGCTTTGTTGAGAAGATACTTGAGCAGATCAATCTTAGCTACTAGCTTGATGGAATATGCCAACATGTAATGTCTCAATTTTTGTGATGCAAAGACCAATTCCAAGCATGCTTTTTCTATTATAGTGTAGTTCATTTCATAAGACAACAATGTTCTGCTAATGTAATATATAGCTCTCTCTTTTTTATTTTCATCCTGTTGTGCTAGAAGTGCCCCCAATGAGGAATCAATAGTTTACCCTGAATTGGTAGCATCACTATTGGTGGATTGGATAGGTACTCTTTGATCTATTGAAGGTGTTGTTCACATTCTTGATCCTAGTTGTATATTACTCCTTTCCTCAATACTTTTGTGAAATGTTGAGCTTTGTTTGCCAGTTGAGAAATAAAGCATCTGAACGATTGGAGACATCCCTGTAAACTTCTCATTTGACTGATGTTCTTCGGAGGTGGCATTTCCATTATAAATTGGACCTTCTTAGGATCAACCTCGATTCCCTTCTTTGAAATGATGTATCCAAGTAGTTTACCAGATGTCACTCCGAATGCACACTTTTTTGGATTTAGCCCAAGTTTGAATTTTTCCAATCTGTCTAGTATAGGGCCTAGCTCTTGAATATGCGTGCATCTTTGCATAGTCTTCACTAGAGTGTTGTCAAAATAATATTCCATATTCTTATGCATCATGTCATGAAAGATAGTAGTTACTGCTCTTTGGTAAGTTGGTCCTTCATTCTTTAGCCCAAATGGCATGACGTGCCAACAGAAGTTTCCCCATGCATAGGAGAAAGTTGTCTTTTCTTGATCCCTCGGAGCTATTTTGATCTTATTATAGCCAAAGAATCTATCCATTAGTGAGTACATCACATACCAAGTTGTCATATAAACTATCATATCAATGTTTGGTAATGGAAAGTCATCCTTCAGACAAGCTTTGTTGAGATCTCTGAAGTCTATGCAAACCCTAATAGATTTGTCTTCCTTTGACAAAGGTACTATGTTTGAAATCCATTCTGCATAGTCTATAGCTCTGATAAACCCAACTTTTAGTAGTTTTTCTAACTCAGCCTTGACTAGTAGTGCCATGTGAGGGTGCATCTTATAGAGTTTTTTCTTGACTGATTTAACTCCGTGTGATAGAAAGATGGTGCATGATAAGATTAGGATCTAGACTTGGCATATCTGAGTACATCCATGCAAAATTGATCTTCTTTTCTGAAAAGAGATGAGTGAAATATTTCAATTCTTCTACTGATAATGATTGAGTTACATGAATGATGTGTGGTGTCTCTTCACTCTTAATGTTCAATGGCTGAGTTAGCTTGATCAATATAGAAGACCTTTCCTGCAAATGACTTGGCAGTATATCAAGTATCTCACCTTTAGGCACCTCAAAGAGGTTTTCACCCTTAGGTACATCCTTTATTTTCTCTTTTAGAGATTCTAACACTGCCACAATGTGGTTTACGCCATCAGATCTTTTATTTTTATTTTTATTTTTCTGATTTTTGTGACTAAGATACTTGATATCTGTTTCAGTCATGTTTTCACTTTGTTTGTTGGTGGAAGAGTACATGGGTTCAACTGCATTTAGGTAAAGGTTAGCATGTAGTCATTGGCAAAAGTAGGTACATTCATGGGTTGGTCTTGTAGACTACAATCAATTAATTCAGGATGTACCAAAGATAGAGCGTGGATAGGTCCAAGGGAGTTCACGGTATTGTCATCATAACTTTGAATCGAAAAGTTGAGTTCTAGAAGACTACCTTGCATAAATGTCTCGAGACTAGAAAGAGTTAGAACATGATTATTAAAGTGCATGTTAATATTTAGTTGACCTAATCTAATAGACCTACTTGTAGCATCTTTCTCTATACCAGACTAGACTTCATATCATGGTTTGATAGTAACAAGATCAGTAGAAAGATTCTCATCATTTACATCAGAGGATTCAAAGTTTAATGTTGAGTAGATATTGTCATGAATAGGAATGTTGTCAGAATCACCAGAGTCATCAGATGAAGTTTCTGAGTCTTCTTCAAGTGGTTGAGTGAATATATGTATGGTATCAACACCAACATCTTTAATGCTACAAGTTCCTTGAAGATTTAGCTCATTTATCATTTGTATTTGACACACCTATTGACATGATTTTGATGGTTATGTGACTCCCTGTCATCTACTCCATTTAGCTTCCTCTGGACTAATGAATGGTTCTTCTTCTGTAGCTTCCAATTCTTCTTTGTAGTCCCATACCTGATTTGTTCTATTTTATCAGAGGGGTATATAATAGATGAAAAACTTTCTGGTATTCTTCCTTCCTTCAGACCTTGTTCATAGTTTTCTTGTCTTTTTAGTCTAATTTCATGTATCTCCTTTTCTAGCTTTAAGCACATCAACTCTTGAGTGTCATCTGTGATATCACTAGACTCTTCTAGAGTTTATGTACTGGATGTATCTGAGAGGTGGTTTGGACCCCATTCATACTCATTTGAGTCAGTGTTCTCATAGACTCTGATGGTTTGCCCAACTGTTTCGGTGATGGAGGGAGAGAGACTAATGAAAGTATTGGTTCTATCTTGTATCCATCCATGCCAGCCTTTGTAATCTTCAATTTATTTTCTAAGTCCTTCACCAGAGCTTTTGGAATTTCATTTGTAGAAGCTTCCCTATTATGAGGCACAAAGGTATCAACACCTTTTGTCAATGCATTATAAGGGAGATTTGTATCAGCAGGAATACTGACTTCCACTCTGTTATAGAGAAATTTTAAGCATTGATGGTATGTAAATGGAACTGCCTTCATTTCATGAATCCATGACCTACCCAGTAAGATATTGTATGATAGAGGAAGATCAAGTACCTAGAAAATGGCATCTCTTTCTACAGGTTCCACCCTAGTTGGTAATGATACTAGACCTTTAGAGGTCCTTTCTTCTTCATCATAGGCTTTAATTGTTATTTTCTTTGCCGGATCAATGATATTTTCAGAAAATCCTAGTTGTGTAAGCAGACTATAAGTACAAATATTTAACCTTGTGCCTCCATCTATCAAAACATGTTTAACTCTGTGTTTATGTATCATGTTTTCAATATGCAATGGTTGGTTATGTGGATGATTTAGCAAGTTGTCATCTTCTTCAGAGAAGGTTAGATAGTGAGGTGAAGTTAGATGACCCACCATAGTCTGAAACTGATCAATGTCTAAATCTTTTCGAACATTAGTGGTGAGCAATGCTTTGTCTAGGATCTCTTGATGAGTAGAAGATATTTTGAGCAATTTGAAGATGGAGATTTGAGCATTTGTCCTTTTCAATTGTTCAACAATGCTATATCCAGAGGATGATGATGAAGTTAGCTATTTAAATTTGTCAAATGTTGATTCTTTTTGTTTATTTGATGAGGTTGGTAGGTTTGTTTGAGTAGGAGTTGAAGAACTAGCTCCTTGGAGAGTGACTTTCTTTTGAGAATGGGTCATAGCCTTTGCATGTCGTGATTCATTTTGTTTATCTTTGATTATAATCACATTGCAATATTCAGGCTGAGAAGACTCAATCATGTTGATGACGTTGTCATTGCTGGTATAAGCATAATTTACTCTGGCACCTCCTTTTGTCTTTGAGGAATCACCTTGTTTGTAAATAGGTAAGGGGTCCTTAAAAGCTTTATGATAAAAATTTGTCAGGTGATTCCCAACAATAATTTTACCAGCATCTATGAGATCTTGAATCTCATGCTTGAGCATCATGCAGTTGTTTGTGTTATGACCTTTATTCCAATGGTAGTCACAGTATTCATTTTCTCTCCACTATTTTGGTTTGACTTCCAAATCATATGGCCTAGAATTATCTACTAACATTATCAAGTTGTTTGCCAATAGATTTTTTAAAGCAGATTCATATGATTCTTCCAGATGAGTGAATTCACATCTAGGTTTTGAAAGCCAAGGTTTCTCTTTAAACCACTCTTTTACTTTCTTCAGAGGATTTTTGGCTGCAGTTTCAGCTCCTTTGAGTGCTTGCATGCCACTAGCCAAGTTAAATATCATGGGCTTTGAGTTAGTTTTAACAATGTCTACTACTCCATCATTAAAAATGTTCTTGTTGTTGTCTTTTCCATACTTCCAATACTTATTCTTCTCTTTAGAGCTAGATACTGGTTGTGTTTCTTTCCAAGGTGAGATATCTCATTTCTTTATAAGCACATCTTCCATTCAGATAGCATTATCTACCATTTTGTTAAATGATGGGTGCACTTGCATTTTGATACTATATTTCAATTCAGGGATCAGATTGTTGATGAATATATCCATTTTCTTAGAATCTGGGATAGGCCATGAATACCTAGAGAACATCTTTCTCCAATGTTGGAGGAAAGTGAGAAAAGGCTCCCCTATTTTCTATTTGGTATTGCAAAGTTTGATCATAGTAATAGGATGTCGAATGTTATAGGAGTATTGTTGTAAAAATAGTTGGATTAGTTCTTCAAAAGTTTTTATTCCCTTAGGTAGATTTGAGAACCATTCCATAGCTTGTCCTCCCAAACTCCTTAGAAAAAGGCACATGAGATACATTTGGTCGTGCATGAACTCCATACATAAAGCACCAAATTCTTTGATATGGTTTTGGGGATCTGAGTTACCATCATATTTGTCAAATTTTGGGATCTCAACTCATGAAGGAAATGGAGGCACGTATAGATTTTTGTTAAACGAAAATGGGCATATTGTCTCTAGAGAATATTGTTTTGAGGACTTATCCATTTTTTCAGTTCTGTGATCTCAGTCCACAAGGCTTGTAATTGTCTGTGTACCATTATTATAGGTGATTCTTCCTTTTTAGTAACGAGATTTTTAATATCATATCCAGTAGGAAGTTTGGCGCGTTGTTTTTCTAGCTCTAGAAAATAGTCTTCTTTTTCTCTAGTCATGATAACCTTCATCATTTTTTGGAAATCTTTATCCTTTTGACATATATGAATATCTTTTTCTGGAGGTTTAGAGTCTTCAGATTCACTTGATGAGGAATCATTGTCGGTATCATGAATACTGAGGTTGTCTTCGTTATTTTGTCCTATTCTAGGTATAGTGGGACATAAAGGTTCATCATAAATTGGTATCTCTAATGATGAAGGTTTATTAGTCAGAGGATCCTCTTCATAAAATGGATTATCTTTGTATGAAAATGGTTTCCCTTTGCCTTTGACATCTTTCTTATGAGAACTCCCGGTTTGAATAGGTATTTTTATTGATTGGTGTGACCTAAATCTATTTGTGATGCAGAAGTCAAGATCTAATTCAGATCTAGTTGCTTGGTTAACATATTGTTTGAGAGAAGAAACTAAGATTTAGTCTAGTTTTAGGAATGATCTATCTTGTATAAGACATTTATCTAAGTTGATTTCAGAGAAGTGACTGACTCAGTCTGGTTTCAAGAATGATCTATCCTGTATAAGACGTTATTTAAGTGACCTAGATTTGATAAGTAGTTGATTGAACTAGCTAAAAGATGATCGACCAAATCGTGCAACACAAATGGCAGAAGTACACTGTCTTGATCTGTTTATGCTCAGGATGATAATAACCAGTATTATGCTTGATGTAGACTATTTTAGGCAAGTTTGACTGCTCTAGACTGACAAAATCAAAGATTCATACAATAGGTTTCACAGGAGCAGACGACAGTATGCTAGCTTTAGGATAATGACAATAGTGTTTCACATGAGTTGCTGCCTAGTACCATATGATAGATGGGTATTTCTAGAATGACAAACTGTTTAGTGCAAAATTTTATCGTACGACACAGGATGCGAGGTAAAATGATAATTATCAGAACTGGATGACAAACAATCAAATCTTGTACAACACAAGATGAAGGCTCAAACGACAGACTATTAGGACTGATGGAATATCATACGACATAGAATATGAACCAAGATGATAAATAAGAAGACTTGTACAACTATTTTCTAGACAGAGGCAAAATTCTGGGTTTTCAATGACTAAGTATGACTAGATTTGAGATGGACTGAGTTTTTGATAGCTAAGGTATATACTATTTTTGTGTCATGGACAAAATTTTGACTAGGATAGACAAGTTTTGGATAGAGTTTCGAGTAGGATAGACTAGTTTTGGACAAAGCTTCAACTAGGATAGACTAGTTTTGGATAGAATTTCGACTAGGATAGACTAGTTTAGACATGGACAAAGTTTTTGATCACTGAGTTTGTTTCTTGTTTTTTCCAGTTTTGGTATTCTAGTTATAGTTTGAGGGATGAAAACACAGAAAACACATAATATGAAGAATAACTCCAATCACAACATGCAAACCCTATGAAATTTGGTGAGAGAAGAAAACCTTTGCTTGTAGACTTAGGTACACACCCAATAGATAATCAGAATACAACTGCTGAGTCTCATGCAATGGATTCTCAATGTCATATTAGCCGACTCCAAATGCTAATGGGGGCATGAAATGACAAGTATCTTAGGAGTGTTACTATCTCTCTTGCACATAGATTATCCCCCTTTTGGAGGTGAACCGGGTAGCTTCTAATTTTAATTAGAACTAGTAAGGGATTTGTTCAGTGTGTCGAGGTATAAACTCAATTAAGAGGTCTCCCAGCCTTGAAAACCAAGGTTTAATATACCCAATCGAACAGAGGAGAGCTATTCCCGAGCACTATCATTTACTTTATTTTCATCAAATCACGTTTATTTTATAGTGGGGTGGTGTACTTGGCATTTAGCCATTACCAGTTGGGTCGTTCCCCTCTCACTGGCCATAATGGTTATAGAGTTATTAGCTCCTCAGGACGGCATGCCCGCTAAAGATATACAAATCTCAAACTTAAAGAAAATGCCTCAAGGCTCTGGATTTTTGATTGTCTATAAAGACAAGAGCATACTCTCTTACCTCTCAAAATTTTCTTAAAACACGAAAGACAATTTTTTTCTTTAACCAGATAGCAAGTTAGGTGCCTAAAACAAATAAATTTAATGAATACACAATGTTTGCTCGAATCTCCTCAAGCAACTTGCAAAGACAACAAATCAGTAGTCATATTGTCTTTGTGTGACAATCATAGTCTTCGACAAGCGTTCTGCAAAAAAATTGATTAGGCTATGAAAATTCTTTAGATAAATAGATAACAAGCCAAGGTTAGTCATCAGTATAATCAAATTGGGCAGAAAATCGGAAGAATGAAAATTTCTTTTTAACCAAGAAAGTACAGAATCATACAACTATTCTTATGGGGTCGTACGATAAACTATACCAGATCGTACGACACTTATGATTTTTCATTCTGGCATATAGGAAATGTTGTATGATATTACACAGAGACTGTATGGATGAAAAAAATCCGAAAACTAAAAAATCGAAAAAAAAAAGTAAAAAAAAAATGTTAGTCTTGGAGGCCGAAAAGTGTAGTCTTCTGTCCCATGATGGGCACCAAAAATGTGTGTGTGTGAAAAAGTGAAATAAGTATTTGTAGCTACAATCACAACACTTCAATTAAGTCATTACATGTATGGTTAGACAGATATTTGCACGAATAATAAAGCCATAACAAATCAACTAATTACCTTCTAAAATATGCGAGTATAAGATTGCTCTCGGATTTTTATAAGCAATACCAGTGACTAGACTACACCAAGATGAAGGATTCAATCTATATGAGCATTAGATTAAGCTAAATGGATGCAAGATGGATGAAAGATTCAAGCAATAATGAATTCAAGAAATAATGGATTCAAGCAATAATGGATAAACTAAATATGCAAAAAGCTAAATTAAGATGCAATAATCTCAAAAAGCAAGCACAATATATTCAATGACTCCAAAGTGAAAAGTGTATAATAATAAATCTCCAGGGTGTTTTGAATGAGAGCTGAAGGCTAAATTTAAAGAAATTCACAAAAGAGAACAAGAAAAAGCACAATTTAGGATTAATTGAAATAATTGAGAAATCAGGTTTAGTTAACCTTGAGATAGATTCAAATTATAGTTTAATTGAAATGCATTCAGATAAGAAGTTCAAGTTGCATTAGAAATAAGATTTAATTAATTCCATGCATTTGTGATAAAAATAGACAATTCATTGATTTATTCAAGAAAAGAGCCTTTTCAATAAAACTGAACTTCTTTTTCTCAAAAGCTTTGAGTTCCAATTTTAGAGAATGATTAAATTCCTTTTATTTGCTTTTCTGATTTCAAGTTAATCTCAATTTAGAAAAAAAAATAATATATCAAGTTTGATTTCTCTCAATTCAATTCTTTTATTTTATTTTCAATTTAAATCTTGCTTTGTGATTAATTCCTCTTTTGTAATAAATTAATTTCTTTTGTGCATGATTAAATGACAAATTTATTAATTAATTAAATATGCAAGGATATTTCATGAATTAAAATAATATAATTGATCAGAAAGATATTATTGGAATGATTCATTCAATTAAATAAATATTTAATTAATATTGAGTATTTGATTTACCATGTGACATTTGATGATTAAAGAATTAATTATGTGCTCAAGATTGATTTAATTGCCTTTGGTTAGGACCTTGGTGATGTTGTCGAGATTAGGGGCCCAAGGTTTAGATGATCATTTTTGCAGTATTACACTATCCTCTATTTGTCAAAGGAAATTTGGTCATGTGCATTGACCGCTACAATTTGGAGTGCAAAAGAGGGAATGTACCTAACAGTCTGCTACAATTTTAATAACAAAGAGACTCTATTGCACTGAGAGGTTGCAATCATGGCCTATGTTGGCCATAATCCCTATTGCAGCAATAATAAGATGTGAGGTAAAAGTTATAAAATTTGGATGAACTCAAAGAGACATTTACAAATACAACCTACCTTTTATAATACCTAATTGAAAAAATGAATGCAATGCAAGTCCTTGTATCAATAATGTTTGGCAGCTAGTAAAAAAATAAAACAATAAATTCCATATAAAAGTGGTTAGACTTAAAATGATAAGGAAAATTAAAAAATGCTAAAGAAAATGTCAACTAATAAAAAAAATTACAAGGATGAGGCATATTCACAACTTTTACAGTTGTACCACGCATATCAGCACTAGAAGCAACTTATAGTGTTAGTGTACATACAAGATAACATGGGAGTTCATTATACCCAACAACTTGTGGTGTTGTTGTTCGTGTTGGCTCTGTTGGACCCTGAAATTAAGATTCAATATACATTATTCAATAAGATTAACTGTGCAACATAATGAAATATTGAAAAGTGTGTTATCTTATTGATCTTTACTTTGTTTTGAGAATAGTTTAATATTCTCTACTTAACAGGGGCAACCACATGAAGGTGAAAGCTCATTTGGCCACTCCCCCCCCTTAACATCACTCTAAATTCCCCATTAACATCTAACATTCATTGATTCTTTCATCCATTATTATAATATAGCATTCATTCATTATCACATAATGTTCATTAACACATAACATTCATTAACATTCATTAACATATAACATTCATTAATATTCATTAACACATATCATTCATGAACATTCATTAGCACATAATTACATTCATTAACACATAAAAATCAATCATTATCAATTAAGGTAGATTACAATCATTATTTATTTATTTATTTATTGAAGCTATGTAAAAAATAAGTGGAGCATCATTTTTTTCATCATTTACCCCATCTTTAGTTGTTCTGCCCTCTGCTCTTGATCTTAATGTATGCCTAGTCCTATACAGAGGATGAGGACACCAAACCAAAGGGGGATCATCTGCAATAACAAAGAAATGGGTAAAATTCAAAACATTTTTTATTATTTTTACAAGTATTTCATTAATTTAAAGAATATAACCATGGCACTCTTTACCTAATGGGGCAGCATCATCTTCCATCTCATTTTGTCTAGCCTCAATCTCAACATGCTGAAAACCCTCTACATCCTCTAGAGTTGAAATACAAAAGGTTACATTAATCAATACACCAATTGAAATTAAATTTGTTTAAAAGAATAACAGTGGTCCTCTTTACTTGATTGGGGAACATCACATTCCTGACGTTGTCTACCTGGATCATGCTCCACTTGGTCACCACCAGCTACATGCTCTAAAATATTAACAAAAAAGGTTACATTAATTACTACACTAATTACAATTTAATTAATATGTTTAATGGTATTAATAACTACATAAAAGAATTTGAATAGAAAATGAATACCTCCACTACTAGAATGTGCAATCAGACCTTCATGTCTAGGTTGTGTTTCATGATTAATAGGCTGCATTCGAATGTCATGTGCATTGTTATCATTGCTTGCTTATTTAAAAAGGATATAGCGACTTTATGTTGGAACTTAACATCAAATAGATTATTGGTAAAGTACTCAATTTGAAATCATTTTCATTTAACTTATTTACCTTTGTGATGGATGCATCAGAATCTCATGCTTTCCCACTCAATTCTAGTAGTCGTTCAACCACAATTGTATAGCTTTGCTGGTAGGCAATTCTCTTGTCATATTTTGTGGATGCTCTATTGAATTCAAAGCCCTGCATTTTTTCTTAGTATCATGAATTTTGATTGTATTATTTTATAAAAAAGAATTATTTACAATTTATAAATATTTTGATGCGATATTTCATTTACAGATTCTTACAATTCGTGCAACAAGTTTCATATAGCCATTAGAGCTGAGTTTGTGTTGCTTGTTCTTTTCTTGTCTTTCCTTGGTTGCCTTTGACATGTCACTCAATATATGAAAAGTTTGAAATATGTTAGATTATATAAATATAAAGAGTAATTAGTACATAATTACATTCTTAATAGTATCACATACCTTCTTCTAGCGCCTAGTGGTTTATTTCCTTTTTTTCCTTTCAATTCTCTACTTAGCATCCAAAATCAGGTCCTTCCACTCCCTCTCTGGAATCATGGGGGATGCTCGTGCTTTACATTCTTCTCTAAATGTGTCTTGTATTGGTCCCTCAGATACTTTAGATATGTGTCATCTTTTTCAAGGACCTCGGTTTTGTCGAATATGTCATTTCTGAAAAACCAAACCATACGGTTTGTTAGTTCATATTTTAACTTTTTTTCTTGGTCATTCCACCTTTAAAGCAAAAATAAACCTGTTAGATTCAGAAATAAACTGAAGCTACCTTTGATATAGTTCAAGAAAAGGATCAAAGGAAAACTATTCTAGCAATGATATGAAATCAAAATAGTGGATTAGGGTTAGGTTACATATGATGTTCCACCTATTATGTATGGTGGGTCCAAATATCTGCAATGTAATGTCATTAAGATTTTTATAAAAAATATCATTTTCTACAAAAATATCATGGGATCATTAGTCCAAAATGAGTGATCAATAAGTAAATTACAATTAGACTATATATAATAATAATTTTAAAGTACCTGGAACCTTCTGTATCTTTAAGGGAATCAATTCTTTGTTGCTCACCACCAATGTGCCCTGCAATGTTCCCGTACTAGCAATATGGGAAGATCCAAGAAAGCATGGTATGTTATTAGTAGTAGTCACCTCTGGCGCATCCTCATGTGCATCTCCTACTGCAGAAAATGAATCCACTATGAAATGCCCCCAAGAAAGAACGCTTCAAGGGAAATAAATAGATAATGAAAGAGAGAGCAAAAGAGGGATCTACCAACAATGGGTGGGTCAACATGATGTGCAGTAGATGATGTCTACATGCTATGTGTTGCTAACATTGCAGTCAAAAATATAGGTGGGGCTAACCTCAGATGAGGTGGAATTTGCATAGGAACATTGACATCACCTGGAGAATAATACATTAAATATATGAAAACTGCAAGAATTGTAAACAAGGATGAACCTTTATTAAGAATTGTAAAAAAAGTTGAACCTTTATTAAGTGTTTGATGCTAATCTTAATGATAGAATAGTATGAAGGAGGACAAAGCTATGTAAATTTGTGACAAGAGGGAAGTGTAAAGGAAGAAGGACGGAGACACCTTGAAGAACACTGTAATGTATTATGGTTTGATAAAATGAAATAATTTTTTGGTTTTGGAATGTTAATTGCAAATTTCCATGACAGTCATGTTTCATGCATTATTTCAAGTTTCTTATCATCAAGAAAATAGATTAAAAATGTCCAATCAAGGATTGGAGGGTAGATTGTAATGAATTAACTTTGTTTTGTACCAAGTTAGAGAAATGGCTATGAAGAATGAGGAGAGTTTGAATTGTTTTTCTCCAAACTCTCCAAAACCCTCAGTTTTGGGTTAGTCGCAAGGGTTTGTTAATATCCATTGATGTAGTCATTGAAAAATTATCAAATTATGGGTTCTTATTGTCAAATCAAGTATCTTTCATATTGAATTGTTATTTTGTTGAATTGTTGTACAAATATAAAGAAAACTAGTGCCCTAGCAGACTGAGACAAAGTTTTCCTTGTTTCGGGACAGCAAACCATATTGTTTTGTTGAGTGATGTCCAATGGGTTTAAATAAGACTATGTTGATTAAATAAGGTTGCAAAAAATATAAATAACCTTCCCCAGTATGATGGACATTGATAAGGAAAGAAATTTTCTATCTTCTTGTTTGATCATGATAGTCACAATGAATGGTAGTTTTGGTTCCTTATTTTGCAGTTTTGGAATTTGTAAGGATTCTATGAGTAAGTGCAGATTATGAGTTCTTGGGAAATTGGAGCAGACATTAATGAGATGAGGATAGTGAAATAACACTCTTGGAGGATAGGGGTAAGTATATGCTATGGTATGATGGTTAAAATACTTGGTATTTTCACAGTGTTAAGGCTTACATTGATTTGCTTGAACATGTAGCTTGTCTTGTTGGAAGTTGAGATCAAGTAGAATGTGAGCTCAAGTAAAATATGGTAAGATTTAAAAGGAGAGAGTATAATATAGTGAGAGGTGAGTTGATAGTGAAGAACAAATCACAGTACGAAGCTCTCAAAAATTATAAGTTATGAAGTGAGAGGTTGATCCAAGTCAAGGATCTAGAAAAAGGATGTGTTGGGAATTTGTTGAGAACAAGTGAAGGGATGTGTAAGGGGGTTTGTTTCCCTAAGGTATGATGATAAGTCATGTAGAGAATCAACTATATCCCTTTGCATCAACTACATAATAAATATATGACCAATAACACTAGCATTAAAAAAGCAAGTTCACAAGTCCAAAGGAGTAGTTTTAATGTATAGAACATGGTCATCACCTAAACTACTTGCAATACCTTGATCATAGCCACCAGGTTGATGAGGATGCATAAAATCATGTAAAAACAACACGTACATATTTTATTTAATGATACAAAAGAGAAAAAAATATAAACCATTATTGAGCTTTTGTTATAATTAAAGCTTTCCTTACTACTTACTTGAAAGTTATGTGTTGTCCACATAAATTGTTTCACCCTCTCTTTTATTTCATTGGTTTGAGGGCTCATGGATGCCAAAGAAAAAATCTCTCTATTAATTTTTCTAACACTTTTTCATCATTTCTATATGGTTTATGGTAAATGTGATGTCATCATCACATAATACTATTGATTCCACATCCCTATAGAGGTGCTGAGGTACTGCAGGTCCATTTCCCTTTCCCCTAACATCCCTTTGTGATAAGAATTTTATCAACACTATCAAAATTACTCCAAAACACTCAAGAAAAGAACATAATAATGTACCAATTTGCTTCTATCAAATTTGTACAATTACAATAAGGTTTACCTACTCGGTAGAAGTGTCAGGTACTACATTCATGTTTGTGGTATGTGACAAATGTTGGCAAATGCACACTCCAATGAGAAATTGTAGGTGATTGAAGGTTTTGTCATTGATGGCAACCTTGCGATAATATGTGTTAGATAAATGAGAGGGGGGGTGAATCAAATAAAATCACAATACAATTTTCTAATTAGATTCAACCTCGTTAGAACTTACTTGATATGCAACTATGACTGTAAATCATGCAAACTCATAAACTGATAAAATTGAAACACCAAAACTCATTTAACACTAGATGTAACATGGAAACCCAAATAGGGAAAAACCATTGTGGGATTTTGGACCCACAAAGAAAATATACTCTTCTAGAGTATGTTCAGTTAAAAGCCAATCCTATTAAAGATTACATAAACACATTGCTAGATGTGACCCAGTCAAGGGATTTCCCTCAAATCTATTAGAATCTTGCACTTTGTTAGAAGTGACCTTGTCAAAGGATTTCAAACACTCAATTAGAAAAATACCTTGCTAGAGGATTTAGAAATAAGACTATTAGGTCCACTCATTTAAGATATTTCCTGTCACTTACAAAAATAAATAACAGCAATAAAATATATCTACAACTTCACATCTGAAATGTTATAGCAGACTCTATATGCTCAAAATAATCTTGTCATAAGACTTATCTTCCTCCTTGATGGGCTTCTCACTCTGTTCTTCGATAAGATCTTCAATCTTCTATACTTTGTAATCACTTCTGCAACATCACCATTCTTATATTTGCCCGCATACTTTGTTCATCAACTTTCCTTATTTATAAGCAATTCCTAGCCGCTTAATCTACTTAATCACATTTCCCATGATCAATATTAGCCATCAGATCTTCAAACTTGACTAAGTTCATTGAATCCTTCGAATTGAAAAATGTTTTATCTTGCCTTCAAACTTGTATTCCTTCCTTGGTACTTGTGCTCGGTTATGACCATTCAATCTGTGTTGTAGATCTAACTCTTGAATTTTCATTGCCATTGATCCTTAACAAACTTCTTGCATGACATTCCAATCTTCTATAAATCTCTATCTCATTGGCATCCTTCATTTAATAATGTATTTATTCATCCAATGTGTTCTGTTACTGCTCGGTTGATACTTGGTTAATTCTGAACTTTACTCAGTAGACATTATGTATTTGTCTCAGTTACTATCTCGGTAGCTTTTCTTGCTGATAATGCTCGGTGAATTCTTCCTTCTTTAACCAACACTGATAACCTTGGAGTTTACCGAGTAGCTCCTTGCTCGGTAAAATAGAATAGTATCAAACCTTTACTCAATCTATTGCATGAAATCTTTTCTCCTTCTTATTCAGTCTTTGAATACATATATATAGGATATCAAAATATCATAATCTCATCACTGTCTAACTCAGTACTAGTTTCCCATTGAATAACTTATTACTCCCCTTCATTTTCACATTCTTTCTGTGTCACTTACCGACAT
The DNA here is from genome assembly GCF_030272615.1 of Cryptomeria japonica. Classification (NCBI taxonomy): domain Eukaryota; kingdom Viridiplantae; phylum Streptophyta; class Pinopsida; order Cupressales; family Cupressaceae; genus Cryptomeria; species Cryptomeria japonica. The sequence goes on along the minus strand of NC_081413.1, from coordinate 90,827,805 downwards.
CTTTATACTCATCAAAACATACTCTTTAAGATATGGCAACATCATACTGAATCATAAAATCAATTGCTTGACATCAATGACAAAATAATATTATTAAGACAGTAATCATCCTTTATCAGTTATATCATGAATCTCCAACAACCTTCTCAATATCCTCATACCAACAAACTTAATGTAATGCCAACACTCTACCCCTTTTGCATTGATGGCAATACTAACTTGATTTATTCCAATTGATTTGAACTACTATTATTCTTCCCCTGTTATCCTTGAGCTATTATTCTTCACCTATTATCCTTGAGCTATAAAATTCTCCTATAATCTTCTCCCCCTATCATTAGTCTTCTCCCCCTTTGACAACAATGCCAAAAGTAAAAATAACCCAAGATTACTTCCCCTGTGAAGTAATTTCCTTGCTGTTAAAATATATACAAATGTATCATCTTAGTCTTGGTCAGAGCATCTTGTCTTCATTCACTGTTCCTACACAACTTTAGACAACCTTCTAAAGTGTGTAAATCAACATCAACTCAAACAGTATTCTATAGTCATGTAATTGATGCTTTCACCGAACTCTATCAGTGAGTACTAGATAGGGGTAGGACCCATAACTTACCTCTGAGATACTCAAAAGTGTCCCTTGGCAGTGGCTTTGTGAAGATGTCTACTATTTGTTCCTTTGTGCTAACATATTCCAGTACAAATTTCTTTTCTTGAACTTCTTCTCTTAGATAATGATACTTTATAGAAATATGCTTTGTCTTAGAGTGCATTACCGGATTCTTTGAAATGTTAATAACACTTGTATTATCACAAAATATAGTCCTCATAAATCCAATCTTTATTAAGTAAGAGTGCAACCTTTCATACCATGCTCTAGGTGCTTTCTTTAGGCCATATAAAGCTTTGTTCAACTTACATACCTAATCTTTATTCTTCTCTTCAATAAATCCTTCAGTCTGTTCAATATAGACTTCTTCTTCTAGTATACCATTCAAAAATGCAAATTTAACATCCATTTGATATACCTTGAAATTTTTGTAAGTAGCATATGCCAACAATGTTCTCACTCCCTCAAGTCTTGCCACAGGTGCAAAAGTCTCACCATAGTCTATTCCTTCTTCTTGAGCATAATCATTGCAAACTAGCCTTGCTTTATTCTGAATGACCTCATCTTTTTCATTTAGCTTATTTCTGAAAATCCACTTTGTACCGATTACATTTTTCTCTTTTGGTCTTGGGACTAGTGTCCATGTTTTATTTTTCTTGATTTGTTCAATCTCTTCTATCATAGCATTCACCCAATCTTCATTGCTTAATGCCTCTTTTACTATTCTCAGTTCAAACTCTGATATCAAACATGTGTTCTGTATCAGTTTGTTCCTTGTCTCCTATAATCTGACTTGATGCATGATTTCTTCTAACATATTTTGCTAATATAGGCTCAGTAGGCTTTGTATGATCTTCTTCATCACTCGGTAACTGAGTATTTTCTTCATTAGATTTCTCAGTAAGACTTCTCGGTTGTACATATACAAACTCTTCATAATCTTCTAGTTCTTTGGATTTTTCTTCATCATTCCTTTCTGCAAATTCATCAATTTTCACATTTGCACTTTCCACTATTTGTTAGATGATTTGATCAGACATTTAAATGCTTTACTCCTAGAGGAATAACCAAGAAATGTTCCTTCCTCACTTTTCTGATCAAATTTTCCATTTCTGTCATCTTTATGAACATAACATCTACTTCCAAATATTTTAAAATAACATACATTTGGTTTCTTGTCATACCAGATCTCATACGGTGTCTTCATAGTTCCTTTCTTCAGTTGTACTCGATTCAGGGTGTAAACTATAGTGCTTATTGCTTCTCTCCAAAATATTTGAGGTACTCTCTTTTCTATCATCAAAGTTCTTGCACAATCTACAATTGATCTATTTCTTCTTTCAGCTGTCCCATTTTGTTGTGGTGTTTTCGGTGCAGACACTTGTCTCTTTATACCATCATCATTGCAAAATAAGTTAAATTCATCTGAAATGAACTCTCCTCTATCAGATCTTAGAAATTTCAACTGTCTTCATGTTTCATTTTCAACTCTTGCCTTATACCATTTGAACATTTGAAAGGCTTCTGATTTCTCTTTTAAAAACATAACTGACATCATCCTTGAGTAATCATCTACAAATAATATGAAGTATTTATCACCATAATAACTTTGAACTTAAATAGGATCACAAAGATCAGTGTGCACAAGATCTAAAATTCCTTTAGAAGTGTAAGACTTACTTGTAAAGCTTGATTTTGTCATCTTACCCATCTAGCATCCTTGGCATATTGCATTCTCAATTTTTTCCAAGCTCGGTAGACCTCTTACATGGTGCTTCTTACTTATTTTGATCAGGTTATCAAAATTTACATGACAAAACCTTTTATGCCATAACCAAGTATCTTCTATTTTTGCATACAGACAATTGTTCTGAGTTGAGTCAAGATGAAATGTATTACCTCTTGTTTGAGTCCCGGTAGCAGCCAACTTTCCATGTTTGTCATGAACTTTGACAATTCCTTTCTAAATTCTATTCGGTGTCCTGTATTGTTTAGTTGTGCTACACTCAACAAATTGTATTTCAGACCTTCAACCAAATATACATCATCACATTTAGCATTGTCAAGAAGTGTGATAGAACCTTTACCTTTCATAGGACATGGTGCATCATTACCAAATCTTACATAACCTCCATCATAATCTTCTAATTTAACAAACTTGTGTTTATCACTTGTCATGTGATGTGAGCATCCACTATCTATGATCCAAGAACCATTATTATTAATGTGTGATATTAAGGCTTTTTCTTCATACCTTTCTTCATCTGATCCATCTTTGATAGCCACATTACAACTTCCTCTGTCTCAGTCCCATCAGATTTATCATCATTGGATTCCTCATCAGCTACTAGGCATGTCTTTCTATCTCTCCTTCTAAAGTCTCGGTGCCCTCTGTATTGGTTGTCTTTTTGTCTGTCATCTCAGTATTCTCTCTTTTCACTAGATTCTTTGTCAGAATAGTTAGAAGCCATATGTCCAATTTTATCACAGTTAAAACATTTTAAAGGTAACTTTTCTTTGTACTTACCTTTGCCTCTCGGTAACCTTCTAGCCAATAATGCTTCAAACTCTTCTTTCTTTCTGATTTCTTCATATAGTTTGTGTACTTCTTCCAAGTTTTTGTGAAATCTCTCACTCGCTCCACTGTGATTTCCTTCAGCATACTTATACATTATATAATTGTAATTTCCTTCAGCATTCTCATACTTATACTCTATTTTAGGTTCTCTTTATATCTCTATGCTATGGAAATTCCCTTAAGTTTTTTTGAAAATAATTTTTCTCTCTATGTCTACAATTTGTTATGTTTTTTTTAAATCGGATTTTTCTCCGAATTTTTGCTGATTTTTTACTGGCTTTTTTCTAAGCAAGTTGATTATGGGAACCACCTTATGAGTCCATTAGATGATACTAGAATTCATCCAAAGTCATACAAAGTAGCCAAGAAAATGGCCAATGATGTATACTGTGAAGATGCAAGACATGATATAGATGATATGGATGAGAAAACACAAGAAATCATGTCAAAAAATATCCCCATGTCTTAAAGGCCCTTGATATTGATGAATATGCTAGAGGTGTGGAACAATGGACATCCAAGAAAAAGCGGGAAAATCTTGCTCACATAAAGATTGAATCGACAATATGAATGTAAACAACAAAAAATAATTTTCTACAATTCATGGATTAAACTCCATTTTAGTTTCTCTTTATATCTCTATGCTATGGAAATGCCCTTTAGTTTTTTTTTTAATTATTTTTTTGTCTCTATGCCTACAATTTGTTATGTTTTTTTAAATCTGAATTTTTTCCGATTTTTGTTTTTGGGTGATTTTCTATTAGGAACTATGTTATGGATCCATTGGATGATACGAGAATTCATCCAGAGTCATATGAACTACCCAAGAAAATGGTTGAGGATGTATATTATGAAGATGCAAGATAGGATATATATGATATAGATGAGCAAACACAAGAAATGACAGTTGAATGTGTCAAAAAAATATCCCCATATGCTAAAGTCCCTTGATATTAATGAATATGCTAGAAGTGTGGAACAATGGACATTCAATAAAAAGTGGGAAACTCATACTGACATAAATATTGTTAGAGTATTCGGGTATTTACTTGATTAATTAAACAATATTTGTTTAATTATTTAAGTTCTCTTTATCTCTTTTACACTTAATCTAACTTTAGGTGTATAATAATTAATTATTTTATTAATTATTATGTGCAAACCTAGGTTTTCCTTTTTAGGGTTTCTTGACCTATTAAAGGTTGAGTTCTTTCTTTTCATTGTAAGAAGAAGGATTATTACATTACACGTTTTGTGAAATTGAGCTCTCTCTTTTTGAGCATATTTTTTGTGTATTTCTTTCTTATATGATTTTCTTCCTTGCTTCTCCTTGTAACAGGTTTTTTAGCTTGCAGAGATCATTTGGGCTCTTGTGGTGTTGTATTTTCTCAACTCCAACATGGTATCAGAGCTTCAGATCTACAACTATCTGTTCTTGTTTTGAGAATTTTTGCATTGGAAATAGATCTGGGTTTCAGAAAGTTTTTTTAATGCACTTAGGGATAGGCAACATTTTTTGAGCACTTTGGGCCTAAATGAACCTCACCATCGTGCTCAAAAGGCCCAGAAACCCCTATGGTCATATAAAACTTGGCCTTTTTTGGTTCCTGAGCCACTGGGAGTATTTTTTTCTCTAGATCGAGGGCATACAACGTTGGCATGCAATTCAAGAAAAAATAATTTAAAAATTATTTTTTGTCTTTTTACGGCATACAAGCCAAAATTTGAGTTTTTGTTAAAAAAAGAAAAAAAAAGAAAAAATAAAAAAAAAGGCATAGTTTTTTTTACAAAAAAAATAAAAAATAAAAAATTGTTTTTGGGGGGGTTTCCCACAGTATGTAGGGTACCGTGGGGCCCCTGACACCCTGAAGGACCATCATCACTATCAGTATGGGCTCGAGCCCTGTCGCCTACCGCTGACGCTACACTCCGGCCCCTGCCAGTGCTTCCCTAGCTCCCCACCAGCCGCATCTTCTTGGTTGTTGCTCCCTGGCAGCCTGCCTTCCTAACCAAACACCGTCGCATGCAGCGCCTGCCACTGCTCTTGGCCCTGCCCCCTGCTGATGCTGCTTGGCCCACCCTGCCATCACTACCATCCTAACCACCCTGCCGCCCACAGCTCCCCGTCTGTGCTCCAACCACCTATCAGACCCATCGCCACTGCCCGACCATTACCGCCCTTCTCGAGCCGCGCCTGCTGGTCTCCTGCCCCTGGAAACCACCTTGGCCACTATTGTACCTCTACCCAACCATCGAGAATCCCCCCGACCACCATTGCACCACCCAGCTGCCACCCCTGCGATGCAGAGTCAGTTTTTTTAAGATATCTTGGGCATATCGGAGTCAGTTTTTTAAAAATGAATAGGCGTCGAAAGCCTGATTCTGAGCTGGACCTCGTGATGTTGGTATTTTTTTCCAATTTTTATATTTGACTATGTTTTTTCCAGTCAAAGTGAGGTCTCTATTTTACACTCTAGGAGTCGTAGAATGAGCATCTGAACTCCATTTTTTGAAAAGTTTATATTTTTGGAAAGTGTGTGCTGTGTACTTTATAGCCATTTGAGTTTTATGTCCAGATTATTCTGCATGCATATTTTATTTAGTTTTTTTCTTTTCAATACTCTAGTGGATATCTTGCTTGTTTCAGGTCCTAGGATCTCTTCTTTGAGTATGATGTTCTATTTTGGTTCTCCTTTCTATTTCCAGTCTTCTTATCATTGTAGCATTGTATTTATGTAAACACACTGAGATAAAGTGCCATCCTACATTGTTTACTTGGGATATTGCACATCTTGTGCCTTATTGTACATGCACTATTGATAAAGTGTCATGAGGGGGTTGATGTTTGCCTTGTTTGCCATCTACCATTGTCCAGTGAGTGTTCCTTCCATGACATTCATCTCATAATGTGTGTCAAGTGAGTGTTCCTTCCATGACACTATGTACTTTCTTTGCACCCTTGATGTTCCTGGTCCTTCGTCGTGCAGTTCTTGTTGGCCGTTCTTTTCAGTGTACTTGTCCCTCTCCCTCTTCAACATAATGGGGAGGTTTATCCTATTGGTTCTAATGCTTCCGTGGTTTGATTGATCATCTTTTCAGGCTTTGGTGTTTTCATGCCATCTGTATCTTTGATTTCAGTTGTTTTCCTTGTTTGCCTTCTGATTTGAGTAGTGTCATTTGAGGGCACTCATACAGATTATAGTCTTCTCTACCTGGTCATGTTCTATTTCAATGGAGGTTCTTCAAATCAACAGTTTCTCTTCGACAGTGTTTGCATCTATTTCATGCTTTAGTGGTGTTATTTTCCATCTCTTTTTTGAAGTAGAGTTTTTTCCCATGTGGTTTTCTCTATTTCTCTAGTTCATAGAGATTTCATTGTATTTGGGTTCCTGATCAGGCCTTGTTGTCAGGACCCATCTTTCTTGCTTTCAGTTCCTGTTCTAGGTTTTAGCTTCTCCCTAAGTCTAGCTTAAGGGGGGGTGTTAGAGTATTCAAGTATTTACTTGATTAATTAAACAATATTTGTTTAATTATTTAAGTTCCCTTTATCTCTTTTACACTTAAGCTAACTTTAGGTGCATAATAATTAATTCTTTTATTAATTATTATGTGCAAACCTAGGTTTTCCTTTCTAGGGTTTCTTGACCTATTAAAGGTTGAGTTCTTTCTTTTCATTGTAAGAAGGATTATTACATTACAAATTTTGTGAATATTGAGCTCTCTCTTTTTGAGCATATTTTCTGTGCATTTCTTTCTTCTGTGATCTGCTTCCTTGCTTCTCCTTGTAACAGGTTTTTCATCTTGTAGAGATCATTTGGACTCCTGTGGTGTTGTATTTTCTCAACTCCAATAAAGATTGAATCTGAAATATGAATGTAAACAATAAAAATTAATGTTCTATGTTTCATGGGTTAAACTCTATTTTAGTTTCTCTTTATAGCTCTATGCTATGGAAATGCCCTTAATTTTTTTTTTAAATAGTTTTTGTCTCTATGCCTACAATTTGTTATGTTTTTTTTAAATCTATTTTTTTCTAATTTTTTCCGATTTTTTTCTAGGCAAGCAACTTCTAGGAACCATGTTATGGGTCTATTAGATGATAGTAGAATTCATTTATAGTCATATGAACTTGCCAAGAAAATGGTTGAGGATGTATGTTGTGAAGATGCAAGACAGGATATAGATGATATGGATGAACAAACACAACAAACGATAGTTGATCATGTCAAAAAATATCCCCATGTGTTAAAGGCCCTTTATATTGATGAACATGCTAGAAGTGTGGAACAATAGACATCCAATAAGAAGTCGGAAAGTCTTGTTGTCATAAAGATTGAATGGGCAATATGAATGTAAACAAAAAAAAATAATTTTCTACAATTCATGGGTTAAACTCTATTTTAGTTGCTCTATATATCTCTATGCTATGGAAATGCTCTTAAGTTTTTTTAACAAATAGTTTTTTTTTCTATGCCTACAATTTGCAATGTTTTTTTTAAATCTGGTTTTTTTTTTTTTTGCCTATTTTTTGCCAATTTTTTTTCTGGGCAAGCAACTTCTAGGAACCATATTATGGAAACATTGGATTATACTAGAATTCATCTAGTGTGATATGCACTAGCCAAGAAAATGTATGAGGATGTATACTATGTAGATGCAAGATAGGATATAGATGATATGGATGAGGAAACACAATTAATGGCAGTTGAATATTTCAAAAAATATCCCCATGTGTTAAAGGCCCTTCATATTGATGAATATGCTAGAAGAGTGAAAAAATGGGCATCCAATAAAAATTGGGAAACCCTTGCTGACATAAAGATTGAATTGACAATATGAATGTAAACAACAAAAATTAATTTTCTATAATTCATGTGTCAAACACTATTTTAGGTTCTCTTTATATCTCTATGCTATGGAACTACCCTTAAGTTTTTTTAAAAATAGTTTCTGTCTCTATGTCTACAATTTGTTATGTTTTTTTTAAATCTGAATTTTTTTTATTTTTTGTCAATATTTTGCCTTTTTTTTTTTGAGAAAGCAACTTTCGGGAACCATGTTATAGATCAATTGAATGATACTAGAATTCATCTAGAGTCATATGAACTAGTCAAGAAAATGGCAATTGAATGTGTCAAAAAATATCCTGAGGTGTTAAAGGCCCTTGATATTGATGAATATGCTAGAAGTGTGGAACAACAAACATCCCATAAAAAGTGAGAAACTTTTTCTAAAATAAAGATTGAATCGACAATATGAATGTAAACAACAAAAATATTTTTCTACAATTCATGGGTTAAACTCTATTTTAGTTTCTATTTATATCCCCATGCTATGGAAATGCCCTTAACTTTTAAAAAAAAAAAAAAATTGTTTGTATGCCTACAATTTGTTATGTTTTTTTTAAATCTGATTTTTTGCCAAAATTTTTTGCGGACAAGCAGCTTCTGGGAACCATGTTATGGATCCATTGGATTATAATAGAATTCATCCAGTGTCATATGAACTAGCCAAGAAAATAGGTGAGGATGTATACTATGAAGATGAAAGACAAGATCTAGATGATATGGATGAGGAAACACAAGAAATGGCAGTTGAACATGTCAAAAATATCCCCATGTGTTAAAGGCCCTTTGATATTGGTGAATATGCTAGTGTAGAACAATTAAAATCCAAAAAAAAGTGGGAAACTCTTGCTGACATAAATATTGAATCGACAATATGAATGTAAACAAAAAAATCAATTTTCTACAATTCATGGGTTAAACTCTATTTTAGTTACTCTTTATATCTCTTTGCTATGGAAATGCCCTTAAGTTTTCTTTTTAAATAGTTTTTGTCTGTATGCCTGCAAGTTGTTATTTTTTTTAAAATTTGATTTTTTTTTTATTTTTTGCCTTTCTTCTTGCCGATTTTTTTTTGGGCAAGTAGCTTCTCGGAACCATGTTATGTATCAATTGGATAATACTAGAATTCATCTAGTATATTATGAACTAGCCAACAAAATGGATGAGGATGTATATGTTGAAGATGCAAGAACTGATATAGCTGATATTGATGACGAAACACAAGAAATGGTAGTTGAACATGTCAAAAAAAATCCCATTGTGTTAAAGGCCCTTGATGAATATGCTAGAAGTGTTGAATAATGGACATTCAATAAAAAGCGAGAAACTCTTGCTGACATAAAGATTGAATTGGCAATATGAATTTAAAAAAAATAAAAATTATTTTCTACAATTCATGGGTTAAACTCTATTTTAGTTTGTCTTTATATATCTATGCTATGCAAATGCCCTTAAGTTTTTTTTAAAAATAGTTTCTGTCTCTATGCCTAGAATTTGTTATGTTTTTTTAAAATCTAATTTTTAATGATTTTTTACCTATTTTTTGCCATTTGTTTTTAGGCAAGCAGCTTCTAGGAACCATGTTATGGACCCATTGGATGATACTAGAATTCATCAAGAGTAATATGAATTGACCACTAAAATAGTTGAGGATGTATACTGTGAAGATGCACGACAAGATAAAGATGATATGGATGAGGAAGCACAACAAATGGCAGTTGAATGTGTCAAAAAATATCCCCTTGTGTTAAAGTCCCTTAATATTCATGAATATTCTAGAAGTGGAATAACAGACATCTAGTTAAAAATGGGAAACTCTTGCTAGCATAATGATTGAATTGGCAATATGAATGTAGACAAGAAAAATTAATTTTCTACAATTCATGGGTTAAACTCTATTTTTGTTTCTCTTTATATCTCTATGCTATGGAAATGCCCTTAATTTTTTTTTTAAAATAGTATTTGTCTCTATGAATATAATTTGTTATGTTTTTTTTTAAATATGATTTTTTGCCCTTTTTTTTGCGAGCAAGCAGCTTCGTGGAACCATGTTATGGATCCATTGAATGATACTACAAGTCATCCAGAGTCATATGAACTAGTGAAGGAAATGGCTGAGGATGCATACTATGAAGATGCAAGATAGGATATAGATGATATGGATAAGGAAACACAAGAAATGGCAGTTGAACGTGTCAAAAAAATCCCTATGTATTGTAGGCCCTTGGTATTAATGAATATGCTAGAAGAGTGGAACAATGAACATCTAATAAAAAGCAGGAAACTCTTGTTGAAACAAATACTGAATCCGCAATAGGAATGTAAACAACAAAAATTAACTTTCTACAATTCATGGGTTAAACTCTATTTTACTTGCTCTTTATATCTCTATGCTATGAAAATACCCTTAAATTTTTTTTTAAATAGTTTTTGTCTCTATGCCTAGAATTTGTTATGTTTTTTTAAAATGTGATTTTTTTCTAATTTTTAATAAATTTTTTGCCAATTTTTTTCCAAGCAAGCAACTTCTAGGAATTATGTTATGGATCCATTAGATGATAATAGAATTCATCCAGAATCATATAAACTAGCCAAAAAAATGGTCTAGGATGTATACTATGAAGATGTAGGATAGGATATAGATGATATGGATGATGAAACATAATAAATGGTAGTTGAACATGTCAAAAAATATCACCACGTGTTAAAGGCCCTTGATATAGATTAATATTCTACAAGTGTGGAATATTGGGCATCCAATAAAAAGTGGGAAACTCTTGCTGACATAAAGATTGAATCAACAATATAAATGTAAACAACAAAAAGTAATTTTCTGCAATTTATGGGTTACACTCTATTTTAGTTTCTCTTTATATCTCTTTGCTATGGAAATGCCATTTAAGTTTTTTTTTAAAATAGTTTCTGTCTCTATGCCTACAATTTGTTATAATTTTTTTTAAATCTGATTTTTTTACGATTTTTTACCGATTTTTTGCCTATTTTTTTCGGGCATGCAGCTTTTGGGAACCATGTTATGGATCCATTGGATGATAATAGAATTCATCAAGTGTCATATGAATTAACCAATCAAAAGGTTGAGGACGTATATTGTGAAGATGCAAGACAGGATATGGATGATATGGATGAGGAAATAGAAGAAATGGTATTTGAATGTGTCAAAAAATATCCCCATGTGTTAAAGGCCCTTGATATTGATGAATATGCTAGAAGTGTGGAACAACAGACATGCAATAAAAAATGGGAAACTCTTGCTGACAGAAAGATTGAATCAGCATAATGAATGTAAACAACAAAGAATAATTTTGTACAATTCATGGGTTAAACTCTATTTTAGTTTCTCTTTACATCTCTATGCTACGGAAATGCCCTTAATTTTTTTTTAAAAATAGATTTTATCTCTATGCCCACAATTTGTTATGTTTTTTTTAGATCTGAATTTTTCCTGATTTTTTGGTGTTTTTTGCCAATTTTTTTTCGGGCAAGCAGCTTCTGGGAACCATGTTATGGATCCATTGGATGATACTAAAACTTATCCAGATTCAAATGAACTAGCCAAGAAATTGGATGAGGATGTATACTATGAAGATGCAAGACATGATATAGATGATATCGATGAGAAAACACAAGAAATGGTAATTGAACGTGTCAAAAAATATCCCTATTTGTTAAAGGCCCTTGATATTGATGAATATGCTAGAATTATGGAACAACAGACATCCAATAAAAAATGGGAAACTCTTGCTAACATAAAGATTAAATCGACAATATGAATGTAAACAACAAAAAATAATTATCAACAATTCATGGGTTAAACTCTATTTTAGTTGCTCTTTATATCTCTATGCTATGGAAATGCCCTTAAGTTTTTATCAAAAATAGTTTTTGTCTATAATCCTACAAGTTGTTATGTTTTTTTAAAATTTGACTTGTTTCGATTTTTTACGTTTTGTATCCATTGGATAATACTAGAATTCATCCAGTATCATATGAACTAGCTAACAAGTTCATTGAGGATGTATACTATGAAGATATAGATGATATGAATGAGGAAACACAAGAAATGGCAAATGAACATGTCAAAAAAAAAACCCCCATGTGCCAAAGGCCCTTGATATCGATGAATATGCTAGAAGTGTAGAACAATGGACATTCAATAAAAAGCTAGAAACTCTTGCTCATATAAAGAATGAATTGGCAATATGAATGTCAATAGCAAAAATTAATTTTCTACAATTCATGGGTTAAAACTCTATTTTAGTTTCTCTTTATATCTCTATGCTATAGAAATGCCCTTAAGTTTTTTTTAAAAATAGTTTTTGTCTCTATGCCTATAATTTGTTATGGTTTTTTTTTTAAATTTGCCTTTTTTTTCTGATTTTTTTCCAAGCAAGAAGCTTGTAGGAATCATGTTATGGATCCATTTGATGATGCTAGAATTCATTCAGAGTCATATGAACTAGCCAAGAAAATAGTTGAGAATGTATACCATGAATATGCAGGATAGGATATAGATGATATGGATAAGGAAACACAAGAAATGGTAGTTGAACGTGTTAAAAAATATCCCCATGTGTTCAAGTTACTTGATATTGATTAATATCCTAAAAGTGTGGAATAACGGTCATCCAATAAATAGCGGGAAACTCTTGCTGACATAAAGATTGAATTGACAATATGAATGTAAACAACAAAAAATAATTTTCTACAATTCATGCAATAAACTCTATTTTAGTTTCTCTTTATATCTCTATGGTATGGAAATGCCCTTAAGTTTTTTCAAAAAATAGTTTCTATCTCTATGCCTACAATTTGTTATGTTTTTTTTTAATTTGATTGTTTTACTATTTTTTGCTGATTTTTTGCATTTTTTTTTCTGGGCAAGTAGCTTCTGGGAACCATGTTATGGATCCATTGGATGATAGTATAATTCATCAATAGACATATGAGTTAACCAATAAAATGGCTGAGGATGTATACTGTGAAGATGCACAACATGATATAGATGATATGGAAGAGAAAACACAAGAAATGGTAGTTGAACATGTCAAAAAATATCCCCATGTGTTCAAGGCCCTTGATATTTATGAATATGCCAGAACTATGGAACAACAAACATCCAATAAAAAATGGGAAACTCTTGCTGACATAAAGATTGAATTGGCAATATGAATGTAAACAACAAAAAATATTTTTTCACAATTCATGGGTTAAACTCTATTTTAGTTTCTCTTTATATCTCTATGCTATGGAAATACACTTAAGTTTTTTTAAAAAGTAGTTTTTATCTCTATGCCTACAGTTTGTTATGTTTTTTTTTTAAATCTATTTTTTTCTCATTTTTGGCCATTATTTGCTGATTTTTTTCTGTGCAAGCAACTTCTGGGAACCATGTTATGGATCCATTGGATGATACTAGAATTCATCTAGTGTCATATGAACTAGCCAAGAATATGGTTGAGGATGTATACTATGAAAATGCAAGACATGATATAGATGATATGAATGAGGAAACAAAAGAAATGGTATATCCCCATGTGTTAAAGGCCCTTAATATTGATGAATATTCTATAAGTGTGGAACAATGAATATCCAATAAAAAGTGGGAAACTCTTGGGGACATAAAAAATTGAATCGGCAATATGAATGTTAAACTCTATTTTAGTTTCTCTTTATATCTATATGTTGTGGAAATGCCTTGTTTTTTTTTAAAATATTTTTTTACTGCATGCCCACAATTTTTTATGTTTTATTTAAATCTCATTTTTTTCCAGTTTTTTGCCATTTTTTTGCCGATTTTTTTCTGAGAAAGTAGCTTATAGGAACCATGTTATGGATCCATTGGATGATACTAGAATTCATCCAAAGTCATATCAACTAGCTACGAAAATGGTTGAGGATGTATACTGTGAAGATGCAGGACATGATATAGATGATATGGATGAGTAAACACAAGTAATGGCAGTTGAACATGTCAAAAAATATCCCCATGTGTTAAAGGCCCTTGATATTGATGAGTATGCTAGAAGTGTGGAACAACGGATATCCAATAAAAAATAGGAAACTCTTGCTGACATAAAGATTGAATCAGCAATATGAATGTAAACAACAAAAAATAATTTTCTAAAATTCATGGGTTAAACTCTATTTTAGTTTCTCTTTATATCTCTATACTATGGAAATTCCCTTAAATTTTTTAATAAAATAGTTTTTGTCTATGTGCCTACAATTTGTTATGTTTTTTTTGAATCTAGTTTTTTTCTAATTTTTTACCGAGTTTTTGCTGATTTTTTTCCTAGCAAGCAGCTTCGTGGAACCATGTTATGGATCCATTGGATGATACTAGAATTCATCCAGAGTCATATGAACTAGCGAAGGAAATGACTGAGGATGTATAGCATTAAGATGCAAGACATGATACAGATGATATGGATGAGAAAACACAAGAAATGGTAGTTGAACGTGTCAAAAAATATCCCCATGTGTTAAAGGCCCTTGATATTGATGAATATGCTAGAAGTGTGGAACAATAGACATCCAATAAGAAGTGGGAAACTCTTACTGACATAAAGATTGAATCTACAATATGAATATAAACAACAAAAAATAATTTTCTACAATTCATGGGTTAAACTCTATATTAGTTGCTCTTTATATCTCTATGCTATTAAAATACCCTTAAGTATTTTTATTTTTTTCTAAATTGTCTCTATGCCTACACTTTGTTATGTTTTTTTTTAAATCTGAATTTTTTAAATTGTTTTTGCCAAATTTTTGCTAATTTTTTTCTGAGCAAGAAACTTCTGGGAACCATGTTATGGATCCATTGGATGATAATAGAATTCATTCAGAGTCATATGAACTAGTGAACAAAATGGCTAAGGATGTATACTATGAAAATGCAAGACATGATATAGATGATATGAATGAGGAAACATAAGAAATGGCAGTTGAATGTGTCAAAAAATTTCCTGATGTTTTGAAGGCCCTTGATATTGATGAATATGGTAGATGTGTGGAACAATGGGCATCCAATAAAAAGTGGGAAACTCTTTCTGACATAAAGACTGAATAGGCAATATGAATGTGAACAACTAAAAATAATTTTCTAAAATTCATAGGTTAAACTCTACTTTAGTTGCTCTTTATATCTCTATGGTATAGAAATTCTCTTAAGTTTTTTTTAAAAATAGTTTTTGTCTCTATGCCTACAATTTGTTATGTTTTTTTTTTAATCTGATATTTTTATGATGTTTTACCAAATTTTTGCCAATTTTTTTACGAACAAGTAGCTTCTTGGAACCATGCTATAGATCCATTGGACGATACTATAATTTATCTGGACTCATATGAACTAACCAGTAAAATGGCTAAGGATGTATAGTCTGAAGATATAAGACATGATATAGATGATATGGATGAGGAAACACAAGAAATGTCAGTTGAACGTGTTAGAAAATACTGCCATGTGTTAAAGGCCCTTGATATTGATGAATATGCTAGAAGTGTGGAACAACGGACATCCAATAAAAATCAGGAAACTCTTGCTAACATAAAGATTGAATCGACTATATGAATGTAAACAACAAAAAATAATTTTCTACAATGCATGCGTTAAACTCTATTTTATTTTCTCTTTATATCTCTATGCTATGCAAATGACCGTAAGTTTTTTCTTAAAACAATTTTTGTCTCTATACCTATAATTAATTATGTTTTTTTTAAATCTAATTTTTTTTCTGATTTTTTGTCGATTTGTTTCCATGCAAGCATCTTCTAGGAACCATCTTATGGATCCATTGGATGATACTAGACTTCATCTAAAGTCATATGAACTAGCCAAGAAAATGGTTGACGATGTATACTTTGAAGATCCAAGTCAAGATATAGATGATATGGATGAGCAAACACAAGAAATGGCAGTTGAACGTGTCAAAAAATATCCCCATGTGTTAAAGGCCCTTGATATTGATGAATATGCTAGAAGTGTGGAACAATGGACATTCAATAAAAATGGAGAAACTCTTGGTGACATAAAGATTGAATCGGGAATATGAATATAAACAAAAAAAAAAAAATTTCTACAATTCATGGGTTAAACTCTATTTTAGTTTCTCTTTATATCTCTATGCTATGGAAATGCCCTTAGGCTTGTTTTAAAAATAGTTTTTGCCTCTATGCCATTAATTTGTTATGTTTTTTTAAATCTGATATTTTTCTGATTTTTTGCCAATTTCTTACCGATTTTTTTCCGGGCAAGCAACTTATTGGAACCATGGTATGGATCCATTAGACGATACTAGAATTCATCCAGTCATATGAACTAGCCAAGAAAATGGCTGCGGATGTATATTGTGATGATGCAAGACATGATATATATAATATGGATGAGGAAACACAAGAAATGGTATTCAAACATGTCAAAAAATATCCCCATGTGTTAAAAGCCCTTGATATTGATGAATATTCTAGAAGTGTGGAACAATAGACATCCAATAAAAAGCGGGAAGCTCTTGCTGACATTAAGATTGAATCGGCAATATGAATGTAAACAACAAAAATAAATTTTCTATAATTAATGGGTTAAAATCTATTTTAGTTGCTCTTTATATCTCTATGCTATTGAAATACCCATCCCTTAACATTTTTTACACAGTAGTTTTTGTCTCTATGTCTACAATTTTTTATGTTTTTTTAGTGTAATTTTTTTTCACTTTTTTGCCAATTTTTTGCCGATTTTTTTCCAAGCAAAAAAATTCTAGGAACCATGTTATGGATCCATTAGATGATACTAGAATTCATCCAGAGTCAAATGAACTAGCCAATAAAATGGTTGAGGTTGTACATTATGAAGATGCAAAACAGGATATAGATGATATGGATGAGGAAACACAAGAACTAGCAGTTGAACATGTAAAAAAAATCCTCATGTGTTAAAGGCCCTTGATATTGATGAATATGATAGAAGTGTGGAAGAATGGACATCCAATAAAAAATGGGAAACTCTTGCTAACATAAAGATTGAATCGACAATATGAATGTAAACAACAAAAATGAATTTTCTACAATTCATGGGTTAAACTCAATTTTAGTTTCTCTTTATATCTCTATGCTATGGAAATACCCTTAAATTTTTTGTAAAAATAGTTTTCGTCTCTATTCCTACAATTTGCTATGTTTTCTTTAAATCTGATTTTTTAAAGGACTTTTTGTGAATTTTTTCTAGATTTTTTCTTGATTTTTTTCTATTTTTTGTCAATTTTTTGCCATTTTTTTCTAGGGTAAGCAAATTCTGGGAACCATGTTATGGATCCACTACATGATAGTAGAATTCATCCAGAGTCATATGAAGTAGACAAGAAAATGGCCGAGGATGTATACTATGAAAATGTAGGACATGATATAGATAGTACGGATGAGGCAAAACATGAAATGGCAGTTGAACATGTCAAAAAATATCCCCATGTGTTAAAGGCCCTTGATATTGATCAATATGATAGAAGTGTGGAACAACAGACATCTAATAAGAAACAAGAAACTTTTGTTGACATAAAGATTGAATCGACAATATGAATGTAAACAACAAAAAATAATTTTCTACAATTCATGGGTTAAACTCTATTTTAGTTTCTCCTTATATCTCTATGCTATGGAAATGCCCTTAAGTTTTTTGAAAAAATATTTTTTGTCTCTATGCCTACAATTTGTTATGTTTTTTTTAAATCTGATTTTTTTCCAATTTTTTAAAGATTTTTTGGCGATTTTTTTCTAGGCAAGCAACTTTTGGGAACCATGTTATGGATCCATTGGATGATAATAGAATTAATCTAGAGTCATGTGAACTAGCCAAGGAAATGGCTGATGATGTATACTGTGAAGATGTAAGACAAGATATAGAAGATATGGATGAGGATACATAATAAATGACAGTTGAACTTGTCAAAAAATATCCCCATGTGTTAAAGGCCCTTGATATTGATGAAAATGCTAGAAGTGTGCAACAAAAACCATCCCATAAAAAGCAGGAAACTCTTGCTGACATAAAGATTGAATCGGCAATATCAATGCAAAGAAACAAAATTAATTTTTTACAATTCATGGGTTAAACTCTGTTTTAGTTTCTCTTTATATCTTTATGCTATGGAAATGCCCTTAAGTTTTTTTAAAACATAGTTTTTGTCTCTATGCCTACAATTTGTTATGTTTTTTTTTTATCTCATATTTTTCCTATTTTTTCTCAAATTTTGCCAATTTTTTTGTGGGCAAGCAGCTTCTGGGAACCATGTTATGGATCCATTGGATGATACTAGAATTCATCTAGTCTCATTTGAACTAGCCAAGAAAATGGTTGAGGATGTATACTATGAAGATGAAAGACAAGATACAAATGATATGGATGAGGAATCACAAGAAATGGCAGTTAAACATGTCAAAAAATATCCCCATGTGTTAAAGGCCCTTGATATTGATGAATATTCTAGAAGTGTGGAACAATAAACATTCAATTAAAAGTAGGAAACTCTTGCTCATATAAAGATTGAATCAGCAATATGAATGTAAACAAAAAAAAATTAATTTTCTACAATTCATGGGTTAAACTCTATTTTAGTTTCTCTTTATATCTCTATGCTATGAAAATACCCTTAATTTTTTTTTAAATAGTGTTTGTCTCTATGCCTACAATTTGTTATGTATTTTTTAAATCTTATTTTTTGCCAATTTTTTGGCGATTTTTTTCCGAGCAAGGAGCTTTTGGGAATCATGTTATTTATCCATTGGATGATACTAGAATTCATCCAGAGTCATATGAACTAGCCATGAAAATGGTTGAGGATGTATATTGTGAAGATGCAGGATAGGATATAGATGATATGGATGAGGAAACACTAGAAATGGTAGTTGAACGTGTCAAAAAATATCCCCATGTGTTAAAGGCCCTTGATATTGATGAATATGCTAGAAGTGTGGAATAGCGGGCATCCAATAAAAAGTGGGAAACTCTTGTTGACATAAAGATTGAATCAGCAATATGAATGTAAACAACAAAAATTAATTTTCTACAATTCATGGGTTAAACTCTATTTTAGTTTCTCTTTATATCTCTATGCTATGGAAATTCCCTTAATTTTTTTTTTAAAATAGTTTTTGTCTTTAAGCCTACAATTTGTTATTGTTTTTTTAAATCTGATTTTTTTAATGATTTTTAACCGATTTTTGCCATTTTTTTTGGGCAAGTAGCTTCTAGGAACCATGTTATGGATCCATTGGATGATACAATAATTTATTAAGAGTCATTTTAATTAACCAATAAAATGGCTGAGGATGTATACTGTGAAGATGCAAGACAAGATATAGATGATATGGATGAGGGAAAAAAAGAAATGGTAGTTGAACATGTCAAAAAATATCCCCATGTGTTAAAGGCCCTTGATATTAATGAATATTCTAGAAGTGTGGAACAACAGACATCTGATAAAAACAAGAAACTCTTGGTGACATAAAGATTGAACTGGCAATATGAATATAAACAACACAAAAATATTTTTTCCAATTCATGGGTTAAACTCTATTTTAGTTGTTGTTTATAGCTCAATGTTATGGAAATGCCCTTAAGTTTTCTTAAAAAATAGTTTTTGTCTCTATGCCTACAATTTGTTATGTTTTTTTTAAATCTATTTTTTTTTGTTTTTTGTCGTTTTTGTTCAATTTTTTTTCGGGAAAGGAGCTTCTTGGAAGCATGTTATGTATCCATTGGATGATACTAGAATTCATCAAGTGTGATATGAACTAGTCGAGAAAATGGTTGAGGATGTATACTACATAGATACAAGACAAGATATAGATGATATGGATGAAGAAACACAAGAAATGGCAGTTGAACATTTAAAACAATATCCCCATGTGTTGAACGCCCTTGATATTGATGAATATGCTAGAAGTGTGGAACAACAGACATTCAATAAAAAATGGGAAACTCTTACTAGCATAAAGATTCAATCGGCAATATGAATGTAAACAACAAAAATTAATTTTCTAGAATTCATGGTTTAAACTCTATTTTAGTTTCTCTTTATATCTCTATGCTATGGAAATGCCCTTAATTATTATTTTTAAATAGTTTTTATCTCTATGCCTACAATTTGTTATGTTTTTTGTAAATTTGATTTTTATTTTTATTTTTTGTCAATTTTTTGCCCTTTTTTTTTGAGCAAGCAACTTCTAGGTACCATAATATGGATCCACTAGTTGATACTAGAATTCATCCAGAGTCATATAAACTAGCCAAGAAAATGGTTGAGGATGTATACTGTAAAGATGTAGGACATGACATAGATGATATGGATAAGGAAACACAAGAAATGGCATTTGAACATGCCAAAAAATATCCCCATGTGTTAAAGGCCCTTGATATTGATGAATATGCTAGAAGTGTGGAATGACAAGCATCCAATAAAAATCAATAAACTCTTGCTGACATAAAGATTGAATCGACAATATGAATATAACAAAAATTAATTTTCTACAATTCATGGGTTAAAATCTATTTTAGTTGCACTTTATATCTCTCTGTTATGGATATGCCCTTCAATTTTTCTAAAAAATAGTTTTTGTGTCTATGCCTATAATTTGTTATGTTTTTTTAAATATGATTTTTTAACGATTTTTTACTGATTTTTTGCTGTTTTTTTTCGGGCATTCAGCTTCTAAGAACCATGTTATGGATCCATTGGATGATACTAGAACTTATCTAGAGTCATATGAACATATCAATAAAATCACTAGGGATGTATTTTGTGAAGATGCAACATAGGATATAGATGATATGAATGAGCAAACACAAGAAATGGTAGTTGAACGTGTCAAATAATACCCTCATGTGTTAAAAGCCCTTGATATTGATGAATATGCTAGAAGTGTGGAACAATGGACATCCAATAAAAAGCGAGAAACTCCTACTAAAATAAAGATTGAATTGACAATATGAATGTAAACAACAAAAATTAATTTTCTACAATTCACGGGTAAAACTTTATTTTAGTTTCTCTTTATATCTCTATGCTATGGAAATGCCCTTACATTTTTTTTAAAAATAGCCTTTGTCTCTATGCCTACACTTTGTTATGTTTTTTCTAAATCTGATTTTTTTTTTATGTTTCGCCGAGTTTTTGCCAATATTTTTCTGGGCAAGCAACTTCTGCTAACCAAGTTATGGATCCATTGGATGATACTAGAATTAATCCAAAGTCATATGAACTAGCCAAGAAAATTGTTGAGGATGTATACTATGAAGATGCAAGACAAGATATAGATGATATGGATGAGGAAACACAAGAAATGGTAGCTGAACATGTCAAAAAATATCCCCATGTGTTAAAGGCCCTTGATATTGATGAATATGTGAAAAGTGAGGAACAACAAACATTCAATAAAAAGTGAGAAACTCTTGCTCATATAAAGATTGAATCGGCAATATGAATGTAAACAACAAAAAAATAATTTTCTACAATTCATGGGTTAAACTCTATTTTAGTTTCTTTTCATATCTCTCTGCTATGGAAATACCCTTAAGTTTTTTTAAAAAATGGTTTTTGTCTCTATGCCTACAATCTGTTATGTTTTTTTTAAATCTTATTTTTTTCCAATTTTTTGCCAATTTTTTGGCGATTTTTTTGCGAGCAAGGAGCTTTTGGGAATCATGTTATCTATTTTTTGGATGATACTAGAATTCATCCAGATTCATATGAACTAGCCATGAAAATGGCCAAGGATGTATACTGTGAAGATGCAGGGCATGATATAGATGATATGGATGAGGAAACATAAGAAATGGTAGTTGAATGTGTCAGAAAATATCCCCATGTGTTAAAGGCCCTTGATATTGATGAATATGCTAGAAGTGTGGAATAACGGGCATCCAATAAAAAGTGGCAAACTGTTGTTCTCATAAAGATTGAATTGGCAATATGAATGTAAACTACAAAAAATATTTTTTACAATTCATGGGTTAGACTCTATTTTAGTTTCTTTTTATATCTGTATGCTATGGAAATGCCCTTAAATTTTTTTATCTCTAAGCCTACAATTTGTTATTGTTTTTTTAAATCTGATTTTTTTAATGATTTTTTACCGATTTTTTGCCAATTTTTTCTGGGCAAGCAGGTTCTAGGAACCTTATTATGGATCAATTGGATGATATGGGAATTCATCAAGAGTCATTTTCATTACCTAATAAAATGGTTGAGGATGTATACTGTGAAGATGCAAGACAGAATATAGATGATATGGATGACGAAACACAAGAAATGGTAGTTGAACATGTCAAAAAATATCCCCATGTGTTAAAGGCCCTTCATATTGATGAATATGCTAGAAGTGTGGAACAACAGACATCCAATAAAAAAAAGAAACTCTTGCTGACATAAAGATTGAATCAGCAATATGAGCAAGAAAAAAAAAAAAAATTATTCATGGGTTAAACTCTATTTTAGTTGTTGTTTATACCTCAATGTTATGGAAATGCCCTTAAATTTTTTTAAAAATAGTGTTTGTCTTTAAGCCTACAATTTGTTATGTTTTTTTTTAAGTCTAATTTTTTTCTAGGCAAGGAGCTTCAAGGAACCATGTTATGTATGCATTGGATGATACTACAATTCATCGAGTGTGTTATTAACTAGCTAATAATATGGATGAGGATGTATACTATGTACATATAAGACAAGATATAGATGATATGGATGAGGAAACACAAGAAATGGCAGTTGAACATGTAAAAAATTATCCCCATGACTTGAACGCTCTTGATATTAATGAATATGCTAGAAGTCCGAAACAACAGACATTCAATAAAAAGCAGGAAACTCTTATTGACATAAAGATTTAATCGGCAATATGAATGTAAACATCAAAAAATAATTTTCTACAATTCATGGGTTAAACTCTATTTTAGTTTCTCTTTATATCTCTATGCTATGCAAATGCCCTTAATTTTTTTAAAAAAATATTTTTTGTCTCTATGCCTATAATTTGTTATGTTTTTTTCAAATTTGATTTTATTTCAATTTTTTGCCAATTTTTTGCCAATTTTTTTTCGAGCAAGAAACTTTTGGGAACCATATTATGGATCCTTTAGTTGATACTAGAATTGATCTAGAGTCATATGAACTAGCCAAGAAAATGGCTGAGGATGTATACTGTAAAGATGTAGGACAAGATATAGATGATATGGATAAGGTACCACAAGAAATGGCAGTTGAACATGCCAAAAAATATCCCCATGTGTTAAAGGCCCTTGATATTGATGAATATGCTAGAAGTGTGGAACAACGGGCATCCAATAAAAATCGAGAAACTCTTGCTGACATAAATATTGAATTGGCAATATGAATATAAACAACAAAAAATAATTTTCTACAATTCATGGGTTAAACTCTATTTTAGTTACTCTTTATATCTCTCTACTATGGATATGCCCTTAAGCTTTTCTAAAAAATAGTTTTTGTTTGTATGCCTACAATTTGTTATGTTTTTTTTAAATCTGATTTTTTTTTAATTGTTTGTCAAGTTTTTGCCAATTTTTGTCTTGGCAATCAGCTTCTAGGAATCATGTTATGGATCCATTGGATGGTACTAGAATTCATCCAAAGTCATATGAACTAGCCAAGAAAATGGCTGAGGATGTATACTGTGAAGATGCAAGACAAGATATAGATGATATGGATGAGGAAACACAAGAACTGGTAGTTGAATATGTCAAAAAATATCCCCATTCGTTAAAAGCCTTTTGATATTGATGAATATTCTAGAAGTGTGGAACAATGGACATCGAATAAAAAGCAGGAAACTCTTTCTTAAAGAAAGATTGAATCGGCAATATGAATGTAAACAACAAAAATTAATTTTCTAGAATTCATGGTTTAAACTCTATTTTAGTTTCTCTTTATATCTCTATGCTATGGAAATGCCCTTAGGTTTTTTTAAAAAATGGTTTTTGTCTCTGTTTATATAATTTTTTTTTTTTTAAATCTAATTTTTTTCTTATTTTTTGCCGATTTTTTTTCGAGCAAGCAGCTTCTGGGAACCATGGTATGGATTCTATGGATGATACTAGAATTCATCCAGACACATATGAAATAGCCAAGAAAATGGCTGATGATGTATATTGTGACGATGCAAGACAAGATATAGATGATGTGGATGAGGAAACACAAGGAATGGCATTTGAACATGTCAAAAAATATCCCCATGTGTTAAAATCCCTTGATATTTATGAATATGCTAGAATGTGTAACAACAGACATCTAATAAAAATTGGGAAGCTCTTCCTAACATAAAGATTGAATCGGCAATATGAAAGTAAACAACAAAAATTAATTTTCTACAATTGATGGGTTAAACTCTATTTTAGTTTCTCTTTATATTTCTATGCTATGGAAATGCCATTAAGTTTTTAAAAAAAATACTTTTTGTCTTTTTATGCCTACAATTTGTTATATTTTTTTTAAATCTAATTTTTTTTTTTATTTTTTGCCGATTTTTTGCTGATTTTTTGGCAGGCAAGCAGCTTCTAGGAACCATGTTATGGATCCATTGGATGATACTAGAATTCATCGAAAGTCATATGAACTAGCCAAGAAAATAGCTGAGGATGTATATGATAAAGATGCAAGATAGGATATAGATGATATGGACGAGGAAACACAAGAAATGTTAGTTGAACATGTCAAAAAATATCCCCTTGTGTTAAAGGCCCTTGATATTGATGAATATGCTAGAAATGTGTAACAATGAACATCCAATAAAAAGTGGGAAGCTCTTGCTGACATAAAGATTGAATCGACAATATGAATATAAACAACATAAATTAATTTTCTACAATTCATGGGTTAGACTCTATTTTAGTTTCTCTTTATATCTCTATGCTATGGAAAAGCCCTTAACTTAATTTTTAAAATAGTTTTTGTCTCTATGCCTAAAATTTGTTAGATTTTTTTAAATTTTTGCTCAATTTGTTTCCTGATTTTAAATCTGAATTTTATCTGCTAACTAGAGAAAATGAAGAGACTCTTTTAGTGGGGAACATTCTATAGCCAACTGGCCATAGAGTCCTAAATAATTGTATAAAAGTTGCTTCCATACAAAGGGCTATTTTAAGGGCTGGAAGGGTTTAGTCTAACTGAATTGTCGAATAGGTAGTGGTTACAGTAACCAACCAAGTTGGTGTTGACAAAAACCTAGCAACATCACATGAATGGATGTTTTCTCATCTGTAATTTGTAGTTGTTCTTTGACCTAGAAAAGTTGCTTTCATACAAAGGGCTATTTTGAGGGTTGGAAGGGTTTACACTCATAGAGAATTATTCAGTCCTCTAGAAGCTATGAAGTGACTTGTCTTTATAACCAGCAGTCATAGAATGGAGAGGTTAGGGAGGTTGAGGATCCATATTTTGCCAAAACAAATACTATTAAATAAAGTGAACAAGAGAATACAAGGAAAGCAAAGGAACTTGAAAAAATATCTTGATGAAAAGAATGAAAGGACCAACCTCTTGTATAGTTGTTGCTAAGCATCTATCTACAGCAATTGTGCCCTAATAATTGCCCTAATTTTAAGTTTTACTCATTATTGGTGCATTTAATCTTATTATGTGGACGTTTTAGGGGTATGTTGCTCGAGGAATTGAGGTTTAATGTCAGAAACAACCAAGGGGAGGAGAAACATGTTCAATTATGGACTTATATTTGGGATTCTTGTTACACAAGATCAAATTATAACTTAATCAAGACTTGAATATTTTGATGACAGAAAGATAATGAAACATAACTTGGGCAACTGGTATGTCCAACAACTTGTCTTTATAACTGGTAGTCACAAAATGGAGAGCTTAAGGAGGTTGAGGATCCATATTTTTCCAAAGACGATACCATTAAACAAAGTGAACAAGAGAATGCAAGGAAAGCAAAGCAACTTGCAAAAATATCTTGATGACAAGAACGAAAGGACCAACCTCTTGTACAATACACAACATGAAGCACGGGAGATAAGAGGTAGTAACAATAATGGTGATGATTGTTGTGTCAATGGCACAACTGTCTGCTACTGCAATTTTCTTCAATTTAAATTTGGTAAGTAAAAGTAGAGTGAATTCCCTAGGGTTTAATTTTTCCAGCTCCAATGGGTTGCTTCCCATGTGTGGCAAATTTGCAAGGAAGAGGTTCCATATTCGATTCTCAATAGGGACTCATGAGAAAGAGATAGAGTGAATTATGAATGAGAAAAGGTCGCTTGACATTGCCATGGGTGAATTCTTCATCAGCATCTATTTGCAGCAATTATGCTTGCTTCCTCCCAATTTTTGCACCTTGATGAGTCTACATATAATGATGGCATGTAAATACTTTTTTTCAAAAAAATAGCACGTGTTTGTCAGAATTCTAACTTGAAATACAAAATCTACACTATCGGCAAAATTCAACCCAATGGTAACACAACAAGAAGTATGCCATTGGGATATAATACATTGAAGAAGTCCATCAACATAACACACACTATCAGCAAAGAAGATTCTTTTATTATTGATGGCCAATGATTCTATCGGTAAGACTTTTCTTGATGGACACAGGAAAAAGTAAAAAGAATCGACAAAGGTCAAGATGATATAGGGTCAAAACTTATGTTGAGGAAACATAACGTATCAGTAGGAGCTACACCGAGGGAAAAGGCATCGAGGAAATCATGCCCATCACCTAAACACATTTTAAGCTATCTCGATGGCCGATGAGATTAGCGGGATAACTCACACCGATCAGTAGGAAGAGAGGTCATCAAATTATGTTATCTCGATGAGTAAGAAGACATCGAGAGGCTATGAAAATCATCAGACCAACATATTCCAATCAATAGCTAAAATCGGTGTTCGTCGAAATGCCGAGGTGAAATTTCAAGATGTCAATTTTTAGTCCGAATTTCGACATAAAATTTTACCACGTCGGAATTTCGATGAACACGAGATAATTTTTGAAAAAAAAAAAAATCAATCTGACAAAGAAAAAGAAATCCCATAGATCATTGTAAATGCTCGTCGGAATTTGAGGCCAAATGTATTAGTGTTAAAGTATGAAATTTTCATCAAATTATGATGATCGTACACCAGATGTTTTCAAAATGTACTTTATAGTCTATTAAAAATTAATAAAAAAATATATTCAATCAAAAGATAAGAAAAAATATTTTCATCAATATTTGGTGTCTTAGGTATCTTTTCCCAGAAGGATTTGCAAAAAATCATTTATTTACATCAAAATATGGTGGTTGTACATGTGTGGTATGGTCTTGAAATAGGGATTTTGAAAAAGTGGTTTTTAAACATGCCTACTAAAAAGCAATTTCTACCATGTGGGTATTGAAATAAATTACATATTTGAAAATTAGACTCCAAGCACTACATTTTCTAATACTAAAGTTTATTGAGATTCAATCTCTAAGTGCCTCAAATTTTGTCATCGATCGGCATAAAATTTGAAAAATAGGGAAAACACTTCCACTTTTTGCCCAAAAGTGGGATTCAACTCTTGCAACCACCCTGGTGCTTCTTGATCATATCCTAAGCATTTGTTGATTTTACATTGGATGGCATGTTGTTATGGTGGTCTTATTTGGATCTAGTTAAACTTTCACTGAGGGTTTCTACTGGCTAGTGAAGCGTGTTGGATTTTGGTCTTAGTGGAATTCTCGACAGATTTAATTGTTTGGTTACTTGATTTAGGTCCATGCTATGTAATGTAAATCATAATATTGGTCTAGTGGTATTGTGTGTTGTAACTTTTGTAATTATAGGTTTATGATTTTAGGGTTTAGTCGATCTTGTCAATAAGGTTGATGATTTGTACTTCTAGGTGACTTATTCATGTAATTGACATAATGGATGGATTGATGGTTATGGTTGGTTAAGTCTTCATTATTAGAGGTTGGTTCATGAGAAAACAAGTCATATCATCCATAAGAAGGTTGGAAAGGTTTTGTATTGTAGGGCAGACATTAGTGCATAACTGGAAATGTATCAGGCATTTGTAGATGCTACTTTCACAATTCATTCCTTATAGGATTGTAGTCCACTGACTTTGCAAGTCAGTGAGACTTCCCTTTGTGATGAGAAGTGCGCTTTAGGTTGTTGGCCTCTCTACATGTGCAGACCCCATTGTAATCATTCACATACTACTACAAAGTATTCATCTTATTGTGGGTAGGGTTTCCCACCGTGGTTTTTCCCTTTCTGGGTTTTCCACATCAAAATATTGGTGTTATGTGTTGTGCTTTCATGTTATATTCCTCATTGAGTTGTGCTTCGGTTTAAGGTTCATAATTGTATTGATTTCTATTATTGTTAGTAAATTGATTCACCCCCACCCCTCAGTTTACTCTCGGTATTAGAACATTCTAACACACACATGCAACCTAGCTACATGACTCTAAGTGAGTCTACGTATTGATTCCATCATGATATTTTAACTCCATGAGCTATAAAATTTTTGGAGATGATACTCTCTCTCTAACATAACAAAATATCAATGATTCTAATTACACTTAAATATATAGTTTTTAAAACAATCATTATTTAAAAATACTTAACAAAATCAAGTTATCTACCTAATTTTTTTCATTTAATCAATTTATACAATAATCTAGTGATTAAGCTACACTAATTTAATGGGATGAGACATAGAAAAATAATGTCTTAGAATCATGAATACACAAACCATTGATATCAATATTAAATTTTTTGTACTAAATCTTTCTAATATTAAATAAGTTTCAATGTGCAGCTCCCATATGAAATATCCAACCAATGTCACATATAACTCTATAAGTGAAACCAAATAAACATTTAATGTGGCTAAACAAATCTCTAAGGATGCCACTACATAATGTTAGAATAACTGATGGACAACTGAGAGGGGGCTAGTGAATTAGTTGTCAATAGATTATATTAATCAAACCACTTTATAACCTTTAACCGGAGCACATAAACATTAAATACTGGAATAGAAGGAATAAATATCGACAAGCAATAAAACTTAAGAATGAAACAGAGAATTAATACAATGCAACCATACCACATAACACCATGATTTGTATGTGGAAAACCTAGTAAAGTGAAAAACTACGGTGGGAAGACTACCCACAATCAAATGATACTTCTATAGAAAGTATGTGATACAATAAGGGGCCTGGACATGAAAGAAGTCACAGTACCTAGAGCATACTGCTCATTACAAAGGAGTCTCACTAACTACAGAGAGGTTATAACCACCTCAATATAATTTGACAACAATCCAAAAGAATGAACTGACAATGATAGCATCTACCATGCCTGATTATAGTCCCGGTTAAGTTCAATAAAGGAGGCCTTTGACCTCTGACATAAACCCAACTTGATCACCTATGATTGACCAAATCTACTTCGCATATGATATTTCATTCCATGACCATAACCGCCACCATAATTTACAATGAGATCTTACTTCATTTTATACAAACCCTAAGGCCTAAACCAATTAGGTCAGCCACCTAAAAGATATTACAATAATATCATTACATACATCCACATTACAATGATATACAATGTCGGCTTTAAACCAAAACAACATTAACCAACCCATAAATCATCCCAGTAATGTGTAGAGAACACGTAACATGATACCGTTCCATAACCTAGACCCAAATAGATTCAGCATGCCAAAGTGATGTTTCCAATCAGTTGAGGCATGAAAAAAGCTCACCTTTTGCATCCTCAATTCCATCTAGAAGCTGCACCAACACCACTTATGCATCCTGTCAAAGATTCTCAGTAATAAAACCTTAAACCCTTACCAATTTAGGCTTACTAGAGTGTATGATAGAATCTAATCATCAAGTCAATACCAACAGACCAAAACATACTCCATAAACATCAAACCAAATATATTCCTTTGATCCAAACATGTTGGTAGTATCCAACTGATAGTCCCTTCTGTTGGTGGCACTAGTTCTTCTACTAGTAACTAAAATATCTCCGTCAGTAGCCAATCATAACAGCTAGTGTTGACATCAATGACAAAACATCAATGCAACACATAATCAATTCCTTCATATTGCCAACACATAACACCCTTTCCCTCATGAAAAATTTAGGGATTCCTCATCTAGAGACAAAAAATAAATAGTTTCAATTGATGAAGATTCTACCTAATAGCCCTGAAAATTGATTGCATAAGAATTTTCAATTTTGAGCTTATTTTTTTTATCATACTAGTATTATTGTGTCCTCTATCAAAGTTAAAAAAACTAGGGTTGGGTTTCATCAAATTTTCCTAAGTTTTGTGAAGAAAAAACCCAAACAACATTATATCTCGTCGTTAATTTTTCCCACCTAAGGTCAAGGGTTTTATTCTGTTGGCAGGGCCATTTCATTTCCTAAGCATTAAGTTATGTTAGACCGGTTTTAGAAATGATTTTCTTATGTCATATGAAATTTTCCTCATAGTTGGTCTCATTTAATATTTGTGCTCGCACCTTAAATCTTCCTAAGTGCAAAATCCCTAAGTATTTCAGTCAGTTGATAAAATCATAACAGATCTAATGGTTTGTGCGTCCCCATGGTTGAAAGTGCAGTGAAGATAAAGACCGCGGCATCATGAAATGATGCCACGTGTCTTCAACGAAAAAGAGGTGAGTTGGCGATGTAACTTGCCAAAATTTTGTGTTACCTTTTCTCAGGAGGTAAAGACCGATTTACTAATAGTCCTATCGATTGGCACATGTTCAAGATGAATGGTGATGTTATGTCCAAGGATAAAAGGTGCCCAACTTTTAACTCTAAAAAGGATAATGGGCACGATGTTGAAGCAATAAAGCATGAACATATTAGATGGCCCCCATATTTCTACAATAGAAGTTGCAAGAAGGTTATGGACTACAACATCATGACATGGTGCCACATGTCCTAGGCTGACCAAGAAAACCTATGGTGAGGCTGCTGGCAAAGTTGGGTCAAAAGATGATATGGTGCTGATGTGTCACGATTTTATGGGTTCGCAAGAAGAGATAGAAGGTCAATTGCCACATCAATCAATAATTATCATTTGATTTTCCAGATTTGGTACGATCTGCAGCTGAGTTTCAAATTTGAAATAAAAAGGGATCATTAAAAGATATTGGTCGTAGCCCACACTAGAAAGATAGGATGAATAGGATGTAGACTTGTCAACTTCAAATAGATGACGATGAGTTTGAATTTTTAAATGTTGACTTGCCCCTGAGGAAGCTTGTGGGAGGTCTTAGTTGAGTAAAGGACTAATTAGACATGCAAGGACAATATCTTAGAGATGTGAGAGGATTGGGATTGCTTTAGGTTTAGATATGATGGATCATGAGTTCTTTGATGAATTTAGAGATTGCCTATTGACATGGATCTTGAAGTAGAATATTGTACACTCAATAAGGAATAATATTAGAATAAAATCATTCACATAAGATGAACAGGATGCAAGTGGCAATGGAGTGATGGCCTATAAATGATGGCGACCTAAGTTGTAGGCATGATTGCTAGAATCCATAGCTGATAGGATGAGCAAAAAAAATCAGGATGATGATTCTTCATGAGGATTAGCACTGCCATTTTGAGTTGAATTCAGATTATAAATTTACTAGGATGGTGATAAATGGGTAGAAAAGGATAAAAAATTCTTCATCTTTTGAAAAAGGTTCTGCATCAGTAATAGGATGGTGCTTGAATAAAATTATGCATGGAGTTGTTGCATGTTTTTTGACACTGGATAGATGTTTTTCCTTTGGCATGAGATTGCTCATTGTTAGAAGGGATGTGAAAGATTAGAGGATTGTTAGAGGGGCCATGAAATCCTTTTCTTATTAGAAAAAGCCACCCATGACATATCCTTTGTTCTTACTCTGTGAATTGTTGGCAGAGTTAGGGAGGAAGGAGCTCGCAGGGGGTTGAAAGAAGGATTTGTTCGAGTAAGGAGTGGAAGCCGGTCATCTCTGCAAAGACATGGAAGTTGCAATGCCTTCTCAACATATCATGTTTACCCCTGAGCTCCTCTTTCCATTTTCTCTAATCCGGGGCATAAAGGTTGGAGATATTCCTATAGTTTGGGGGAGATTTTACTTCTTGCCAGGATCTATTTTCCTTTTCAAGAAGGGAAATGTGTAAAATAGACTAAGCATCTTAGGATCCATCTGAAAGTGTCAGCATGATATTGAACAACTCAAGTGTTTTTATTTCTACCAATAATCAGTTGAATATTTTGGTTCCACTTCATCATGGGCACCAACATATGGATAAGGAATATTTTGTAACAGAATTGTGTATAGCCTCTTGGACTGGGTCTTTGGTGACATGTGTCTTTAGGCCTAAAGTTTGTTGGTCCATTGTTTTCTATAAAAGGGAAGTCAAGGCCATAAGTTACGGTTCCAAAATTTCTAAGAAGGGTCTCTATAAAGTAGGTCTAGTCTACAAGCTTAGGTTCCATATAGTTTTAGGGAGTTGTGGAAAAACCAAAGGGACTATAATGTTAGTCTACAGAGAACCAATAATGAAATAGTTACCAGTTTCATTTTCAAATGGGCTATTCTATAAATGAAATTATTATATGTTATTTGATAAAGATAGCTTATGAGATTAATACAAATATATTCTCAAATCTTTACCCTCCCATGTACAATTTTTTTTTGAGTCAATTAGATCATGGGTTTCATTTACTTATTGCATTATTATGATGTATGTACTTTTCCATTCTATGCTTTAATCCAAGGGATTAATTAAAAATTCTTGAATGAAATTACAAAGAGATAAGACTTGTACCAAGATTTGATAAGTATTTCGGGTAAGGGATTGTAGATGGAACAGTATTGTAAGGCAATATTGTTAAGATTGAATCAACTATTAGATAAATTTTATCAGATTTCAGTAACATTTTAGAGAATCTGTAGTCCCAATGAATAAGGAACTAGTATTTTCAAGAAAATGTCATTAGGTTTTCAGTTTCTTGTCAATTTTGTTTGTGACTTCTCAAACAATATTTTAAATATCAGAATATTTTTGTTACGTTTTCATGTATTTTCTGAAGTTATCCCACCTATCTCATTCTCTAGCTTAAGGTTGAGGATCACTAAATGATTTTCCATCCTTGATAATTCTCCCTTTCTATTGAGCCTTTTTATGAGATAATCTACTTTGTTTTCAGTAAATTCCTGAGTGTGGTGCAGAGATCGGGTGGTTTACTAAAGGGATTACCCTCTCGGGTTTTGCAGAACCCTAAGTGTAGAAGGATCGTGTATCCTTATTGAAGTTGGTCCAAGCTTGAAGGATATTGATAGTTGGAAGTGGCTTTCCATAGGTATCTCAGAGGAATCAGCTTGGTCTCTGCCCTGTGGAAGTGTAAACCCATTTATTTTGGGAACCAACACTACCCTCTTGAATATAATAACCTAGAGTAGTTCCTTGACCAAATAAATGAAATGGGAAGCACTAAAAGGTTGACTAAGTAGTGAAAAATTTTGTGAGAAACAACATTTTTTGTAATTTATAATAGTTCCTGTAACAAGATGAAGATTGAGGGTGAAGATTGTGTTAGCTCTCAGAGACAACTGAGAGGGGGGAGGTGAATTAGTTGTCCAATAAATTCAAACCAAAACTAACTTAACCAAAACTAACTTAACCAAAACTAAATGCTTAATACCGATAAACCAAAATTTATGCCGGTAGATAGTTTTATCAGTTAATTTCAGTACCGGTAAAGATTAATGCATTAAATAGAAAGACAATATCAACTACAACACATAACACCAATATTTGTATGTGGAAACCTTGTAAGGGGAAAAACCACGGTGGGAAACCTCACCCACAATCAGATGATACTACTACAGATAGTATGTGTGTACAATATGGATTCTGCACATGCAGAAAGGCCAACTGCCTAGAGCTCACTGCTCAAACACAAAATGAGAGTCACATTGACTACAATTGGATAATTAAATCCAATGATAATGTACTGCTCAAAAATAGCATCTTCATATGCTAGATTCAATACCGGTTTAGCTCTGATATGCCTTCTTCAAACCTCCCTTCAATCTTGAATGATGTCTACATGTATAGCTCTTCTTATATTCACATATACCTTATTACAATCCTTTTCTCAATCCTATATCAATCTCACAAATGTGATCTTACATTTATACCATAACTTAAGATCAAATGAGTAGGTCAGCTCACTAAGGATATTACAATGAAATTAATTACAAATGAATCAATATGTGATGCATGATGTCGATTCAATGCATTTACAATAATAAAAAATCATCTCCATGATGTGTCATGGTGATTTGGAATAGATATGCTTGCTGGTGCATAACTTGGACCTATTTGTTGGTAAGAGCAAATATGCAAACTTGATCAAACCAATGAACAGATCACCAAAACCAAGTGTCCAAACAATGTCTTCGACATAACCAAATAATCTCCAAGTCATTCCAAGTGCCCGTGAATAATATAACCTATCGGTGAACCAAATATCGGTGACTGTTCATAAATCACTGAATATGTCGATGAACATAATGAAAGATCTCCAAGTGCTGACAAGTTTTGACATCAATAAAAAAACCATATCAACATATCCAAAATACCAACAATCTCCCCCTTTGGAATTGATGGCAACACAAGATGGAAAAACCATCAATGTGCCAAAATAGAAATGCCAAAAACCAAAAACCAAAAACCAATAATCTCCAAAAGAGAGCATTAACCAGAAATGAAACTATAGAGAGTAATAATCTCTTCAACAATCTCTCCCCAAAATAACAATCTCTCCCTCAAAGGATAATGTGTTTTTCCATAACAATCTCTCCCCCTTTGACATCAAATGCCAAAGCAATACAAAAACCAGTTCAAAACATATTACAAAATACCAACTTGTCAATATGACCAACTACTCCCCCTGAGAATTAGCTCTCCTCATCAAAGCCGAAATAAAAGATTTCTCTGTTAATTTTGTCAGTTGATGACAATCATCAACTGTCTAAGTCTCTACTGATGGGGGTATAACCCCAAGCTACTCTATGAGATATTCAAATGTTTCCTTAGGCAAAGGCTTAGTAAAAATATCTGCAATCTTCTCTTTAGTATTCACATTAACCAATTTCACTTCTTTTGCTTCAACATTTTCTTTCAAAAAATTTAGTTTGGTAGAAACATGTTTAGTTTTTGAGTGAAGTATTGGATTCTTAGATATATCAATTTCTTCAATATTATCATAGTAAATTGTTATAGGTTCCTTGCATTTTACCTTTATATCCTTCAACATTTTCTTTATCCATAATACCTGTGTATAGTTAGTTGCTGCTGCAACATATTATGATTTTACTGTTGATAAAGATGTACAACTTTGTTTCTTGCTCAGCCAAGAAACTAATCTACTAACAAGAAAAAATGCTCCACTAGTGGTACTTTTTCTATCATCTACATCTGCTGCCTAATTTGCATCTGTATATGCACATAAATCAAAGTTTTCATCTCTAGGATACCATAATCCATGATTTGTAGTGCCTTGTAGATATTGGAAAATCCTTTTCACTACTGATTCATGATTTTCATTAGTATTACTCTGAAGTCTTGAAACAAAACATATTGCATTCATAATATCAGCTCTTGTTTGTGTCAAATACAGTAAACCTCCTATCATAGACTTGTATCTAGTTAGATTAACAGGTGTTGATTCATCTTTCAATGATAGTTTATCAGTTGTAGTCATAGGTGTTCTTACCGGTTTAGAGTTTTCCATCCCAAATTTGTTTAGTAATTCCTTCAAGTATTTAGATTGACATAAGAATATACATTTGTCAGTATATGAAATCTGCAATTCTAAAAAGAATTTTATCTCTCCAATCATAGACATTTCAAATTCTTCCTGCATCTTTTTAGAAAAGTCTTTCCATAATAAATCTTCCCCTCCAAAGATTATATCATCAACAAAAACTTCTATAACCAAGATATCATCATTAGTCACTTTGTAATATAGATTGCTATCAGCATTACCTTTAGTGAAACCAATCTTCAAAAGATATTTGTCCAATCTAGCATACCAAGCTCTAGGAGCTTGCTTTAGTCCATACAAAGATTTCCTTAACCTACAAACCATATCTTTGTCATCTATTAATAAAAATCCATCAGGTTGTTCAATGCAAACTTCTTCTTCAAGATCACCATTCAGAAATGCACATTTAACATCCATTTGATATACTTTATAGTTCTTGTGTGCTGCAAAAGCCAAGAATAATCTGACTGCCTCAATTCTAGCTACCGGTGCAAAGGTTTCATTATAATCAATTCCTTCTTTTTGTGAATATCCCTTACACACTAATCTTTCTTTGTTTCTAAATACCTTACCATCTTCATTAAGTTTATTTCTGAATACCCATTTAGTTCCAATTACATTTTTGTCTTTACGTCGAGGAACTAATGTCCATGTATTATTCTTTTCAATTTGTTCTAATTCATCTTCCATAGCTTTAATCCAGTCTTTATCTTCACATGCCTCATTAATTGATGCTAGTTCAATTTGAGAAATAAGACATACCTCTTCATTTTCCAATCTTTCTCTATTCATAACACCTTGATACTTGTTCCCAATTATCTGATTTTCAGATTGGTTTAATCTTACATACCGGGGTGTTTTTGCTTGTTGTCATTCCTCAGTCACTATGGAATTATCATATGATGCCTATTTGATAGGATCAACAATTTGTATCTGTGTATTCATTATAGGTTCAATTGATATTATCTCTATTGCCAGTTCAGAGTCCATGTACCTTGAATTTCCTCTAAAATGTTCATCAATCTTCATATTTGTACTTTCAACAATTTTGTCCAATCTCTTGTTAAAACATCTACATGCCTTGCTCTTAGATGAATAACCAAGAAATATTCCTTCATCACTTCTAGGATCAAATTTGCCAATATACTCATCTCTTCTAATGTAGCATTTACTTCCAAGTATTCTAAAATATTAAAGAGTAGGACTATTACCAAACCATAGTTCATGAGGGGTCTTACCGGTTTCACCTTTGATGTGAACTTTGTTGAATGTGTAAACTACTGTACTCGCTACTTCTCTCCAATATACATGAGGTAGATTTTTTTCTGATAACATACTTCTAGCTACCTCCAAAATAATTTTGTTTTTCATTTCCACAACTCCATTGTGTTGGGATGTCTCTGGTGCTGATAACTGTCTTCTGATTCTATTCACTTCATAGAATGTATTAAATTCCTTAGATGTGAACTCACCTCCTTGATCTGATCTCAAGCATTTGATTTTCTTACCGGTTTCATTTTCTACCATTACCTTGAATAGTTTGAATTTCCCAAAAGCTTATGATTTCTCCCTGAGAAAAGTAACCCAACACATTCTAGAATAGTCATCAATGATTAGCATAAAATACCTATCTCCTTGTAAACTTCTAGTTCTTGCTGGACCACATAAATCAATGTGAATTAAGTCAAGAGAATTATTGGATTTATTTGGTATACTCTTAAAAGATTCTCTAACTTTCTTTCCAAATTGACATTCCTTACATACCAGATTGTGAGGTTTAACAATCTTAGGTAAATCTCTTACTGCCTTAGTTGTACTGATTTTCACAATGCAATCAAAATTTACATGACAAAGTCTCTTATGCCATAAACAACTTTCATCAATATGTGCAATCAAGCATGTCTTCTCATTGTTATTCAAATGAAAAAAATTACCTCTAGTTTGATTACTGGTTGCAATTTCTAAGCTAGTTTTGTTCATGATTTTGCATTTACCATTCTTGAATTGTAACTGAAATCCTTTTGCAACTAATTGACCAACACTCAAAAGATTATGCTTCAAACCTTCAACATAGTAAACATTATCAGTATTGTGCTTACCATCAAAAGATATAGTGCCTTTTCCTTTGATCAAACAAGATTTATCATCTCCAAATCTCACTAGACCCCCATTGTATTCCTGAAAGGTTAAGAATTTACTTTTATCACTAGTCATATGATGTGAACATCTTGAATCAATGATCCATTCATCCTCATTTTCAATTTTAGCTGCCAAGGCCTACTCTACTAGTTGAATAGTAGGTGTTGGTTGATCTTTTGTTATAGCAACAAAAACCTATCCATTGTTTGTCAATTCCTCATCAGAATCATCAGTAACTCCTTCATCAACAAGGTAACAAGATTTGTCTCTATTCTTCTTAAATCTGTATCTCTGATATTCAGGGTTAGGCTTATATGTTCTCTTAGCTTCTTCTTTCAATCTTACATGTCTATTAGGACACCTAGATGCCATGTGACCAATCTTATTGTAGTTCAAACATTTAAAAGATGCTTTACCTTCATACTTACTTCCAACTAGACCTTTAGGCATTTTCCTTGCAAATAGTGCTTCAAGTTCTTCTAGTTCTCCATTCTCCTTCCTGCTTTCTTCAAGTTCTCTTGCATAAAAGGCTTTCCAATCAGATTTATCAAATGATTATGATGATGATGATGATGTAGATGATAGTGATGCCTTGAAAGATAAATCTATCTTAATAGTAGCAACATGACCAAATTCCTCAAGTTCAAAAGCTGAAAGTTTTCCAACCAAAGTGTTTCTAGATACTGACGCATTAGGCATTGTTCTCAATTCACTTATAGTAGTCACTTTCATCTTTTATGTCGGTGGTAGTGCTCTTAAAACTTTAGAAACAATTGCATCTTCACTTAAGGTTCCTCCACAACATTGTATACCCAAAACAATTTCATTTACTCTTTCCATAAAAGAAGAAATCCTTTCATCTTCTTCCATTTTCAGATTTTCATACTTGACCCGGAAGCATTCAAGTTTTGCAATTTTGACTGTGGTATCACCTTCATTCAATTTTTCCAATTTGTCCCAAATATCTTTAGCAGTAGATCTATCTAATAATCCCATGATTTGTTGATCTGACAATGCACTCAAAAGTGTTTCTCTAGCTTTGCAATCATTTTCCTCATCTTTGGCCAAGGTTGGTGGATTAGGTTGACCTTGAGTAGGAGCAACATAACCATTCTTTGTAATTTCCCATATGTCCTTTCAAATGCAACTCAAATGTGTCTCCATCCTAATCTTCCATATGCCATAGTTAGTTCCATCAAGTTTAGGATTGTCCTTCTTGAAATAGTTAGAAGATATTGGATCTCTTCAAGCTGTTAAACTTCTACAAAAAGGAGGACTAAGGTTTGATACCAATTGTTAGGTCCCGGAGACAATTGAGAGGGGGGGTGAATTAGTTATCCAATAAATTCAAACCAAAACTAAATTCTTAATACTGGTAAACCAAACTTTATGCCGATAGACAATTTTATCAGTTAATTTCAATATCGGTAAAGATTAATGCATGAAATAGAAAGACAATAACAACCACAACACATAACACCAATATTTATATGTGGAAACCCTATAAGGGGAAAACCCACGGTGGGAAACCTTACCCACAATTAGATGATATGACTACAAATAGTATGTGTGTACAATATGGAGTCTGCACATGCAAAAAGGCCAACTGCCTAGAGCTCAATGCTCAAACACAAAATGGGAGTCACATTGACTACAATTGGATGATTAAATCCAATGATAATATACTGCTCAAAAATAGCATCTTCATATGTTGGATTCAATACTGGTTTAGCTCTGATATGCCTTCTTCAAACCTTCCTTCAATCTTGAATGATGTCTGCATGTATAGCTCTGCTTATATTCACATATACCTTATTACAATCCTTTTCCCAATCCTATATCAATTTGACAAATGAGATCTTACATTTGTACCATAACCTAAAATCAAATGAGTAGGTCAGCTCACTAAGGATATTACAATGAAATTAATTACAAATGATTCACTATGTGATGCATGATATTGGCTCAATGCATTTACAATAATAACAATTCATCTCCATGATGTGTCGTGCTGATCTGGAATAGATATGCTTGTCGGTGCATAACCTGGACCTATTTGCCAGTAACATCAAATATGCAAACCCAATCAAACCAATGAATAGATCACCAAAACTAAGTATCCAAACAATGTCTTTGACATAACC
Source organism: Cryptomeria japonica (assembly GCF_030272615.1). NCBI lineage: Eukaryota > Viridiplantae > Streptophyta > Pinopsida > Cupressales > Cupressaceae > Cryptomeria > Cryptomeria japonica. The sequence goes on along the minus strand of NC_081413.1, from coordinate 90,787,605 downwards.
AAATAATCTCTAGGTCATTCCAAGTGTCGATGAACAATATAACCTGTGGGTGAACCAAATATTGGTGACTATGCATAAGTCACTGAATATGCCGGTGAACATAACGAAAGATCTCCAAGTCCTAACAAGTGTTGAAATCAATGACAAAATCATATCAACATATCCAAAATACCAACAGATTGAAGGTTTGCGAGAATCACAAAGGGTTTAAAAGTTAAAATTCTATCTAATGTTTAATTAGGTGGGATAATACATAACATATTCAATACACAAGACCTCATCATGATGAAACTTATAGTTCTAATGTAAAACTATATCTCGTGAGAAATGTTAAAAAATGTTTTCACTATAAACATAAAGTTTGACTACTTAAAATTATTCATGAGGTAGTGAAAAACATAGTCACCATCGAGCATAATAACAGAATATTAATTTTTGTTGACAACTTTCTTCTTATCCTTGAAATATTAAGATGACATATGTTTTTAATGAAGTGAATTAGATTGTATTAATTAAAAAGACACAAGATTAGCCCTCACATATATTTAATTATTTATGTTGTATTCAATCAAATTTTAGTGTCAAACAAGTCTTAGGTCATCAAGAAAGCAACATAAGTTTCCACATTAGTGATTAGCACATACACTTTGATCGATGTACATTGTTCCCCATTCATTCCCTATAGTTTCTAGGAAGGAGCAAGGTATCATTGCAACAATATCAATGGTTCTTATTACACTTGCACATATAGTTGTCAAAACAATCATTATTTAAAAATACTTAACAAAAAGTTATCTACCTTTTGTTTTTATTTAATGAATTTTAGTGATTAAGATAGGATGTAACATAGAAAAACAATGTGTTTCATACCCATGACTACACAAAACCATTGATATCAGTTTTTACATTTTGGTACTAAATTTTTCTAATATTAAATAATTTTTAATATAAAATATTAAATATTCAATGAATCTCACATACAACTTTACAAATGGAACTAAATAAACATTTAATGAAGCTAAACACATCTCTAAGGATGCCACCACATAACACCCTTTCCCTCACAAAAAAAATTAGGGTTTCCTCATCTAAAGACATAAAACAAATATCGATGCTTCTTATTACACTTGAATATATAGTTGTCAAAACAATCATTATTTCAATATACTCAACAAAATCAAATTATCTACCTATATTTTTTATTGGCAATGGGCTGAAGTTGATAAGGTGTACATACCCTACCCCTTTGTGGGATTTGAACTTGTGACTTCTCTTTCAAGAGCACAAGTTCTCTACCACTAGGCCAACTCAAGTTGTACAATTATCTACCTAATTTATACAATTATTTAATCAATTTATATAATAATTTAGTGATTAAGGTACACTAATTTAATGGGATGTGACATAGAAAAACAACGTGTCTCGGAATTATGAATACACAAAACCATAAGGATGTCGCTACATAACACCCTTTCCCTCACATGAAAAATTTAGGGATTCCTCATCTAGAGACGATAAATAAATAGTTTCAATTGATGAATATTCTACCCTCTTAAATATAATAGCCTAGAGTAGTTCCTCGACCAAACAAATGAAATGGGAAACAATAAAATATTGACTAAGTAGCGACAAATTTTGTGAGAAAAAACATTTTTTATTATTTGTAATAATTCCTGTAACAAGGTGAAGATTGAAGATTTGCAAGAATTACAAAAGGGTTTAAAATTTAAAATGTTATCTAATGTTTAATTAAGAGAAATAATACATAACATATGCAATACACTAGACCTCATCATGATGCAACTTATAGTTCTAATGTAAATCTATATCTCATGAGCAATGTTAAAAAAAATTTAATTATAAACATAAAGTTTGACTAATTTAAAATTATTCATGAAGTAGTGAAAAACATAGTCACTGTCGAGTATAATAATAGAATATTAATTTTTATGAACAACTTTCTTCTTATCCTTGAAATATTAAGATGAAATATTTTTTTAATGAAGTTAATGAATTACATCTGTAGGTTTACATATGGCTGTTCTCATATATGATACTATTGTAATACCCACTGTTAGGTCCTTGTTTATTTTTTTACAGGGAGATATTATGAACCTAATATGAATTTTAGATTTATTTAGTAGTTTTAAATTGTGGTTTGTTTTAATTTCATAGTTTGGGATTTTTTTATTTTATTTTAGTAGAATTCAAACTTATCTTTTTGTTTGATTTTAGTAAAGTTCAAAGGCATCTTTTACAGTTGAAGGGAAGCCCCTTTTCATGCTTTTATATTATTGAAATTTTTATTTAAATAACATTAATAATTTTTTTTAATTAATCTCTTTTCATTTATATTTTGTGGTAAAAATATATAAAATAGGTTTTCTTAGATCATTTTAAAAACATATCATAATTTCTATTTATTTTTTCAATAAATTTTTAAAATTTATGTATGATGAGATATGTTGCTCTAAGAAAATATTCACATCTAATTATCATTTGTATATAGAAATAATGTATTAACAAATATTTGTGAGATACAATTCTCTTTTCATAACTCATTTCAACTTATTTTTAGTAGTATAAATTTCCATCTATCTTGTTCAAGGACTTCTATGTAAGTGGGTTTGTTTGTCACTCTTTCAGGGCTGAAAAAATCAATTTGTTATGTGTATGTAGTATCTTTTAGTCTTGATTCTATAAATCATATTTCTTGGTTCTTCTAGTATGGGTTATGTTTTCATAGAACCAAGTCCTCTAATTTAAATGTTGTGGGATATACAATTTATGTAATAGCTTTCTAAGTGGACTTACAAGTCAACATTTTGTGATAAAACTATCCCATTCATGCAAATAACTCCTTTCAAAAAAATAAAAAAAGATCAAAGATATAAGTATAAAACAAAACAACATATTAAAAAAAAGTTTTGTGGTGGGAGCCCTAATAAGATGGGGAAAGTGTTGGACATTCTTGTATCTCAAGTGGAATGTGTGGACAAAGAACACCAAGTGGACATTCTTGATGTGTTGTTAAATTCAATGATAGGAGAGTTGAGCCTTTCTTTGGTTGGTCAGTTCCTTGCATTTCGCCCTTCCTTGGATCAGGTAAGAAAGTCGGTAGCAGCTAAATGGAAACTAGAAGGAAATTAGAATTTGGGAATTTGGGAATTTTGGATCCATCTGCCTGGTCTTCCCCTGGAGTTTTGGAATTTGGGAGTTTTTAAGGGAATTGCCAACTCATTTGGTAAATTCCTTGTTGTTGACTGCATCACTCAAACCAAGTCTAGATTGGCGTTTTCTACAATCCTTGTGAATTTCGCTATTAACTCAATGTTACTGACCAAGGTAACTCTCCTTTATAGATTGGGCTCATGGATCCAACTGATCGAGTATGAGAATGCTAAGGCTTTTTGTCAAAGTTGTAATAGATATGGGCACCTTAGCACAACATGTAAGAAAAATATGGGGATGAAGAAACAACCCCCTAGAGTCATAGATAAGCCAGAGGATGAGCTAGGTTTGACCCCTAATGGTGATCAGATGCTTTGTTTTCCTACTCGTCAGGGCCCCTCTAATATGGAGATCAAGAAAAACTTGGCTCAAGAGAAGAAAAACAAGTTGATGACCTCACAGCCCATTCATCAAATAATGCCAAGTTGGGTGGCAAGATTCCACTTCCCATTATTAACAATCTGGAAGACCAAATGTAAAATACTACCCCAAAGGTAGGGGAGATAGTGATTGATCTGAGTTAGAACCCAACTCAAAAAAAGATTGTAACTAGGGAAGATGAGACCAAGGCAACAAAGAAAAGAGAGTTAAAGGAATACCCATGATAAGGAAAATATAAATTTATAAAAACAAATGAATACCCCGAAGAAGAAAAGAAAATGAGCTTTTGTGAACCTTAAGGAAAACTTACAGAGCTTAGGATTTTCTCCAATCCCTTCGACTACCAAGTCAAAATTCTAGCTCTTAGATGATGAGAGTGATGACAAACAATGGACCTAGGTTACAACTAAGAATAAAAAGAAGAAAAAGGTGGATGTGGGTGGAGAAGGTAAATTAAGGAGACCTTCTTAGAAGGATGCGAAGAGGAAGGATGTAGCTAGGGAAGTTGCAGAGGGAAAAAAAAGAACCTTAGGTGGTCCTTCTAAGAACAAAAAGAATAAAACTTAACTTATCCCAGATGTGGGATATCACTTCTACTTAAATGAGTAGAGTTGTTTGTGTTGTGTTCAAATGAAGAGTTTATCCTTGGATATGAGGGACTTGAATAGTCCCCTAAAAATGCATGCTTAGATGTACATTGATGAAACAGAAAGCGGATATTCTTTAATTTCAGGAGACCAAAATGAAAATGGTCATTTTTAAGAAGGCTATTATCTCCTTTTGGGGCTCTACTACTTTCCTTGCTAGTAACGTGAAGGGTGGTTTAGGAGGTATTTCTACTCTTTGGAACCCATCCTTCATTGAAGGCACTCTGATTCATTTAGCGAAAAATTGCTTGATAGTTAAGATGTGAGACTTGATAACTCAGTTGCAATGGTTCCTAATTAATGTTTATGCTCCCAATGTGAGATCCCCACGTTTTCCCCTTTGGTCCCCTGTATCCAACCTCACTGTGAATTAAGTGAATTCTTTGTAGATGGTAGTGAGAGATCTCAACTCACCACTTTATCCCTTACAGAAATTGGGAGGCATAGAGGACTACTCTTAGAGTATGACTAATTTATCTAATTTCATTTCAACTATGAGTCTTATGGACATCATCCTCAATGGTTCTAGATTCGCGTGGTCAAATAGAAGGAAAGAGAAGAATTTGATCCAAGTTAGATTAGATAGGTTCTCGGTCTCTAGTAACTAGGAAAATTTTGATTCCTTCTTACTTTGCTCCGTCTCGAGAGATGGATCTAATCACAATGCAATTATTTTTCCCATCAAAGACTCTAGGGATAAAAAATGTTACCCCTTCATATATGAGATTATGTGGTCACATCACCCTGACTTCAAATCCCTAGTTGAACAATGGTGGAATGTTCCTATCAGTGGTACCTCTATGTCTTGAGTTACTTAAATCCTCAAAATCATAAAGGAAAAAGTCCAAGGATGGAACTGGTACTTGCCTGGCAATATCTTTGAATAAAAAAAGGATATCATTGCAAATATTGAGAAGCTACAGAAAAAGGTGGAAGAAAGAAAAGTCTCAAAGGAAGAAAAAAGGGAGGAAACTAAATTAAGAGATCAATGGGTCAAGCTGAGTAAGAAAGAGGAGGTGTTTTGGAAACAAAAATTAAGAATACAATGGATCAATGAGAGAGATAGAAACACCAAATTCTTCTATCAGTCAGCCTTGAGACATAGAAGCAGGAATATAATAAGAAAGCTAACTAAGGAGGATGACTCCTCTATTGAGAATGAGGAAGAGATGGCTGAGATGTTTATTAATTTCCTAAGTCTAAATAACCCAAATAACCAAGACAACTTCAAAGAACCTAATAGCCTTCTTGAAGTGATCCTAGAAGTTATTATTGACAAAGACCTATCTCATTTGACCGAGAAGGTAACCTTCCACAAGGTAAAGGATGCTATGTTTTCATTTGGAGACTTTAAAGCCCCAGACCCTGACGGCTTTTCCCCAACCTTCTTTAAAGATCACTAGGAAATTATGGGAGAGGACATCTTATTGGCCATTTGGAGGAATTGATTGTGTGTTGCATTGATGTTTTTTCATTTATGTCAATACTAGCTATTTTGGATTCTTTATCAGCACCCTTCTAGTCATTGTAGGATGAGTAACTTCTACTTGGTCTGGATCTGGCATGATCTGGTATGCTCTGGTATAGTTTGGTTATGGAATTGGCTTGTTCATGATACTCATGCTCATATTTAGTAAGTTGGTTTTGGTCTGGTGATCAGATGCAATACTGTTTGCTTGGAAGCTTGGCTTGTGGTTCCACTGAGGGTTTCACTAGTAGATCTTTTGATAGAGACCTTTGATGATATGTGTAAGTAGCATTGGTGCAACTTTTAGTATGGTTTCATGATGCTAATGGTGATCGTGTTCAATACTTGGCAGATGGAGATCATTGTTGTATTTTGTGGACCTATATCAGGTCCCAGTTGATCTAGATTATGGATTGGTTTAATGTAACGTGTGGATTGGACCTCTCAATGTGTTTTTGGGATGTCTTATGTGTTGGATATTATTTGTTTGGTCTAAGGCCAACATGTTTTGTAATTATGTAATTGATTTATTTTCTGGTGGCTGACCTGATTGTTTATGCTTGAGGGTTTGTATATATAGATGTAAGATCTTATTGTAGATCATATCAAGGAAACGAGATATGGATATGTAATGTGCGAATAATGCAATATCATTTAGGTAGAGGATTTGGTTGATCATTGGAGATTGAATTGGGCTTATGTAAGAGGATTTAGTCCTCTAGTATTGAGCTTAACCAAAACTATACTAAGGCATAGGAGATGCTATCTTTGCAGCTCAATCACTTCTCCAGATTATAGTCTATATTTATATGTAGTTAGTGAGACTCTTTTTGTGATGAGAAGTACACTCTATGTTGTTGGCCTTCCTACAAATGAAGGCCCCTCAATTGTAATTCACATACTTACTACAAAAGTATTATCTGACTATGGGTAGGCTTCCCACCGTGGTTTTTCCTTTTATTAGGTTTTCCATGTATAAAACCCAGTGCCATGTAGATGGTATTTATTCTCTGATTATTGTTTATGCTTAACTGGTTGAACTGCATTTTGGTACTTGGTTTAATCATTCCAGTATTAATTTTTTAGGTTCTGATATTAAAGTTATAATTGCTAAATGTTCTGGTAATATGTGACAACTAATTCACCCCCCCTCTTAATTTTCTTCCAGTTATTTGAACTATCTAACAATTGGTATTAGAAATTTTGTCCTCTCTGCAAAAACCTTATTCACTTGAGGAAGATCCTATGGCGACTAACAGATCAAGTTCATCCAGCTCATCTAGAGCTATCTCTCAGAGAGATATTCCTATGCTTAATGAAACAAATTACACAGTATGAAAGATTTAGATGGAGACTCATTTGAGATGTCTTGGTAAGGATATTTGGGAGATCACATAGAATGGTGTTACACCTTATAATTTGGCATCTAGCAATCCTCCTCTGGCAAACTTGGATAAGGAGCTTGAGAAGGATTGTAGAGAAAGAGAAGTCCTCTTGTGTGGAGTTTCTGATCAACAAATAATGGGATTAACTGACAAATCATTTGGAAAGGCGATATGGGATAAGTTTGAGACTCTTAATGAAGTTGACCCTATAGTGAATATTGCTAAACTTTTTGGTTACTAGGTGAGATATGAAAACCTGAAGATGGAAGAAGATGAAAGGATTACTGCATTCATGGAAAGGGTAATTGAGATTGTTATGGGAGTTCAATGTTGTGGTGGAACTTTGAGTGAAGATGAAATTGTTTCTAAAGTCCTGAGAGCCCTACCACCAGCTTATAAGATGAAGGTTACTAGTATTAATGGGTTGAGAAAAATGACTAATACATCTTTCAACAGAGATACCTTGGTTGGGAAATTATCTGCTTTTGAGCTTGAATAATTTGGACCTTCTAAAGTTGTGAAGTGTAAATCCACTTTTCATGGATCTACATCATCAACCAGTAAGGAAGATTGGAGAGATGTATATGCAAAAGAATTAGATTATATGAAGAGAGAAGATGAAGAATTTGAGCAACTTGAAGTACTATTTGCTAGAAGAGTACCTAAAGGACCGGTAGGAAGTAAGTATGAAGGAAAAGCACCTTTTAAATGTTTTGCATGTAATAAGATTGGTCATTTTGCATCTTGATGTCTTAAAAGGAATTTGAGATTTGAAGAAAGAGTTAGAAGATCTTTTCAGCCTAACCGTGGATATCAGAACAAGTATAAGCACAAGAAAAACAAAGACAAGTCATGCTACATAGCGGATGAGTAAGGAATTACTAATTTTGATGATGAACTAGAAGAAGACTCTGCTAGTGGTTCCAGAAATGAAAAGGAATGGGTGTTCCTGGCTATCAAGGAACATGTTCTAGCACTGGAAGATATTGTACTTGAAGATAAGGCACTTGCTGATAAAATTGAAGACAAGAATGAATGGGTGATTGACAGTGGATATTCACATCATATGAATGGAGAGATAGGAAAGTTTCTATCTTTGCAAGAATATGATGGCAGTCTGGTTAGATTTGGAGATGACAAGACATGTATGATCTAGGGAAAATAAATTATATCATTGGATGGTATGAACAATACTGAGAATTTTTATTATGTTGAAGGTTTGAGGCATAATCTTTTGAGTGTAGGACAATTGGTGGATAAGGGATTTCAATTACAGTTCAACAGAGGAAAATGCAAAATCATTAATAGATCTGGTTTGGAGATTGCAACCAACACATAGACAAAAGGTTATATATTTCATTTGAATTCTAGTCAGAAGACATATTTGATTGCACAAACTGATGAGAGTTGGCTATGGCATAAGAGGTTGTGTCATGTGAATTTTGATTGCATTATAAAGATCAGTTCAACTAAGGTAGTTAGAGATATACCTAAGATTGTGAAGCCCTATAATCCGGTATGTAAATAATGCCAAATGGGTAAATAGGTCAGAACCTATTTTAGGAGTATACAAGATAGATCTAATGATGTTTTTGATCTTATTCATTATGATTTGTGTGGCCCTGCTAGAGTTAAAAAATTTTGAGGTGATAGATATTTAATGTTAATCATTTATGATTATTCTAGAATGATGTGGGTTACTTTTCTAAGGGAAAAATATGAGGCATTTGAAAAGTTTAAAATCTTTAAGGCTAAAGTAGAAATTGACACAGGATTGAAGATTAAATGTTTGAGGTCACATCATGGTGGATAATTCACATCCGGTGAGTTTAATAAATTTTGTGAGAAGCATGGTACAAGGAGACAATTTTATGCTCCCTGAACACCTCAATAGAATGGAGTTTTGTAAAGGAAGAATGGAACTATCTAGGATGTTGCTAGAACAATGATGATGGAAGCTAGTCTACCTCATATCTACTGGAGAGAAGCAGTGAGCACAACGGTTTATAAATTCAACAAAGTACATATCAAAAGAAAAACTAGTAAGACACCTTATGAATTATGGTTTGGAAATACACCTATAGTTAAGTATTTCAGAATATTTGGTAGTAAATTTTATATCAGGAGATGATATTATTGGAAAATTTTATCCTAGGTGTGATGAAGGAATATTTCTTGGTTATTCTAATGAAAGCAAGGCATATAGATGTTATAAAAAAGATTGCAGATAATTGTGGAGAGTAATAATGTCAAGGTGGATGAGCTAAATTTAGGTCAAATCAGAGTTTATGAGAAGGAGCCTGCAGTGGAAATGATTATATATTAACTGGTAGCACCTTTACTAGAATAGAGTGTTGAACCAGTTACTCTGGCAGTATCAGAAAATTCTACAGTAACTGAAGAACCAAGAAGAGGAACAGAGAGTTAAAGGACTCCTAGGTATGTGAGATTGAATCATTTAGAAGATCAAATCATTGGGGATAAAAACAATGGAGTAATGACAAGAAGAAGACTAGCAACTAATGAGGTATGTTTAATTTTACAAGTTGAACTAGTATAGTAATTGAGGTATGTAAAGATGAATATTGGTTGAAAGCTATGGAAGAAGAATTAGATCATACTAGGAAGAATAACACATGGACTTTAGTTCCCCAACCTAAAAATAAAAATGTTATTGCAACTAAATGGGTTTTTAGGTTGTTAGGAATAAATTGAATGAGGATGGTCAAGTTATAAGAAATAAGGCTAGATTGGTTTGCAAAGGATATTCTCGGAAGGAAGGAATTGATTATGGTGAGACTTTTTCATCGGTAGCTAAGATTGAAGTTGTAAGATTATTTCTTGCCTATGTTGCTCATAAAAACTACAAGGTTTATCAAATGGATGTTAAGTGTGCATTTTTGAATGGGGATCTTGATGAGGAAGTTTATATTGAGAAACCTGATGGTTTTTCTATTGGCATTTTGGATATGTTGATATGGTTTTGTCATTAATGTCAACACCTATCATCGCTTATCAACACTTATCAGCACTTGGACATTTTGGTTATGTTCATTGGCAACTCAAAGACTTATGCATAGTCACTAGTATTTAGTTCACCGACAGATTATATTGTTCACCGACACTTGGAATGACTTGGAGACTACTTGGTTATGTCGAAGACATTATTCAATCACTTGGTTTTGGTGATTTGGTTAATTGTTTATTTGGGTTTTCATATTTTCTATTATCAAAAAAATAGGTCCAAGATAAGCACCGGCAAGCATATCTATTCTAGTTCAGCACGACACATTATGGAGATGATTTATTACTATTGTACATGCATTGAGCCGACATCATGCATCAAATATTGATTTATTTGTAATTGATTTTATTGTAGTATCTTATAATGAGCTGACCTATTCAAATTGGTCTTCAGTTATGGTATAAATGCAAGATCTCATTTTGTGAGATTGTAGAGGGAATGCGAAAAGGATTGAAATAAGCTATATGCAAAAATAAGCAGAGCTATATACACAGACATCATTTGAAGGTTGAAGGAAGGATTTTGTGAAGGTAATCAAAACTAAACCAATACTGAATCCAGCATATGAAGATGCTATTTTGTGTAGTACATTATCATTGGATTTAACCATCCAATTGTAGTCAGTGTGACTCTCATTTTGTGATTGAGAAATGAGCTCTAGGCAACTGGCCTTTCTACATGTGCAGAATCTATATTGTACACACCTACTATCTGTAGTAGTATCATTTGATTATGGGTAAGGCTTCCCACCATGGTTTTTCCCATTACAGGGTTTCCACATAGAAACATTTGTGTTGTGTTGTGGATGTTATTTTCTTTTTGTTTCATGCATTAATCTTTATCGGTACTGCAATTAATTGTTAAGATTGTCTACCGACATAAAGTTTGGTTTACCAGTATTAAGCATTAAGTTTTGGTTAAGTTAAGTTTGGTTGAATTTATTGGACAACTGATTCACCCCCCCTCTCAGTTGTCTCTGAGACCTAACAATTGGTATCAGAGCCTAGTTCTCTTTTGCAGAAGTTTAACATCTTGAGGAGATCCAATGTCTTCTAACTATTTCAAGAAGGATAGTCCTAAACTTGATGGAACTAACTATGGCATATGGAAGATTAGGATGGAGACACATTTGAATTGCATTTGAAAGGACATATGGGAAATTACAAAGAATGGTTATGTTGCTCCTAGTCAAGGTCAATCTAATCCACCAACCTTGGCCAAAGATGAGGAAAATGATTGCAAAGCTAGAGAAGCACTTTTGAGTGCATTGTCAGATCAACAAATCATGGGATTATCAAATAGATCTATTGCTAAAGATATTTGGGACAAATTGCAAATATTGAATGAAGGTGATGCCACTGTCAAAATTGCAAAACTTGAATACTTCCAGGTCAGGTATGAAAATCTGACAATGGAAGAAGATGAAAGGATTTCTACTTTTCTGGAAAGAGTAAATGAAATTGTTTTGGGTATACAATGTTGTGTAGGAACCTTAAGTGAAGATGCATTTGTTTCTAAAGTTTTAAGAGAACTACCACCGACATAAAAGATGAAACTAACTTCTATAAATGAATTGAGAACAATGCCTAATGCATCAGTATCTAGATACACTTTGGTTGGAAAACTTTCAGCTTTTGAACTTGAGGAATTTGGTCATGTTGCTACTATTAAGATAGATTTAGCTTTCAAGGCATCATCATCAATTGCACCACCATCATCATCAGATAAATCTGATTGGAAAGCCTTCTATGCTAGAGAACTTGAAGAAAACAGGAGAGAAAATGAAGAACTTGAAGTACTATTTGCAAGAAAAATGCCTAAAGGCCCAATTGGAAGTAAGTATGAAGGTAAAGCACCCTTTAAATATTTTAACTATAATAAGATTGGTCATATGGTTTCTAGATGCCTTGATAGAAATGCAAGATTAAGAGAACAAGCTGAAAGAACATATAAGCCTAACCCTGACTATCAGAAATACAAGTTTAAGAAGAATAGAGACAAATCTTGTTATTATGCTGACGAAGGAGTTACCGATGATTCTGATGAGGATCCGATAGATAATGGATGGGATTTTGTTTCTATAATAGAAGATCAACTGACACCTACTATTCAACCGGTAGAGCAGGCCCTGGTAGCTAAAGTTGAAGATAAGGATGAATGGATTATTGATTTGAGATGTTCACGTCATATGACTGGTGATAAGAGTAAATTATTAACCTTTCAGGATTACAATGGAGGTCTAGTAATATTTGGAGATGATAAAACTTGCTTGATCAAAGGAAAGGGCACTATATATTTTGATGGTAAGAACAATACTGATAATGTTTACTATGTTGAAGGTTTGAAGCATAATCTTTTGAGTGTTGGTCAATTAGTTGAGAAAGGATTTCAGTTACAATTCAAGAATGGTAAATGCAAAATTTTAAACAGAACTGGTTTGGAAATTGCGACCAGTAATCAGACTAGAGGTAATATCTTTCATTTGAACAACAATGAGAAAGCATGTTTGATTGCACATATTGATGAAAGTTGGTTATGGCATAAGAGACTTTGTCATGTAAATTTTGATTGCATTGTGAAAATCAGTACTACTAAGGTGGTAAGAGTTTTACCTAAGATTGTTAAACCTCACAATCTGGTATGTAAGGAATGTCAATTTGGAAAGCAAGTTGGAGCAACTTTCAAGAGTATTCCAGAGAAGTCTAAAAATGTTCTTGATTTAATTCATACTGATTTATATGGTCCAACAAGAAATAGAAGTATACAAGAAGATAGGTATTTTATGCTAATCATTGATGACTATTCTAGAATGTGCTGAGTTACTTTTCTCAGAGAAAAATCTAAAGCATTTGGGAAATTCAAAATATTCAAGGTGATGGTAGAAAATGAAACCAACAAGAAAATAAAATGTTTTATATCAGATCAAGGAGGATAATTCACATCTAAGGAATTAAATACATTCTGTGAAGTGAATGGGATCAGAAGACAATTATCAGCACCCCAGACACCCTGCCAAAATGGAGTTGTGGAAAGGAAAAATAGAACTATCTTGGACGCAGCCAGAAGTATGATATCTGAAGAAAATCTACCTCATATATAATGGAGAGAAGTGGTCAATATAGTTGTTTAAACATTCAATAGAGTTTGCATTAGAGGTGAAACTAGTAAGACCCCACATGAACTATGGTTTGGTAATACTCCTACTCTTAAATATTTCAAAATATTTAGAAGTAAATGCTATATTAGAAGAGATGAGTATATTGAAAAATTTGATCCTAGAAGTGATGAAGGAATATTTCTTGGTTATTCATCTAATAGCAAGGCATACATATGTTTTAACAAGAGATTGTTGAAAATTGTCGAGAGTGCAAATGTGAAGATTGATGAATAGTTTAGCAGAAATTGAAGGTACAGAGACTCTGAACCAGCAATAGAGATAATCACAAATGAACCTACTATGAATATACTAGTAAAGAATGGTGATCTAGTTACACCAACATCATCTGGAGATTCAATTGTCACTGAAGAACAACAGAAAGTAAAAACACCCTACTATGTAAGATTGAATCATTCTAAAGATCAGATAATTGGAAATAAATTTCAAGGAGTTATGACTAGAGGAAGATTGGCAAATGAGGAGGTATGTGTTATTTCTCAAATTGAACCTACATCAATTAATGAGGAAAGTGAAGATAAATATAGGATTAGAGCTATGGAAGATGAATTGGAACAAATTGAAAGGAATAACACTTGGTCATTAGTTCCCCGACCTAAAGACAAAAATGTAATTGGAACTAAATGGGTTTTTAGAAATAAACTTAATGAAGATGGCATAGTAATCTAAAACAAAGCAAGATTAGTGTGTAAGGGATATTCACAGAAAGAAGGAATTGATTACAATGAAACCTTTGCATCGGTAGCTAGAATTGAGGCAGTTAGACTTTTATTGGCTTTTGTAGCACACAAGAACTATAAAGTATATCAAATGGATGTTAAATGTGCATTTCTGAATGGAGATCTTGAACAAGAATTTTATATTGAACAACCTAATGGATTTTCTTTGATAGATAACAAGCATGTTAAGGAAAGATTTATATGGATTGAAACAAGCTCCTAGAGGTTGGTATGCTAGATTGGACAAATATCTTTTGAAGCTTGGTTACACTAAAGGTAATGCAGACAACAATCTATACTACAAAGTGACTAATGATGACATCTTGGTTATTGAATTTTTTGTTGATGATATAATCTTTGGAGGAGAAGACGGTTTGTGTAAAGACTTTTCTAAAAAAATGCAACGAGAATTTGAAATGTCTATGATTGGAGAGATAAAATTCTTTTTAGGATTGCAAATTTCACAGACTGATAAAGGTATAATATTCCTATGTAAATCTAAGTACTTGAAGGAATTACAAAAGAAATTTGGCATGGAAAACTGTAAACCCGTAAGCACACCTATAGCTACAACTGATAAAATATCTTTGAAGGATGAATCTACACCTGTTAATCCAACTAGATACAAGTCTATGATAGGAGGTTTACTATATTTGACATAAATAAGACCTGATATTATGAATGCAATATGTATTGTTTCAAGATTTCAGAGTAATCCTAAGGAAAATCATGAATTTATAGTGAAAATAATTTTCCAGTACCTACAAGGCACTACAAATCTTGGTTTATGGTATCCTAGAGATGAAAATTTTGACTTATGTGCATACATAGATGCTAATTGGGCAAGAGATGTGGATGAAAGAAAAAGCACCACCGGCAGAGCATTTTTTTGGGGAGTAGACTAATTTCATGGTTGAGCAAGAAACAGAGTTGTACAAGTCTATCAACAGCAAAATCAGAATATGTTGCAGCATAAACTAATTGTACATAGGTATTATGGATCAAGAAAATGTTGAAGGACATAAAGGTAAAATGCAAGGAACCTATAACTATCTACTGTGATAATATGGCACCAATTGATATATCAAAGAACCCAGTATTTCACTCTGAGACTAAACATGTTTCTATCAAATTCAATTTTCTAAAGGAGAATGTTGAAGCAAAAGAAGTGAAATTGGTTTATGTGAATACTAAAGAGTAGATTGCAGATATTTTTACAAAGCCTTTGCATAAGGAAACATTCGAGTATCTCAAAGAGAAACTTGGAGTCCTACCCCCACCCGTAGAGACTTAGACAATTGATGTTTGTCATCAACTGGTAGAATTAACAGAGAAATATGTTATTCCAACTTTGATGGGGAGAGATACTTCTCAAGGGGAGTAGTTGGTATAATAAGTAGGTATTTTATATTTGGTTTTGTATTGCTTTGGCATTTGATGTCAAAGAGAAGAGATTGATATGGAAAAACACATTATCCCTTGAGGGAGAGATTGTTGGAGAGATTGATTACTCTTTATATCTGTATTTTGGGAGATTGTTGGTTTTTGGTTTTTGGCATTTCTGTTCTGGCACTTTGATGGTTTTTCCATCTTGTGTTGCCATCAATGCCAAAGGGGGAGATTGTTGGTATTTTGGATATGTTGATACGGTTTTATCATCGATGTCAACACCTGTCATCACTTGTCTACACTTACTAGCACTTGGAGATTTTGGCTATGTTCACTGGTAAGTTAGAGACTTATGCACAGTCACCGGTATTTGGTTCACTGCAGATTATATTGTTCACCAACACTTGGAATGACTTGGAGACTACTTGGTTATGTTGAAGACATTATTTGATCACTTAGTTTTGCTGATTTGGTTAATTGTTTATTTCTAGTTAGCATATCTATTCTAGATCAGCATGTCACATTATGGAGATGATTTATTACTATTGTAAATGCATTGAGCCGACATCATGCATCGGATATTGATTTATTTGTAAATTATTTTATTGCAATATCTTTTAATGAGCTAACCTATTCAAATTAGTCTTAGGATATTGTATAAATATAAGATCTCATTTTGTGAGATTGTAGAGGGAATGCGAAAAGGATTGCAATAAGGTATATGCAAAAATAAGTACAGCTATAGACACAAACTTCATTTGAAGGTTGAAGGAAGGATTTTGTGCAGGCAATCATAACTAAACTAGTACTGAATCCAACATATGAAGATGCTATTTTGTGCAGTACATTATCATTGGATTTAACCATCCAATTGTAGTCAGTTTGACTCTCATTTTGTGATTGAGCAGTGAGCTCTAGGTAGCTGGCCTTTTTGCATGTGCAGAATCCATATTGTACACACATACTATCTGCAGTAGTATCATTTGATTGTGGGTAAGGCTTCCCACCGTGGTTTTTCCCCTTATAAGGTTTCCACATACAAACATTTGTGTTGTGTGTTGTGGATGTTATTGTCTTTTTGTTTCATGCATTAATCTTTACTGGTACTGCAATTAACTGTTAAGACTGTCTATCGACATAAAGTTTGGTTTACTAGTATTAAGCATTAAGTTTTGGTTAAGTTAATTTTGGTTGAATTTATTAGACAACTGATTCACCCCCCCCCTCTCAATTGTCTCCGGGACCTAACATTTTCACTATCAGATGATACAAACATGGTTTGCAAATTTAAGGAAAGCTTTATATGCATTAAAACATGCACCTAGAGCTTGGTATGCAAGGTTGGATAAATATCTTTTGAATCTTTGTTTTTCTAAGGGTAATCCTGACAGTAATTTATATTATAAAATCACTGATGATGATATACTGATTATTGAAGTATTGGTTGATGATATTATTTTTGGAGGTGAAGATAAGTTGTGCAAGGAATTTGCTAAAAATATGGAGAATGAATTTGAAATGTCTATGATTGGGGAAATGAATTTTTTCTTAGGTTTGCAGATTACTTAGACTGACAAAGGTATTTTCATCTGTCAAACTAAGTATGCTAGGAAATTGCTGAAGAAATTTGGTATGGGAGACTCTAAACCGGTAAGTACTCCTATTATTACAAGTGACAAATTGACAAGGAAAGATGTTTCCACATCGGTAAATCCTACAAGATATAAATTTATGATTGGAGGTCTGATTTATTTGACTCAGACTAGGCCTGACATAATTAATCATATCTGCATTTTTATCCCACCATGGTTTAGATCTTGATCAATTCATACATCCATAATAAATTTTTGTTTCCACTAGGGGCAAAATCCTAATTCCTTTTGCTAAGGTGATCTTTTGAATCTTTGAAAATTTAAAAAATTCAGAAAAAACTTAGAAAAAACAAAAACACCTAGGGTTTTGAAATAGATAATGAGCAACAAAGCAACAAAAATCAAGGCATTTCATCAACAAAATGAATCATGAAACTCATAAACCAATGATGAATCAACCAAGAAGTAATAAAGGATTATCAAAGATCATTCATCAAGATGAATATATCAGTTAATGACTACACAAACATGTGAATGACATACAAGATCTAGTGTTTATATCATGATTTTATTGCTAATCATGTACTATATTAGACTCAAGGATGTCCATGAGTAGACAAGCTATGATGAGGCATGATTATTTTTCTTTGATTGTTGTCTGTGGTTTATCTCTTACTATGATATGAACTTGTCTCAGGATATGATTGGCAAAAGATCAAGGAGGACATTCCAAGTCATGCATGAAAGGAGATAATCCTTGTCTATTCTGCAAGCAATACTTAGGTCAGCTTGATCCATTATATCAAGTTGCTTATATTAACTTGCTATATCAAAATCCATGTAAGGAATACTCAGGTCATCTTGAATCATTATGTCAAGTTGCTTGTATTTTCTTACAACATTTAAAAGCTCAATGATGAAATCAAGCACTGTTACAAGACAACATATGAAGAATGGCAGTAAAATTTTAGTTAGATCATTTCATTATCTCATTATTCATCTGCATTAAAAGCATTCATTGTCTATTACATTATAAGCATATCATTTCATTAACAAATCAATAGTCATAAATAAAGATTGAGTATACTTGGACAAACAAAAACAATTTGCATTTAATCATTATAGGTGCATTCTTTTTAGAAACATTTTAATCATCATTCATTTCCTTTAGTTGCATTGAATCATTGCATTAGTTTGCAATCAATTAAGTGAATTTTTATTCATCATATAGTGTATCATCATTATAGTTTGCATTATCATTCCGTTAAAGATCATTTAGTTGCATCTTTGCACTTAGATTCATAATCATTATAAGCATTACATATAAAAATACAAAAACATTTCATATAGTTCATTTGCATCATCATCAAAAGCAAATCAATCATTCATTTGTATTCCATATAGATCATTACATTTGCATCATTTAAGATAGTAATCATTTTCATTTGCATCCAAGATCATCAAAATCAAAAATCAAAACAAAAACATATAATCATTGCATCCATATCATCATCACATAGAATAACATGCATAAAGAAACATCATCCATATAATCACTCCATCCATATAATCAAGGCATATAGATCATCAAATAGAATAACATGCATAATAAAGATCATCATCATATAGAGTCCATGTCTACATATAAAACAATAAAAAGTCCAAGTATACAATGATATCAGATAAACAATACAAGTGCCTCCACATCAAGTCATGACTGTCCTATACAACTACCACCTAACTTTGTCCATCTCTATGGTTGTGGGTGAGAAGATCCTCTAGATGTCCGTCTCCCATGCTCACCACTTCGCTGAGGAGGTCCCATGACCCCACCATTGCTAGTGTCCATCAACACGGTAGTATGATAACTACCTCTCTGGCTCTCTGCAACTACCTCCTCATATCGTCGTCACCAATGGGAAGTCTCCTTCCTAGCCCAAACTAGTGCTCTAACAGTGTCAGCCAAGAGAGTACCTAATCCAACCTACTGAATATGATCAAGAAGGCCTTGAGTATCCTACTGTCTCTTAATAGCTCTATCCCTCTCAGTCATAAGAGTTTGCACCTATGCTCGAAGCTAATCAATCTGTTCTCTCAGACTATCAATGGTCTCTTGCTCTGGCACATCATGCTCTAGTGCATCCTACTGAAGTGCATGAACCCCAATCCCCTCCTCACCACCAACCTATCCAACCACTGGAATCTCGATCCGAGTAACTCTCTAAACCCATCATCTAATAAGGAGAACATGATCCTCAGGATCCTCATCATCTCCACCATGAGCTGCAATAACTCCAGGATCTAGCTGAATCTATCCAAAATCAATGCCTCTCTCGCAACCCCCATCCAGTCTAGTCACCCTGTCTCCTCCTATCAATGGAAAACCTCTTAGTGATCTCATACCTGCCCTACCATGATCCCTCCCAATCCATCCAACATCCCTCCCACCCATAGGACGTGGTCTCCCAATCTTGCCAACCAGTCCAAACAGTCCTCCACAGACTCTCAGTCGACCTCCCCTCTGTCCAAGTCTCCTACCACCACCACCTTCATCCCCACCCTCATCTCCACCTCCCCCAGCCTCCTAAGTAGCTCTAAGCTCTTTTCTCCATCTACGTCTCCTCACACCTGGATCATCTAAATCATCATCATCTCCTGAGCTGGATCACTAATGCGAGGAAATGGATGAGCTAGTATGTACTAAGCATACTTTGCAGTAACTCTAGGATAAAGAATGTGCAATCTCATATCATAAGCCACTCTCAGAGTAGCAACAAAATATGCATGAGCAATCTCAAATGATAACAAAGGTCCCCATCTCACCTATCTCTTTACCGTTGAGCATATATCATCACACTAGTAGGCCTAGGCTGGATGATACCAAATTGTCTAAGAATGCGACTAATCAACTATTGCTCAATGATGTAAGGTGTCTGACCAATGAGATATCTACTCTGCATGATAAATGGTAAGTTTTGTGCATCATCCATCCATGGCTCACAATCAACATATGGTCTCCAAGTAATTCTATCCAATGAAATAAGCACCCACCGCCAATATTCCATCTTACCTAGCTTATGTTGAGTAAGGATACCTACATAAAAATATACATAAGTCTGCCTCTCTCCATGAACTTTGTGATGGATAGGCCGAGTAATAGCAATGTGCTCCCAACACCAGATCTGCAATAAAGTGCATCCTATAGACAAACTCACACTCTCATCATACACTACCTGATGAAGATCATGATATAAATGAGCCAGCATACAAACACCCCAAGCATATTGAGTATGATGTTGTATCATACTCTAGAGAATCTCACCCCATCCAACAGAAAAACCTTGTGATCACCTATCTTGACAAATAAATCTTCCAATAAGACCAGCAAGAATAACAAGAAGAGCCTCATAATACATCACCATATCCACCCATCGAATCTCTCCTCTACCAATGCTATCATCAGCAAACATGGCTCTGGAAGCCTCTATACCAACACGATCCTGAAAATCATACTACACTAGCTCGCTAGTCACTGGGACGTGCAGAATCCTATAGACATCCTCAAGAGTCACACTAATATCACCTGTAGGCAGGTGGAAATTGTTATGGTCACTGTGCCATCTCTCGGCCAATGTCGTCAACAATCCTCTATTATGTGTAATCTCATGCATATACAACAAATGGCATAAACCATAGGTATCTATATGTCTAACCTCTGCCTATGTGAACTTTGGCACTAAATGACGCACTTTAGGTAATTTCTCCTGACACTAGAGAACATCAAGTTTCTCCTATTTATCAAGAGAAATCAATCAATCATCAATTCATCATCTATATATCAAATCAAACTAAAGCAATCTATGCTATCTATCTATCAAATTAAACTGAAGCAATCTATGCTATCTATCTATCAAATCAAATTGAAGCAACTTACGCTATCAAATCATTTTAAAACCTATCAATCATGGTTTTCTATCAATCACCAAGTTCACTCAAAACTTTGCTAAGCTCTTACATCAAAAACTAAATCGGTTTCTTAGAACTACTCACACAGTCAAGCAATCAAGCTAATCAAGCAATCTATCAAGAAATCAAGATAATCAAGCAATCAGTCAAGAAATCAAGCTAATCAAGTAATCTATTAAGCAATCAAGCTAATCAAGCAATCTATCAAGCAATCAAGCCAATCATGTAATCAATCTATCAAATCAATCAATCTATCTATCTATCCAACAAATTGTTCAATCAAGTCCCTATTTCATCATCAATGCATATTAAACATGTTAAATCTAATCATCAAAGTGATTTTTAGCCTTTGCACTTATCAAAAACATCAAATTTGACCAAAAGTGCTATCCTATTGAGCATTTGCACTAAACTACAACAAATGCACTAAATCTAAAGGCATTTACAGTAAACTAATGCATATGCACTATCCTTTTGAGAAAATGTGCTAAATCTACAAGCATATGTGCAAACCCATGCAAAAGCGCTACCTTATTGAGCACAAGTGCTAACAAATGAAACATTTGCGCTATCCTATGCATAAGTGCTAACATCCTTAACATATTCGCTAACAAAAACAGCATTTATGCTAAAACATGCAAATGCGTTAATCCTAATTGCATATGCACTAAAACAAATTGCAAAAGCATGAACCTAACGCCAAAAAAATCATAAATTTTTTTTTTGAAAATTCAAAAACGCGCTAAAACATGAAAATTTGCACAAAACATTGACAATAAAGCTTGGGATAAGATACCTACTGGATACCCATACTCAGCAAGTCACTGATAATGCCAAACATGCTCAAAATGATGGTTCTCTATGGGAATCACCATTTCACCACCTCAGCAAGAATATTTTCTCCACAAGCTAACAAGGATAACAATGAAATGAAAATTAGCCTTGGTTAATTTTATATTTACTATTTGAAGAGTAATTAATTTCAATGGGGCAATTTAATTTGTATTTTTTTCACAAATGAATTTAGTTGACCATAAGTTTATAAAATTATCATGAGATTAATCGTTCAAACCAGATATTTTGACAATTTCATGATCAATCTTCTGAGAAGGAACACAATCAGGATTTTCAATCTCTATCAAGCACATTATCAAGACCTGATTTAATCTTTGAAACAGTGTTGTCTTCACATCATTTCAAAGAGGGGAAAAATGTATACACATAAAAATTGGCTATGAGCAATTAAATAAATATTTTATATTTATTTAATAATTATTCTTCTATTAAAAATTTAATTTGAAAAGATTAATTTATTTAATTCATTTTTGTATCTTTCTATTAATTAATATTTTATTAATTAATTCATTTATCCTATTCCTCCAAACAATTAAATATCTAATATTTAATGGTTATTCTCCTATCCTATAGTCTCAAATATTAAATAATTCTCAAAATTATTTAATCCCTTATCCAACTCATCCCTCCATCTCCACTTCATCTTCCCTATTCCAACTCATCCATCATATGGCTAAGGAAATTAATATTTCTTAAATATTAATTCATTATTTATCTTCAACCACCAAAATTAATGAAAACTATGTACGTACACATATTTCATAACTATTTCCTATATTCTCTCCAACACCCCCTACATCTTAGGAAGGACTTGAGTCCACTTGTCCTATCATTCCTAAATCTTCTCCAACCATCCCTAGATTCCCTTAGTTAGCAACCCAGTCAAGGTGAGATGAGTGAAACTTGTCTTCTCCTTCCCCCTTTCTCTCAACCTTCACCTTTTCTCATAGCAATTCAAATCTGCAGATCTAATCAGGATCATTGATTTGAGCCACATCATCTAATCCTCTCAAGGTCTATAAAATCAAGAGCTTCAGTTGAGAGAGAGTTAGTCTTCAAATTAATCATATGCATCTGTGAGTTTTTGAAGCAAATAGCAAATAGCAATAGCAATTACCATGTAGCATAATCATTTTAGCATAATCATGTAGTATTTGCATATCATAGTATCAGTTAACTACAAGTTATCAGTCCATTCTTCATATGCCATCTTGGAAGCTATCAGTGCATTGTCTAAGAGCACACCATCTGCAACCAGGAATAGTGGAGTTAGGACACAATGAGACATAAGTCATGAAGGTAATATATTAGTATTTTATTTAATATGTATTTCATGTAGTTTCATTAGTTGAGTTTGGATTTCCTGTAGCAATTTCCTTTGTATTTTGTGAAACTAACTTGTTGTAGGTAACATTCTAAGAATGAAATTCATGCTCACACATGGAAAAACTGGAAACATTGAATGAAGGAGATTCCACTGTCAAAATTGCAAAACTGAAATGTTACTGAGCCAAGTATGAAAATTTAAAAATGGAAGAGGATGAAAGAATTTATGCATTTATGGAAAGAGTTAGTGAATTTTTTTTAGGAATACATTGTTGTGGAGGATCTTTAAGTGAAGATGAAATTGTTTCTAAAATTTTAAGAGCTTTGCCACTGGCTTACAAAATGAAAGTAACAGCTATTAATGAGTTGAGAATAATGCCTAATACATCGGTATCTAGAGATAAATTTGTTGGAAAACTTTCCACATTTGAGCTTGAAGAATTTGGTCCTGTTGCTACAGTCAAGACTGATATAGCCTTCAAAGCATCATCATCATCATCTGACAAATCTGATTGGAAAGCAATTTAAGCAAAAGAAGTTGATGATATCAGAAGAGAAAATAAAGAACTTGAAGAACTTGAAGCACTATTTGCAAGGAAGATGCTTAAAGGTCCAACAGGAAGTAAGTATGAAGGTAAAGCACCTTTCAAATATTTTAATTGCAATAAAGTTGATCATATGTTGTCTAGGTATCCTGATAGATATTCAAGACTACGAGATGAGGCAAAGAGAACATATAAGCCTAACACTGAATATCAGAGATACACATCTAAGAAAAATAGAGATAAGTCATGTTACTATGCAGATGAAGGTGTTACAAATGATTCTGATGAAGATCCAGTAGATAGTGAATGGGCATTTGTTGCAATAAAAGAAGATCTACCGGCACCTATTGTCAAACTGGTAGAGTAGGCATTAGCAAAAAAAAATGAAGAGAAGGATGAATAGATCATTGATAGTGGATGCTCACATCATATGACTGGTGATAAAAGAAAATTCTTATCATTACAGGAATATCATGGAGGTCAAGTAAGATTTCGAGATGACAAAGCTTGTTTTATCAAAGGGAGAGGCACTATATCTTTGGATGGTAAGCACAATACTGACAATGTTTATTATGTTTAAGGTTTAAAGCATAATCTTTTGACTATTGGTTAGTTAGTGGAAAGAGGATTTAAATTACAATTCAAGAATGGAAAATGCAAAATCATAAACCAAAATGGATTGGAGATTGCAACTGGTAATCAGACTAAAGGTAATATCTTTCATTTGAATACCAACAATAAGACATGTTTGATTGCTCAGATTGACGAAAGTTGGTTATGGCATAAAAGACTCTATCATGTGAATTTTGATTGCATTGTAAAGATCAATTCAACCAAGGCAGTAAGGGATTTACCTAAAATTGTGAAACCTCATAATCTAGTATGTAAGGAATGTCAAATGGGAAAGCAAGTTAGAACAACATTTAAGAGCATTTATGAGAAATCTAATAATATTCTTGATTTAATTCATACTAATTTATGTGGTTCAACAAGAACAAGAAGTCCTCAGGGTGATAGATACTTTATGCTAATTATTGATGATTATTCTAGAATGTGTTGGGTTACTTTTCTTAGGGAGAAATCAGAAGCTTTTGGGAGAATTAAGATATACAAGGCAATGGTAGATAATGAAACTAAAAAGAAAATCAAATGTTTGATATCTAATCAAGGAGGAGAATTCACATCTAGGGAATTCAATCCATACTGTGAAGAGAATGGAATCAAAAGATAATTATCAACACCCCAGACACCCCAACAGAATGGATTTGTGGAAAGGAAGAATAGAACTATACCTGATGCAACAAGCACCATGATAATCAAAGAAAATCTACCTCATATGTACTAGAGAGAAGCAATAAATACATCAGTTTATACTTTCAATAGAGTTCACATCAAAGGTGAAAATGCTAAGAGCCCTTATGAACTATGTTTCAGTCATATTCCTACTCTTAAATATTTTAGAATATTTGGAAGCAAATGATATATTAGGAGAGATGAGTCTATTGACAAATTTGATCCTAGAATTGATGAAGGAATATTTATTGGTTATTCAACTAGAAGAAAGGCATATAGATGTTATAATAAAATATTGCAGAAAATCATTGAAAGTGATGAATACTAAGAAGGGGGGTGAATTAGTATGCCTAAAAAATTAACCAAACTCTTAAACAATTTTACTGCAGACCGATGTAGTAGTTTAAACAACAAACTAGTTAAAACATAAACAAGCCAAATAGAAAATAGAACATTCACCCACAGAAGCACAATCACCATAACACAAGATATTTTGATGTGGAAACTCAAATGGGAAAAACCACGGTGAGTAAAACTCACAAGTCAACTATCTATAGAATAGTAACTAGACCGGTTAAGGTCAGACAGGTTAAGGCCTTACAATGTTCTTCACCAGAATAGATCCTATTAGGAATCTAGATCTTTGTTAGATGATAAGTCCTATTAAAGACTACCCTATTAAATGATTTCAGATCCACAACTATGAACCACCTTGTTAGAGGATTTACAATAGGCTTTGTTAGATGATAAGTCCTGTTAAAGACTACCCTATTAAATGATTTCAGATCCACAACTGTGAACCACCTTGTTAGAGGGTTTTAGTCTTGTTGAAGAGATTAGTAATCAATAAGTGAATGATCTAGAAAGTAGCACATAATGCTTGATTAGATCCTTGACTACTCTCTGTTAATGCATTCTAGCATTACTTCAGTCTTCTATACTTTTCACTCTCAATCTTTGTTGTGAGATACCTTTTTCGCATAGACCTAATCTTATCTCCAACACTCGCACACAATAACAACTTCAAAACCCTAGACATGATGTCCTTATATAGGAATTTGATTTCATGTCGGTCCAATAAGATTAGACTACATTTTCCTAGGTATAGTGAATCTAGACATATTTGGTAACACGACACAGAAACACCACCAAAGTGTCGGTGGATGATAACTCATCACACTATACAAGTTTACTGGTTGAATCACTACATCGGTGTCATTGGATGATAACTCATCACACTTTACAATTATACCAATTTAACAAATAAAGGCTAGAAAAATGGAACATAGTGTTCCAATAAAAAAAGATTAAATATCACTAGGGGTCCTCATTCCACTTGAGGTCTTCAATCATGCTTTGACCGGTAAGCTTCTCCTGCAAAACACCAATAGTGTTCTACAAACAAAGACTATACATACAATGGCATAAAATACCGGTTTGAACAATACAACACATATTACGGTTGGAGAATAACTCATACGTAAAATAAGTGTGTGTCCATCAATGACAATCACAACTTAAACATCATCAAAATGCCAACATAAAGTACTAATGTGAAGATAGATGAACATTTTAGAGGAGAATCAAGATCTATAGATTCTGAACCTGTAGTAGAATTGATTATAAATTAACCGACACATATTGGAGTAGAATAGAATGAAGAACCAGTCACATCGACATCATCAAAGAACTCAACTGTGACTGAAGAACAACAAACTATGAATGGAAATCAGAAAAAAAAAAAAAAACCTAGGTATGTAAGATTGAATCATTCAGAAAATCAGATAATTGGAAATAAAAATCAAGGTGTTATGACAAGAGGAAGATTGGCAAATGAAGAGGTATGTTTAATCTCCCAAGTTGAACCTTCATCAGTTGTTGAAACATGTAAAGATAAACATTGGATAAAAGCAATGGAAGAAGAATTAGAACAGATTGAAAAGAATAATACTTGGACATTAGTTCTCCAGCCTAAAGACAAAAATATAATTAGAACTAAATGGGTATTTAGAAATAAACTCAATTAAGATGGTGAAGTAATCAGAAACAAAGCAAGATTAGTTTGTAAAGGTTATTCTCAGAAAGAAGGAATTGATTATAATGGAATCTTTTCAATGGTAGCCAAAATTGAAGCAGTAAGACTATTTCTTGCATTTTCAGCTCACAAGAACTACAAGGTTTATCAGATGGATGTAAAATGTGCATTTTTGAATGGAGATATTGAAGAAGTTTACATTGAGAAGCCTGATGGATTTTCATTAACAAATGATAAGGATATGGTTTGCAGATTAAGAAAAGCTTTATATGGATTGAAGCAAGCTCCCAGAGCATGGTATGCTAGACTGGATAAATATATTTTAAAGCTAGGACACACAAAAGGTAATGTTGACAATAATTTGTATTACAAAATTACCAATGATAACATTTTGATTATTGAAGTATTTGTGAATGATATAATTTTTGGAGTAGAAGAAGAGTTATACAAAGATTTTTTTAATAAGATGAAGGAAGAATTTGAAATGTCTATTATTGGAGAGATAAAAAAATTTCTATGTTTGTAGATTTCTCAAACAGATAAAGGTATATTCATTTGTCTAACAAAATACTTGAAGGAACTTTTGAAAAAATTTGGAATGGAAAACTCCAAGCCAGTAAGCACTCCTATGACTACAACTAATAAATTGACGTCAAAGGATGATTCAACACCTATAAAGCTGACAAGGTACAAATATATGATTAGAGGGTTACTGTATTCCACACAAACTAGACTTGATATAATGAATGCCATATGTATTGTTTCAAGATTTCAAAGGAATCCTAAAGAAAATCATGAAACTGCAGTAAAAAGGATTTTCTAATACCTGCAAGGCACAACAAATCTTGGTTTGTGGTATCCTAAGGATGACAATTTTGAGTTATGTGCATATACAGATGCGAATTGGGCAAGAGATGTGGATGACAAAGAGTACCACTGGTGGCGCATTATTTCTTGGCAAAAGATTAGTTTCATGGATCAGCGAGAAGAAGACTTGCACATCATTATCTATAGCAAAAGCAGAATTTATTGCAGTAGCAACTAATTGCACTCCGGTATTATGGATCAAGCAAATGTTGAAGGATATCAAGGTAAAATGCAATTAACTGATAGTTATTTACCGTGATAACTCAGGAGCAATAGATATATCAAAGAATCTGATATTTCACTCTAAAATTGCAGATATTTTTATAAAGCCTTTTCCTAAGGAAACATTTAAATATCTCAGAGAGAAGCTTGGGGTAATCACCCCACTGACAGAGACTTAAATGATGCAAATTGGCATCAAACCAACAAGGACTAATAGAAAAATCTTTTTTCTGGCTTTGATGAAGGAGAGATACTACTCAGGGGGAGTAGTTAGTTGTATGTTATGTTCTGATTTTGATTTTTAACTGCTTTGGCATTTGATGTCAAAGAGGGAGAGATGTCTATGGAAAAACAATGTACTTTGAATATTGGGGAGAGATGTATTTTGGTTTTGGTTATACTATTTTTTCTTTTGGTATAGAACTTTGTGTTGATCTTTTTGGGGGAGATTGTTGGCGTTTTTTTTTTGGCACTTAGATGTTTTTCCATCTAGTGTTGCCATCAATGCCAAAGTGGGAGATTATTGGTATTATGGATGACTTCACCATGTGTTGCATTGGTTTTGTCATTGATGTCAACACTTATCTTTTTGGAGGTCTACATTGTTGATTTGGTACTTTGGTTATATTGATTTGTGGATAAACTGACATGTTGTGGTCCCAATATGGATATTGGCTTATGCATAGTTACCAGTATATGTTTCACCCACAGCTTAAGAAGTTGATGATAACTTGTTATTATCTCGAGATCATTTGGTTATGTTGAAGACATGGATTGGATGTTTGCATTTGATGATTTGCATACTAGACTAACTGGGATCACATATTTATCTTAACCGACAGATAGGTCTTGGTTATGAACTGGCATATGAAAACATGTTCTAGGTTAACATGACATGTTTTGGAAATGATTTATTGATTGGATAATGTGTAAATGTATTGAGGCTAATATATTGTATTGCACCAAGTCTTATTTTGAAATTGATTTAAATGTAATATCTTTTGGGAGCCGACCTAATGGTTAGGTCTTAGGTTTTGTATAAATAATTGTAAGATCTTATTTGGAAGAAGTGTGTGTATGTGTTGAGATTATTGTGAAGAGAGAAAATAAGCATATCCTTGTGTGAATCATGTAGATATCATCTGAAGGTTGAAGGAAAGAATGTTAAAGGTCATGAAGGTGTTTAGTCCTCATGTGCAAAGCTTAAATAGGTACTAAATCCAGCATTGAAGATGCTAAATTGAAGTAGTACATTGATTATTGGATATAACCATCCAATTGTGTAGTTAGTGAGGCTCCTAATTTTGTGATCGAGCAGTGAGCTCTAGGCAGGTGGCCTTTCTGCATATGCAAACCCCATTATTGTATTCACATACTATCTGTAGTAGTATCATCTGATTGTGGGTAAGGTTTCCCATAGTGGTTTTTCCCCTTATAGGGTTTCCACATCAAAACCTTTGTGTCATGTGTTGTGGATGTTGTTTTTGTTTATGTTTCATGCATTAAGTTGTACCAGTATTACTATAACTATTAACCTATTTTACCGACACTGAGTTTTAAGTTGGAGTAATTTGTTTTGGGTTGCAATTTATTGACAACTGATTCACCCCCCCTCTCATTTGTCCTTCCTGGTTCCTAAAAATTACCAGTTAATGAGGAGACTAATCACAAATGCAATCACACAGAAAGAGACATCACATAACACTAGCATGTATGAGGAAAACCCAAGATGGGAAAAACCTCGGTGAGCAATGCTGCTAGAGTCTACTACTCCAATCTAACCTCACAATGAATCTTTGTTACAATATTTAGGGCTATGACCCAAGGAGCTACAACCCCCGATTTAGGGCATCGACCTAAGGAGCACCAACCCCTGATTTAGGGAACCAACCCAAGGAGCACCAACCCCTAACTTGTTTATGAGCTACAACCCCTACACCGAGCTACAACTCGGTGCTCTCAAAGATAACTTCAATTACAAAAGTAGTTATTCTATTACAAGTGAATCTTGTAACCATTTCATATACCTTACTCTGCTAGTGAGACACCTTCTCTTCTATATCGGTACCCCTCTTATGTTGCTCTCATTAGCTACTATAATGCTGGTAAACTCTACTGGTTCACCTCTATTTTTCTTCTATTTTGCTGAATCTCTTCCTCACTATTCTATTCTTCAATTCTCTCAATTGCCTTCCTATCAGTACAAGCACCTACCAGTTCACCTCTCTCTGCTACTCTCCACGATACTACTCTCACCCAGTTCTACCACTGCCTTCTCTATTGTTACCTTTTCTTATTTTCGATCACTATGGACACTACCAGTTCTTCACTTCTACCTGTTGAACACTTCAACCTTGTTCTCCCTCACACTCAATCTCTTCTCTATCTCCTTGAAGAGCACTTGACTAATCTACTCTCACATGTAGCAGCCCTATCTTCTTCTGTTCAATAACGACCTTCAATGATTTTGGCTTCCTTATTTATAACTTGGTTTTCCCACCAAGAGCCAATTCAAATCTTAGGCGGTTAGGGTTTCTTTAGCTGATCAAATCTTCATCAGATCTGATCCAATCTACCTTTTATCAATCACCTGCATTGGAGGAATGCATTTGTATGCATTTTTCATCAACCAATACATATTTGCTAAAAATAGAAAATCTAACCCTATTCTTTAGCCTTGAAATTAGTCAACACATTTATGATCCAGCTGCTTTTGTCTTGAGGCAATCTACAGTCGGATATCAAACATCATTCATGGTGCCAGCAGATCCTCAATTTTCCTTTGATGTTCATCTTTCATTGAGGTGCACACTTTGCAACTACTTTGTGATTGTCACAATCAACATTTAATGTCGACCAATCACAACTACTTCTTTGACATGAGACATCACCGACCTCTACACATTCGCTACCTCAGTTCTGTGTGGCATCACAATTGATATCCACCTCATTACTCTACTCTATCATTTTAGCTTGGTCACTGACCACACACATAATTGATTTTCCCATACCGGTTCACTAACCCTACCGACACTAACCTCCTTTCCAGTTATCTTGCCTACCATCACCTTTTCTAACCTATCGGTGCAAACCTTATGTCTGCACTTCACTTTATCAGGTGAGAACCTTATCTTCCTTGTCTCTTCTTTGATGTTTCTCTGGTTAACATAACCTGTCATCTATCACTAGTGCAAATTCAGGTATATGTGTCTCCTAGTGGACAACATACATTCCTTCTTGCCGATGAGTCTCATCACCCTCCAACTTTTTTGCATCAACCTTCCTTCAGCATCTCAGTATCACCATGTATATTCCTAAATACTCACTAGCATCCTTCTTCATCAAACCAGTTCTCTTACCAATTGGTTTTTCAAGATGACAAACACACCATCTCAACTCCTCATTCTTCCTTCACTGTCTCGGTAGAAATCTTCTTTTCACTTGCTTATCTAGTGTGCATTTTTGATCTCATACTATAGGGGCTTCCTTATTTTCCACTTGTACATCTGGTCTTTGCATTCAATCACCTGACTATCTCAGGGAATCCTTTTGTTGGTACAAGTGTGACATTATCGAGGGGAGGATACATGTAAAATATGACATATGTCCCTATGGTTTTCCATATGTCATCTTGCACACAGAGGCAACATACTATGTCAACCTATCACCTAGTCTATGATAGCTTCTTCATCTGGTGAGAGTTCTGATAGTTATCCTTACACTAGAAATCTGGTGGCCTGCACAAACTTCACCTCCAGTGTTGATGTGATGCAAATAGCATTTCACCACTTCACCACAATCAATGCCCATCATGTAGTCTCTTCATTCTAGTTGTATGCACCACCATATCAACAACCCTTTTATTGAGTGGAGTGGTCAGTTTACTGCACCTCTAGCATACTGGTATAAACCAGTTCTTCCTTCTGCATGAAGATGGTCACCTGGTTGTCACTAATGAAAACACATCAACTCTTTTCCCATACCAGTCCATCTTCAATTCCAATTGACATCACACTCTAATGCCAACAACCTCTTGTTCACTTAGTTGACATCAATGTTAGTGATATTGGTAACATCCTATACTAGCTGACATCAATGACAACACAATGCCAACAATCTCCCCCTTTGGCATTGATGTCAACACATGTAGTATCTGGTATACTACAATAAGTTTCTCTCCCTTTGACAACAATTGCAAAGGGCACTATCAAGATAACATACCTCCTTGTATCTACCAGGCACTAACATAAGTCTTTTTCCCCCTTTTTACCGAGTGCATCTTCCCCTTTGAAAATTATGCACAACATCATCTCAATTATCTACAGTTGAGATGGAAAGATCAAGTACCAAACAATCCTTAACAACCTACACCAGTATCTCCCCTTCTTTCACTTAGAACTAGTTGAGGAATGAATTTATTTTCTCTTGTGCATGTGGTACTACCGGTTTGTCAAACTTCTCTTTCTTTCAATTGATGATCCATAGTCAGATGAGCAATTTATTTTCTAGTATTATCAAGCATCTTCTTGATCTTCTTCTATGTTTAGCATATCTAATATTAATCTAAAGTATGGCCCTGAACTCCCCCTAAAAAAAGACCTCTGAACTTCATCAATTCAGTCAGGTCCTAAACCGGGACCCACATCAATACTTGTAAAATCAACCATCATGACCACAATGCCAACTACAGGTCACATATCAAACCAATTGACACATAAATATGTGTGCTCATAAGATCAACTACCAGAACAATACATTTCATCCAGGTCCTTTCCAATAACACCTAAGACATAACCTCATCCATCCAGACTACTGAAGTTACTATAATGATCCCTCAACATCATTGACATAGATAACCTACAATACTGATCAACATCCATGTTGGTAACATGTTGCACATACCTGTGTCCTATATCAGTATCTTTTCTCTACCAGGACACTTTCCTCTTAACCTCTATCTCCCTGTCACAATTACCTCTGCTACCATTCAATTTACCTATAGCAATAAACCATCTTCCATGTGTAGTCAAGGTGGTAACTACACACATACTGCCACCTCATTTTCTTCCTCTCACTGGTAATAGCTTGTTCATCTCCTTGTCTACTTTTCAACTAAGGGGTGACTGATATGGTAAATATGCAACTCCCCCTGAGTCTGACATCTCCTTTAAGCCACAGGAGACATCACTTGTGTATTGAATGCAGAATATTAGTCCATTCTCTTATCTTCTGGTGTCTTCCTCCATGTCTGCTTGATTTCTTTCCTTTCCACATCTACAATCTTGGGAGCAGTGTTAACCTTCTTCACCTCATTGGTCCTCTTTCTACAGGCAATGCTATAATTGCATACAACATCCCTTTCTAATCATGCCATCATGGCTGGTTACCAGTTTCCTTGAATCCCTTGATTGTACAGGAGCACTTCTCCTTTTGTTCCAAGTAGGTCTATGTTTCTCATATCCCCTATTACTGCTCTCATACTGAGCATGATTGATTCTCTGATTTCCATTGAAATTCATATTTTTCTTCCTACATTCATAACTTCTATGACCTAATCCATTGCAGTTATAACACACAATGTTTACAATTTTAGGAGTAGTGCAATGATTCTTGTTAGCATAGCCAGGAAAGGAAATATGCATGTTTCTTCTTTGTGAATCATTTGGCTTATATGCATGAAATCTATAGCCATCTAATTTATTATACCTAGGAAGAATAATCTGTCTATTCCTAGACCACATTTTATATTCTTCTACCCTATGGCCATAATATTTACATGCAAAACAATAACCAAAAAAAGGTGGCTTATTACTTACAAATTTATTCTGCCAAACATGAGGTGATCTTACTGGTTTGCAATCTCCATTTCTGCTTCTCCGGGAGTGGATCCAGGGTTGTCCAATCTCTGTAGGTCTTCCATTAGATCCCTTGTTCTTCCACACTTGACTTGATGTGACTTGATATCTTCACCTATTTTCCCTTTTCCTTTCAAATATGCATTGTTCCTCCATGCAACACCATTCTTCATCCTCGGCTTCATTTTCTCACTGGTTGTAGTAAGATCTATCCTTTTCTTTGGAAAATTTCTAATAGTGAACGTTTGACCCTTTCCATATCCATTTTAGGAGACAAATTAAATATCTTTCTGGGAGGTCTCCTTGCTTGTAGATCATTCATTGCTACCACATCCTAATCCTCCATTGTCCTTGGAATGTTTTTGTTGGCTTAACATTTTATCCAAGGCTTTAGTCCCACCATCATACTTGTTTGTCCATTTGAGTTCATCTTGACATTTCTCAAGTTCTTTCCTAGGGGACTCCATTTCACCTATCATCTACTGATGCTCTTTATCCTTTGTCTCTAGCTCAGTCTTTATATCTTTGCACCTGCATTCCTTGGTGTCTTTTTGTTGAGTCCTTAACTCTAAGATACATTTCTCAAATTCTTCAAGGCATCTGATCAACTGGTTTTGCTCAATAACTACATCATTCTTAAACAACTTGTATTCATTTCTTAGATTCTTTATTTCACTGTTCAGGTCTTGACATCCTTTGTCCTTAGACCTCATATCTAGCAACAACTCCTCACATCTTCTCTCCTTGGCATCCAAGATAGACTTCAAATTATTTTCCATTGTTTTTGCCTCATCTAGTTGAGTGGTTAGTAAGCTGACCTTTTTGTTTGAATTTTCAAGGCAAGTTCTCAACTTGCTACATTCTTCATGAACTGATTTA
The DNA here is from genome assembly GCF_030272615.1 of Cryptomeria japonica. Lineage (NCBI taxonomy): Eukaryota > Viridiplantae > Streptophyta > Pinopsida > Cupressales > Cupressaceae > Cryptomeria > Cryptomeria japonica. The sequence goes on along the minus strand of NC_081413.1, from coordinate 90,752,750 downwards.
TTGTAATCCTTAAGTTCATTTATAACATTTTTTAGTTCATTAAGGGTGCTTAGAAGCTCACCTTCTAGATCAACTTCTGCATCTTCTTCTTTTTCATCATCATTTCCCAATAGAGCTTTCCAGCTAGATCTATCTACCCTACCTCGTTCCTCTTCATCTTCTTCAAGGTCATTGCTAAACATGTCATATCGATGGGATCTATCTACATTATCCCCTTTTGATGTGTGATTCTCAATGTCCATCTCATGGGCCATGAAGAGATGAGTCTCCTCATCACCATTACTACTGCAACAATATGATTTGCCTTTGTCATCTGCACATGTATCTACTGCAGTGTTCTTCTCACTATTACAAGTTGATCCAGCAGTGCAGGGCTCATTTCCATAGAGTTTCTTTAGTTTATCCCATAGAATTTTTTTTGATTTACACTTGTCCTCTTGTGAGGGAATATCACCAGTGAGTCCATAGAAAATAGCCTTCATCGCTTCATCATTGCACTTGCATCTTCTTTCTTCTTTAGGACTAGTGGGAGGACTGACATTCCTAGGGAGACCATTAACAAAGGCCATCTAGACATCATAAACTAGGGAGCATAGGTAGACTTCCATTCTACAACTCCAAATGGCATAGTTTGACCCATTAAACACTAGAGCATGGATTGACACTAAACAAACCATTGTGTCCTTAAGCCATAATCTACCCAAGTGAGAGAAATATTGATAAACAGGGTACCTATGCTCTGATACCAATTCTCAGACACAATGCACCACTGAGAGGGGGGTGAATAAGTGGTTCTTAATCTTTTCCCCTTTAACTAGCTTATGTATGTATACCAGTCATGGGATCTAACATAATGCAGACTTACCAGTTAGTGAGGAGACTAATCACAAATGCAATCACACACAAAGATACATCACATAACACTAGCATGTACAAGGAAATCCCAAGATGGGAAAAACCTTGGTGAGCATTGTTGTTGGAGTCTACTACTACAATCTAGCCTCACAATGAATCTCTATTACAATGTTTATGGCTACGACCCAAGGAGCTACAACCCCTGATTTAGGGCACCAACCCAAGGAGCACCAACCCCTAGCTGTTTATGGGCTACAACCCAAAGGAGCTACAACCCCTACACCAAGCTATAGTTCAATGGTCTCAAAGATAACTTCAATTACAAAAGTAGTTATTCTGTTACAAGTGAATCTTGTTGTCATTTCATATACCTTAATTTATTGGTGAGACACCTTCTCTGCTATACTGGTACCCCTCTTCTGCTACTCTCATCAGCTGCTGTAATGCTGGTAAACTCTACTGGTTCACCTCTATTCTTCTTCTGTTGTATTGGATCTCCTCCTTATAGTTTTGTTCTTTAGTCCTCTCAACTACCTTCCTGTCGGTACAAGCACGTACTAGTTCACCTCTCTCTTTACCATTTTTTACTTCTTTCAACTATTGTTGTACTCTCCATGATACTACTCTGACCCAGTTCTATCCTTGTCTTTTGTATAGTTACCTTTTCTTCTTTTCTATCAGTATGGACACTACCAATTCTACACTTCTACTAGTAAAACACTTCAACCTTGTTCTCACTCATACTCAGTCTCTTCTCTATCTCCTTGAAGAGAACTTGACTGATTTGGTCTGACGTGCAGCAGCTCTATCTTCTTATGTTCAACAACAACCTTCAATGATTTTGGCTTCCTTATTTATAACCTGGTTTTCTCGCCAAGAGCCAATTCAAATCTCAGGCGGTTAGGGTTTCTTCCACCGATCAAACCTTTATCAGATTCGATCCAATCTACCTTAGATTGATCACCTACATTGGAGGAATGCATCTGTACATGTTTTTCATCATCCAATACATATTTGCAAAAAATAGAAAATCTAACCCTGTTCTTTAGCCTTGAAATTAGTTGACACATTTATGATCCAGTTGTTTCCTTCTTGAGGTCAATTTGCAATTGGATCTCAAACATCGTTCATGGTGCCAACAGATCCCTGATCTTCCTCTTTCATTCATCTTTCATCAAGCCGCATACTCTACAACTCCTTTGTGATTGTTGCAATCAACATTTAATATTGACCAATCACAACTACGTCTTTGACACCAGACATCACCAACCTCTGCATATTCACCACCTTAGTTCCTTGTGGCATCATAGTTGATATCCACCTCATCACACTACTCTGTCAGTTCATCTTGGTCACCGACCACACACATAATTAGTACACCCATACCGGTTCACTAACCCTACTGGCACTAACCACCTTTCCGATTACCCTTCTAGCTGGTGTAATCCATATGTCTGCACTTCACTTTATTAGCTGAGAACCTTATCTACCTTATCTCTTCTTTGATGTTTCACCAGTTGACATAATATGTCAACTATCACCAGTGCAGATTCAAGTAGATGTGTCTATTGGTGGACAACATACTTTCCTTCTTGCCAGTGAGACACATTGATGACACCAAGTCATCACCCTCCAACTGTTTTGCATAAACCTTCCTTCAGCATCCTGGTATCACCATGTATATTCTTGCAAACTCACTAGCATCCTTCTTCATCAAACTGGTTCTCCTAGCAACTGGTTTGTGAAGATGACAAACACACCATCTCAACTCCTCATTCTTCCTCCACTATCCTGGTATCACATCTTGTTTTCACTTTCTTATCCAGTGTGCTTTTCTGATCCCATGCTATAGGGGCTTCCTTATCTTCCACTTGTACATCCAGTCTCTACATTCAATTATTTATCTATCTTAGGGAATCATTTTGCTGGTACAAGTGTGTCACTACCAAGGGGAGGATAGATCTTCAACATGACATATGGCCCAATGGTTTTCCATATGTCAACCTACACACAAAGGCAAGATACCATGTCAACCTATCACCTAGCCTTTGATAGCTTCTTCATCTAGTGGGAGTCCTGCTAGTTATCCTTACACTAGCAATCTAGTGGCCTGCACAAACTTCACCTTCAGTGTTGATGAGATCCAAATAGCATTCCACCACTTCAACACAATTAATGCCCATCATGTAGTCTCTTTATTCTAGTTGTATGTACCACCATATCAACAACCCTTTTACTGAGTGGAGTGGTCACTTTACTGCACCTCTAGCATACCAGTACACACTGGTTCTTCCTTCTGCATGAAGATGGTCACCTAGTTGTCACCAATGACAACACATAAACTCTTCTCCCATACCAGTCCATCTTTAATTCTGATTGACATCACACTCTAATGCTAACAACATCTTGTTTACTTAGTTGACATCAATGTCAGTGATACTGGTAACATCCTATACTAGTTATCAATGACAACACAATGCCAACAAGAAGAACAAAACAATCTTTGGTGTTGCAATGACTATGATGACTGAAGCTAAACTACCTAATATCTATTGGAGAGAGGCTATCAATACTGCTATATACACTTTCAACATAGTACATATTAAAGATGATATTGGTAATACTCCTTATGAATTATGATTTGGTCATACTCCTACTATCATATATTTCTGAATTTTTGGAAGCAAATGTTACATTAGAAGAGATGATGCATTAGGTAAGTTTGATCCTAGAAGTCATGAAGGAATATTTTTGGGTTATTCTACTAAGAGTAAAGCATATAGATGTTATAACAAAATATTGAATAGGATAATGGAAAGCATAAATTTCAAGGTGGGTGAGCATGGAAGTAATCAGATCAAAGCTTATGATTATGGACTAGAAGATGAATTTATCAAACCTGAATAGGTAATGTAAGAATCAATTCAGAGTAGTGAACCTGTGACTCTTATAAGATCAAAAAATTCAACAGTGACAGAGGAAAAACATAATGAGTCAGAAAATAAAGAAAATTCAAAGACTCCCAGGTATGTAAAGCTAAATCATTCTAAATATCAGATCATTGGAGATAAAAGGAAAGGTGTGATGACTAGGAGAAGGTTAGTTGCTGAAGAGGTATGTTTAATTTCACAAATTGAACTGGAATCTTTTATTGAGGTGAGTAAGGATGAAAATTGGATAAAGCAATGGAAGAAGAATTAGATCAAATTGAAAAGAATAAGACATGGGAACTTGTACCTAGACCTAAAGACAAGAATATTATTGGAACTCAGTGGATTTTTAGGAATAAATTGAATGAGGAAGGTAAAGTGGTAAGGAACAAGGCTAGATTGGTTTGCAAAGGCTATTCTCAGGAAGAAGGTGTTGATTATGGAGAGAATTATGCTCCAGTTGCTAGAATTGAAGCGAGAAGACTTTTTATTGCTTATGTTGCACACAAGAACTACAAAGTATATCAGATGGATGTTAAATGTGCATTTCAGAATGGAAAATGCAATGGAGATCTTGAAGAAGAAGTTTACATTGAGCAACCTAATGAATTTTCTTTATTAGAAGACAAGGACATAGTTTGCAGGGTAAAGAAAGCTTTATATGGACTAAAACAGGCCCCTAGAGCATGGTATGCTAGATTGGATAAGTATCTTTCAAAATTTGGCTTTAGTAAGGGTAATGTTGATAGTAACTTATATTAAAAAATTGAGCATGATGACATATTGATTATTGAAGTCTTTGTGGATGATATCATTTTTGGAGGAGGAGAAGGTTTATGCATGAAATTTGCTGATGATGTGAAGAATGAATTTGAAATGTCTATGATTAGTGAAATAAAAAATTTCTTAGGCTTATAGATTATGCAAACTGATAAAGGTATTTTCATTTGTCAAACTAAGTATGTGAAGGAGTTACTTAAGAAATTTGGACTTGAGAATTATAAACCTGTCGGTACTCCTATGATAACCTGTTGCAAATTGTCAAAGGATAGAGAATCACCTAAAGTGAATCCGAGAAGATACAAATCAATTATTGGTGGATGTTGTACCTAACTCAGAATAGACCCGATATAATGAATGTTGTTTGCATTTCTTCCAGATTTTAGTCAGATCCTAGAGAGACTCATGATATTGTTGTCAAGAGAATATTAAGATATTTGGTAGGTACAACAAACTTTAGGGTTATGGTATCCTAAGGATGATGACTTCACATTATGTGTATGTGTAGATTCTAATTGGGAAGGAGATGTGGATGAGCGAAAGAGAACTACTGGCATAGTATTGTTTCTTGGGAAGAAGTTGATTTCATGGCTTAGTAAGAATCAATCATGCACTTCATTGTCTACTGCTGAAGCAGAATATGTTGCAACTACTACCAACAGTACTTAGATTTTATGGATGAAACAAATATTAAAGGACATAAGGGTGAGTTATGATAAGCCTATTGTTATTCACTATGATAATACTGCTTCTATTAATAGGTCAAAGAATTTGGTATTTCATTCCAAATCAAAACACATTTCTATAAAGTATAATTTCTTGAAGGAAAAGGTTGAAACAAAGGAAGTCAGATTGGTTTATGTGCCTACTAAGGAACAAATTGCAAACATTCTAACTAAACCAGTACCTAAAGACACTTTTGAATAACTCAAAAATCAATTAGGGGTTACCAGCTCTCTAAAAGAGACTTAGAGATGCAGGGATGCATCAATCTAGTGAGCTTATCAAAGATAGTTTTTTAATTCGGGTTGATGAATTTGGTGCTACTACTCATGGGGAGTAGTCTATTGTTTGGTTTAGTATTCTTGGTTTGGTATTCATCTTGTGTCATTAATGTCAAAAGGGGAGAGAGGTATCCATGTGAAAACTATCAGATCTTTTTTGGAGAGAGGTATTCATGTTAATATAAGGGGGAGATATATTTCAGTTTCATCTTTTGAGAGAATGTTGGCATTCCTTGGCACTTGGATGTTTTTCACATTCAGTGTTGCCATCAATGCCAAAGGGGGAGATTGTTGGCAATATGCTGGGTTTGGTTAAGTGTTGTCATTGATGTCAGTAGTGTATCCTGGTTAGATCTATCCTGATTAGTCTTGGTGATCATCCTATCTTTGGCTATGATTTTTATCTGGTATGATCAGATCTCTGGAATCACTTTTGGATGCTTATTCTAATGGTTATATTCTTTCTATATTCTAGTGGTTTCATGATTTTGTTATCACTTTTGGTATCTATCAGTACCCGGCCTATTCTTGGCTTTCCTAGCTTTGTTTTGGCTTTATCGACTTCCGACATTCCCTGTTAGCTTTACCGATATGCACTATTTAGTGACTTCATCTGTGGATTTGGGGTCTGACTTATGGATAGAATTTCTATCATGCTATTGGTTCTTTTTTATCATATCCTGAGTATTTGATGACTTTACATTGGATGGTGTGTTGTTATGGTGGTCCTATTTGGATCCAGTTAAACTTTCGTTGAGGGTTTCTACTGACTAGTGAAGCATGTTGGATTTTGGTCTTAGTGGAATTCTCAGTGGATTTAATTGTTTTGTTACTTGATTTAGGTCCATGCTATGTAATGTAAATCATAATATTGGTATGGTAGTATAGTGTGATGTAACTTTTGTAATTATGGGTTTAGGGTTCAGCTGACCTTGTAAATAAGGTTGATGATCTATATTTATTGGTGACTTATTCATGTAATTGACATAATGGATGGATTGATGGTTATGGTTGGTTAAGTTGGCATTATAAGAGGTTGGTTCATGAGTGAACAAGTCACATCATTCAGAAGAAGGTTGGAAAGGTTTTGTATTGCAGGGAAGACATAAATGCTTAACTGAAAATATATCAGGCATTTGTAGATGCTACTTTTTAGTTTATTCCTTTCTGGATTGTAGTATGAAGATTTTGTAAGTCAGTGAGACTTCCCTTTGTGATGAGCAGTGTTCTCTACTCTATTGGCCTTTTTGCATGTGCAGACCCCATTGTAATCATTCACAATACTGTTGCAAAGTATTCATATGATTGTGGGTAGGGTTTCCCACCATGGCTTTTCCCTTTCTGGGTTTTCCATGTCAAAATATTGGTGTTATGTGTGTTGTGCTTTCATGTTATATTCCTCATTGAGTTATCCTCCAATTTAAGGTTCATAATTGTATTGATTGCTATTATTGTTAGTAAACTAATTCACCCCCACCTCTCAATTTAATCTCGATATTAGAACATTCTAACAATTACATATTTAATTTAGGAACCCACAATTAGTCTTATACACACACATGCAACCTAGCTACATGACTCTAAATTAGTCTGTGTATTGATTCCATCATGACATTTTAACTCCATGGGCTATTATTTTTTTTAAGATGATACTCTCTCTCTAACATAACAAAATATTGATGATTCTAATTACACTTGAATATATAGTTCTCAATGTTCACAATTGACACTCATTTGGTTTAGTTGTGTTGTCATTGATGGAAACACACATCATTTTGGGTTGGATACTCACCGATATTCATTGTTTGTCAATCATCATTCTAGTCATCTGACATGCAAGGAAAGTAACAACCAACAAACAAGGGTAACTGATAAACTAGCTACCAGTTTATGAGGCCGACATAGGAGATTGATCCGACAAGTTTACACAACAACAATTAGCGGCATAGGTTGCGGAGTTTAATGCATTTATTTTTGTCTAGGCCGATATGTAAATTAATTGTAATATCATTGTAAGTTGCAATAAGGCATTTATGTTTATGATTGGGAAGGGTATTTAAGTCAGTCCGGTTAGGTTATTTTGAATAGATATGAAATGTATAGTGATGTGATATTGTGCAAGCGATGTTGGTTGACTAAATGCGAATCTAATATTTTGTAGTTGGTCTTGGTTATTGGTTTTGAGGTTTGGGATGCGAAGTAAGTTACCGGTAAGGGAGGACATAATGAAAAGCGATACAAATAGTTCTTGAACCGAAACTCATCCAGCATAGTAGATGCATTCTCTAACTTCAAAATTTTGTTTGTAACTCCATATTTGGTGTTTGTAGTCAATGAGGCTCTTTTTGTGATGAGCAGTGTGCTCTATGTTGTTGACCTTCCTTCATGTGTAGGACCCTATTGTAATATTTATTCATTTGGTCAGTGGATAGATATTGTGGGTCACCAATCCCACCATGGTTTTTTCTCTTTGAGGTTTTTCACATATAAATCTATGTGTTATGGTGTATGTTCTTGTGATTGCATCATTTCTACTTGCTATTGTGTTCTTTTATAGTTACCCATTACTAAAATACGTTGTTAATAAGGTTAAAATTGACCTCACTGGTAGAACACTGATTAATCACCCCCCCTCTCAGTGTTCTTGGATTCCAACAATTGGTATCAGAAAACCTTTGGGACAAGAAAGCAAAAGGAATATGAAGTTTAGATAGGTTTCAACAAGAAGAAAAGGGAAGGAAAAATCAAGAAGGTCAGGGAAGCTGTATAGAAGATGTCCTTTGAAATCAAGCAAATCATTGGCCTAGTAGAAGGTTCTTCTCTGGCAGTAGTTCAAGCCTCACTGACAACAACAACAGGCAAGGGTGTAGTGAAGAGGAAGAAACCAAAAACTTATATTGCCCCTGTTGCATCCGGTTCTGATACTGATGATGGGCCCCCAAAGATTCCCAAGACTTACATACAGATTCAGAGGGAGAAGCCTCAGGAAGGAAAGAAACATGAAGTAAAGGTCACCCCTCCAACAATCCCAGAGAAAATTTTTAAGGAGAGGAAACCCACAAAGAAGACGAAACCGATTAAGGAGTCTACTTCTACTCTCGACAAGAAGAAGAAGAAATAAAATATAGATATAGCTCTCGAATCTGGTAAGAGTATTGAAGTCATTCCTCCTCTCTTAGTTGCTGAATTGATTGATCAAATAACTAAAGATGGAATTTTGAGTAATATCAATCATTACTATGTACATATGGATGATAAGGAACAAATGGTGATTAAGGAAGGAGTTTTGTTATACTTAGATAAATATAAGAAGGCATTAATTGAGATTGAAAAACAAATATGGGCAAAATTATGTAACACATTAGATGCTAGGAGATTGTCTGCAGTTGAAGAGGATAAACATATAAATATGTAGGAGTTATTGACTATTTGTGGTGCTATCACTGATGAGGAGATGCAACAGTATCTAAAATATCCAAACAAAAAAATATTTTGGAGCAAACACCAACATGTCAGTGTGATGGTGGGTAGAGTTAATGAAATAGTTAAGGAGACACATGAGGCATGGGTAAAGTTATTTGTAGATAAACCTGGATTCTTTACATCACCAGAAGTCCCTCCAAAGTCTAACACTCTAGACATACCTGTAGATGATAAGGGGAAAGTTATATTGGGTATGGATTCACCGGTTTTGGAATATAAACTCTGAGAGAATGTTCCTCTGACAGAAGCACCTATACATAATGTAGAGAAACCAGTAGATAATATTGAAACTGTACGTGATAAGCAAGATACACCAGAATAAAACATTTTCGATATAGAGGTCATTGATGTGGATACAAAAAATAAGCAGGTTAAGGATATTGAACCTCCGACAACAAATGTATATATAGAAGAGGATAAGGCTGAGCAGGTAACTGGACCAAGTGGTGAAGCCACCAGTGCCATTCATTGGGTTGGAGAGTCTAGTCATTCATTGTTGGCACTTGGCTCATTTGGTCAAGTTGATTTTGGACAGAAGAATATTGAGAAACTAAGCAGTTTTGAATTGATGTATGTTGTATTTGAGAAGTTAAGGAAGGAAGGGTCTGAAGACAAGCAAGTTATTGAGTAGGCTAACCCAGTTTTGCAGCAGCTTGCACTAGAATATAAGGTAGATCATATTGGAAGCCCATCTAGAAAATTGAAAGGTTTGACAGAGCATATTTCCAAAGAGTTTAAAACTCTTCAATAGATATCAAACCAATAGTTAATAGAGAGGTACAATGCAGCTAGGATGATCACCTATGACAATATGATCACATCAAATGAGGCCAAGATGACAAAGGAGCTAACAAAGATTGATGAGGCTCTTAATCAGTGCAGTTGTATATATAGGTCTTGTACTAACACCAGAAAACTTACATCTAACCTGGAGGTAAAAATAAAAGTGGCAAAGGCCTAGTTGGAACATCTAGCTAACAATTTTGATGGTACTCAGTCATTGACCAGCGCTATTGATGGTCAAATTTTGGTTACAGAATTTGAGATATTAGCCTTGGAGAAAGATATGGATAGATTAATCCGGTGAGTAAGGGAATTGAGAGGGTTAGTAAGTCCCTGATTGAACACTTTGTTACTTCATAAGCGGGAAAGTATAGAATTGATGAATAAACCCACATCGACAAACCCAACAGAAGAACTACATGCATACATTCTTAATGGGTTTGTATCTATTTTGGGAACATTGAAAACTGGTTGGGATACTTACTTAGGATTTTTGAAGGCTGCTTACCTGGATATATTCAAGTACATCTAGATCCAGTAAACACATTTGATTTCATTCTTTCATTCATTTGCCCTGCCCTTTGTCATTGATGTTAAAGGGGGAGAGGTTGATGTGAAAAATGTTAAGGGACATAAGAAGTAATCTATAGCTCAGGGGGAGAAGGGTCAGTTTTGGTCATTAGTTTTGGGAGGAACCGGAACAACACTTCAGCAAACCATTTTTCACATGAGTGTTGCCATCAATGTCAAAGGGGGAGATTGTTGACAATTGACACTCATTCGGTTTAGTTGCATTGTCATTGATGGCAACACAGATCATTTTGGGTTGGATACTCACATGTATTCATTGTTTGGCAACCAAAATTTAAGTCATCTAACATACAAAGAAACTGACAACCGACAGACAAGGGGAACCAGCAAACTAGGAGCTGGTATATGAGGCCACCATAGGAGATTGATCTGATAGGTTTCCATGGCAACAATCAGCGTCATCGATCATGAAGTTTAATTCATTTATTTTTGTCTAGCCCGACATTTAAATTAATTATAATATCATTGTAAGCTAACATAAGGCATTTATGTTTATGATTGGGAAAGGTATTTAAGTCAGTCCGGTTAGGTTATTTTGAATAGATATGGAATGTATAGTAAAGTGATATTATGCGACCGATGTTGATCGACTAAATGTGAATCTAATATTCTATAGTTGGTCTTGGTTATTGGTTTAGAGGTTTGGGATGTGAAGTAAGGTATCGATAACGGAGGACATAGTGAAAACCGGTACAGAGAGTGTTTGAACTAGAACTCATCCAGGATTTTAGATGCATTCTCTTAGTTTAGAATTTTGTTTGTAACTCCATATTTGGTATTTGTAGTCAGTGAGGCTCCTTTTGTGATGAGAAGTGTGCTCTAGGTTGTTGGCCTTCCTACACAAGCAGACCCCTATTGTAATATTTATTCATTTGACCAGTGGATAGATATTGTGGGATACCAATCACACCATGATTTTTCCTCTTTGTGGTTTTCCACGTATAAATCTTTGTGTTATGGTGTATGTTCTTGTGATTGCATCATTTCTACTTCTTGCTATATTCTTTTATGGTTACCAGTTACTGAAATACTTTGTTAATAAGGTTAAAATTGATCTCATCGGTAGAACACTAATTCACCACCGCCCCCCCCCACTCTCTCAGTGTTCTTGGATTCCAATAGTCAAAACAATCATTAGTTAATTATACTTAACAAAATCAAGTTATCTACCTAATTGTTTTCATTTAATCAATTTATACAATAGTCTAATGATTAAACTACACTAATTTAATGGGTTATGACATAGAAAAACAATGTGTCTCATAATCATGAATGCACAAACCATTGATATCAATATTTTCTTTTTTGTACTAAATATTTCTAATATTAAATAAGTTTCAATGTACAGCTCCCATATGAAATATTGAACCAATGTCACATATAACTCTACAAATGAAACCAAATAAACATTTAATGTGGTAAATATTATAAAATCAAAAGTATCACAGTTTACTATGGAGATATTCTCCATGGCTTTGAAGTTGACTATATCCTCCATGGCTTTGATGTTAGAAACCAAGTTAAGAATATCCAAATTCCTCACAGAGAAAAAACTGGCAAGAACAAAAAGGTTTAGATTTTATAAAATTTTCAGCGTGACTTTGTATTTTGTAATTACGTTTTTCATTCTTTTATATTTTAAATTTTTCACAAATGCATATAATAGATGCAATTAAAATGTTTATATATATAAACATATGTATTTAAAGTTATCAGATATATAATATAAACTATGTATAATATTTATTTATTGTCTCACTTCAAGATTCTAAGTATATTAAATTATGTTTGTGGTTAAAATTGCAGATTTATTTGGTAGGTAGATATTTTGGAAAAAGACGTTTGCCAGAAAGATACTTGAAGAAAGTTGAAGGACACATGAGCCATTTCCATGGTCATAAGATAATTACGTCTTTGACATTCAGAAGTCTTTGACGGCCAGACTTCTGATTCAGTTGCATACCTGAATAACCTGGGCAATTTACATAACTTATTTCAACTTATTTTTAGTAGTATGAATTTCCATCTATCTTGTTCAACGACTTCTATGTAAGTAGGCTTGCTTGTCACTCTTTGGGGGCTGAAAAAATCAGTTTGTTATGTGTATGTAGTATCTTTTAGTCTTGATTCTATACATCACATTTCTTGGTTCTTCTAGTATGGGTTATGTTGCCATATAACCAAGTCCTCTAATTTAAATGTTGTGGGATATACAATCTATGCAATAGCTTTCTCTAAGTGAACTTACAAGTCAACATTTTCTATAAAACTATCCCATTCATGCAAACAACTCCTTTCAAAAAATAAAAAATAAAAAAACAAAGATATAAGTATAAAACAAAACAATAGATTAAAAAAAAAGTTTTGTGGTGGGAACCCTAATAAGATGGGGAAAGTGTCTAACATTCCTGTATCCAATGAGGAATGTGTGGTCAAAGAACACCAAGTGGACATTCCTGTTGTGTTACTAAATTGAGCCTTTTTCTGGTTGGTCAGTTCCTTGTGTTTTGCCCTTTTTTGGATCAAGTAAGAAAGTCAGTAGTAGCTAAATGGAAAATGAAAGGAAACATTTCTATTAATGCTATGTCAAATGGACTTTTCCTTTTCAGTTTTATTAATCAAGAGGATCTCGCCTGCATCCTTATGGATGGACCTTGGGCTTATGGAAGAAGCAACTTTGTTTCCTTGTGTAATTGGAAGCCAAATCTTGACCCATGGAAGTACTTAGGAGTTGTGGCTCCAACATGGATCCATCTGTCTGGTCTTCCCCTAGAGTTTTGGAATTTGGGAGTTATTAAGGGAATTGCTAACTCGTTTGGTAAATTCCTTGTTGTTGACCGCATCACTTGAAAACCAAGTCTAGATTGTTGTTTGCTACAATATGTGTGAATGTAGCTATTAACTCTATGTTACTGACAAAGATAACCCACCTTTCTAGATTGGCCTCGTGGATCTAGCTGACTAAGTATGAGAACGCTAAGGCTTTTTGTCAAAGCAGTAATAGATATGGGCACCTTAGCACATCGTGTAAGAAAAAATTGGGGATGAAGCAACAACCCCCTAGAGTTACAAATAAGCAATAGAATGATCCAGGTTTGATCCCTAATGGTGATCAGATACAGTGTTTGACTATAGGTCAAGGCCCCTCTAACCTGGAGATTAAGAAAAACTTGGTTCAGGAGAAGAAAAATAAGTTGATGACCTCACAAACTCTTCATCAAATAGCACCAAGATGGGTGGAAATATTCCACTTCCCATTATTAACAACCTTGCAGACCAAATGCAAAATACTACCCTGAAGGTAGGGGAGATAGTGATTGATCTGAGTCAGAACCCAGTTCAACAAAAGATTGCAACTAGGGAAGATGAGCTCGAGGCAACAAAGAAAAGAGAGTTAAAGGACTCTACCCATGATAAGGAAAATATAATTTTAGAAAATCAAATGAGGACCCCCAAGAAGAAAAGAAATGAAGGTTTTGCAAAACTTAAGGAAAACTTACAAATCTTAGGATTTTATCCAATCGCTCCGACTACCAAGTCAAAATTCTGCTTCTTAGATGATGAGAGTGATGACAAAGAATGGACCTAGGTTAAAACTAAGAATAAAAAGAAGAAAAAGGTGGGTGGGGGTAGAGAGGGTAAATTAGGGATACCTTCTCAGAATGATTCTAGGATGAAGGATGCAACCCAGGAAGTTGTAGAGGAAAAACAAAGAACCTTGGATGGTTTCTCTGAGAACAAAAAGAAGAAAACTTAACTTATCCTAGATGTGGGATATTTCTTCTACTCAGGTGAGTAGAGTTCTTTGTGTTGTGTTCAAATTAAGATTTTATCCTGGGATATGAGGGGATTGAATAGTCCCCTAAAAAATCATGTGCTTACACGTACGTTGATGAAACAAAAAGTGGATATTCTTTTGATTCAGAAGAACAAAATGAAAGTGGTCATTTTTAAGAAGGCTATTAACTCCTTTTGGGCCTCTGCTACTTTCCCTGCAAGTGATGAGAAGGGTGCTTCAAGAGGAATTTCTACTCTTTGGAACTCATCCTTCAATGAAGGCACTCTAATTCATTTGGCAAAAAGGTGCTTGATAGTTAAGATGTGGGACTTGAGAAATCGGCTGCAATGGTTCCTAATTAATGTTTATGCTCACAATGTGAGATCCCCATGTACTACCCTTTGGTCCCCTCTATCCAACCTCATTGTGAATCAAGTGAATTCTCTATGGATGGTGGTGGGAGATCTCAATTCACCACTTTATCCCTTAGAGAAATTGGGAGGCATAGAGGACTACTTTGAGAGTATGACTAATTTAGCTAATTTTATTTCGGCTATGAGTCTTATGGATATCATCCTCAATGTTTCCAGATGTTGGAATTCTACACTCACATGAGAATGGTTGATGTTGTCATTGATGGTAACCAACCGGTAACAGGATTCTATAGGTTCACTGGCATCATAGACATCATTCATCAGCGCCGACATGAACAACAAATTTATTCCCCAGCATTTAGTTTACATCGGCAATGAAGCATACCGGCACTCAGGCTAACATGGGATAAATTTTTGTTTATGTGAATTGTATTATAATATAATTAATTATTTGTAAAGACTCATATATGTATGAGATCTCATAGGTCATTTTTGATATAGCATAGAGAGGCAATTATGTAATGGTGTTATGTAGAAGATAGCGAAAATATTTTGTAATAAGGTAGATAGGCTATGTGAATGAATATCATTCATTGATAGGTTTTTCATTATGGTTTTTGGCAGAGCTTAAACTGGTATTGAATCAAGCATTGCAGATGCTATTTTGAGCAATACATTGTCTTGGATTTAATTATCCATTTTGTAGTCAGTGAGACTCTTTCATTGAGCAGTGAGCTCTAGGCTATTAGCCTTCCTGCATGTGCAGGCTCCTATTGTAAGTAATATTTATTCATATCAATTGGCTAGTGAGTAAATATTGTGGGTCACAAATCCCATTGAGGTTTTTCCCTTATCAGGTTTCCTCGCCAAAATATCTTGTGTTATGGTGTGCATTTATGTTGTCTTTGTTATTTCTCTTTGTTGCATTATTACTTGTTTATTGGTACATTAATTTGGGTTGCAACGTTATAAATAAGTTCAAATATTCCATTAACCGGTTAGACACCAATTCACCTCCCCCCCTCTCAGTGTCTTTGGGACTGTGATTGCATCTAACAGTCGGTATCAAAGCTTAGTAATCTATTTGCAAAAGCCTAACAACTTGAGGAAGATTTTGAAACTGGTACCGATGGAGAGTTTGAGAAAACAGTTGGAAGGCACTCTTGAAGATTTTGATGTAGAAAATTTGAAAAATATCAAACTTGAAGATGATCTAAGGACTACCCAAGAATTCATTAAAGGACTTTAGGAGAACCTGGTTATAGCACAAAATAAGAGGAAGGAACTTCATGAGAAAATGCAAAAACATGATGATGAAAAGGAAACTCTTAGGGATATTGTAGAGAAGTTGAGGCAAGAGAATAGTAACATGAGAAATGAAATGCAAGATTTAACCATGAGGCTATCTAAGGATATTGAAGATAGGAAGAAGAATAAAGAAGACTTGACTAGGAGACCTAATGATGGAGAAAATGAAAATCTGAGACTTTGTCATGAGAATGATATAAGCTAAAGATAGATCTGATTCACATGCAACATGATAAAGATGAGCGTAGGAGACAAATTGACATTCTGGAAAATGAGTTGATCACTGCAAATGAACACAAAGACATATTCAAGAAAAGTTCAGAAAGGCTTGATGAAATGCTGAAAAGACAAAAACCTAATAGAGATACATTGGACTTGGATTTGAACATGGAGAAAGTTCTAGGAATGCAAACAATCAAGATCACAACAAACCAGTAAGACAACCTAATCCTTATAAAATCAATGGGAAATGTTTTTATCCTTAGAGGGTATGGTAAAAAACTGAAAATCATGCATTCTACCCTTTGTTGATGGTGAGAAGTTATATTTTACTTAACTGGCAGGCATTTAATGCGATTGTTGGAGAATTTTTTGGTTATAAAACATTGGAAAACCCTCATTTCAATCCACCAAGCATCCGAGCATTCGAAGAGAGCACAAATTTGAGCAAAGGTATTTTAAAGGTGAAGCAGCAAGGTGTTTTCAGGCATTCAAGGATTTCAAGTCAAAAGATATTTATCTTTTGAAATGGCATCTTCATCTTCTGCACCTGAATTTATTGCAAACCCTACTGTCGTAGAGAATATTAAGCACTGTAGACCCATGTTTAGAATCATTTCTGAGATTGCAAAGCAAGATGATTCCATTAGAGCCTTTTCTAAGATTCTTAAGGGAGTTGCTTTTGCCAAAGTCCCAAGGATTTATATTCACTGCAACATAGAGAATTTAGGGTCAGATGACTTGAGGAACATGTACAGAAATGTTATAACTGATGAACAAGGTTTGCTCAAGCTAGAGCATAAGATTGTTGAGGATTTAGGATTTGTTGAAATTCTAAACATTCTTGAATTTCCAGATAAGATAATTCATCTTGTACTAAGGAAAGTTCAAGGGGAGTTTGTGTGGCTAGATTCTATTTTTAAAATCTCTAAGGTAGCAATCAAGCTAGTTACTGGTTTACCCTGAACTGGTACTAGGCCTGACAAAATGAAGAAGATACCAAACAAGGGTGTTATGGACCTAACCAAAGCTACATTTGACAACATATATCTTAGGGTTAATGATATCACTGATGCAAATGTGAAATATGTGAGCATTGTATTTGGATATAGAGTTACACATGCAAATAGGTTAAATTTTGTTTCTAGTTTGTGTATTCATAGTGCATATGAGATGGTTAAGAAAAATACAAAAAGTGATATTTGTGAGTGGCTTAAGGATGAATTGCTTGATAATTTGAAAAAGATTAAGGGTGACAAGAAGGGAACATTCCATTTTGGGAATCTACTTGTGTGTTTAATGCTTTACTTCACAAAGGAGATACTCGACATTGGTCACAAGGACTTTTCATATGACATCTCGGTCGGTAGATAGATCATAGAAACTATTACCGACATTGGTGCTAACACTGATGACATGATAAAAGCCTATTTCAAAAACTTCCAAACCAAAATGAAGGCTACAGAAAGGATACCGCAGAACATTGTGGACAAGTATGACAAGAAAATTTGTTTTGTAATCAAAAGAGATGAAACATGGATGGAAGTTGTTACTCCTAGAACTTTTTGGATTACAGAGATAAGATATGAAGTTGATCTAAATATTCTTGAGGCTTATGCTAAGACACTTCTTGATGCACCTAGGGAACCCTCTGAAGAAATTTTTGGCAGTGCTGAGACTATTGAGAGTGTTGTTTCAATGCAAAAGTAGAGAAAAAGAAGAGAAAAATTAATCAAAACTGCATCCAAGATGGCTAAGGAAGTTAAGGCAATAATATCAAAAGGACAAAGGTAAAAATAAAATCGGTAGTGTACCTATTATAAAGGTCATAGATAACCTTTCTCCACCGCAAAAGGATACCCCACCAATAACTTTAGAGATACTGGTACATACAGATAAGTAGCCAAATAAGGAGACTAAAGACATAACACATGATGATACTAACCTGGATTCTGAAATTCTCTTTACTATGAATGTAGATACACAAAATTTTAATATTGTTATGGACAAAGAGACTACAAAGGTTAAGACAGCTGATGCTACAAACATTGAGGTCTCTGAGCCACCAGTTAACACTGCCGACTCTCAGAACATTGAAATACCAGTTGAAGCTAAGAATCCTGACACTGAGAAACCAACAGATGCAGACGTAATAACACACTGAGAAACCGGCAATTGTAAATGATGGTAACAAGGAAGAAATTATTAAGGTAATGTTAGTGAAAATATTTGTCCTTCAAAAATGAATATTCAAATTAACTCCCAATGCCCAGAATGAAAAACAAAAAGCACTAACAGTTGGATCGATTATCATGAGATTGATAATCTTCCTCTGAATTTTACAGGGTACAGCTCCCTGGTGAGATATTCAATAAATTAATTGGTTTTAAACCACACATTTGCTTTTAACCGGAAAGCAACTAAAGGAACTAACACCTACTCATAACCATGAAGTAAATGTGAAGATGATTGAATACTAAATAAAGTGAATGTAGGAAAAAGAAAACACAGTTCATATTCCCAACACCCATAGAAAATAACTAAAGAGGTAGGAGCACATATCCTTCCCAAGAGGTGATTTAATCTGAAAACAAAATTCCAGAATTAATCACATCTACAACTTGTCATGACAAGAATGGTATTGAAAAATAATATTAATGAGACAAAGCTCAATAAAATCTGAAGACAACAATAAAGAATTCAAAGATTTCTAAATGCCTTCTTCATTCCTTCAATATCAAAAATGAGTTCCAACACTCATGTTCTGTACATAGCAATTGTAGGAAAAGAAAACATGCCCCTGCTATAATTAAAAACTCAGAAATTATTGCCCTTTCCTGTAGCACACAGACTATCGAAAAAAGAAACCTCTTTTCCCCTTTCTTTTGCATATTTATCCATCTTTTCCTCTTGGTGAGACACTTTCAGTTCCAAAAATTAAATCCTGGCATATCATATGTTGACAGTTGGATATAAATAACTGTCTTCATTCCTTCAACACTTTCTTGGCTTCAATATAATATTTAATCATAATGTTTTAATTTGAAAACATTATAACTTAAAATATATAATATTTATGAATTAACTATGGTCTCCATCGTTACAAATATAAGTCATGCCTAGTTAATATTTGAAAATAGGAAACTTGGTTGTTGTTGGTCACTTTGGACAGACCCGCACTCAGTCCACCATATCTTTTGAAGGAGATGTAATTTGGTTAATCTCTCTAGTGGAAACATGCACAACTTGTCTATGCACAACATATCCAAAAATGGGAAAAATCCAACAGTGGAATAAAAATATATGCCCCCCGCAACATGACGGTTTTTCTGTCACAAAAATCCGAACTTGATATTGTTTGTAGTGCAAGAGCTATGTGTGTCTTGGCAACTCCATGATTTCATTGATCTGTACAAGCAAACTAGAAAAAGAAAACTATTGGTATGATCAACAACATAAAAATACAGGCCTAATCTGAATTCATTATAATATCATCACATCCCATAATTGAAAAATATGACAGCTATGAAGAAGAAGGCATGACAAAATGTTAAACATCTGTGCGAGCCATAGTTGTTCTCTTTCTTGATATTAAGTGGGGTGGCTTTATTTGCAACTAAGTGTCTTGCTATTCATCCAAATGAAAGTCTCTTTCCTATTAAAACTCAAGTTCCTTGATAATATTTACAACTAATGGGGCTGGTGATATATGGTAAACCTTGTGCTCTGAACTCTTACACTTTGGAAACTGCTTGAACTTTTGGAACCTATTGAACTACTGTGAACCATTTTGAACCTGCCTAAACTGAATGAACCTGCTTGAACTAAATGAATCTGATTGAATTGAATGAGCCTTCTTGAACTGAATGAACTTGACTAAACTGAATGAACCCAACTGAACTAAATGAACTTGCTTGAACTTAATGAACCCAATTGAACTGAATGAACCTGCTTGAACTGAATGAACTCGACTGAACTAGATGAACCTGATTAAACTAGATGAACCCGATTGAACTGGTTCAAGGGGGTTCAATGGTTTAGAAAGTTTTAAAGACATTCTTTTTCACTTAACTAGAACTTAACATAGAACTTTTAAGGGAAAAAGTCTATGGAGACATGATACACAACTAGAGGGGCCCGACTTAAAATTTTTTAATTGGGTGGACCACAAGTGGGCCAACAGGTAATTAGTCAAGTATCTATGGAAAAGAAAGTTATTGCAGAATTGAGCAGATCCCCTATAGATTTTAGACCTACAAATGTAATAGATGTTCTTTTGGATTCAATTAAGAGGATCACAGAGTGTAACGCCTTAGCATACAAGGCTATTGATAATACATTACCTATTTTGAAAATGATTACACCGACATGTATGGTAGATCATATTGATAGATCTTTGGGTAAATTGGACACATTGTCCAAATTTATTGCTTCAAATGTTCTAATTGTAGATAAGGTCAATGAAGAAACCATCAAGAAAAGGGTAAATAAAGAAAAAGGTGAATTCTTTGAGAAAACTATCAAGGACTATACTAAGCATATTGATTCCTTATTAACGATACTTAATTCCACAATTTTGGAATACAAAGAATTATATAAGGAAGCTTGTAAGTCTCACCACTTGACTGAAGACAATGATGACAAGATTAAGGAAGCACAAAAGGAGATAGATAATAAAGTAGACAATATGATAGGTTCTTTAGAACTTACCTCAGTTTTTTTAACACAAAATGGCAGTTTTTGAGGAAAAGATAGAGAAATTGGAGTAGGAAAGAGCAAGGATAAGGTTGAAGGCCAGGGAACTGAAAAACAAACTTGGTCCAAAATTAGACAGTCTTATAACTCAGCAGGTTGAGCTATCTAAAGCAATAATTCAAGGAGAACGATCACCGAAGAAACATATGCATTATCTGACTAGCATGATCCAGGAGACAAAAACCATTATCTTTGACAGTAATAAATCCATGCAAAGCCTGAATCTACTTTTGGCAGATATCTTTCAATTATACTCAACTGGTTACAGGCTACGAGGTATAATTTTAGTACTCTTTGAATATTTTTGACATCCTTTGTCATTGATGCCAAAGGGGGAGTAGTATGGAGAAAAATGCACAGAAGAGATCACTTGCTTAGGGGGAGCACACTCTTTTTGAGGATCAATTTTGGACTTCATTTTTGGATAACTATTTTTGGATTTTTCTCATGAGTGTTGCCATCAATGCCAAAGGGGGAGATCATTGGAATTCTACACTCACATGAGAATGGTTGATGTTGTCATTGATGGCAACCAATCCCACCGAGATTTTCCCTTATCGGGTTTCCTCACCAAACTATCTTGTGTTATGGTGTGCATTTATGTTGTCTCTGTTATTTCTCTTTGCTACATTATTACTTGTTTATTGGTACATTAGTTTTGGTTGCAAAGTTATAAATAAGTTCAAATATTCCATTAACCGATTAGACACTAATTCACCCCCCCCCCCCCCCCCCCCGCCCCCTCTCAGTGTCTTTGGGACTATCATTGCATCTAACACTAGATTCACATGGTCAAATAGAAGGCAAAAGAAGAATTTGCTCTGAGTTAATGGCATGGAATATCTGGAAAGAGAAGAACAAAAAAGTGTTTAGGGATGAATCTGGGAGCCACAAGGTGCTATTCAATATTATAAAACAAGAAACTACGGAGACCATCAATGTGGGAAATCCAAGAATTTCTAAAGTTACTCCTTTCTTACTAAACCTTATAATAAAACAAAAACTAGGAATTGATCATAATCTCCTAAGGATAAACTAGCATACCATGATTGTAAGGAAGGGTTGTATTTTGATCCCATCTGAGGAGGGGTGGCTCAAATGTAACTTTGATGGTTGTTCAGAAGGAAACCCAAGAGCTTTGGGAGCTAATTTGGGAAGAGGCACAAACAATAAAGGTGAAGCTATAATGGCTTCAATGGGAATTACTCGGATACATCATCATAAAAGGAGAAATATGATCCTTGAGGGTGACTTGAAACTTATTGTAGATTTTTTGAATGATATTATCAATGCTCCTTGGGAGATAACATGAATTATCCAAAATTGTAAAATTTTATTTAAGGCTTTTAGCAAAGTAAAAGTTCAACACCAATATAGGGAATTTAATGTAGCTACAGATGATATTAAAAACCAGGGGTTAACAAAAATAGGATGGTATTATTTTTATTTTAATGAGAGCTCAAGGGGATTAAAAAAATCTTAGCCAAGGAAAGGGTAATCCCCTAATGGGGTGACATTGTCAACTAGACAATGAGGATGGGAGGTGGCAGTTTTTTAAATTTTGAATGAGTGCCAAGAATTATAAAATTCAAATTTTCCGCTTTTTGTCCTACAATCTACTGAGTAGGATGATGATTACTTGGCTACTTGGGATGGTGTGTAACTTGCAAAGATGGTAGAAGGATGATGTGAAGGTCATAAATTTGAAGGATCTTGAGGAATGTACAAGATAGATCAATCCTTACTTCATAGGGTTTTTAAAAGATAACAAAATCATTTATGGGAAAGGTGGTGATTTCAATTCCCTAACTAGCTTAAATTATAATAATGAGAAAAGAGAGTTTGCATGTGTGGACAATGAATCTCATCAAGACAAAAAGGACTTTTTAAAAAAGTATTGCTTAAGAAAAAAAAGTGACTATAAAATCTAAAAAACTCCATGAGTCAATTTCACATATGTTTGTTGTATTCTACAAAGATAGAGATCAATATAGGGGGTCCTCTCAAAAGCACAAAATAAAAAAACTGTGATGGATTGCAAAAAAATGAAGAAATTTGGGAGCTCCTTCTCAATGTTGGTTTAAGCCCTTATTTTTTTCTATGAAGGGGTATAATAGAGCTTTATCCATGAGATTCTACAACTCGTGCTAAGATGGTGTTGTCACTGTGGGGAGCATTACCTTTGTGGTTTCTCTAGAGTTTATTGTAGAGGTCACTAGGTTAAATAATGAAGGCAAAAAAGTGGAGAGGCAAAGCAATGGTGACTAAAAAGCATATATGAAGAAGTTCTTTGAAAAGGGAGAATGGTTGGTTACCATCCAAAATGGGTATGGTCGCTCTACACTTCTGAAACCCTACCCAAATGTTATTTATTTTGTCATGAAATAACTTACTTTAGAGGGGTGTTACACAACTATACATGGGTACCATTTCCTAATTCTTAATCATACTAGGCATGGTGAAAAGGTTAGCATTCCCTATTTTCTATTTTTTTCCTTAGAGTCATACATTGTTAATGGAGCCAATTTGTTGCTTCACCAAGGCTTAATTTACCTCATGTATACATTTTGTTTTCACCACTCCCTGAATCATAGTTGTTTGCTATCCTACCCAACAATATAGAGCAAAATAAGAAAAAAAGGGTTCCTCTATTAAGATTGAATAAATCGAATCCAAACCCCTTCGGTCTTTTGATTCTACTCCACTAGGTAATACAAAGGGTTTAAAAACCCTAATGTTGCAAGAAATTGAACCCCTAGAGGTTTCCCCTCTAAATACTAACTTAGGACAAAAGGAAAATGGAAACCCCTAAGAATAACTCGGCTAAAGCCAAAAAAGATAGGAAAAGATTTGGTGATGAAGAATATCACAATCAACCTAGACCTGCATGACTCTGATAATGAGGAAGAGAAAGAATTGGAAAAAGAAAGAAAATATGGGAGCTTAGAGGAGAGAAGATTGGCTAGGCTTCATGCAAAGGAGAAGAAAAGAAAGACTAAAATGAAAGAGATTGTGACAAACATTAAGGAAGCCCATAATTTTGAGGAGACTAAGGAGATATCCACTGACAATTCAGAGGATGAAGATTTCCAAGCAGAAGAAGAAGACCAAGAGGAATAATTTATGGAAGAACTGGAGGACAAAAGTGAAATGGACGAAGACTCTAAAGAGTCTGATGAGAGCCCATCACCCCCAACAATATAAAAGAAGATGAAATGGTCCCTTGTTCTCAGGAAATGTCATTGGATAAAGAAAACAACAATAATATAGAAGATGAGATAAAAGAGCTTAAAGAATGGGTTCTCATCAAGGATTTTATTTCTCTATATGAAATTAGTGAAAGGATAAGGAACAAGACAGTTATGGGAGTGGTGTCTGGATAGGGAAAAATAGAGAAGAAAAATAGGAAGCTGACTAAGTAGGGAAAGAAAGAAGAGGATGTGGATGGAAAGACATGCAGGAGGACACATGG
This sequence comes from Cryptomeria japonica, assembly GCF_030272615.1. NCBI lineage: Eukaryota > Viridiplantae > Streptophyta > Pinopsida > Cupressales > Cupressaceae > Cryptomeria > Cryptomeria japonica. The sequence goes on along the minus strand of NC_081413.1, from coordinate 90,728,418 downwards.
GCTATTCTGGTTGATAGGCTTAAGTGTAGTTGGAACTTGGTTAATAATGGTTAGGCACCCACCTCTTTTTTCTATTAAGTGGTTTACTTTATATACGAGGTTAGTGTTTTTTATTATGTTTACAAGATGTTTTGTCAATGTTTCTCTCCAATTAGACATTATTTTGATGATGACTATTTCTACTATATTTAATTTTGATTATGCTCATAATATTGTTATTATGATAAGAAGATGGTGGCTACTTAGAGTTAGCAGGTTTAGTTGCAGGGACATGTTAATACTCAACTATTTTTTATGGTTGACAATGGTTCTTTGTGACTAGATGTTGGTGGCCAGGGTTTTGGTGCTATTAGGTGGTTTTTCTATTTTATAGGTCCAGGTCCTTCTCCCTACTAACATAATAAAAAACAAAACAACAACAACAAACATTACATAACAGAGCATAAAACTATAGAGAAATGGTTCAATAATATTATAGTGATCTAGATTTATTATATTCAATGCAACAATGTATAAATGCAATGTTGTGTACATTGAACAATCTCATGCCTATAGTTGTGAGTTTCTTAAATTTTAATTTTTTTAGGTTTTCTAGATGTTTCTATAATATTCATATTCATTATTTTGATAGCTTTGGAAGACTGGCTTTTTTTAAAATTCTAGCAAAAGATGTTTTTATACAATCTTATTTACATTAACATCTCCCCTTAGGATTATTTATAGCACTATAATAAAGATACAAAGGAAAGGGGAACATTTCTTTAGTGTTTACCTCTAGCATGTCAAGCATTCCTTTCAATTTGAAAAAAAATTCTTCAATTTCATAGCCTTAGGAAAATACATCACCTATTTTTTTCTTAACTTAAACAAAATTATAGGTTAACAATAGTTTCTTGACCATAAAGCTCAATATGCAAGAACAATGTGGATTACCTACAACATGAATGGTACTTTAATTGTCACAAGACAATGTAGGGAAAAAAATTTGTGGAAAACCAATCAAAATAATTTTATTTAAATCCAAATTCCTTTCTTTATTGCTTCTTTTGCTTCTCTATATTCTATTCTAGATCAACAAAATGATGTCATTATTTTTACATCGGTCCATGTAATCCTAACCTAAGCCTAAAAATAGAACAATTAATATAATTTCGGTTAGCGATATCCCTACCTCTATTTGAATCTATAAATTCAACCAAATAATATTAATATTTATAAAGTTAGTGGATTCCAAATTGTATTATTTCACAAATGTATCATTTATGTCTCTTATTAGCCAGCCAATGACTTCATCTAGGTTACAAAATAAATCTAGATATGACATAGACTAGAAAACAAATATTTGGTCTAGGATGAGTCAAATAAACCAAGATACCAATAATTTATCTCTTTTAAGTGGCATATACACTCTTAGAATAACATTCTTTAGTAATCATGATTCCTTACTTAAAGGCAGTAGAACCCAACTTGTATTCAAGCATCTAAAATCTTTCAATGAGATCTAAGGCATACTTTTATTATCAAATGAAAAATCTTTCATATAGCCTTCAAAATTATAGACCAAGATAATAGTTTAGCTCACCCGAATCACTCATATGAAATGAATGTTTAATATTTTATTTTAAAATAATTTATTTTTTTCATATTCAATCTGGAACAATGAGTAAATCATCTATATAGATTGCAATAGGAACAATATTGATGAGGGCACAACCCAAAGAATAGAAAAACACAACAAAAGAGACATACAAAATCTATATGTTATTATTATCTGAAAAATATTTTCAATACATGCAATTAAAAATAAAAGCAATCAATCCTCATAGGCTGCAATACCATAGCTTACGGAGTTTTCTGGAAAACTCTTACCATGCAATTTTCCAACCCAAAACTAACTCCAAAAAACTCACATACAAAAACTAACTATTTTCAATACATGCAATTAAAACTAAGAGGAATCAATCCTCATAGGCTACAATACAATAGCTTACAGCGTTTTCTGGAAAACCCTTACCATGCAGTTTTCCAACCTAGAACTAAACTTCCAAAAACTCACATACAACAACTAACTCCCACGTTTCCACATATGTGTTTTTACACATGCATGACCCCTTAGGACCACATATGACCCCTTATAACATCCTAGTGTGTATGAAATACTCATTAAGATCCCATAGTGTCCTAAGGGATCATATGTGGTCATAAAGGATCACACATGTATTCTAACACATGCACGAACCCTTAGAACCACGTATGACCCCTTATAAAATCCTAGTTGTGGACACTTAAATTAATTATTTTAATTAATTTAATTCTCTCACATAGTTAATTTATTTAATTATGCTAATCTTTGTTCTCCTCGGTATTAATTAAATTAAATTTAGTTAATATTGTCACTATGGTCTAATAATTGATTTATCTAATAAATAAATCCTCCTCCATTCTTCTAAGTTATCCCAAATTAATTAATTAATCTCAATTAATTAATTAACATAGGTGATTTCTACAAATCACCTTTTTTTAATCTACCATTAGCCTAATTAATTCTTCTAGAACCCTCATAATCATGCTTATCATTATTCTTCAATTCTATATTCCCCACTCATTTCATATCAACATTGAGCCTCTCAAAGAAATTTAAATTTCTTTGAATCCCTCCATGAATCCTTTATCTTGGAATTTTTAATTCCTCTCCCCTTTCCCTAAGGAATTTTAAATTCTTATTTATTTTCCTAAGGAATCCTTAATCCATGCCCGCCATTTCAAATCAATCTCTTCTATAAATTGGAGACTTCACTCCTTCATCTCCAAATATCTCCAAATTACATTTTCCTGATTTTTGTTTTCGGGCCCCTCTGCAGCGCATACGCAGGCGTTTCAGTGCCTGTGCAGGCACTTCAGTGCAGGTGTTCGTACAATAGCGTGAGTGCTGTTTCTGCAAACTTTTTTGTATTAATAAGATTTTTATGAGTCTTGCAAGTTTTTTGATTGCTCCAAGGCATGATCCAAGATTTTAATAACCTGGTTTTCTGCAAGACTTGGCCCAAGGATTCACTTGTTAAAGAATTCATTGATCAAACCACAAAAAACTACTAATCTGCAGGTTGCCTAAGGAAATCTAACCAAACGTTGTGTCTTTCTTTTAATTATTTTATTAGGCACTTAAATTGTGCTATGGTAAATGAATAAATCTATTTTTCATGTTTGCAAAGAGTCTAAAAGGTAGGAGAGTATTCTCTTGTTTATATAGAAAATCAAAAATCTAGACCCTTGAAGCTTTTCTAGTTTGAGATTTGTGTTCTTTTAGTGGGCCTATCATAGTGGGAAAAAGTAATCACCTTGTGAGAATGCCCCAAGTGAGTACAACTAAAACCCAAGTATTTCAAATCACTATAATAAATAGGCCTTTTGGGATGAAAATCTCAGAGGATGAAGCTATTTGAGAGTTCACTATCATATATGGAATTTTGTAGGGCCTTTTGGCGTCAATCAGGCTTGCATGACTACATCTTTCTTGGTACTTTGTAGGGCTATAGGCCTCAATCGTGCTTGCACAACTACAAGGGGTAGTCTTTGAATGAAAATCCTTACTAAGAGATCTTAGAAACAAAAGCCACCCGGTTCACCTTTGAAAGCTGGGTAATCTTTGTGCAAGGGAGATAGTAACTCCCCCAAGAGACTTGCCATTTTGTGCCCCCATTAGTTGTTGACTCAGATAATATAACACTGGGAATCCATTGCATGAGACCCAGCCTCTGTATTCTGATTAGCTATTTGGTGTGTACCTGAGTCAGCAAGCAAAGGTTTTCCTCCTCAACCAAATTCCTAGGGTAGCATGTTGTGCATGATGTCTTTGTTTGAACCCATGACTAATGTTTTTACTATGTCTTCTTGGCAAGAGTAAGATTAGTGTATCTAAGATAACATCCTAGCCATCATAATCCAAGTTAATATAATCCAAATCATGATCCCTAGTCATCCTCATATCATGTCCTAGTCATACCCAAGTCATAACCAGGTCATATTCATATCTTGGTCTAATTTTGAACCAACCTTAATCAAGTCCAAGTCACACTCAAGTCCAAACTTTCCAACAAGTCAAACTGTGTCAAAACTCCACTTGCCTCATGTTTCACAAGTCCAAATTGTATAAGCATCCTAAGAAATCAATCCACTGCCCAATCAAGAAGAAGAAGCTTACACAAGTATAACTCATTAGACACCGAAAGTTTTGGTATAGCAATCGCAAACTCTTACTCAAGCATAGGATCTTTTTGCATCAATATCATGATTATACTCATGGTTATAGCAATGAGTTTGATGCTAGTGATGAACTAAGAGTTTGAGCTTTACACCAAGGATCTGGCTTGTCTTTCAACACCAACTATCGCCAGAATTAGGGTGGTTGCATCCATTCATACAACTGTCCATCTGAACCCATCACTTATTGAGCCATGTTCATACCTAGAATTCTCTAGTCATGAAGTTCCCCCTAATTATCACTATCACCCTCCTTTGATCTTTCATCATCAACCATTTCTAATGACTTAGCACATCAATCAATCTTCAATCAATCATCTTTAATCAAATCAATCCTCAATCAATCATTCTCAATTAATCATCCTTCAATCAAATCAACCTTACACTAAGGTTTTATGCCTTATGAAGTTCTATTTAGACCTCATCTTTAATCAATTAATCATTTGGCCTTTGTGCTTGGGAATGTTAGGGGTCCCATAGATACTAAGAGGGGGGTGAATCAGTATCTAACTGGTAATAAGAATTTCTTAAGTTAAAACATGTAGAACATAATATAATAGTGTACCAGTATGCAAGAAATAATGCAATAAATAGAATCAAGAACATCCACATGAAAAGTACACCATAACACAAGATGTTTTAACAAGGAAACCCGGTGAGGGAAAAACCTCAGTGGGATTTGTGACCCACAATATTCACTCACTGGCCAATAAGAGAATATTACTTACAATAGGGGCCTACACATGCAAGAAGGCCAACTGCCTAGAGCTCACTGCTCAATGGGAAGTCACACTAACTCATCTTCAATGCCAGATTCAGTACCGGTTACTGCTCTGTTCTTTACATATACCCTTGACCTATATTTTGTACATTAGGTCTACCTAATATTTTCCTTTTTATACTTCTACATCACTCCTACAAATGTCTACAATGATCTCCTTTATATATAAGAGTCATTTTACAATTTTCTAGGTCGGCTTACAATAATAAAGAAAATATTACATAAAAAAAATCATGTCAGCATCTGTGCCGGTATACTTGTTTTCTTTTGTGCTGGTGTCGGTGTCCTGAGTGATCTACTGATGCCGATGTACTATCTTGCTGGTGTCATGCTTTGCCGGTATTAATGTCTTGCCAGTGCTATAGGATTGTAAGGTTGCCATCAATGACAAAACCTTCAATCACATACAATGTCTCATTGGAGTGTGCATATGCCAATAATCTCAAAAAGTATCCAAAAATGTTACCAAAAATGTGAGCTCCCCCTGAGCATATGATTCTTGTGTTTTGAATTTTCTCATTCCACTACTCCCCCTTTGGCATCAATGACAAAGGTTGTCAAGATGTCAGTAGAGTTTGTAGGTTCAGCTATCCATAAACTCAACCTTGTAGCTGGGTGGTTATAATCTAAAAAAGATCTCCCAAAATTAAGTTTATACTATCCATAAACTTCTTACTATCCTTTATTATTGTCTCAGTTCTCTTCATTGTACTGGTGAGATGCTGAAAATGCTTTGCCGGTGTTTTGCTTCCCTGTGTTAATGCCTTAGAAATTTTCTTCTGTAGAGATGCTAAATAGTCCAATCTTGGACTTAGTTTACATCTCAAATGTTTTGCCTTATTTATTATTCTTTCTTTTTCCCTCTCCAATTTGAGTAATTCTTCCTCAAAATTTTCAATCTTCTCTTCAAAACCTGATAGTGAATCAGGTGAGTTGACAAAGTTGTCTGCAAGTTTATTTATCTCATCCTGTGTTTTGCTTATTTTCTTGTCAATATCTACAGTCAAAAATTTTGTTTTACATGTATCTTTATACAGATTTTTGTATTCTTTCAACAAACTACATAATTCCAGTAGAAGTGTGTCAAAATCTTTGTTACACTTCTTTATTTCCTCATCAAAGAATTTCTGTTTTTCAATTTCTACTTTATCCTTTACTGACTCTTCCTTTATTTTCTCAATGTTTTCAGAGATATATTTACACAATGTATCCAATTTTCCTAAAGAATCTTTATTATCTATATTACAGTTGGGAGCTATTATCTTCAAAATTGGTATAGAATCATCAATTGCTTTATAAGCCTATGAGTTGTAGTCAGTTATTTTCTTGATAGAATCAAGTAATACCTCAGTCACATTTGTTGACTTGAATGTTGATGATGATCCAACAATCTGAGTACCAATGGAAGTAACCATGCTTGTATTGACCTCTGGTAGGTCATTTTGTGTCTGCACTTCTTTAAGCACTGGTTTTCCTACTTGACTACTTACCGGTGGCACTATTTCCTTATGTATTTGTTGTTCTGGTTGATGTTGTTCTAGAGCCTTTAGCTCTGTTGGTTTCTCTGTATGTTGTGTTGTCTCTATCTATGACTCAATCTCTACCTTTTTCTCTATATCTTTTTTTAGTTTCTCTGTTTCCCCTGCTACCGGAGGCTCATTAGCCATATCTGACTTATTAGTTGTATCTTTGTCTACTATTATGTTGATCTTCTGAGTATCAACATTTACAATATATAGGACTTCAGAATTAGGATTGTTATCCTCTACATCCATACTTTCTACTATCGGTTGATCTTTAGTAGTTGTTATCTTCACTGGTGGAGGTAGGTTGTCTTTAATTTTGATGCTTGGTGGTCCACCAACTTTTCTTTTCCCCTTGACTCTATCTTTCTGGTATACCTTTATAGGTTTAGGGTTCCTGTACTCTTCTTGTTTTTCTTTGTCAACCAGGAATATATCCCATTCATGTTTTGTTTCCTCTGTCACTTCGTTAACTCTTCCTGCCATTAGTGAAATATGTCGGTGTGCAGTAGAGAATACTGACCGATTTGCTTGAGCAATCAAATCATCAATTTCCTTTGGAGAGTTTACCAGATATACAGCAAGTAGTTTCTCTATTTTTATTTCCATATGCAATATAACACTATTCTCAACTTGCTTTTTCTCATCAACAGTCAGAGTGTCATAAATTTTCTCTATGTTCTTCAGTTTTTCTTCCTTTGTGATTTCATTTAGCAGTATATCAAGGGGTACCAAGTCACTGTTTGTCCTTTTCTTCTTCTTAGGTGTCAGCTTTTTCTTTGGTGTGGCCTTTCTAACTAGAAATCTTACTGCTTGTTGCTTTTCCCTTGTTCTTCTAGGTGAAGGAGTGGTTGTTAGTGAGGGATTTCTTTTTCTAACAACTCTTTTAAAAGTTGCTAGCATGTCACCTTTCGAAGAAGTACCTACCGGTGATAGGTGAGTTTCAGGTTGTGGAGCTGCCAACTCATCCTCTGTTATGTCAGTTTTCTTCAATACATCTTCCTTAATGGCTTTTGCTTGCCTAGATCCTTTCCTTACAAATGCCTCAACCTTCTTTACTCTTTTCTTTGATTGTATTTGTCTTTCTATAGTCTCAGCACTACCAAATACTTCTTCCTTAGGTTCATTGGGGGCTTCCAAAAGTTCTTTAGCATATGTTTCAACTATGTGATCATATATTTCATAGCCCATCTCGGTTACCCAAATTGTTCTTGGGATGACCGCTTCCATCCAGATTTCATCCTCATCCATTAGCTAACTCATCATAGAGTATCATGAGTTGCATCGCATAGGTTGGATTCCCAAACTAGTAACCCTAGAGCTGAGACTACCAACTGGTAGTCAACCTTAGTGAATCCCCGACATCGGTTCACTGCATGTCTTCATACTTCTTCATATCAGTTCGCCAACTTCTTTTAATCTACATACATGTTTACTTGTACTTATTGACATCAATGACAACATACATTATCATCATATAAATATGTTGGTACATCATATGCCAATAATATCCAACAACCTCCCCCTTTGGCATTGATGGCAATACTTAGTGTAGCATTGCAACTGTAAACATCATAGACCAATGTATCTACATTATCAGATATCTTCTCCCCATTCATCAGATATCTTCTCCCCATAACTTATTAGATATCTTCTCCCCCTTTGACAACAATGCCAAAGTGGAGGCACAAGCTTCCATTCTCCAATATGTTGCTCCCCCTATGGAGTAGCATCCTTCAATACATCAATCCTGAAAGATTTGTCACTATAGTTCTTGACTGATGTAGAGCACACAACTTTAGTTGACTTCATGAAGGGGAAAAACCCCTAATTCACCTCTCAAATAGGTAAATGTAATCTTTGGTAAGGGCATAGTGAATAGCTCTGCTAGCTGCTCCTTATTGGAAACATGTTTTAGTACAACCTCCTTATTCTGAACTTTCTCTCTCAAGAAGTGATATTTAAGCTTAATGTGCTTAGTTCTAGCATGCAATACCGGATTCTTGGAAATATTTATTGCACTTGTGTTATCACAAAATATATTCACCAGTTCAGATACAGGAACTTTGAAACCTTCCAATACATGTTTCATCTAGATTGCTTGAGTGCAGTTCATAAATGCTACCACATATTCTACTTCAGCTGTAGATTGGGAAGTACAACTCTTCTTCTTACTTGTCCATGATACTAATCTTCCACCAAGAAATAACTCTCCACTAGTTGTGCTCTTTCGGTCATCCATATTACCTACCCAATTGGCATTTGTATATATTTTGAGGTTATAGTCACCATTATATGGATACCACAATCCATAGTCAATTGTTCCTTTCAGATATCTTAGAATTCTTTTGACATCTACCAAGTGGGATTCTCTTGGAATTTTCTGAAAATGATCTACAATGCCTACTGCATGAGCAATATCTGGTCTATTATGCACCACATAGTGCAATTTACCAATCATTGACCGGTCCTCCTTTTCATTTACCAACGCGGAATCATCTTCCTTAGTCAGTTTACAGCCGGTCACCATCGGTGTACCAAATGGTTTTCTCTCCTCCATGCCAAAGGTCTTCAATACCTCTTTGACATACTTGGACTAGGTAATAAAGATACCCTCTTTCATTTGCTGAATCTGTAAACCAATGAAGAACTTCATCTCTCCAATGAGAGACATCTCAAACTCTTTCTTCATTTCATCTGCAAACACATGACTCATTTTATCATCTCCTCCAATGATTATGTCATCTACAAATACTTCATAGATCATAATCTGGTCACCCTTTGATTTCAAGTAGATGTTGTTATCTTCACTTGTTCTCTGAAATCCAATCTTCACAAGACGAGAATGTAACCTTTCATACCATGCCATAGGTGCTTGTTTCAATCCATACAGAGCTTTGTGTAATCTACACACCATGTCAATATCTTTTGATAAGGCAAACCCTATATACTTCCTCTTATAGGATTCCATTCAAATAGCAGACTTCACATCCATCTGATAAACCTTAAATCCCTTAAATGCTACAAATGCAAGTAGCATTCAGACACCTTCTATTCTAGCCACAGGAGCAAAGGTTTCTCCATAGTCTTCTCCCTCCTCTTGAGCATATCCCTTGCATACAAGCCAAGCCTTGTTCCTTATAATTGTACCTTCTTCATTTAGCTTATTCCTGAAGACCCATTTGGTACCTATGACATTTTTATGTTTTGGTTTGGGCACCAAAGACCACGTTACATTCATTTCTATCTGGTCTAGCTTCTCTTCCATTGCTTTAATCCAGTCTTCATTTGTAGGTTCTTCTCTAGAAGTCTTGGGTTCAAGTTCATAAATCAAGAAAGATTTATCCTTCACTTTTCTTCTTGTGAGTATCCCTGCATCATTATCTCCTATAATTTTCTTTGGATCATGATGCAGCTTCACATATCTAGGAATGACTCTAGCCTAATCTGCTAGCTTTTCTTCTTCTCCTTCACTTACTTCTTCTTCTTCTCTTACTGCAGCTTTTACCAGTATAGGAACACTAAGATTTTTACTATTTTCTTTCTTAACCGGTTCCCAGAATGCTATACCCAATTCATCTTCCACTTCTCCGCTACAGGTTTCCTTAGGTTCCTCAGGGGATTCATCAACCCTGACATTGATACTCTCAATAATTTTTTGTGTTCTATTTTGTATCACTTGAGAGCTTTGCTCTTAGTTGAATATCCCCAAAATATTCCTTCATCACATTTTGCATCAAACTTGCTTAGATGTTGACCTCTCTTCATATAGCACTTACTACCAAACACTTTAAAGTAACTCACAATAGGAGTTTTCCCCATCCAATACTCATAAGGGGTTTTAACTCTACCTTTCTTGATGAGTACCTGGTTCATTGTATATACTACAGTGCTCACTGCTTCTCTCCAAAAGGTGTGAGCAACCTTTCCTTGGATTAGCATTGTTCGAGCCACTTCAACTACAGTCCTATTATTTCTTTCTACTATGCCATTCTATTGTGGTGTCCTTGGGGAAGACAACTACCTCTTGATACTGCTATGTTTGCAGTACTTGTTTAATTCATAAGAGGTGAATTATCCTCCTTGATCAGTTCTTAGGTAATGTATCATTTTACCACTTTCTTTCTCTACTAACGCTCTGAAGGCTTTGAACTTTCCAAATGCTTCAGACTTGTCTTTCAAGAATGTGACCAACATCATTATTTAGTAGTCATGAGTAAGAATCATAAAATACCTATCTCCCTAAATACTTCTAGTTTTCATAGGACCACACAAATCAGTATGCACAAGGTCAAGTAAATTTTCTGATGAAAAAGACTTACCTTTAAAATTTGAGGAAGACATCTTCCCAAGTTGACATTCTCTGCACAAAGAATTCTTAGGTTTGTTCAGTAAAGGTAATCCTCTTACTACCTTGATCTTACTAGATTTAACAATATTGTCAATGTTCATATGATAAAGTCTCCTATTCCATATCCAACTATCATCGAACTTAGCCACTAGACACCAACTTATCTTTGCATTCAACTGAAATAGGTTACCTTTGGTCTGCTTACCGGTGGCAATAAGTTCACCACTCTTCCCAATTATACTGTAGACTCTACCTTTGAACTCTAGAATAAGTCCTTTGTCATTTAGCAAAGCAACACTCAACGGCTTATGCTTAAGACCTTCTACCCAGTAGACATCATCTGCACTTCTCTTTCCATTCAGTGAGATGGATCCTTTACCTTTCACCAAGCATTGTGCATCATTGCCAAATCTGACAACACCTCCATCATATTCTTCTAGAGACAGAAACTTTCTCTAGTCACCAATCATGTGGTGAGAACACCCACTATCTATAATCCACTCATTGGAGTTTTCAATGTGAGAGACAAGTGCTTTCTTGTCAGACACTTCTTCCTTTACAGCTACAAACACTATATCTTCACTCTCTTCATCCTCTGATTTTTCATAAGTGACACCTTCATCCACAGCAACAAGACAATTTCTTTTGTTTCCTCCTTTATACTTTCTAAACCTCGCCGGTTTATCCTTATTATCACTGTTAGGACAATTAACAACTATATGTCCTATCTTTTTGCAAGTGAAACATTTCAAAGGAAGTTTAGCTCTCTATATTTTCTAGTTCCCTTCAGAAGTCTTTTAGCAAGAAGATCTTCAAACTCCATTAGAATCTCTTTATCATCCATATCTCTACATTATCTAGATTCATAACTAGTAATAGTTTCTTTTCCTTTTCTGTATGGTGCAGCAGATGCTTTAAAAGTTGACTCAGTCTTTTGAACACTACCATCATAGCTATTCAACTCATATGTAGTTAAATTTACAATGATAGAGTCTAAGGATACCTTGGTTTTATCAATAGACCTTAGTTCTTGGATAGTAGCAACTTTGATTGCATAGATCAATAACAATGATCTCAACACTTTACTAACAACAGTGGCATCCTCAGTGGTTCTTCCAATGCTTTTGATATCTCCAACCACAGTCTTAATCCTAATGCCATATTGTCGAATGGTCTCTCCATCAACCATCCTCATGTCTTCAAATTTTCCTCTAAGGCTCTCTTCCTTAGCTTGCTTTACATGCTTATCACCACCATAAATAGTTTCCAGTGCATCCCATACATCCTTAGGAGTGTCTGTGTCTTGTACATCAATAAACTCAATATCTACCAAGTTGTTGATAAGGGCTTCCATGACTTGCCCATTTTATTGAAGCTCTCTCTTCTGATCATCTGTCAGAGTGCCAGTGGGAGTCACATATGCATTCTCAACATAGCTCCAGCGTTGAGCACCCATACTCTTGATGCAAATCTTCATTTAGTCCTTTCATATCTTGAATTTATCTCTATTGAACTTAGGACCTTCCCTCTTCATCATTACAACAGGATCTTTTACCTCAAGCAGTTAAGCTTATATCACCAAGGACCTGGATTAGCTCTGATGCCAATTGATGAATAATGATGAACACCAGATACCCTAACTAGTACTGAGAGGGGGGGGTGAATTAGTATAGACAAAAACTTTCCAAATCAACTTATCAGGTTAAAGAAATATCAACTGGTTATCATCATTACTAAAATTAGCCATGGCAATACTAGTTAAACATAGTAAGACATCAGACACTATAAACTGATAAGTCTAAATACTTCAAATACATTCAATACTTGATACTAACTTCACCCATAAATATATGCATGTGGTATACCAGTAATACCATAACCTAATAACTCTGCATGCATAATCTCTCAAACAAAGAATACATAATCATCACATGAAAAATGCATAACACATGACACATAGATTTTTCACGTGGAAACCCAAATGGGAAAAACCACGGTGGAAATGAATACTCACAAGTTGTTTTTGAACTCTTTTGAAGCTCGCTCTATTAGGAGCCTAGTCCAGCTAAAGACTTTACAATGAGGTTTTGTTAGGAACCGATCCTGTTAAAGATCACCTGGTTAAGGGGGGGCTATATACCCTATTAAAGGTTGAAACCCTATTAGATGTTACCTTGCTAGAGGATTTGAAGAACTCAATGATATTGAGTCACCTAGTTAAAGGATTTACAATAAGTCTATTAAAGCTACCCGGTAAAGGGATTTTCCAACTGTTGAAATGATTAAAAGACAATAGGTAAAACTTTGATTTGATAATAGAACTACATGCTAAGGAAAATCCTTTTTAGTTCCTCTACTCTGCAATCACACTCTGCAATTTTCCTCTTACTGGTCTGGCAAGTATCTCATCACTTGGATACACACACAACATTTTCTAGCAACTTACAATAACAAGCATCATCGACCTTATAGACAATAGTTAGGTCAGTAGAATAAACCCTAAACCCTAAGCATCTTAGGTTTACAACATAGGTAGTCCAATCCTAACTGTCCAAACACTTTGGATAGAGAAATACAATCTTAAATAGATCACAAGACAATCTGCATGGTTCATTCTTCACCGCAAATGGGAATCAGTAACCCATCATGCTTTCTTCTCATACTGCTAAGAGGAATGTTCATTCACAAGGTAGACATTTAATGCGATCGATCTTCTCATGCAAGATACTCAATAAAATCCTTCACGTGCACAAGGATGATGTGGCACCTCAATCTCATGCTCATCCCTTAGCTAACTCATCACAGAGTATCATCAGTTGCATTGCATAGGCTGGATTGCCAAATCGGTAATCCGAGAGCTGAGACTACCAACCAGTAGTCACACTTAGTGAAACCTCGACAATGGTTCACTGCATGTCTTCATACTTCTTCATACCAGTCCACCAACTTCTTTTAATCTGCATACTGGTTTACTTGTACTTATTGACATCAATGACAACATACATTATCATCATATCAACATGCGAGTTCATCATATGCCAATAATATCCAACAGAGGGAATTGACCTCTCTACCATTGTTCCTCCTCAGCATGACAGACCGGCTTTGTTGATAGAGTAAACAAATACTATTAATGTCGGTGCTGAAGACACTCCAAAGAATATATTCATTACCAAGTCCTTGATGGATCAAGAGCGATAGGACTATCAATTTTGCTATCAAGTGATGCCTTTTGGCCTAAATAATACGAGAGCTACATACAAACGAGCAATGACAACAATTTTTCACGACCTTTTACACAAAATCATGGAAGATTATGTGGACAATCTTCTATGAAAATCAAAGACAAGACATGAGAACATCCTTATCTTAAGAAAAAAATTTGAGAGATTGGAAAAATACAAACTGCGTCTAAATCCCAAGAAATGTGTCTTTGGTGTCAAACTGGGAAACTAGGTTTCATTGTTTCCCATAGAGGCATAGAGGTTGATCCAACAAATGTGAAAGCTATCATGGAAATGCCTCCCCCAAAGACCCTTAAAGAGTTGTGCAGCCTCCAAGGAAAACTCCAATTTGTCAAACGATTCATCTCATAGCTTGCTGACAAATGTCACCCATTTGTTGATCTATTACGCAAAGATACCAAATTGAAATGGGACTGCCTATCTTAGAAGGCTTTTGAGAAGCTAAAATAATATCTTCCATCACCTCTGGTTCTTATGCCTCCTATTCTAGGGAAGCCACTTCTTTTGTATATATCTACTACTATAGTAGCACTAGGGGCTTTATTGGCACAAACAAATGATCAGGGAAAAGAGCATGATATACACTAAATTAGTCATACATTAATAGGGTATGAACTTAGTTATACCCCTACTGAAAGAGAATGTTTAGGACTTGTCTTTAGAACATAAAAGATTTGACACTACATGCTAAATAACAAAACAAAATTGATTGCTAAGATTGACCCCCTTAAGTACATCATGTCAAAAGATGCTCCCACCGACAGAACTGCCAAATGGGTCATGTTGTTAAGTGAATTTGACATTGAATATGTGGACATAAAAGAAATCAAAGGATAGGTAATAGCTAACCAATTGGCCAATGCTCCACTACTAGGTGATCATCCTATCCTCGTAGAATTTCTAGACAAATTCATAATGTCTGCCACCACATCCACCACATGGTAGTTATATGTTGATGGTTCTTGCACCCAAAATGAATTGGGGGCAGGAATAGTGTTGATCACACCCCAAGGAGATTGCATCCCTAAATCATATAGGATAGCCTTTGTATGCAACAACAACATTGTAGAATATGAAGCACTTATTACTAGAGTACATTTGGCTATCTAATGGAGGATATTGGAATTACATGTTTATGGTGATTCCCAACTTATCATCAAATAATTCAATGATGAGTATCAAAAAAAAGATGATAAGCTTCTTCCCTATTGCGGTATGGTTGAAGATCTCAAGTAGTATTTCACATCAATCAAGTTTGATCAAATTCCATGCATCAACAATAGAGTTGCAGATGCAATGGCCACTATTGGTTCCCTCCTTCAGATGCCGACACATAGTCAAAAGTGTGAGTTCTTCGTCGAGAAACTCTTCATATCAGCATATGACTTACCAATGTCTAAAATGGTGTATGTACCCATTGGTCCCAAATTTTCTATTGTATCAAGAAACCTACACTTACCTAAGAGATAATACGATTCCTCCACACCTTACCAAAATTGAACAACAAACCTTTATCCGATGATGTGCATGTTATACTATCCTTGGAGACACCCTATTTAGAAGCCATTTTGATAGTTCCCTCCTAAGGTGTTTAGACAAACAAGAGGCTGAATTGGAACTACATGAAGTGCATAAAGTTATCTATAGGTTGGACTCAAGTGGCCTCACTTTGGCTAAGAAACTCTTGCGAATGGGATACTACTGGCCTACAATGGAAGAAGATGCATACAATTATGTGAAGAAATGTATCCATTACCATAAGCATGGTGACAAGATCCATGCCCCATCACAAGTTCTACAACCTTTTATTACACCATTGCCCTTCTCACAGTGGTGGCTTGATCTGAATGGGAAAATCAACCCTGCATCCTCCAATGGCCATAAATTCATCATTATCGACACTAAATACTTCACCAAGTGGGTGGAGGCCATCTTCCTTACCTTTACCATTGGAAAACAAATCTCTAAATTCATTCTAAATTATTTGATCTTCCAATATGGAATCCCCAAGGTCAATATTACATATAATGACAGACCTTTCAAAAATAAGGATGTAAAAGAGCTCTGTCAGAAATTGAATATCCAACACCATTTCTCCAACGCCTATTATCCACAAGGTAAAGATCAAGCTGAGGCTTCTAATAAAACATTAATCAAAATTATTAAAAAGACAATCAATGAAGCTAGCCATGATTCACACCTCCAACTCTATCTCGCTCTATGGGCTTACCGTACCTCCATCCACACACCCACAAGAACCACTCCATATTCCCTTATCTTTGGATATGAAGCTATCCTCCCTCTTGAGATTGAGATCCCCTCCCTAAGGGTATCATTGCATAATATCCTCCTAGATGAGGAATACAGAGTTTTCGGATTGCAAGAGCTAGAATTGTTGGATGAAATGCACCTCATGGCCTTAAATCATCTCTAGGTATATCGGAATCACTTACGTTTGGACAACAGTAAGAAAGTCATAAGTCAATAATTTGAAGTGGGTGACCTTGTTCTCATGGAAAATCAGAAAAACCTTCAAGAAAGAGAGAAGAAAGGCAAGTTCGAGCCAATTGGCTTGGACCATATGTGATCATAAAAAAGTATGGATCAGGGGCATATCAGTTGGCTACTCCTGAACGAGATCCCTTGGATGAGCCAATGAACATCATGCATCTGAAAATACTATATGCCTAGTGAGAAAAGTAAATGAAAAAAGAGAAAAATCAATTCATTCATTAGTGAGAACCACTTTGTGGCGCTATGGGCAAGTACCTTGGTGAAAACCTTCATGTAGTTGCCAAGGTAAATAATCTAAATCCAACGTCTATCAGGTCAAAACCTCCCCATTGCTTGCCCATCAAATATCCATGATCACCACTATCTAATCCTTATACCATAGAATTCACCCACTCTTGGCACAATGGTCATGTGCATAATGATGAGTCTTTGCCTGAATCATGAATGAGGATCATCTCATTAAATTGATCTTTTTCCCACATCCTAAGCTTATGCCTACATGAGAGCTTCATCAAGTCTTGATGTTTGTCTTGCATCTACAAGTTAGTCCTCATGGCCACCTAGTCAATTGCCTAGTCAATCATATCCACCCTATCCTTTTCCCTCAGGAGGAATCCTTCCCTCACCTGGTAGTTCAATCTTTCATCCTAAAATTACTCTTGGCAAGAGATGATAGTTAGTCATGTATGGGTGACTTTTCTTTTTATTTGGATTTTCATTATTGACTTGCATCTTTTTGGTCCTACAACTACTCCTATTCATGACTACCCAGATCCTCCATATCCAGGTATGTTTATAATGGGTATATACTAGGACATATTTTCATGGAATGGCATGTTTTGGATCTCCCTTGTATGAACTGATGACTTGGTACTAGTGTTTATCAAAACATACCTTGTCATGTACAATGAATATCTGTGCGTTTGAGGGTTTTCTTGCACATACCCGCAACTTTGTATCATTGTTTCTCAACACTTGCATAGCTATATGTAGGGAATCTCCGCTTGACTGAGATTCAATCCATGCCTTGGGTTTCTCATGGCATCCTGGTTCCTATAATCAATGGTGTGGGTTACCTAGGGCAATATCAAAACTAGATTGTCTCTCATCTTTTGTGCACAACTCTCCCCATCATTCCATAAATTCCTAATTCTCCGTATTACATTTTCCATACCACCATCACTGTGGAGTCTTCAATTTTTCTCATCCAAATCTTTTATCCTAACTATGGTCATTGTATTATTACAGGCATATTGACAAATACACTTTGCATTATTCATTTATATCGCATTATCACTTACATTGCATTATTCATATACATTTCATTTCATTGCATTATCAATGCAGTTATCATTCATTTTGTATTATTCATGTACATTTCATTTCATTGCATTATCAATGCATTTATCATTCATTTTGCACTATTCATGTAGATTTCATTTCTTTTCTTTTTCAATGAATTTATCATTCATTTTGGATTATCCATGTAGATTTCATTATTAATTTTCATGGCATTTATCACTTAGATTGCATTATTCATTTTCATTGCATTTATCAGTTAGACTTTGTTTATATCCAAATTTTGTTCCATCATTTAGGTTTCAAATTTTGTCACATTATAAGCATATTTGATCATTTCATTATCATTGCATATCCGTCACATTACATATCCACTTTTCTTATTACATTACATATCCATTTCATTATTAGAAAAATCTCAAACCAACACACCAAACAAATATACATACATATACATCATAAATCTCAAAAACATATGCATCCACATAGTCAATCATCCCACATTCATCAAAGGGTCAGTAACATATTATAAAACATATACACGTGTATCCATCCTGTACTGATCACCATGCAGTAGCACATCATAAGCATATACATATATAAACATCCATCTTGCATCACAAATAGGTCA
Organism: Cryptomeria japonica; assembly: GCF_030272615.1. NCBI lineage: Eukaryota > Viridiplantae > Streptophyta > Pinopsida > Cupressales > Cupressaceae > Cryptomeria > Cryptomeria japonica. Next base: position 90,709,814 of record NC_081413.1, on the reverse strand, counting down.
ATAGAATACATCTATAATCATCATCCATAAATCACATCATAAAATAATAAATAGTAGAGTCCATCATAGTGTCCATAATAAGATACATGTATAACCGCCACCAAAAAATCATATATATATATATATCTCAAAAATGAATATGTTTGTTATAATATAATGATCACCCCGAAGGGTCAAAAAATGTCACATAAATCAAAATGGAGCTAGCTCTCTCCACCTGTCTCCCCAACCCCCTCCTCATCACCTCCCCCTTTGGATCCACCTGCTCCCCCTGCCCTAGGTGACTTGAGGCCCACTAATCCACCTATCTATTGGCTCTGTGTGGTATGTTGGTTGCGAGTCCTATGGGAGCATACATTCTCTATGTACAAGGCTACTCTCTGATCTACAGCTACCACCCCATGGTACAATCTCCTGTAGTATGATGCCTCCCAGCCTGCCCTCTCTTCCCTCTCCCTCTATTGCATCATGTCATAATACATCTTCCCAAGCCCTACAAGAACCAACATCTAACATGCTACATCCCTCTCCCCCCATAGACGTGTAGCATCTGCCTCTACCCTGTGCACCTTGGCGCACACCTCCTCCAGCTTCTCATCCCATTGTCATAGAGAATCATGTAACTCCCCAATGGTAGTCCCTGAACTGGCCTCTTCCAAAATCCTCTTTGAATCCTCCCTATCATGTAAATCTACCTTCATCTTGGCTATCTGGAGGTTCTTTGTGAAATCCCCAATCTCTCGTTGTAGCCTCCTCTGGCCAAAATCTTGTCACTAGGTGCATCCTCCTCCTCACCGACCACCTCATCCATTATCAACTATAGCTCATCATATTCCAAAACCACAAGAATTATAAGATGTACTGAAAAATGTCCCTCCCACCAACTCTTGTACCCTCTGGTAGTCCCTAGATCATCTCCTGCATCTCTCTGCTCGTCCCATACTAAATATGTTGAAACCTAGAAGTTGGTCCTCCACTCCAATGGGCTCACTTTCATATCTCACCTCCCGACCTGTTGGATGACCCAATGATATAATAGTATATTCCCCACTATATCTTATACGAAGCCGAACTATCAAGGTACCCTAAATAGAGCATAATACTCCATAACATATACTGATCAACTAAACAATGACATCTCTACCCTTGCCTAGTGTAGCTGCCAATCACGTCTCCATCTCTCACAATCCAAAAACGGCCACCATATGAAATCCATAAGCTCATCAAAAACATGATGCTAGAACCAGATAGATCCTATTGATGTATAATAAAAAAGGCCTCTATATCTATCAATGTATGGATGTCAGGTACGCCTATCCTATTCACCTAATGGCCACATCACTGCAATATGCTCCCAAGCCCATATATGTAGAAGGGTTAGCCCTGTAGATAGGTTGACATAATCCTTGTAAACTACAACATGCATATCATGATAGATCTGAGCTAACATCATGACTCCCCAAACATACTCTGGACAATGTTGAACCATAGAATACATGCATCTGCTCCATCCAATGGGAAATGCATGTCGGCCCAGATTGGGCATGATTCGTCTACTCAAGAACCCACAAATGACAAGTAGTAGGTGAGGGATGGGTGGGATCTCCATTGCCTTTCCCATGTGCATCCTTCTCCTATCCAAGATCTGTAATGCATCATAATCACAAATATCCTAAAGGTAGAAGTCTATTATATCAAACCAGTACTCGGGGATGATGTCATGAATGGGGATCTTCAAGATCCTCCATACATCTAATAAAGTGAATGTTGCCTCTCAAGTGGGTAGGTGAAAGGTGTTATACCTACTGTCCCATCTCTCTACTCAAGAGGTAATCCTAGAAGGTATGAGCTCGATTCCTTGGCCACTAGCCAATGAAATGCAATCCCACTGCAACAATAATCTCTAACTCATCTACATCTAGCTGCCTATACAATATGTCTTGGCATTGTGTTGTCATTGATGTCAACCACTATAGGTGGCAACCGTTGTGGGAGATTAATGAGTAGTGTTGTCATTGATAAATGAAAAGTAGTATAGCAGGTTACCGATAAGGTAAAGGATGTCATCCACCATAGTGGTCATTAGAGTCACCGGTACACAAGTTAGTGTTGACTTGTGTTGAAAAAATATATATTGGAGATTGATATTGTATGACAACTGGTAAGTGAGGTGTTGGCAGTGTATGGTTTCCAACCAAAAAGCATATGACCAATAAGCTAGTAGGGTGAGCTAATGAAGAAGTATAGAACCGATATACAATTGGATGTCAAAAGAAGAGGTTATCACGGGATGCTAATATGACTGAAAGAGTTTGGACTACTATAAGTTAGTAAGGTAGGAGATGTATTTGCTAACACAGTACAGGTCATATTTGTGCATTGTCTGGAGTAGAATGAATGACAAGGTTCCACTTCCACCAGTAAGTGATAATATTGAGCTTGTCTCCTATTATGCAAAGTATGCATAATATCCCTCTGAGATAAGATAGAGAAGTAGAAGGAAAGTGATTAAAGGCTCACATAGGATGAACCAGTGAAACATAAGTTTGCCTCAAGTATGTGAAACTAGAGATGTACATCTGATTAGTATGTGTTTGCAAGTTGAGCCCCTATGACCAAGAAGGAAGAGTAAACTAAAGATGGAATGTCGGGATAGATGAAGAGTGATGGGTTTGTCACCTTGACAAACCAGTTGAGATGTCAACTAGTCTGATAATGAAGAAGACAATTATGAGAAACTATAGATAGAGAGTGCAACTGGCATGAAGATGCCTTAGATGGAATCAGATGAAGGTTGATGACATGGTGTCATCAGAATGGCTACCGGTCAACATGAGAATGGGTAAAAGGTGATATGAAGTTGTGTATTGGCAGGACAAGTTCTAACTAGTATGTAGGTTGGTTGTTTGTTTGTGATAATGTTTGTAATGAAGAGATAGAGTTTCAAAGAGGTCACAAACCACCAGAGGTGAAGTTGACCAATTGGTGTAGTGTACGCTGTCGGATAATAGCATGTTGAAAATACCCACAAGGGTTTGAATAGGTATGGAGTTTTGTCAGTTGTTCATAAATTAAACTGACCCTAAGTTGATGAGCTAGTTGTGTGATGGTGAATCTTGCCAAATCGACATGGTAGTCTGAGCTGAGGTGGATACCGATAGTGAAGCCATGTAGAGCTGAAGTAGCGAACATGCAGAGGTCCATGATGTCTTGTGCAAGTAAGGTTGTTGAGGTTCATCGACATTAAATGTTGATTGCGACAATCACAGAGGAGTTACAGAGTGTGCAACTCAATGAAAGATGAATGTAAAAGGAATATTTGAGATTTGCTAGCACCATGATCGATGCTTGATATCCAACTACAGATTGACCTCGAGAAGGAAACAGCTGGATCATAAATGTGTCGACTGATTTCAAGGTTGAAGAATAGGGTTAGATTTTTTATTTTAGCAAATATACATTGGATGATGGAAAACACATGTAGATGCATTCCTCTAATGTAGGTGATTGATCCAACGTAGATTGCATTGGATTTCATGAATATTTGTTTGGTGGAAGAAACCCTAACTGACTTAAAATTTCAATTGGTTTTTGGTGGGAAAACTTGTTTATAGATACTCAAGCCAAAATCAATAAAAAGTGTTGATTGATTGATGTTGCTAGAGAATCAGGGGGTTGGATATTGAAGAGTGAAGTGTGAATGTGCAATAGAGAGCCAACTAGTGAAATACTCCATTGAAGATCAAAGAGGCTATGAGCTGGAGGTACAACCAGTGAGAGGGTTGAGTAGAGTATCGGTAGAGAAGAGGTAAAGGCTGAACGAGTGAGCTTGTAACAAAGTGTGAAAGGAAGGTGGATCTAAGTAAGAAGAGATCTTATGAAGAACAAATCTAAGGAAGACTGGTTAAGCAGTGTGTGAATCAGAAAGGTAACAATTGCAAGCTAAGTGTGACAGAGAGAAAAAAGAACCGACAGAGGGCAGAACAAGAAGAAGAGTCTGAACCAACATAGATGCATCAAAGAGTGGGTAAAACTAGAAGATAAAACTATTGTATTAAGAAAGTGAGGTGACAACTAGCAGAGAAGAGGCTAATGAGGGAATAGAAGATGCTACAAGAAACACTGTGAAGAAGGGAAACTGTTAGGGAGATTATTCATGAGTGGTTGTAGAACTCATTTGTAACCAAGTCTATTACTTTTATATTAGATGATATTCATTTTAGATCGTTAAGTTGGAGATCAGTGTAGGGGTTGGTGCTCCTTTGGGTTGTAGCCTATAAATCAGTTAGGGGTTGGTACTCCTTTGGGTTGTAGCCCATAAATTAATTAGGGGTTTGTGCTCCTTTGGTTGTAGCCCATAAATTAGTTGGGGGTTGGTGATCCTTGGGTTGGTGCCCTAAATCAGGGTTTGTATCTCCTTGGGTTGTAGCCCTAAACTTTGTAACATATTTCATTGTGAGGGTAGATTAGAGGAGTAAACTTGAGCAACATTACTCACCGAGGTTTTTTTCATCTTGGGTTTTCCTCGTATATACCTGTGTTATGTGATGTTCCCCTTGTGTGTGACTATATTGTGTAAATTCTCCTTAGCATACTAGTAGGTTATCTTAGTCTTAGTATGTTAACCGGTACATTTACTTAAGAGTTTAAATGAGTAAAATATATGAACCTTTGATTCACCCCCCCTCTCAGTGATACATTGTGTCCAACAACTGGTATCAGATCCTTGGTTCCCAGTTGACAAGCTTTCTCCATCTTGGGTAGATTTTGATATTAGGATACGATGGTCTATTTAGTGTGAAATCCATCTCCTATGTTTAATGGGTCAAATTATTCCATTTGGAGTTGTAGAATGGAAGTCTACCTCTCCTCTATAGGGTATGATGTCTGGATGATAGTTGTTAATGGTCTCCCTAGTAATATTAATCGTCCAATTGGTCCTAAAGAAGAAATAAAATGTAGGTGCAATGAAGAAGAAATGAAGGCCATATTCAATGACCTTACCAGTGATTTTTCCTTGTTGGTGGACAAGTACAGGTCAGCAAAGAGCTTATGGGAAAGACTGAAAAAGATGTATGGAAATGAGCCTACTACTGCTGGGTCAGGTTGTGAAGACAAGAAGAACAATGTTACAAACTCGTGTGTGGGTATTGAAGGTAGATTAGATAGTTGCAACAATTATGATGAAGAGGAGACTCATCTCTTCATGGAACAAGAAACAAAATGTGAAGAGAACACATCAAATTGTGACAAGGCAGGCAGATCCTATTGACAAGATGTGCTTGGCAGTGATGAAGAAGATGAAGAAGAAGGTGAAGCTCATGTTAATCTTGAAGGTGAGTTCCTAAGTGCCCTTGATGAATTGAGAACTATTAGAAATGAATTTAAGAGTTATAAAGAATTAGTTCATAAAGAATGTAGTCAGTTGAGAACATGCCTTGAAGAGTCAAACAAAAATGTTTGCATGCTAACTTTTCAACTTGAAGAATCCAAAGGGATGACTGATAGATTGGAATTAGTCCTTGATGCTGATAAAAGAAGATGTGAGGTGCTGCAGCTAGATGTGAAGACAAAAGACAAAGAGTGTTAGAAGTTGAAAGAGGAAATGGAAAATCTAAGGAAAGACCTTGAGAAGTGTAAGAATGAACTCAAGGTTAGAAACTGGTATGATGGAAGCATTGAGGCCTTGGACAAAATTTTGAATCAATGAAAACATTCCAAGGATACCAAAGGATTAGGATATGTCATTGGTGAATGCTCCACAAGTGAGGATGTCTCTCACAAGGACATTTAGTTTGTCTCCTCTAATGGAGATAACAAAGGTCAAACCTTCACAGTCCAAAGTGCACCATGAAAGAAGGTTGACCTAGCTACAATCGGTGAGGAATTGAGGTTAAGAATAAAGACTAGTGCAACAAGAAGAAATAATGCAGAGCCTAAAGGACAAAGAAAGCTCAGAGAAGATAGGTTCACTAGAAACATGAATGCAAGAGAGCAGCCTAAGAGACTCCCCACCAGTGGAAGACAAAGAGATTCAACACCCCAGAGAAGAAGAAGTGGAGAAGTCAAACCGGTCAGATTACTTCATGTTTGGAAAAATGAATTTGTAAGTAATTTGTCTTCATTCTCCAATTACTATTTTGCTTGTAAAGGATATGGCCATAGCGAAGAGCAATGTAAAAAGATGTCTAGGAATAGAAAAGTTGTTCTTCCTAAAAATAGCAATTCACTTTGTAGAAGATGTAATGCATTTAGGCATAGAGCATTAGAATGTAGAAACATGTATAAGCCCACTCCTAATTATACTAACCGGGGTCCATTTGCTGCCTCAAGAAATGTAAATTATATATGTTATAACTGCAATAGATCTGGGCATAGGATTTATGAGTGCTAGAAGAAAATGTTTCATGCACATGGCAATCAACATAACAACTATGCCCAAAGGAGAAGTGCTCCTACAAGATCAAGATATCAGTTAAAATTGGTAGTGAGGTACAATGGCACGACCCTAAGAAGAAGATCAAACTGGTCTGATAGAAGGTCTTCCAATTATCCAGTTGGATGAGTGCAGTGCTTCTATGGCAATATATCATGTTATACTATAGAACCTAGTAAGGCAAATACCTATCAGTAGACGAAGATAAGACCTTCTCCCATTACTGAAAATGTGAAGAAGAATGAAATCAAGCAGGTGTGGAGGAAGAAGACCATGGACCAACAATGTGCATTTCATGCACAGGTGATACCTCCTAACACTTAAAGGAGATGTAGAACCTTAGGGGGAATATAACATTGACCATATCATTCATCCCCTAAGTTGGATAGGATTGGTTAACAGTAAGAGCAAGAAAGTGAGACAATAGTCTATGTAGTTGTTGTCTTGACCACACTTTTATGGATAGAAGATGGATTACTATTGTAGATGTTAATAGATGGTTATACTGGAAAATAAATAGCAGAGGCATTTGACATAGGAAAATGAGGATAAAGGGTTCGGGTAGAGATGTCTGCCCATAGATGAAGTTGGTGTGAGCAGTATGGTACCGATATGATTGATAACTGATATTGCAGAAGGGTAAGTCATGGGTTCTGATAGATTTATAGTGGCTCCTATGGATAGATAGATGAAGGATGTCTTAGGTGATATTAGAAAGGACTGGAATAACATATGTTGGTCTAGTAGCTGACCATATGTGCATACTTTATTATAGGCTAACTAGCTTGATATTTTGCATGATGGTGATATTGTATAGCATTGTGTACATCTAGGACCATGTCATAGGTTGTGGTAGATATAATGGAGCTAATAGATCATTAGATTGATCATATTTGCACAACTCAAATGGTATATGGTAAATATTGGAGCTCTGATTTTGTACTTTACTAGCAATATGGACCTGAATTGCATGACTCAGGGGGCCATATCTTCTGATTGTTATCAGACATGTTGGAAATAGGGGGAGTGCTTATGCTTATGGCTGCACCAATATGATTATGACTTTGGGATGTGCTCATTGCTCTAGGGTTGTGAGGTATTTCAATATCTATCCAATTGGTACTTAATAGAAATCACAATTGGACCACTGGGAGTGTTGTCTACAAAGAGGGAGAGCTACCTGTACAAGAGAACATACACTTGGTATCAACATTTCGGGGTCAGAATGGCTTCAACATATCAAAGGGGTGATGATGCAATCTAACCACCAAAGAACAATAGTAAAAAAGCTACAAGCAATAAGATGAAAGGGAAATAACTAAAGAGGGGAAAAAGACCTATGAGGGGGATTAGTTAATAAGCATGCAAGTCAAACATATAATCATATGAAATGAAAGACATAACTCCAAAACACATGAAAACATGAATAAGATGCATATACCTCGTAAAACCTTTTTTCTCTCCCTTGGATTGAGCTTGATGAAGTGAAGGCGCCCCTTGGTGATGCTCCACTTGATGTGCTCCTCTTGCTTGCTTGCTTGATGTGGATGGCTCTCTAATGTTGTGCACAAATGGAATGGATTTGGAAGATGATAAGGATGAGATGATCAAGTGTGGATGAGATATGATTTGAACATGATAAGGTTGCCAAGATGATTTCCTTGGCTCAAAAGGATAGCACAAGATTACTAAACTTGGAAATGAAGAATGGAGGGATGGAGTCCTCAATTTATAGGAAGAGGAGAGGAAGAATGGATGGCTAGGATGGATTCAAGATGAAGGGCTGGGATTTCTTGTGAGCTCACACAAGGTGCAAGAGAGGGTGTGGAGACCAAGAGATATTCCTTAAAGGCATTTCTTGTCTCCAAACTTCTCAAGGTACATTGGGGAGACTTCCCAAGGTACCTTGAGAAGACCAAAGTGCATTGGAAAGACTTCCCAATGTGCCTTGAGAGGAGAAAGGGATGTGACATTCTTTGAAGAATGGGGAGGAGGAATTTAAAATTCTCCAAAAAGGGATAATCATGGGGATTGGAGGAATAAGAAGGAATTAAAAATTCCTTGGGAGAGGAGATGCCTAGAGGATTGTGAGATTTTGAAGATCTCACGTTCACCTAGGAAAAGAGCATTAAAAGCTAGTGGTTGGATGGAAGGGAAAAGGAGTTGAGTTCGTGGCTAATCATGATGATTAGCCATTAGAAACTCATTAGGAGGGGTATTAGAGGAAATGTTAGGTGGGATTAGGATTTGTAGGAAGATTTGACTAGGAGAGAGAATGAGTGGAGGGAATTAAAAATTAGAAGAATAAGGTTAAGTGAGTTTAGGGAGTTTCTAGAAGACTTTATTAGGTTAATGATGAGTTAAGAAGATGGTTTGTAGGAATCATTTGGGTTATCTAATTAATTGAAATTAATTAGACAAGAGGAAGATTTGTGAGGATTTAATCTTTTAGAAGAATAAAGAAAGGGATTGATTTATTAAATAAATCAGTCACATACTATAGTGATAATATAAATTATATTTAATTAATATTGAGGAGAATTTGAATTAACATAATTAATTAATTAGTTATGTGAGGAATTAAAAATAATTATTTTTAAGTGTCTACATTTTGCCCCTCTTTGAAGCAAGGTGTAATGACACGTTGATTCAAAGAATAATTTGATTTGATTTGATTGATAAGGTCTAGATTTAGTCCAATTTTAGGAAGGAGTCATCCTGTATAGGACATGATCAGAGCGTCTGGTTTCAGGAAGGATACATCCTATATAAGGCATGATTGATCATAATGTATAATTTTAGGAAGGATTCATCCTGTATAAGATAAAGATTGATCACAATGTCTGGTTTCAGGAAGGATTCATCCTATATAAGACATGATCAGAGTGCAATGTATTGTTTCAGGAAGGATTCATCTTGTATAAGACATGACTGATCACAACGTCTAGTTTTAGGAAGGATTCATCCTGTATAAGACATGATCAGAGTGCAACTTCTGGTTTCAGGAAGGATTCATCCTGTATAAGACATGATTGATCACAACATCTAGTTTTAGGAAGGATTCATCCTATATAAGACATGATCAGAGCATCTGGTTTCAAGAATGATTCATCCTGTATAAGACAAGATCAGATCATCTAGTTTCAGGAAGAATCCATCCTGTATAAGACATGATTAGAATCAGAATTAATTATGTGAGGAATAAAAAAAAAATAACTAAGATAATTATTTTTAAGTGTCTACATTTTGGCGATGTGTAGAAGATAGAAGAAGAAAAGGATGCCCCAGCATAAAGCATGGGAGGTGTATGCCCCCTCAAGAATTTTTTTGGAAAAAAGGATGAAAAATTCTTGAAAAAAGAGAGGAACAAGAATCAAGGTGGAAGGGATAAACGAGGAAGAAATATGAAGCAGTCACGAAGAATTTGGAAGGAAGAATAGGAGAGGCGAGACCGCAGGGGAAGATGGGCCCTCACAGGGACCTATATAAACCACAACGAACCCAATGAGGGGTCATTTTATCATGACGAACATGTTTTCCTCTTTATATATATATGTATACATGATTCGATTGGTGATAGATGATGTGTAGTATTTATTGTGATGGATTATTTTTATTTCTCTTATGATGTCATATATGGATGCAATCATGGATGTGCTATGCTGACCTATTTTATGATGCAGAGTGGATGCTTATGTATGTATATTTATGATGTGTTCCTGACATATTTTTTGGATGCAGGATGAGTGTTTTGTTTTTTTTACGCTTTATGTATAAATACAAATGTGTGAATGATTTATGATGCAGTCTAAATGTAATGCTATATGGATGAGTGTATCTTTTACTTATGTGATGCAATCTTATATGGTAAATGTTTTGTGGGAAAAAAAATGACTATCTAAGAAATGCACTCTACATGATGTGAATGAATTAATAAAAAGAGGGAATATACCAATAATAACACAATGATCTTAGATAGAAAAATATGGAATAGATGGGAAGTGGGGGAAATTGAGAACTCCATGGGATTATTGAGTTTAGGATTTGATGGAATGATGGTGAGATTTTGTGCACAACAAATGTGGAGAGCCAACCTAGTTTGATGTTTTTTCTTGAGTGCCTTGCACCACTAATTATAGAAATCAGGATGCCATGAGAAACCTAGGGCATGGACTAACTCTATAGACAAACGGGAATTTCTTGCACACAACAATGCAAGTGTTAAGAAACACTAATACAAAGTTGTCAGTTCATGCAAGGAAACCCTCAAACACACCGATACCTCTTGTACACAAGAAGGTAAGTGTTGATAAACACTAGTACCAGGTCACCGGTTTATACAAGAGGGATCCAAAACATGCCATACTATGAAATATGCCCTAGTATGTGCCTATCCTAACGTACCTGGATATGGAAGATCCCAGGTAGTTGTAAATAGTGGTAGTCGTAGGGAAAAAGATGCAAGTCTATATGAAAAGATCTAACAAAATCTAACAAGTCACTTCCTTGCGACCAAATGATACCTCTTGCCAAGAGTAGATCTAGGATGAAGGATTAGGTTTCTAGGTGAGGGAACGGGTCATCCCTAGGGAAAAGTGGGCTTTTGGATTAGGCAAGTGATTCTATGGTTTTGGAGAGTGACCTGTGGACTTGGGATTGTTTCTGAAGACTTCTTGAAGCTTACATAGAGGCATAAAAGCTCAGCTTGATGGGAAATTCCTTATTCATGACTCAGGTGAAGACTCATCATGATACACGTGTTTTATTGGAAGTTGAGAGGGAAGGAATGCTGTGAATGGGAAGATTGGACTGAGATTGATTTGCAGTGTCGACCTGATAGACAGTGGATCCGGTTATTTACCTTAGCGCCTGTATGGAGGTTTTCACCAAGGTACTTATCCATAGCACCACAAAGTGGTTTTCACTACTGGACGAATTGTTTTTCTTTCTTTTTCTTTCTTTTTTTATTTTTTTGTGTCATAAGGCGCCTGTTTGCCAGGTTTTCACCAAAGTGATGATTTTTTCAAGATCTTTTTCTCATTTTATTATTTTTATTTTTATTTTTTTCTTGATAATTTTGATAATTTAAGACTCTCTGAGGACTAAGCATAAAATCTTTTGAGGTGCATGATATTCATTAGATCATCCAAAGGATCACCTTCAGGAGTAGCCAATTGATAAGCTCCCGATCCATATTTTTCTATGATTACATATGGTCCAAGCCAATTAGGCTTGAACTTGCCTTTCTTTTCTCTTTCTTGTAGATTTTTTTGATTCTCCATGAGGACAAGATCACCAACTTGGAATTCCCAGGTTCTAACTTTTTTGTGATAACTCATACTCAAGTAGTTTTGATATACTCAGAGATGGTTCAAGGCCTTGAGATGCCTTTCATCTAATAATTCTAGCTCTTGTAAGTGGGCAATTCTATATTCTTCCTTTGGTAGGATGTTATGTAGTGATACCCTTAGAGAGGGGATCTCAATCTCAAGGGGAAGGATGGCTTTAGAACCAAAGACTAGGGAATAAGGGGTGGCACCTTTGGGGGTGTGGATGGAGGTGCGGTAGGCCCATAAAGTGGGATAGAGTTGGAGGTACCAATCGTGGCCAGCTTCATTGACTGTCTTTTTGAGGATTTTGATTAAGGTTTTATTAGAAGCCTCAACTTGGCCATTGCCTTGGCAGAGTTCTTTGACATCCTAGTTTTTAAATTGTTTACCATTATCTATGATGATAACTTTTGGGATGTCATATCGGCAGATTAGGTAGTTCAGGATGAATTTGGATATTTACTTACCGGTGGTGAAAGTAAGAGGGATAGCCTCTACCCACTTGGTGAAGTATTTGGTGGTAGTGATAATGAATTTATGTCCATTGGAAGATGAAGGGTGGATTTTCCCAATGAGATCAAGCCCCCACTATGAGAAGGGCCATGGTGTTATAAATGGCTGAAATTCTTGTGACAGTGCATGAATTTTGTTGCCATGTTGCTGGCAAGGGATGCATTTCTTCACATAATTATATGCATCTACCTCCATTTTAAGCCAATAGTATCCTATTCTCAAAATCTTTTTAGCCAATGTGAGCCCACTTGAGTGTGCCCCACAGATACCCTCATGTACTTCATGTAATACCCATTCCGCCTCTTGTTTATCTAAACACCTTAGGAGGCAACCATTGAAATGCCTTATGAATAGGGTGTCTCTGAGGATGGTGTAACAAGCACATCGGCGGATGAAGGTTTTTTGTTGGGTTTTTGTGAGATGTGGGGGAATGGTGTTGTCTTTGAGGAAAGCAAAGGTTTCTTGGTACCATGTGGACTCGGGACCAATGAGAACACACACCATTTTAGACTTTGGTAGGTGATGTGCTAGTATAAATAATTTCTCGACCAAGAACTCACACTTCTGACTGTGTGCTAGCATTTGAAGGAGGGAGCCAATGGTGGCCATTGCATCTGCAACCCTATTGTTTGTTCATGGGATTTGATTAAATGTGATTGCTGTGAAATGTTTCTTAAGATCTTCAACCATGGTATGGTAAGGAAGGATTTTATCATATTTTGTTTGGTACTCATCATTGACTTGTTTTATAATGAACTGAGAATCACCATAAACTTTTAACTCCTTTATTTTCTTGTGGATAGCCAGACACAAACCTCTAATGAGTGCCTCATAGTCTACTATGTTATTGGTACATGCAAAAGCTATCTTGTATGATTTGGGGATGCCATCTCCTTTAGGTGTGACCAATAATATTCCTACCTCCGATCCATTTTGGGTGTAGGAGCCATCAAAGTATAATTGCCATGTGGAGGATGTGGAAACAGTCATAATGAACTCATATGGTAATTCTATGAGAATAGGATGGTCACCTGGAAGTGGAGCTTCAGCCAACTTATCTACAATGACTTGTCCCTTGATTTCCTTTCTCTCCACATATTTGATGTCAAACTCACTTAGGAGCATGAACCATTTGGCGGTTCTATTAGTGAGAGCAACTTTTGACAAGATATTTAAGTGGATCAATTTTAGCAATTAATTTTGTCTTGTTGTTTAGCATATAGTGTCATAGTTTTTGTGTGTTGAACACTAATGCCAAACATGCTCTTTCAATGAGCGTATAATTGAGTTCATATCCTACCAATGTTCAACTAATGTAGGAAATGGCATGTTCTTTCCCTTGGTCATCTATCTATGCCAGGTATGCCCCCAATGCCATTGTAGTAGCACATATATATAGAATAAGGGGTTTTCTAGGAGTAGGAGGCATCAACACTGGAGGTGATGCTAGATATTCTTTTAGTTTCTCAAAGGCCCTTTGGCATAAGTAGTCCCATTTGAATTTTGTGTCCTTTTGCAGGAGGTGTGCAAATGGATGGCACTTATTTGCTAGTTGTGAAATAAAACATCTAACAGATTGGAGTTTTCCCTGGAGACTCCGCAATTGTCTGAGAGTTTTTGGTGGAGGCATTTCCATGATAACTTTTACTTTTGCAAGATCAACCTCGATGCCTCTATGAGAAACAATGAATCCTAATAATTTTCCCGATGTGACTCCAAACACACACTTTTTGGGATTTAGGCGTAGTTTGTATTTTTCTAATCTTTCAAAGATCTGCTTTAGAATGGGAATGTGTTCTTGTCTTGTCTTAGATTTGCCTAGCAGATCATCCACATAGTCCTCCATAATTTTGTGTATGAGGTCATGAAAAATTATTGTCATGGCACGTTAGTATGTAGCTCCAGCATTTTTGAGACCAAAAGGCATGACTTGATAACAGAAAGTACCCCATGGTGTTGTGAATGCAGTTTTATGTTGATCCTCATCTGCTATCCTGATTTGGTTGTATCCAGAAAACCCATCCATTAGCGATAGCATTTCATGTAAAGTTATAAGGTCCATAATCATGTCTATATTGGGGAGTGGGAAATCATCTTTAGGACAAGCTCTATTTAGATCTCAGAAATCTGTCCAGATGCGGATGCCCCTGATAGGTACAATGTTAGAGACCCATTCAGTGTAGTCTATTGGTTTGATAAATTCTACCTCTAACATCTTTTGGAGTTCCGCCTTGACCAGGAGTGTAATATGTGGGTGCATTTTGTGCAATTTTCGTTTTACAATTTTTGCATCTGGGCAAATGGTGAGATTGTGAACCACCAAGGCAAGATCCAACCCTGGCATATCGAAATAGGACCATGCAAAATTGATTTTTACCTCTGTAAGGAAGTTGATGAAGTCTTGTTTCTCTATTTCTGTGAGGGATATGGCAATGCACACATTTTTCAGAATGACTTCGTTGCCCATGTTGATGTTGTTTGTTTCTTCTATCAGCAAATTTGATTTGTCTTGTGGAAGGTAACCAATGGTAAGGAGGTTAAGTCCCTCATGGTCAGGTGCCTTTTCTAAGTTTTCACTTTTGGATATGCCCTTTGTTTTTATTTTTTGTTCATCCAAAGGTGTCATAGGGAGGTTGTCACCTAGGGAGTCATGTCTTTTCCTTTTATTATCTTATTTGTGGCTAAGGGCATTGGCCTGACTACCAAAGTATCCCTTTTAGTGTAGTTGAATACCCTCAATTCTATTACAATCTTCCAGGTTTTGCACTGTCAGGAGAGCAATGAGAGCATTATTGTCATCGAAGATATCTAAAGTGGGTTTGTCTTGTTGGCCCCAGTCAATGAGTTTAGGATAGACAAGATGTAGCTCATGTGAAGTGGGAGGGGTTATGGGGGTGATGGTATTGATGTAAGTGTCAAGGAAGATATCTTTCTCATATTCATAAGGTATATCATGGAATTCCTTTTTGTCAGCACTTTCAATATCCAAAGAAGGACTAGAAGTGGCACCAGTGATAGTAATCTTAGGCACCAGGGTGTACCCCAAGCCTCTGTTGTATCTGTAGGAGATGGGATTTATGGGTGCTTTTCTTCCTTTCTCCTCTAGTCCCAGGCCGTGTCCTTTGTAACCCATTCTTTCAACTGTGGCAGATGCTTTTGGGTACATTTTTTTGTATTTTTTTGCTAGATCATCATCCTCTTCCCGGTACAACCAGGAAGAGACATCTGCTTCAAGGCTCTCCTCATTAAGTGAGCCCCATTGCTGGAAGGTGGTATTTTGGGATTGCATGACTAGTTTTGGGTCCTTTTTGAGCTCTTTTGGTTTGCTAAATGACTTAGGAGAGAGAGGGAGGTTTCCTATTAATAAGATGCCCTCCAATTTGTATTCTCCACAGCCATTGTCCAAGATCTTGATTTGATTATCTGGTTGGGATGATGTGGAGGCAACATTTGATGTGCCAGATGGAGGTGTTGGCAAGGGTCTATTTAATGGGAAATGATATGGATGGTTTTCCTCTAGGATTTTGCAATACTGGAAGGGTTGTGGATCACTTTTGATAGTTATCTCTTTTCCACTAAAGGGGAATTTGATGCATTGGTGATAGGTGGAGGGTACAGCCTTCAAGGAGTGAATCCATGGCTGACCAAGGAGAATGTTGTAGGGGAGATCAAGATCTAGTACTTGGCTAGGGGTTTCAATTGTAATGGGGCCCACTCGAAGAGGTAAGGTCATCATGCCCTTTGAAACTCTTTCTGCATCATCATATGCCTTTATTGTGATCCTTCCTAATGTGTCTACTAGGTCCTCATAAAGTCCCAATTGTTTTATTAATTTTTATGTACACATATTAAGCTCGGATCCACCTTCTATCAGGATACATTTGACCTTGTGCTTGTGGATAAGAGCTTCGATGTGCAAATGTTTGTTATGGTCTTCACCTGTGGGAGCATCTTTGGAGGTAAATACAAGGTGCTGCTGGGTAGCAAGGTTTCCAATGAGGGCTTGGAATTGGGTGGCGTTGATGTTATCAGGAACATGTGATTCAAGGAGGGCTTGTTCCAAAATTTCTTTATGGACCGGGGAAATCTTGAGAAGTTCCAAAATGGAGATCTGCATGGGTATCTTCCCAAGTTGGTCAAGGAGGTCATATCGACGGGTGGAAGACATGGGTGGGGGGTTTGGTGGGGGAGGGATTCCTTGGATGTTGAGTTTACCTCGATGTGTAGTTACATTATAGTCATTCTCGAAATGGGAGGTGGAAGGCATGGCACCTTGAATGACTATCCTAGCAGGATTTATTCTATTTTGGGAAGAAGGAGGATTAACTCCTTGGATGGTTATTACATTGACATGATTGTCTGCAGGTTCAATGCGACCTACTAAACAACCAAAGCTGGTTATGTGATTAGCATGTCATAACCCACTACATTAGATGATGAGCCTTTTCCTTTATCATGCTTCGGGAAGGGTTCCCGGTACATTTTGAGTTTATCATTGTTATTACCAGGTTTTGCATTTGCTACTTCAATCTCACCTCTATCAATGAGATCTTGTATGTAGATCTTCAGTTTCATACACTTTCGTGTATCATGTCCCTTGATACGATCGTATTCACAATACTCATTTTCATTATACCATCTTGGTTTAGGTTGATTGGGGTCAAACGGGAAAGTGATTGGAAAAACCACTACTCCTACTTGGACAAGTTTTTGAAACACCATTTCAATAGGCTTAGCCAGAGGAGTGAAATCTCTTGGAGTCCAGTTATTTGATCAGGGTGCTCATCCCTGGATTGAGACATTATTGTGAGGTTTTTGGGATTGATTTTGATTGTTTTGATTATTGAATTGATGATTATTGGTGGTGGATTTTGGGGGAGCGGCCATAGTTTGGACCCGCTTTTCATCAGTTACACCATCATTGACCATGTTTTTGTTTTTAGATCAGAATTTTGGCTTGTCATTATGATAAGAGGGATAACTTTGTGTCGACTTCTGGTAATGTTTCAAGGTTCCTTCCTCCATCAAGACACATTCAAGGGAGAGGCCCTTTTTGGTTAATTTTTGGAAGGATTTGATACATTGGGATATTAAGGGTCTCGAAAGTTCAGGCACCAAGTTCTTTTGAAATAGCTCAATTTGATGTTGTTGTGGCATGTCCCACTGGAATTTTTTGATAAGATGTCACCATCTTTGTAGGAAGTTGGCAAAGGCTTCTCCAGGTGTTTGTTTTGTATTGCATAGGTCCATTATAGAAACATCTTTAACCATGTTGTAAGCATAGTGGGCCACAAATTTTTCTGCCAAGTCTGGAAAGGAGACAATGGAACCTCGTGATAGAGATGAGAACCATGCAAGGGTGTCTCCCGTGAGACTCTTGGGAAAGAGTCTGCGAAGATAAAGCTCACTGTAGGAGACTTCTTGGCATAAGATGTGGAATTCTTGGACATGGTTGTGGGGGTCTCCTTTGCCTTCATACTTAGTGAATTTGGGGATCTCAATTCCAAGGGGATAGGGTGCAACTGATATAGATGGGTCATAAGGACGAGGGCAAAACTCTTCAAATGAGTAATTTTTTCTTTTATTAGTCCTTTGTTTCATGTCCTTGATGATATTTTTCATGTTTTGAATTTCCTTGATGAGGTCTTGTTGTGGACTTTGATAATGATGAATTTTATTTGCCCCAAGAATTGGGTGAGCCAAAGAAGGTGCACCACCACCAATGTATTGATATGATGAGGAGGCGGTAATGTGGGATGTGAGGACCAATGTCGCAGGGATTTGTGTGATAGTTGGTTGTAGTCTGCAAACTATTGTGATGGGATTAAGCACGCCCCAGATGAAATTTGCGACATTGTTGGCAGGAAGGGAAGTTTGTGGAATAGAAATATGTGGTCGAATGGAAGGAGGTGGTATAGAAGTGTGTTAGAGAATAGATGAGATTGGATTTGATAGTGGTATAGATGGTAAGGAGGAAGAAGGTGGGATGGAGACCACAGTGGGAGGTGTCACGGGTGGCAGTGATTGAGCTTGGATGATTGATGGGGCTGCGATTGATTGAGTTTGAATAATAGGTGTAACACTTTGTGTGGGAATGAGGTCTCCTTATGGTTGTTGGGCGAGAGTGGATCTATTAAATTTAGGCGGAATTTGAGCTCCATTTTCAAGGAGAGTGTTTAGAAGTGTAGTAGGATTGTGTTGAATAAACTTTTCCATCATCTCTTGGTTATAAGAATCTGCTAGAAAAGTTTGCACTTCTGGAGAAAGTTCATCTTGGCTAACCATGTTAGGATTTTAGCTTTGATCTTGATTGCAAGGCTGCCCACTTTGTGTAGGATCTTGTGTGGGATCTTCATATAGGTCACTAATGTCCGGCATGCCATATTATTGTTCAGCCATCTTTCTCTTTTGGGATTGAGTTGTAACCATACACGAATAACCTTGGAAAATTTTGGAGGGAGAAATTTGTGATGAAAGGACTTAGCAAGATATTTGTGGAATTTTGGATTTTGTCTTTTATGACAAGGGATTTTGTTGATTGGTATTAGAGCCTGGATTTGATTAGGATTTGACACCTTAGTCCTTGGATGAGGATTTGAGGTGGTGGATGCAACCACAAGTAAGGTGATGGCCAAGTTATGTGGAATTTAGACCTTGGATTGATGATTAAAAAGCCTCTCTTATACCAAGGGTTTACTAATGACCCTAAGAAAAGTAAAGACATAAGTTAAGAGTCTTGATCGACTTAAAAGGATTAGGAAAATGGTACTTGAAGAGGATTCCCCTTCAAGAATGAGAGCCAATTGATTAATGATGAGGTCTAAATGGAATTTCACAAGGCATGTAACCTTAACGCGAGGTTAAATTGGATTAGAGGATGGTTGGATTTGATAACGAAGGGAGATTGATTTGATGTGCTAGGTCCTTGGGAAATTTGAGGATGATTGATGGAGGAGGTATGGTAGTGATGGTTTAGAAGAAACTTGATGACTAGGTTGTCTTTGGCATGAACATGACTTAAGGATTTATTCGAATGGCAAGTTGTATGAAGGGATATGACCACCTTGATTTGGATGATAGTAGGTGTTTCAAAGGATAAACTTGAATGTTGATGGAGAGGATGAACTCTTAGCTTCTCTCTTGGGCTTATGAAACATGGGACAAATGGAGTTTTGATGCAATTTTGGACTTTGTGTGGGTAATGACTTGGACAATTTTTTGTGTCTTGACAAGTGTTTTTGCAAAGTGTTTGGGGATAGTGATATATATTTAGTCTTCTCTTGGCAAGTATGTATCAAACAAAGCAAACACAATGATCAAATGTATATTATATCAAAGACACTCATGCTCATATACAACATTCTTAAGGCTAGCAAGGACAATAGTCATTGGATCCCAATTGGTTTCCCAGCTACGCTTACCTAGAGCAGACACTTAGATGCTTGACCCCACTGGCTCCCCTCCATGACACTCACTTCTCAGGGCAGCCAAGAATCAATTCCCATAAGAACTCCTCATGGTGAACTTTGTGTCTCTACTAAGGGCCATAAAAATATGGGCGGCTTCGGAGGTCCGACCTCCTGCACTAATGACTAGAAGGTTTTTGGCTACTATGAACAAGGTGTTTAGTAAGTCATCCCATTAGGAGATACCCTTCGAAGTTGCACAAGCACAATTGAGGCCTATAGCCCAACGAAGCACCAAGAACTTAGTAGTCATGCAAGTATGATTGAGATCTCTAGGATCCTACTAAGCAACCAATGTGAAAGTGAACTCTCATATAGCCCCAACCATTGACCCTTTCATAGTCAATGGCCTATTTATTATAGTGAGTTGGGAACCCCAAGTCTGGGTGTACTCACTTGGGCCGTTCCCCTCTTACCTTCTCAAAGAGAAAGTTGGGAGGACAGGCCCGCTAGAGGTAAACATGCAATCAAACAAGAAAAGGTTGGAGAGTCTGGATTTCTGATCATCTAGCTAGACGAGAGCATACACTCCTACCTTTACGCTTTTCTTAAAGACACATAAGACAATGGTTCATTCCATTTTAATTAATATCTAGGTGCCTAATTTAAATAAATACACAATGTTTGGTCAGATTTCTTAGGCAACCTGCAAAACAACTTGATTAGTATTTTGAAAAATGGAGTCTTCAATAAGCATCCTACAAAAGACAACAAAATGACAAAAATATTAATTTTTTTGAATTTTTGGAAATAAGTAGAAAAACATGAATTAAAAGTTTTTTACTAATGATAAATGTGGATTTGGAGGAAAATTTGATGGGTAAATGGTGTTTGACTAGTTTTTGCTACTTTCCAAGGGATAAACAAGCAAAAAAATGGAGATTTTGGAGGAGAGATGAAGGACTGGAAAAATTTGTCCAAGAGGGACAAAGAAGCAAAAGTTGGAGATGGACAATATGGGAAAATTTGGAGGTGATTGGATAAAAAGGTAAGGAGTTATGGAAAACCCTAAAAATAGAGGAATGTGGGATTTTGGGCTTCAAAAAGTGGATTTTGGGATAAGGCCCCCAAGGAAGGAAATGTGCAAAATGGCAATGCAGGGGATCTAGTGAAGTTTGGAGGAAAATGGAGTGAAGATAAAGAAGATATGGAAAAAGTACCAAAGGTCTAGATTTTTGATTGTCTAGATAGACGAGCATACTCTCTTTTCACACTTCCCACAAACACAAGACAAATTATTTAAAACTAAACAAAGCTGTGAATAGATAGATTATTTAAAACTAAACAGATGATTAAAACTAAATAGAGCTATGGATGGACAGATTATTAAAACTAAACAGGTGATTAAAATAAATAGAGCAGCTAATAGACAGATTATTAAAACTAAACAGATTATATAACAGAAAAGGAAAAAATGTAGTCGCGATGATATTCAATTTTTTTTTACAAAAAGATGAAGCAGAAACATAAAATAAATAGAAGTGAGAAAATGTTGAAGAGGAAGAATGAGGAGATAGAAGAATTTTAATGGTGGGATGCCCAAAAAAATTTGAATTTCTCCTGTAGTCATGCCAAACCCTAGGTGCTCGTGCTGATTCAAAAATAGTCGTGCTGATGCAAAAACAATCGTGAACCTGCGAAAAAAAAACTTCACAAAAAAAATCAGAAAAAAAATCATTAAATTCGGGATGTGGGTCCCATCGGGTGTTATCACTGATTAAAATGGGTTTTTCTTTTTCCATGATTGGCTATGGTTTTGTTGAATTTTTGAATAGGATGTCATTCCAAATGCTCAGCTTTGTTCTAGACCTCAAGGGTTTAAGGATTTTTTATTTTAGATCATCTTGTGTTTCGTTCTAAAACCTCTGGTTTTTAATCTTTCGTTACTTTATTCACTTAAGTAATGGGTCATGGGGTCGTAGGAAGTGTCCCCCCTATTGTTTTCCTAGGCGGTTATGTTAATTAATCAAAAATATTATGCCTTATATGTTTTTCTTCTAAAGTTGTGGGGCCCAATAACTAGTGTGCATCTCGCGGGTGGATCCATGGCTCGCGCTATTTCGCTAGGCGAAGTTGCACGTAGTTTAAAACTAGTGAAGTTGCGAAAAACACATGGCATGCCACATAGATGATCCAGCTAGTGGTTGACAGTGAGTAAATTGGTGGCACGTGGCAAAAGTCACAACAATCAGTGGGTCAGGATTAAAGGCTAAAAAAGTGGGCCCCAGAGGTGAGTCAGGTCGCAGGTGGAGATGACTTGGCGGGTACAGCTGTTAATAACTTACTGGAGCCCCGTGGTTTCCTTTTGGCAAATAAGAAGGTGACAAGTCAGCTCCGAAAGTGACTGGGCGCTAGGTGTTTACGATGAGTCAGCAAGCCCACCCCTCCTGAGAGCATTTTCAAATGGTTAAAAGAAGATCAACTTGAGCGATGATCTGACGGCCCGCACTATTTCACAAGGGTAAGATGCACGTCCTTTATACCCCACAAAATAGCAAGAGTGAACGTGAGCCGTCCATGTGTCATGATGATGACCTGGAGGATATAGAAGTTAAGAAGAAAAGTGGGGCCCCATGGTTTCCTTTTGGCAAATAAGAAGGTGACAAATCATCTCTGAAAGTGATTAGGCACCAGGTGTTTATGATGAGTCAGCGGGCCCACCCCTCCTGACAGCCTTTTCAGAGGATTAAAAGTTGATCAGCTTAAGAGATGATCCGATGGCCCACACTATTTTGCAAGGGTAAGATGCACATCCTTTATACCCCATGAAATAGCGAGAGTGAACGCGAGTCGTCCACATGTCATGATGATGATCTGGAGGTTAAGAAGATAGTGGGGCCCCATAGGTTCCTTTTGACGTATAATAGAGTACCAAGTCAGCTCTGAAAGTGACTGGGCGCCAGGTGTTTACGATGAGTCAGCAGGCCCACCCCTCCTAAGAGCCTTTTCAGAGGATTAAAAGCCAATCAGCTTAAGAGATTATTCGATGGCCAGCACTATTTCACAAGGGTAAGATGCACATCCTTTATACCCCACAAAATAGTGAGAGTGAATGTGAGCCATCCACATGTCATGATGACACGTGGTCTAAGAAGAAAGTGTGGGCCCACCAAGGTGGAACCGGTGGTATGAAAGAAAGACACGTGGGCAGTATCAAGTGGAGTGTGAAGGGAATTTTAAGGCAAATGGTTGGATACCACGTGGTATCATGTAGCCAATAGAAAAGTGGGACCTAGAGTAAAGCCAAAGCCATCAGTTAACCTAACGCTCGATCAAGTTTCTATTGATCGAACGATTGGCATTATTTCACAGGACCAAGCTGCCCGATAGTTATGCTTCACCAAGTTGCAAAAGAGCAGAATGAAACACTTGCAGGAATGTTGTGACCCGTTGGAGCGAAAAATAAAAATTCTTATATGAATTCAATTTTGAAGGGATGACCGAAGCATGCGGAATCAATGTTATAGTTAAGGCCCTAAGTACAAATATTTGATTTCCTAACAACCGAGTAAAGATATCTTTTAAAGGATTTTGCAGAAGAGCAGACGCAGAGTTATTTTCCTCAGATGCAGAGCAAGTCGGTTCAATTGCAGAGCAAATTCCTTCAAGTAAAGAACAGGTTCTCTCGTATTTTTGTGTAGCTATTCTTGTGCAGTGTTCTAAATTAGATAATTGATTCTTCATAGAGTTGTTTAAGAGTGACACTTATTTCTTGCATTTTCAAAAATGGCTCCTAAAAGAGAATTTTCTGGTAAGATTAACTATTCAGAGAGGAGTGTCTGTGATGATTTTTTAGAACAGTTGATGTTGTCAACTAATCAGGCATCAAAAGCAAAAGAGTTAGTGCCCAAGGCTCCCTATCTAAAGATAGGAGAAGCATTATATGACAAGGGCAATTGGTTGAGAGACCCACAGGTTGGACTGTCTGGGTTGGGGTTGTTTAAAGTGGGATTTGGAATGAGAAATTCTCCTACCCTGCAAAATAGTATCTGGGAATTAGATGTTGGGAAATTAGTTGTCCCAGGAGTATTCATGGACACAGATTTGCTAACCCAAATTGTGTTAAACTATGATCTAGTCACAAGAAGCATTCGGGATGTAAATGGGAAAACCCTTGTGGAAATTAATGCCGAAGAGTTTAGGACAGCATTTGGGCTTAATGAGTTTACAAACTTTCTAGAACCAATAAACTTCACAACATTAGCCCAAATTTATGGTGCACAGAGGAGTCATCTCAGGAATGGGCCTCTTAAGGAAGTTTTTGTGAAAATAGGAGGGTTAATAGTTGTAGGACCCAACACACAAGAGCCCTTCTCATTAAGTATGTTCACCCTGAGGGCTAAAGGAATGTATTGGGCACTTTGCCAAGTTTTGGGAGAAGATGCTGAAGCAAATATGCCAAATCATTACTTGTTAATGATTGCTCAGATTTTGAATCCTTCTCTTGCAATCACATTTGATTATGCCGCTTATATTGTTGATGCTATTCATGGAGGGTTGGTAGGAATTAAGAATGGAAAGCTGGACATGCCTTTCAAATGGTACTCACTCCTAATGCATATTTTTCTCTTCAAAGGTGGTGATTACTTTGCCAGTGGACTAGACCTAGTTAAGGAGAAGGAAGGAGAAAAAATGCCAATACAGTTATGGAGTACTGTATTGTCATGGGATAGAGAGGATGCCAGTTTTTTGAAGTTTGATAAATATTTTGCATCTAAAATAAGGACTCTCCTCTGCTCAGAGAACCCAAGAATCCCCAAGGTTCTTCTGGAATTCATAAGACCAAAAGAATTCGCAGAGAACATAAACATTGTTCATAACTAGGGTGACATTATTTATATCCAGTTTCCATAGTTTTCAGAGTTTTTGGTTCCAGAGGCACCCCATTTTTGTTACCTTACCAGGTCCCTCTCAAAGTGGGAATCATGGAGATCCTCAGACAAATTGGTGGCTTGCAAGAGGCAGAGTTGACAGGCAGGGGTAAAGGGACTATTTTTCCTACAGCTACTATAGGCCACCAATTTTTAATAACAAAGGGAGGCTAGAATTGCTTTGAGGATTTCCTCAAACCTTATCATTTATCCACTGTAGTGTCCAGGTGTGCCGATCCAGAGGACTTCTTCAACGGTATGTTTAGGAAGAAGGTAGCATGCAGAGGTAGGCCTCATCAATTCTAGTTTCCTGAAGACCTCATCAGAAATGAATTTGATCTAGATGAGTAGGAGCTAAGAAAAGAAAAGTGGGTGGCTTATAAGAAATCCTTGGATTTTGTGCATCAGTTTGATGCTAGCTATGACCCATTGTCTAGCTTTTTCCCACTAGAAGAGAAAATAAAGTTTTTAATTATTTTCTTTGAAGATGTGATGCAGACATTGAAGGAGAAGAGGGAAGCTGTAATCAAGAGCAACCCTAAGAAAGCCAAAATGATCCTTAGTAGGTCAGCTTCTAGCAAGCCAATCCCTCCTGGTGATTACACACTACATAAGAAATCAGGTTATAGTGTGTTGGTGCCTACAATAGGGGAGCCCTCAACCTCCAAAGGAAAGAGGAAGATACAAGATGTCATCAACATCCAAGAGAGCCCAAAGAAGCAAAGCGAAGGGAAAGAAATACAATCAGATACACCTTTGTATTCCCCATCCCAATCTCCTATCCATATAGGAAATGAGCAAGCAGCAGCTTAGCAACTCCTACAATTGGGTAGTCTAGGGGAAATTGCATACACCTATGATGAAGTGGAGGAAGGGATGCCGAAAGAACCCATTGCTGCTAGAATGGATATTACCTCCACTGAACTTAAAGGCCAGCAGTGGGATCCTAAAATAAAGCAGGCAAGTAGTGTCTTTCTAGCTGATAACAATTTTGTCACATCAAAAGCATGTATGTAGTTTATATGGAAACAACACATAGATATATATAATGCTAGATGCGAAACAAGAAAGGCATAGTAGCCCAATAAAGATCCAGCCCTAGTGGAAGAGGAAATAAAGCAAGAGATGATGGAGGAATTCAAAACCATCACCCCTGAGCAAGAAGAGACATGGTAGCACAAGTTGGAGTGCTTATATTACCTGAATGGGATATTGCAGATGCCCTGGTATTAGATGCAGTAAGAAAAGAGACAAAACCCATGGAGGGGGTTACTTTCAATAAGAACAATGCTACACTTGTCATGTGGTCTCTCAAGAGAAATGAGAATAAGAAAAGCAAAGACACCCCAGGGTCAAGTTACCTCGGTGGGATGATGGTGAAGAGAGTGTAGAGTACAGGGGTAGTGGAGGCTACTAGCACTATGTTAGAGACTGCAAAATTCAGTGTTGCAGTAGTAGAGAAGGAAGCCAATGAGAAAGAGGCCCTCCAAATTAAATTGGAAATAGTTCTGAAGGCTTATAACAATGCCAAAGAGGAGGTAAGAGGTAAAGATAGTATCATTGCCAAATTGCAGAGCCAGTTGACTGGACAATACCAACAAGGTGAGTCTTCAACACTGATGATCTCCTCTTCTCTTGCAAGACCTCCACCTATTAGCCCTATCATTGAATTTCCACCATCTCCAGCACTCTCCAGCTCTCAAATGATTGAAATCACTCCCCAAGAGTTAGAAAATTTGAAACAGGCTCAGGCCTTGTATGCAAAGAAGTATGAGGAGAGAGTAAGTGCTACAATATCCAGTTTTGCAGATACAATAAATGCGTCATTGCTCTACAAAAATGTAGGTAAAATTATGGAAATATGGAATGAGCTCAGGAGAGACAAGGCCATTTTGATGCCTATTTTTTACAGATGGAGGCCTAGGGAGTAGGATTTAGAGTTGATGTGTGTATCTTGCGATGAAGCAAGGGCCAATCCCATTATTAAATCCACTTTTGATGTCGCTAAAATCTTAATTCAATTAGCAGTAGAGGTGGATAATGTGGATAGAAAGGTCAATTTGTGCAAGAAGGAATACACTGACCAAGTTTTTGAGTTGCTTCGAGGAGTTTTTGCTAGGCCAGATCAGTTAAAAGACCAAAAAATGTGGCTCAAGGAGATAGAAGCTAAATTGTCAGCAAGAGTTAAAGGAATTATTGATCTTGATGATGCTTCTTTCTTTGTTGTGACAATACAAGAGATAGAGAAAATTAAGTCGCATTATGCTTTTCTCAATTCAGAAGTCAACAAAATTAGAAATTCTTGGAAAAGGTTGACTAAGACTAAAGATAAAGCGATTAATTTGTCATGGCCGACAGAGGAAATATATAGTGAGTGGGAAACTAAATATGCCACCCATGATCCAGAACAGTTCAAGAGCGCCCCTGAAAGGATAGAAGAGGTTGCTACCGAACGGCCTGTTGAAGAAACTGCAGAGGTTGAAAAGAGCTTGTAACTGCTTTTGCGAAAAGTTTGTAACCTCTTTACTCTGAAAGAAATGATTGTAACAAACTCTCCTCAAGAAGTCCAAAGCTTTGTGCATCCATATTGTTATAAATGGATACCAGGACTAGAGAAAAAGAGATCGCAAAAATTGTAAGAAAACACTGCAAAAATTTATCTGAGCTTTTCTAAGTTTAATGGAGAATCAAGATTTCTTGTAATATTTTTTGAACTAAATATCAATACATAGACCATCGGTTTTGCGTAAAGTTCTGTGTTGTCTTCAAGTTTGTTCACAAATTTGTTTACTGTTTTCATTCTGAATAATCTAGGGTTGTTCTGTTTGAATGGAATTGTAAAGCAATTTTAGTATAAGTGTTCATTAGCTTTTCTCTTTAGGAGGGAAATTAAAGAGGCAGGATCACTCATACCAGTAAACTCTTTGGAAGGAATTTTGAATTTTTAGGACCATAGCTTAGTTTGGAATGCTTGAATTCTTGTGGGTGTCAGGCATATACAAGGATTGATAGAAACCAAGCTGATGGGAAGCATAGAGATGTTTTGTTTGAGGAGTCTTATTTGAGTTTAGATGACTCTATGACCTTGGATAAGGCACTGGTATTAATTGAAGTTGTTTATTGCATGCTTTGTTGATCGAAATGCTGAACTTAAGTACAATTTCTATTCTTTGTTTTCAGTTCATTTCAAGGTGAATAGACCCACTGGTTTTCTAGACTGGTTTGCTATGGGTTTATGTTTGAAAGCGTGAATTTAATTCACAAAGGTATACCCACCTGGACTCTGAGTAAGCCCGAAGTGTAGAAGGTCTAATCAAACCTTGTCATATGTTGTCTTGAGAATTTCCTTATCTTTGATGTCTCTTCTGCACCAAGCTTTAAACCATATTATTTTAAGGATGTTAAAGGGAACTAGATTTTGAAGAC
Source organism: Cryptomeria japonica (assembly GCF_030272615.1). Classification (NCBI taxonomy): domain Eukaryota; kingdom Viridiplantae; phylum Streptophyta; class Pinopsida; order Cupressales; family Cupressaceae; genus Cryptomeria; species Cryptomeria japonica. The sequence goes on along the minus strand of NC_081413.1, from coordinate 90,681,772 downwards.
AACACCGGGCATGCCAGAATGAAGGGAAAAAGACCTGTGAGGTGGACTAGTTAATAAGCATGCAAGTCAAACATATTATCATATGAAATCAAAGACATAAGTCCAAAACATATGAAAATATGAATAAGATGCATATACCTCACAAAACCTTATACCTCTCCCTCAAATTGAGCTTGACGAAGTGAAGGCACCCCTTGGTGATGCTCCACTTGATGTGCTCCTCTTTCTTGCTTTCTTGATGTGGATGGCTCTCCAATGTTGTGCACAAATGGAATGGATTTGGAAGATGATAAGGATGAGATGATCAAGTGTGGATGAGATATGATTTGAACATGATAAGGTTGCCAAGATGATTTTTTGGGCTCAAAAGGACAACATAAGATTACTAAAATTGGAGATGAAGAATGGAGGGTTGGAGTCCTTAATTTATAGGAAGAGGAGAGTAAGAAATGATGGCTAGGATAGATTCAAAATGAAGGGTTAGGATTGCTTGTGAGCTCACACAAGGCCCAAGAGAGGGTGTGGAGACCAAGAGATATGCCTTAAAGGTATTGCCTCATCTACACCACACTCTCTACCCCTGGCTACCTCCCCTATCACTTTTGTTAGTGCATGTACTTATACTACCTTAGCCTCTCTCCTTGGTACCACTCCCCTCTACTATCTGCCAACACCCATGCCTCCTCCGGCCAAAATCTTGTCAATAGGTGCATCCTCCTCCCCGCCAACCACCTCATCCACTACCAACTATAGCTCATCATACTCCAAAACCACAGGAATGGTAAGATGTACTGGAAAATGTCCCTCCCACCAACTCTTGTACCCTCTGGTAGTCCTTGGATCATCTCCTGCATCTCTTCACTCATCGCATACTAAATGTGTTGTCATCTAGAAGTTGGTCCTCCCCTCCAACGGTCTCACTTTCATATCCCACCTCCCAACCTCTCAGACGACCCAAGAATATAATGGTATATTCCCCACTATATCTTGTACCAAGCCAAACTGTCAAGGTACCCTAAATGGAGCATAATACTCCATAACATATAGTGATCAACCGAATAACCACATCTCTACCCTGGCCCATTGTAGTTGCCAATCCCGTCTCCATCTCTCACAATCCAAAAATGGCCACCATATGAACTCCATAAGCTCATCAAAAACACAACGCCAAAACTAGATAGATCCTATTGATGTATAATAAAAAAGGCCTCTATATCTATCAATGTATGGATGTCGGGCCCGCCTATCCTGTACACCTGATGGCCGCGTCACTGCAATATGCTCCCAAGCCCATATATGTAGAAGGGTAACCCTTGTAGACAGGTTGATATAATCCCTGTAAACTACAACATGCATATCATGATAGATCTGAGCCAACATCCTGGCTCCCCAAACATACTCTAGGCAATGTTGAAACATAGAATACATGCATCTACTCCATCCAATGGGAAATTGATGCCCTCCCAGATTAGGCATGATCCGCCTGCTCAAGAACCCGCAAATCAAAAGTAGTAGGTGAGGGATGGGTGGGATCTCCATTACCTTGTCCACGTGCATCCTTCTTGTGTCCAAGATTGGTAATACATCATAATTGAAATTATCCCAAAGGTAGAAGACTATTATATCAAACTAGTACTAAGGGATGACGTCACGAATGGGGATCTTCAAGATCCTCCATACATCTAATAAAGTGAATGTCTCCTCTCAAGTGGGTAGGTGAAAGGTGTTATACCTACTGTCCCATCTCTCTACTCAAGAGGTAATCATAGAAGGTCTGAGCTCGAATCCTTGGCCACCAGCTGATGAAATAAAATCCCACTACAACAATAATCTCTAACTCATCTACGTCCAGCTGTCTATACAATTTGTCTTGGCATTGTGTTGTCATTGATGTCAACCAGTATAGGTGGCAATTGATGTGGGAGATTAATGAGTAGTGTTGTCAGCCACCATAGTGGTCATTAGAGTCACCGGTACACAAGTTAGTGTTGACTTGTGTTGAAAACATACGTATTGGAGACCGATATTCTATGACAACCCGTAAGTGAGGTCTTGGTAGTGTATGGTTTCCAACCAAAAAGCATATGACCAATAAGCTAGTAGGGTGAGCTAATGAAGAAGTATAGAACTGATATGCAATTGGATGTTGAAAGAAGAGGTTATCACGAGATGCTCATATGACTGATAGAGTTTGGACTACTATAAGTTAGTAAGGTAGGAGATGTATTTGCTAACACAGTGCAGGTCATTTTTGTGCATTGCCTGGAGTAGAATAAATATAAAGGTTCCACTTCCACCAGTAAGTGATAATATAGAGCTTATCTCCTATTATGCAAAGTATGCATCATATACCACTGAGATAAGATAGAGAAGTAGAAGGAAAGTGATTAAAGGCTCACACAGAATGAACCAGTGAAACATAAGTTTGCCTCAAGTATGTGAAATCAGAGATGTACATCTGATTACCATGTGTTCACAAGTTGAGCCGCTGTGACAAAGAAGGAAGAGTAAAGTAATGATGGAATGAAAGGACAGATGAAGAGTGATGGGTTTGTCACCTTGAAAAACCATTTGAGATGTCAACTAGTCTGATAATGAAGAAGACAATGTTGAGAAACTATATAGAGAGAGTGAAACTGGCATGAAGATACCTTAGATGGAATCAATTGAAGGTTGATGATATGGTGTCATTAGAATGGCTACCAGTTAGCATGAGAACTGGTAAAAGGAGATATGAAGTTGTGTATTCACAGGACAAGTTCCAACCAATATGTAGGTTGGTTGTTTATTTGTGATAATGTTTGTAATGAAGAGGCAGAGTGTTAAAGAGGTCACAAACCACTCGAGGTGAAGTTGACCAGCTGGTGTAGTGTATGCTGTTGAATAATACCTGCAAGGGTTTGAACCGGTAAGGAGTATTGTTGGTTGTTCATAAATTAAACTAACCCTAAGTTGATGAGTTGGTTGTGTGATGGTGAATGTTGCCAAATCGACATGGCAGTCTGAGATGAGGTGGATACGGACAATGATGCCATGTAGAGCTGAAGTAATGAGCATGCAGAGGTCCATGATGTCTTATGTAGGTAAGGTTGTTGAGGTTGGTTGACATTAAATGTTGATTGCAACAATCATGGAGGAGTTGCAGAGTGTGTAACTCAATGAAAGATGAATGAAAAAGGCAGATCAGAGATCTGGTAGCGCCATGATTGATGCTTTATATCCAACTGCAAATTGACCTCGAGAAGGAAACAGCTAGATCATAAATGTGTCGATTGATTTCAAGGCTGAAGAATAGGGTTAGATTTTCTATTTTAGCAGATATACATTGGATGATGGAAAACACATGCAGATGCATTCCTCCAATGTAGGTGATTGATCCAAGGTATATTGGATTGGATTTGATGAATATTTGTTCACTGGAAGAAACCCTAATTGACTTAAAATTTGAATTGGTTTTTGGCAGGAAAACTTGTTTATAGATACTCAAGCCAAAATCAATCAAATGTGTTGATTGAGTGATGCTGCCAGAGAATCAGGGGGTTGGATATTTAAGAGTGAAGTGTGAATGTGCAATAGAGAGACAACTAGTAAAAGACTCCATCAAAGATCAAAGAGGCTATGAGTTGGATGTGCAGCCACTGAGAGTGTTGAGTAGAGTACCGACAGAGAAGAGGTAAAGGTTGAACAAGTGAGGTTGCAACAAAGTGTGAAAGGAAGGTGGATCTAAGTGAGGAGAGATGTAACAAAGAATAGATATGAGGAAGATTGCTTGAGCAATGTGTGAATCAGAATAGTAACAATTGCAAGCTAAGTATCACAGAGAGAAAAGAGAACCGACAGAGGGAAGAACAAGAAGAAGAGTCTGAACCAACATAGATGCATCAAAGAGTGGGTTGAAGCAGGAGATAAAACTATTGCAGTAAGAAAGTGAGGTGAGAACCAGCAAAGAAGAGGTTGATGAGGGAATAGAAGATGCTATCAGCAAAGTTGTGAAGAAGGGAAATTTTTAGGGAGATTATTCATGAGTGGTTGCAGAACTCATTTGTAACCAAGGCTATTACTTTTGTATTAGATGATATTCATTTTAGATCATTGAGTTGGAGATTAGTGTAAGGGTGGTGCTCCTTTGGGTTGTAGCACATAAATTAGTTAGGGGTTGGTACTCCTTTCAGTTGTAGCCCATAAATCAGTTAGGGGTTGGTGCTCCTTTGGGTTGTAGCCCATAAATCAGTTGGGGGTTGGTGATCCTTGGGTTGGTGCCCTAAATCAGGGGTTGTATCTCCTTGGTTTGTAGCCCTAAACATTGTCACATATTTCATTGTGAGTCTAGATTGGAGTAGTCAACTCTAGCAACATTACTCACTGAGGTTTTTCTCATCTTGGGTTTTCCTCATATATACCTGTGTTATGTGATGTGCCCCTTGTGTGTGACTATATTGTGTAAATTCTCCTTAGCATACTAGTAGGTTATCTTAGTCTTAGTATGTTAATCGATACATTTACTTAAGAGTTTAAATGAGTAAAATATGTGAACAACTGATTCATCCCCCCTCTTAGTGGTAAATTTTGTCCAACAACTAGTATCATATCCTTGGTTCCTAGTTGACAAGCTTTCTCCATCTTTGGTAGATTTTGGGATTAGAACATGATGGTCTATTTAGTGTCAAATACATCTCCTATGTTTAATGGGTCAAATTATTCCATTTAGAGTTGTAGAATGGAAGTCTACCTTTCCTCTGTAGGGTATGATGTCTGGATGATAGTTGTTAATGGTCTCCTTAGTAATATTAATCCTCCGATCTGTTCTAAAGAACAAATAAAATGTAGGTGCAATGAAGAAGCAATGAAGGCCATATTCAGTGACCTTAGTGGTGATGTTTCTTCCCTGGTGGACAAGTAAAAATCAGCAAAGAGCTTATGGGAAAGATTGAAAAAGATGTATGGAAATGAGCCTACTACTACTGGGTTAGGTTGTGAAGATAAGAAGGTCAATGTTGCAAACTTGTGTGTGGTTATTGAAGGTAGATTAGATAGTTGCAACAACAATGATGAAGAGGAGACTCATCTCTTCATGGAACAAGAAACAAAAAGTTAGGAGAACACATCAAATTGTGACAAGGGAGGTAGATCCTACTGGCAAGATGTGTTTGGTAGTGATGAAGAAGATGATGAAGAAGGTGAAGCTCATGTTAATCTTGAAGATGAGTTCCTAAGTGCCCTTGATGAATTGAGAACTATTAGAAATGAATTTAAGAGTTATAAGAATCAGTTCATAAAGAATGTAGTCAGTTGAGAACAAGCTTTGAAGAGTCAAACAAAATATTTCATGCACATGGCAGTCAACATAATAATTATTCCCAAAGGAGAAGTGCTAGAAGAAAATGTTTCATGCACATGGTAGTCAACATATCAGCTATGCCTAAAGGAGAAGTGCTCCTACAAGATCAAGATATCAATTAAAACTAGTAGTGAGGTAGAATGGCATGACCCTGAGAAGAAGATCACAGCGGTCTAATAGAAGGTCTTCCAATTACCCAGTTGGATGAGTGTAGTGTGCTCTTATGGAAATGTATCATGTCATACTGTAGAACCTAGTATGGAAAATACCTATCAGCAGACGAAGATAAGACCTTCTCCCATTACTAAAAATGTGAAGAAGAATGAGATCAAGCAAGTGTTGAGGAAGAAGACCATGGACCAACAATGTGCATTCCATGCACAGGTGATATCTCCTAACACTTAAAGGAGATGCAGGACCTTAGGGGGAGTAGAACATTGACCATATCATTCATCCCCTAAGTTGGATAAGATTGGTTAATAGTAAGAGGAAGAAAGTGAGACAATAGTCTATGTAGTTGTTGTCCTGACTACAATTTTATGGATAGAAGATGGATTGTTGTTGCAGGTGTTAATAGATGGTTATACTAGAAAATAAATAGTAGAGGCATTTGACATAGGAAAATGAGGATAAAGTGTTTAGGTAGAGATTTCTGCCCATAGATGAAGCTAGCGTGAGCAGTATGGTACCGATATGATTGATAACCGATATTGTAGAAGGGTAAGTCATGGGTTCCAATAGATTTATTGTGGTTCCTATGGATAGATAGATGAAGGATGCCTTAGGTGATATTGGAAAGGACTGGAATGAAATATGTTGGTCTAGTAGCTGACCAAATGTGCATACTTTATTATAGGCTAACTAGCTTGATATTTTGGTATGATGGTGATATTGTATAACATTGTATACATCCAGGACCATGTCATAGGTTGTGGTAGATATAATGGAGCTAACAGATCTTTAGATTGATCATATTTGCACAACTCAAACAGTATGTGGTAAAGATTGGAGCTCTGATTTTGTACTTTACTGGCAATATGGACCTAAATTGCATGACTCAGGGGGAGTTGATAACCATATCTTCTGATTGTTATCAGACAGGCTTGATACAGGGGGAGTGCTTATGCCTATGGCTGCACCGGTATGATTATGACTTTGGGATGTGCTCATTGGTCCAAGGTTGTGAGGTATTTCAATATCTATCCAATTTTTACTTAATGGAAATCACAATTAGACCACTGGGAGTGTTGTCTGCAAAGAGGGAGAGCCACCTGCACAAGAGAACATACACTTGGTATCAACATTTTGGGGTCAGAATGGCTTCGGCATATCAAATGGGTGATGATGCACTCTAACTGACAGAGCACAATAGTAAAAAAGGTACAAGCAACAAGATGAAAGGGGAATAACTGAAGAGGGGAAAAAGACTTGTGAGGTGGATTAGTCAATAAGCATGCAAGTCAAACATATAATCATATGAAATCAAAGACATAACTCCAAAATAAATTAAAACATGAATAAGATGCATATACCTCACAAAACCTTATACCTCTCCCTCAGACTGAGCTTGATGAAGTGAAGGCACCCCTTGGTGATGCTCCACTTGATGTGCTCCTCTTGCTTGCTTGCTTGATGTGGATGGCTCTCCAATGTTGTGCACAAATGAAATGGATTTGGAAGATGATAAGGATGAGATGATCAAGTGTGGATGAGATATGATTTTAACATGATAAGGTTGCCAAGATGATTTCCTAGGCTCAAAAGGATAGCTTAAGATTACTAAACTTGGAGATGAAGAATGGAGGGATGGAGTCCTCAATTTATAGCAAGAGGAGAGGACAAATGGATGGCTAGGATTGCTTGTGAGCTCACACAAGGCCCAAGATAGGGTGTGGAGACCAAGAGATATGCCTTTAAAGGAATTTCTTGTCTCCACACTCTTCAAGGTACATTGGGGATACTTCCCAAGGTACCTTGAGAAGACAAAAGTGCATTGGGAAGAATTCCCAATGTGCCTTGAGAGGAGCAAGGGATGTGACATTCCTTGAAGAATGGGGAGAAGGAATTTAAAATTCTCCGAAAATGGATAATCATGGGGATTGAAGGAATAAGAAGGAATTAAAAATACCTTGGGAGAGGAGATGCCTAAAGGATTGTGAGATTTTGGATATCTCACATTCACCTAGGAAAAGTGCATTAAAAGCTAGTGGTTGGATTGAAGGGACAAGGAGTTGACTTCATGGCTAATCATGATGATTAGCCACTAGCAACTCATTATTAGGGGGATTATAGGAAATGTTAGGTGGGATTAGGATTTGTAGGAGGATTTGACTAGGAGAGAGAATGAGTGGAGGGAATTAAAAATTAGAAGAATAAGGTTAAGTGAGTTTATGGAGTTTCTAGAAGACTTTATTTGTTGGCATTTTGGTATGGTTTTGTCATTGATGTCAACACCTGCTAAATACACCTACTTTGGAGATCCAACAACATTAACCGGCAATCAGTAAACTGTTCAACAATCACTGGTATATGGTTAACCGGTAGGATATAATGTACACCGGTACATACAATGACATGGAAGACACTTGGTAATGTCGAAGACGTTATGTGGACACTTTTCTTTGAAGTAATATTATTGGTATACTCTTATTTGCATATTTGCTTTTACTGACAAATAGGTCCAGGTTATCTAGGGTTACACCAATAGGTTTATCTTTTCTAGATCAGCATGGCACGCTATGGAGATGATTTATTGTTGTTGTAAATGCATTAAGCCGACATATTCAATCGGTTATTGCATCGGATATTATTTGTAAAATGTTTTATTATAATATCTTGTAGAGCCAACCTACTAAAATTGGTCTTAGGGTATGATATAAATGTAAGATCTTATTTGTAAGATTAGATGTGGAATGCGAAAAAAGAATTGTAAGAAGGTATATGTGAGATTAAGCAGAGGTATAGGGTCAGTGCAAGAAGATGAGTCCACTTTTTGGCCAAAAAGTGGAAGTGTTTACCCTGATTTTCAGATTTTGTCTCATTTGAGCTTAAATTTTGAAACACTTAGAGATTGAATCTTGGAAAAAGTCAGTAATATAAAAGATAGCCCTCTGAGTGTACTTTCCAAATATATTATTTATTTTAATACCCACATAATAAAAAATAACTTTTTGAATGGACTTCTGAAAACTATGTTTTAAAAATGCCTGTTTCAGGACCATACCATGCATGTGTACGACCCACACTTTTTGACACAATTAAAATTATTTTCTCAAACCGTTTTGGGAAATGGTTTGTAACACACTGAAGATTGATGAGCATATTTTTCTGTATTTTTTTTTCTAATATTTTTTTTTTAATTAATTTTTTAATGGCCGTAATTATCTTTTTAAAAATTTGACGTGTACGACCCACATAATTTGATGTAAACTTAACATTTTTTTATTTTTATTTTTTTTAAATACAAAAGAATTTTGTGTAGATTGATGACATATAATTTTTTTTCCAAAATTCTTTAAAATAAAAAAGTTATTAAATTAACAAAATTAGTTAATATTTAAAATTTATGGACCCAATTTAGTATAAATTAAATGAAAAATAGTTAAAATAATCAATTTTTAAATAAATTTACATATTTAGAATCTAGACAGTATAATCTGAAATGGGTTTTAATTTCGTATAAAAATTCTCTGATTAGAGGCGCGTAAACTATTTCTGAAGTTCATATTTGTGTTTTCATTCATGGAGATTTGAATTTGCAGGTCCATGTCTCAGGTGTGGCCATCCTAGGCCTATCCCGGGCCTAATCCCGAGCCAAGTGGCAGGTTGTGGAATCAAATTCCACAAAACAGGCCCCCATTTTCAAACAAGGGCGGCTTGTGGAAAAAAAAAAGGAAAAATGCCATTTAGAAACGGGGGCCCGCTTTTAAACAAAACGGGCCCCCGTTTTGTTTAAAAGCGCGCGCCCCGTTTTAGAACAAAACGGGGGCCCATTTTTTTTTTCTTTGGACCCCCGTTACCTTTCGGCTCGGGAGCCCGAAGCATAAGCGGGCCCCCATTTTTTGAAAACGGGCCCCCGTTTATAAGAGCGCGTTTTCCAACGGGTGGACTTTCGCGAATTTGTGACTCATTACCTTGCACTTGCCCTATACACGAAGACATCATTTGAAGGTGAAGCTAGGTTTTTGCAGAAGCATATCAGCATTACACCGAAACTGAATCCAGCGTATGAAGATGCTATTTTGTGTAGTACATTCTCATTGGATTTAACCATCCAATTGTAGTCAGTATTACTCCCATTTGTGTTTGAGTAGTGAGCTATAGGCTGTTGGCCTTTTTGCATGTGCAGACCCCTCTTGTACACTTACTATCTGCAATAGTATCATCTGATTGTGAGTAAGGTTTCCCACCGTGGTTTTTCCCCTTATAGGGTTTCCACATACAAATATTTGTGTCATGTGTTGTGGTTGACTTTGTGCTTATGTTTCATGCATTAATTCTTACCGGTACAACATTTCCTGTTAACATTGTTTACCGGCACAATTAACTATCTTACCAGCATCAAGCAATAAGTTGGTTAATAAGATTTTGGTTTGAATTCATTAGACAACTAATTCACCCCCCCCCCTCTCAGTTGTCCCTGAGACCTTCAATTGGTATCAAAGCTTAGTCCTCTTTTTGAAAAAGTTTAACAACTTGAGGAGATCCAATGTCTACTAATTATTTCAGGAAGGATAGTCCTAAACTTGATGGAACCAACTATGGAATATGGAAAATCTGAATGGAGACACATCTAAATTGCATTGGTAAAGACATCTAGGAAGTTACTAAGAATGGTTATACTGTTGCTGTAGTTGGTCAACCTGCTCCTATTACTCTAGGTACAGATGAAGAAAATGATTGCAAAGCAAGAGAAGCACTTTTGAGTGCATTATCAGATCAACAAATCATGGGATTATCAGATAGATCTACTGCAAAAGCTATTTGGGATCATTTGGAAACACTGAATGAAGGGGATTCCACAGTCAAAATTGCAAAACTTGAAAGCTTCCAAGTTAGGTATGAACATCTGAAAATGGAAGAAGATGAAAGAATTTCTACCTTTATGGAAAGAGTAAATGAAATTGTTTTAGGTATCAAATGTTGTGGATCCAGCAGACAACGGATGGGTCTTTGTTGCTATAACAGAAGATCAACTGGTACCTATTTCTCCACTGGTAGAACAAGCCCTAGCAGCTAAAGTTGAATCAAAGGATGAATGGATTATTGACTTAGGATGCTCACATCACATGACTCGAGACAAAGGCAAATTCTTGAACTTTCAAGAATACAATGGAGGTTTAGTAAGATTCGGAGATGACAAAGCCTGTTCAATCAAAGGTAAGGGTTCAATATCACTTGATGGTAAACATAACACTAACAATGTTTACCATGTTGAAGGATTAAAACATAATCTTTTAAGTGTTGGTCAATTAGTTGAAAAAGGTTTTCAGTTACAATTTAAAAATGGAAAATGCAAAATCATGAATAGAACTGGTTTGGAAATTGCAACCGATAATCAGACTAGAGGTAATATCTTTCATTTGAATAACAGTGAAAAGGCATGCTTAATTGCTCATATAGATGAAAGTTGGCTATGGCATAAAAGACTATGTCATGTAAATTTTGATTGCATGGTAAAAATCAGTACTTCTAAGGCAGTTAGAGATCTACCTAAAATTGTGAAACCTCAAAATACAATTTGCAAGGAATGTCAATTTGGAAAATAGGTTAGAGCTAGTTTCAAAAGTATTCCAGAAAAATCCAATAATGCTCTTGATTTAATTCACACTGATTTATGTGGTCTGGCTAGAACTAAAAGCTTACAAGGTGATAGATATTTCATGCTAATTATTGATGATTATTCTAGAATGTGTTGGGTTACTTTTCTCAGAGAAAAGTCAGAAGCACTTGGGAAGTTCAAACTATTCAAAGCAATGGTTGAAAATGAAACTGGTAAGAAAATTAAATGTTTAAGATCAGATCAAGGAGGAGAATTCACATCTAGAGATTTTAATACATTCTATGAAGTGAATGGAACCAAAAGATAGTTATTAGCACCTCGAACACCACAACAGAATGGAGTTGTTGAAAGGAAAAATAGAACTATTTTGGATGCAGCAAGAAGTATGTTATCAGAAGCAAATCTACCACATGTGTGCTAGAGAGAGGCAGTAAGCACTGCTGTCTATACATTCAACAAAGTTCACATCAAAGGTGAAACTGGTAAGACCCCTCATGAACTATGGTTTGGTAATACTCCTACACTTAAGTATTTTAGAATTTTTAGAAGTAAATGTTATATTAGAAGAGATGAGTATATTGGCAAGTTTGATCCTAGAAGTGATGAAGGAATATTTCTTGGTTATTCATCTAAGAGTAAAGCTTATAGATGTTTTAATAAAAGATTACAAAAAATTGTTGAGAGTACAAATGTAAAGATCGATGAACAATTCAGAGGAACTTCAAGGTATATAGATTCTGAACCAGTAACAGAAATTATGACAAATGAAATCAACAGTAAATCCACCGATACAGAATGATGACCCAGTTACTCTGGTATCATCAGAGGATACCATAGTAATTGAAGAACAACAATAGACTAAGACACCCCGGTATGTAAGACTGAATCATTCTAAAGATCAGATAATTGGAAGCAAATTTAAAGGAGTCATGACAAGAGGAAGATTGGCAAATGAAGAGGTATGTCTTATTTCTCAAATTGAACCATTATCTATGAATGAGGCATGTGAAGATAAATTTTGGATTAAAGATATGGAAGAAGAATTAGGATAAATTGAGAAAAATAATACTTGGACATTAGTTCCCCGGCCTAAAAATAAATATATAATTGGAACCAAATGGGTATTTAGAAACAAACTCAATGAAGATGGTAAGGTTGTCAGGAATAAAGCAAGACTAGTGTGTAAGGGATATTCTCAGAAAGAAGGAGTTGATTATAATGAAACCTTTGCACTGGTAGCCAGAATTGAAGTAGTTAGATTATTCTTAGCCTTTGCAGCTCACAAGGATTACAAAGTTTATCAAATGGATATTAAATGTGCATTTTTGAATGGAGATCTTGAAGAAGAATTTTATATTGAACAACCTGATGGATTTTCTTTGACAGATAACAATGACATGGTTTGCAGATTAAGAAAAGCTCTATAAGGACTAAAACAAGCTCCAAGAACCTGGTATGCAACATTTGATAAGTATCTCTTAAAAATTGGTTTTACTAAAGGAAATGCAGATAGCGATTTATATTACAAAGTAACTAATGATGACATTTTGATTATGGAAGTATTTGTTGATGATATAATCTTTGGAGGAGAAGATGGATTATGCAAAGAATTTTCTCTTAAAATGCAGCATGAATTTGAAATGTCTATGATTGGAGAAATAAAGTTCTCTTTAGGATTGCAGATTTTACAAACTGATAAAGGCATATTTTTGAGTCAATCTAAGTACTTGAAAGAACTACTCAAGAAATTTGGGATGTAGAACTCTAAACCGGTAAGCACACCTATGACTACAAATGACAAATTATCTCAAAGGGATGAATCTACACCTGTTAATCCAACTAGATACAAATCTATGATAGGAGGTTTACTGTATTTGACATAAACTAGACCTGATATTATGAATGCAGTATGTATAGTTTCTAGATTTCAGAGTAATCCCAAGGAAAATCATGAATCAACAGTAAAAAGGATTTTTCGGTACTTACAAGGCACAACAAATCTTGGATTATGGTACCTAAAGATGAAAATTTTGATCTATATGCATACATAGATGCAAATTGGGTAGGAGATGTGGATGATAGAAAGAGCACCACTGGAGGAGCATTCTTTCTTGGAAAGAGATTAGTTTCTTGGTTAAGTAAGAAACAAAGTTGTACATCATTATCAACAGCAGAACCAAAATATGTTGCAACAACAACAAACTGTACATAGGTACTTTCACTTAAGCAAATGTTGAAAGACATAAAGGTAAAATGCAAAGAACCTATTACTATATATTGTGATAACACTACAACAATTGATATATCTAAGAATCCAGTATTACATTCTAAAACAAAACATGTTTCTATCAAACTGAATTTTCTAAAGGAAAAAGTTGAAGAAAAAGAAATAAAATTGGTTTATGTGAATACTAAAGAACAGTTTGTAGATATTTTTACAAAACCTTTGCCTAAGGAAACTTTTGAGTATCTCAGAGATCATCTCGAAGTCTTACCTCCACTGGTAGAGACTTAGACAGTTGATGATTGTCATCAACTGGCAGAATTAAATGGACAAATCTTTTATTCCGATATTTGATGAGGAAGCTACTTCTTAGGGGGAGTAATTGGTATATTGAACTGGTTGGTATTTTGTATGAACTTGACCTTTTTGTGACTTTGGAATTTGATGTCAAAGGGGGAGAGATATATGGAAAAACATTAAAGAAAAATATATGAAAAATGCATTATCTTTTTTAGGAGAGATTGGTATTGTAAATAAATCTTTGTATAAACACATATTACTCCCAGGGGGAGAATTGGTTTTTGTACTTGGCATTTCTATTTTGCCACTTTGATGGTTTTTCCATCTTGTGTTGCCATCAATGACAAAGGGGGAGATTGTTGGTATTTTGGTATGGTTTTGTCATTGATGTCAACACCTGCTAAATACACCTACTTTGGAGATCCAGCAACATTCACCGACAATTAGTAAACTGTTCAACAATCATCGATATATGGTTAACCGGCAAGATATAAAGTACACCGGTACATACAATGACATGGAAGACACTTGGTAATGTCGAAGACATCATGTGGACACTTTTCCTTGAAGTAATATCATTGGTATACTCTTATTTGCATATTTTCTTTTACCGGCAAATAGGTCCAGGTTATCTAGGGTTACACCGGTAGGTTTATCTTTTCCAGATCAGCATGGCACGCTATGTAGATGATTTATTATTGTTGTAAATGCATTAAGCCGACATGTTCAATCGGTTATTGCATTGGATATTGTATTATTTGTAAAATGTTTTATTATAATATCTTGTAGAGCTGACCTACTAAAATTGGTCTTAGGGTATGATATAAATGTAAGATCTTATTTGTAAGATCAGATGTGGAATGTGAAAAAAGAATTGTAAGAAGGTATATGCGAGATTAAGAAGAAGTATACATGAAGACATCATTTGAAGGTGAAGCTAGGTTTTTGTAGAAGCATATCAGCATTACACCGGTACTGAATCTAGCATATGAAGATGCTATTTTGTGCAGTACATTCTCATTGGATCTAACCATCCAACTGTAGTCAGTGTGACTCCCATTTGTGTTTGAGTAGTGAGCTCTAGGTTGTTGGCCTTTTTGCATGTGCAGACCCTTCTTGTACACTTACTATCTGCAGTAGTATCATCTGATTGTGGGTAAGGTTTCCCACCGTGGTTTTTCCCCTTACAGGGTTTCCATGTACAAATATTTGTGTCATGTGTTGTGGTTGACTTTGTGCTTATGTTTCATGCATTAATTCTTATCGGTATAGCATTTCCTGTTAACATTTTTTACCGGCACAATTAACTATCTTACCAGTATTAAGCAATAAGTTGGTTAATAAGATTTTGGTTTGAATTCATTAGACAACTGATTCACCCCCCCCTCTCAGTTTTCCCCGGGACCTACATTATTAGGTTAATGATGAATTAAGAAGATGGTTTGTAGGAATCATGTGGGTTAACTAATTAATTGAAATTAATTAGCCAAGAGGAAGGTTTGTGAGGATTTAATCTTTTAGAAGAATATAAAGAAAGGGATTGATTTATTAAATAAATCAGTCACATACTATAGTGACAATATCAATTATATTTAATTAATATTGAGGAAAATTTGAATTAACATAATTAATTAATTAATTAATTATGTGAGGAATTAAAAATAATTAAAATTAGTTATTTTTAAGTGTCTACAATAACTACTATTGCAACACATATTGCCAAAGGGGAAAGAGAGAGCCTGCAGTATATCGAATGCAAGACCCTTTCCCATTGTTGTCAAAGGGGGAGAGAGTATGTGGTATGTTGGATACCACATGTGTTGACATCAATGCCAAAGGAGGAGATTGTTGGCATTGTGTTGTCATTGATGTCAACCGGTATAGGATGGCAACCGGTGTGGGAAATTAATGAGTAGTGTTCTCATTGATGCATGAAAACTAGTATATTAGGTTACTGGTAAGGTAAAGGATGTCATCTAGCATAATGGTCATTAGAGTCACCGATGTTGGCATATCATGAAGGAATGTTCATGTATGTTGTCATTGATGTCAATAAGTGCTCTAGAAGGATTAAGATCAGAAGAAGTTGTTATTGATGTTCAAGGAAAAGGAACTGGTATGAATCGTTATGTATGGTGATCGGCAACAGTAATGGACAACCAAAATGGAGTGGACTAGTATCGGGGTTCACTAAGTATGTCTACTAGTTGATAATCTAGGGTTACCTATTTGGCTTATGTAGAGAAACCAAAGACGTGTCATGACCTATAAGGTAAAGAATAAAATATTATGTCAGACTAAACACATTAATGGCCTACCTCGGGAGTGCACATTTTTCCTATTTGATAGGTGAAGAGCGCAAGATGGGTCACTAATTTGAAGATGCAAAATTATTCACTATCTCATTTAGATGGTCTTCTGAAAAGCCTGAAT
Source organism: Cryptomeria japonica (assembly GCF_030272615.1). Taxonomy (NCBI): domain Eukaryota; kingdom Viridiplantae; phylum Streptophyta; class Pinopsida; order Cupressales; family Cupressaceae; genus Cryptomeria; species Cryptomeria japonica. The sequence continues at coordinate 90,665,695 of NC_081413.1, read as the reverse complement.
GGTGCCAGATGTAGAATATTTTGCAATTTGATTTAGATCAATGCAATAGGTTTGAATGGTCAGGATTGGACCGCTTGTAAGCAGATGGTCAGGATTGTACCATCTTTGTAAAACTTAGGTTTAGGGTATATGCTTTTGACTGAGTGATTGTCTATAAGGTCGACGTAGTTCAGATTTTGTATGTGTTGGAAAATGTTGTGTGTGTGTTCGCTTAATGGGAGATTGGGTTGCCAAACCTGAGTAAGAGATCTGCAAAGTGTGATTGCAAAAGAGAGGAGTTTAAAAGGATCTTCTATAGCAAGGTGTGCTATCTTCAGATCAATATTTTACCTATTGTTTTCTAGCAACTTCAACAGATTGTAAATACCTTGACCAAGTAAGCTTTAGCAGGCTTTTGTTGTAATTCCTTTAACCAAGTAGCTCAAGTTTATTAAGTTAGTTAAATCCTCTATCAAGGTAACTCTTTATAGGGTTTCAATCCTTAACTGGATTTTATAGCCATCCCTTAACCAAGTGATCCCTAATAGGATCAGCTCCTAACAGAACCTTATTGTAAAGTCCTTAACCAGACTAGGCTCCTAACAAAGTGGACTTCAAGAGAGTTCAAAACAAGCTTGTAAGTATTCATCCCCACCATGATTTTTCCCATTTGGGTTTCCACATGAAAAATATATGTGTCATGGGTTGTATTATTTTCATGTGATAATTGAGCAGTCTTTGTTTAGTTGAATATGCATACAAAGCTAATGGTGGTGGTATTACTAATACAAGTTATGCATGATCAAGTCAATAAAATTTATATCTAGATTTGAGACTTGTATGCTATTTGAAGTACTTCTATTTTACCGGTTTAGCTATCTGAAGTATTTCTATGTTTAACCAATATAGCCATGGTTAAGTTCAATGGAGAAGACAACTGGTCAGCATTGTTTTAATATGACAAGGTGGGGAGAAGTTTTTGTTATGTACTAATTCACCCCCTCCCCCTCTCAGTACTAATTAGGGTATTGGTTATTCATCATTATTCATCAATTGGTATCAGAGCCAATCCAGGTCCTCAATGATTTAAGCTTGAGGAAAAAGATCCTATTGCAATGATGAAGAGGGTGGGTCCAAAGTTCAATAGGGATAACTTCAAAATATGGAAAGACATAATGAATATTTATATCAAGAGTTTGGATGTTCAAGAATGAAGCTATGTTGAGAATGCCTATGTAATCCCCATAGGCACTCTAATCACTGATGAGAAAAGAGAGATTCAAGAAATTGGGCAAGTCATGGAAGCCCTTATTAGCAGCTTATTCGATATTGAGTTCATTGATGTACAAGAAAAGGAAAATCCTAAGGATGTATAGGACACTCTGGAAATCATTTTTGGGGGTGATGAGCATGTCAAGCGGGCTAAGGAAGAGAGCCTTAGAGGAAAGTTTGAAGACATGAGGATGGTTGAAGTTGAGACCATTCAGCAATATGGCATAAGGATCAAGACTATTGTTGGAGATATCAAGAGCACTGGTGGAATAGTTGATGATGCTACTGTTGTTAGTAAAGTTATGAGAACACTCTTACCGATCTATGCAATCAGGGTTGCCATTATTCAGGAGCTAAGGTCTATTGATAAAACCAAGGTATCTTTAGACTCTATTATTACAAAATTGACTGCATATTAATTGAATAGCTATGATGGAAGTGTTCAAAAGACCAAGTCAGCCTTTAGGGCATTTGCTTCCACCAAACTGACTAGGAAATTAAAAGAGGTTAGTACCAGTTATGAATCTAGGCCAAATAGAGACATGGACAATGAGGAGATTTTGATGGAGTTTGAAGCTCTTCTTTCCAAGAGACTTCCAAAAGGCACCGGAAAATATAGAGGTAAGCTCCCTTTGAAGCTCTTTTTCTGCAATAAGATAGGACATATAGTTGTTAATTGTCCTAACAATGACAATAAGGATAAACCAGAGAGGTTTAGGAAGTATAAAGGAGAAAGGAGAATAAATTGCCTTGTTGCAGTAGATGAAGGTGCTATTGATGAGGAGTCTAAGGATGAAAAGAATGAGGACATCATATTTGTAGTTGTCAAGGAGGAGTTGTCTGATCAGAAAGCCCTTGTCTCACATATTGACAACTCTAACAAATGGATCATTGATAGCAGGTGCTCTCATCACATGATCGATGACTCAAGAAAGTTTATGTCACTTAAAGAATATGATGGTGGTGTTGTCCGGTTTGGCAATGATGCACCATGTATGGTGAAAGGAAAAGGATCCATCTCACTAAATGGAAAGAGTAGTGCAGATAATGTCTACTGGGTGGAAGGCCTTAGGAATAATCTCTTGAGTGTGGCCCAGCTAAACGACAAAGGACTCGTATTGGAATTCAAAGGAGGAGTCAACAGTATAATTGGAAAGAGTGGTGAACTTATTGCCACCGGTAAGCAGACCAGAGGAAACCTATTTTAGTTGAATGCCAAAATCAGTCAGTGCCTAATGGAAAAATTTGATGATAGTTGGATATGGCATAGGAGACTTTGCCATGTAAATTTTGACAATATTGTAAAGGCTAGTAAGATCAAGGCAATAAGAGGATTTCCTTTGCTGAACAAACCAGAGAATGCTTTATGCAGAGAATGTCAACCTAGGAAGATGTCTTCCTCAACATTCAAAGGTAAATATTTTTTAGCAGAGAACTTACTTGATCTTGTGCACACCGATCTATTCAGGGAGATCGGTATTTCATGATTTTTACTAATGACTACTCAATAATGATGTGGGTCACACTCTTGAAAGACAAATCAGAGGAATTTGGGAAGTTCAAAGCCTTTAGTACATTGGTGGAAAAGGAAAGTGGTCAAAGGATAAAATGCCTGAGAACCGATCAAGGAGGTGAATTCACTTTTGATGAATTCAACAAGTATTGTGAAGAGAACAACATCAAGAGGAAATTGTTTACCCCTAGGACACCATACCATAATGGAATAGCAGAAAGAAACAATGGGACTATGGTTGAAGCTGCAAGGACTATGCTAATCCAAGGAAATGTTTCTCACACATTTTGGAGAGAAGCGGTGAGCACTGCAGTCTATACCATGAACTAGGTACTCATCAAGAAAGGAAAAAACAAAACCCCCTATGAGTATTGAACCAGGAAGACTCCCACTGTGAGTTATTTCAAAGTGTTTAGGAGTAAATTCTATATCAAGAGAGGTGAGCATCTAAGAAAGTTTGATGCCAAGTATGATGAAGGAATATTTTTGGAATATTCCACTAAGATCAAATCTCTCAAGTGCTACAAAAACAAAACTCAGAAAATTGTTGACAACATAAATATCAGGGTTGATGAATCCCCTAAGGATCCCAAGGAAACCTACAACAAGTAAGTAGAAAATAAACCAGGTGTAGCTTTCTAGGAACCAGTTAAGAAAGAAATAAGTAAAGACCTCAGTGTTCCCACACTGGTAGAAGCTACAGTTGGTGAAGGATAAAATGAAGCTAATAATGAAGAAGAAAAGCAAGCAAAACCTACTACAGTCATCCCTAGATATGTAAGACTACATCATGATCCAAAGCATATCATAGGGGACAAAGATGTAGGAATACTTACAAGAAGAAGAATGAAAGAAAACTCTTGCTTGATCTCAAAATTTGATCCTAAGACCTCTAGAGAGGAACTTAATGATGAAGACTGGATAGAAGAAATGGAAGAGGAGTTGGACCAGATAGAAAAGAATGCAACATGGTCCTTGGCACCCAGACTGGAACATAAAACTATAATGGGTACCAAATGGGTCTTCAGGAATAAGCTAAATGAAGAAGGCAGAGTGGTAAGGAACAAGGAAAGACTTATATGCAAGAGATATGCTCAGGAAGAAGGAGAAGATTATGGAGAAACCTTTGTCCCAATGATTAGACTGGAAGGTGTTGGAATGCTACTTGAATTTGCTGCATTTAAGGGATTCAAGGTATACTAGATGGATGTGAAGTCTGCATTCTTGAATGGAATCCTAGAAGAAGAAGTGTATATTGAGCAACCAGATGGGTTTGATTTGTCAGAAGATAGTAGCATGGTGTGTAGATTACACAAAACCCTATATGGATTGAAACATGCACCAACAGCATGGTATGAATGTTTACACTCTCATCTTATGAAGATAGGATTTTAGAGAACAAGTGAGGACAACAACATCTACCTGAAATCTAAAGGTGATCAAATTCTAATCTATGAAGTATTTGTAGATGACATAATCTTCAGAGGAGATGATGAAATGAGCCATGCATTTGTAGATGTAATGAAGAAAGAGTTTGAGATGTCTTTGATTGGAGATAAAAAATTTCATTGGTCTAAAGATTCAATAGATAAAAGAGGGTATCTTCATTACCCAGTCCAAGTATATCAAAGAGGTATTGAAGACTTTTGGCATGGAGGAGAGCAATCCAGTTGGTACACTGATGGTGACCAGTTGCAAACTGACTAAGGAAGATTATTTAGCATTAGTAGATGAGAAGGAGTATCGGTCAATGATTGGTAAGTTGCACTATGTGGTGCATAATAGACCGGATATTTCTCATGTAGTGGGCATTGTGGCCCATTTTTAGAAAACTCCAAGAGAGTCCCACTTAGTAACAGTCAAGAGGATTCTTAGGTATCTAAAAGGGACAATTGATTATGGATTGTGGTATCCATACAGTGGTGACTTTGATCTCAAAGTATTCACTCATATAGATTGGGTAGGAAATATGGATGACCGAAAGAGCACAACCAGTGGAGCATTCTTCCTTGGTGGAAGACTAGTCTCATGGATGAGAAAAATGCAAAGCTGTATTTCCTAATCTAGAGCTAAACTGGATTATGTGGTAGCATTTATGAACTGCACTCAAGCAATCTGGATGAAGTATGTATTGAATGGCTTCAAGGTGATCATATCTGAACCGGTGAGTATATTTTGTGACAATACAAGTGCAATAAATATTTCCAAGAATCTGGTATTGCATGCTAGAACTAAGCACATTGAGCTCAAGTATCATTTCTCGAGAGAAAAGGTTTAAAATAAAGAGGTTTTACTAGAACATGTTTCCAGTAAGGAGCAGCTAGCTGACATATTCACTAAGCCCTTACCAAAGAATACATTCACCTATTTGAGAGGTGAATTAGGGATTCTACCCCTTCATGAAGTTAATTAAATTTATGTGCTCCACAGCAGGTATGTACTACAGTGTCAAGATCTAATAGGATTGATGTGATAAAGGATGCTACTCCATAGGGGGAGCAACATAGTGGAGTTTGGAAGCTTGTGCCTCCACTTTGGCATTGTTTTCAAAGGGGGAGAAGATATCTAATGATGAACATATATGGCAGAATGCACACTGACCATTCTAGATGGTGGTGATCATTTGAAATTGAATCGTTATATGCTACTAAGCAATGATACATTGAGTATTGCCATCAATGCCAAAGGGGGATATTATTGGCATATGACAAACTGGTGTTCATGTATGTTGTCATTGATGTCAATAAGTTCTCTAGAAGGATGAAGATCGGAAGAAGTTGTTATTGATGTTCAAGGAAAAGGAACGTGTATGAACCAGTATGTATGGTGATCAGCAACGGTAATGGACAACCTGAATGGAGTGGACTAGTATCGGGGTTCACTAAGTATGTCTACCGGTTCATAATCTAGGGTTACCGGTTTGGATTATGCAAAGCAACCGAAGATGTGTCATGACCTGCAAGGTAAAGAATAAAATATCATGTTAGACTGAAGGCATTAATGTCCTACCTTGGGAGTGCACATTTTTCCTATTCGGTAGGTGAAGAGCATAGGATGGGTCATTAATTTGAAGATGCAGGATGATGCACGATCTGATTTAGATTGTCTCCTAAAAAGCTTGAATGATGCCAGATACAAAATGTTTCATGATCTGATTTAGATTATAAGCAATGGGTTTGAATGGTCAAGATTGAACCGCTTGTAAGCATATGGTCAAGATCGACCCATCTTTGTAAAACTTAGGCTTAGGGTTTATGCTTTCAACTGAGTGATTGTCTATAAGGTCGATGTAGTTCAAATTTTGTATGTGTTGGAAAATGTTCTATGTGTGTCCTCTTAATGGGAGATTGGATACTTGGAAAACCTGAGTGAGAGATCCCCAAAGTGTGATTGGAGAAGAGAGGAGCTTAAAAGGATCTGCCCTAGCAAGGTGTGTTGTCTTCAAATCAATATTTTACATATTGTTTTCTAACCACTTCAACAGATTGTAAATCCCTTGATCGGGTAAGCTTTAGCAGGCTTTTGTTGTAATTTGTTTAACCATGTGGCTCAAGTTTATTGAGTTAGTTAAATCCTCTAGCAAGGTAACTCCTAAAAGGGTTTCAATTGTTAACTAGATTTTATAGCCATCCCTTAACCGGGTGATCCCTAACAGGATCGGTTCCTAACATAACCTTTTTGTAAAGTCTTTAATCAGACTAGGCTCCTAACAGAGCGGACTTCAAGAGAGTTCAAAACAAGCTTGTGGGTATTCATCCCCACCATGGTTTTTCCCATTTGGGTTTCCATGTGAAAAAATTGTGTGTCATTGATTGTGTATTTTTTATGTGATGATTGAGTAGTCTTTGTTTAGTTTAGTATGCATGCAAAGCTAAAGTTGGTGATATTACTAATGTAACTTATCTATGATCAATTTAGTAATATTGCTATCTAGATTTGAGACTTGTTGTATGCTATTTGAAGTACTTCTATTTTACTGGTTTAGCTGTCTGAAGTATTTATATGTTTAACTGGTATAGAAATGCTTAAGTTTAGTGGAGAAGACAACTAGTCAACATTATTTTAATATGATAAGGTGGGGAGAAGTTTTTGTCTGTACTAATTTACCCCCCCCTCTCAGTACCGATTAGGGTATTAGTTGTTCATCATTATTCATCAACCAGTAAACAAGTTAGTGTTGACTTGTGTTGAAAACATAAGTATTGGAGACCGATATTGTATGACAACGGGTAAGTGAGGTATTGGTAGTTTATGGTTACCAACTAGAAAACATATGACCAGTAAGTTAGCAAGGTGAGATAATGAAGAAGTGCATAATTGGTATGCAGTTGGATGTGAAACAACAAGATTCCCACCGGAAGAAGAGGTCATCACAAGATGCTAATATGACCAACAGAGTTTGGACTACTGTAAGTTAGTAAGGTAGACAAAGGGGATGTATAATGGGTTATGTGTAGGAGATGTATCTGCTCACACACTGCATGTCATATTTGTGCATTGCCTAGAGCAAAATGAATGACAAGGATCTAGTTCCACTGGTAAGTGGTAATACCGAGCTTATCTCCTATTATGAAAAGTATGCATCATAGTCCTCTGAGATAAGATAGAGAAGTATAAGGCAAGTGATTGAAGGCTCACACCAGATGAACCGATGAAATACAAGTTTGCCTCAAGTATGTGAAACTGGAGATGTGCATCTAATTAACTTGTGTTGGCAAGTTAAGCCACAATGATTGAGAAGGAAGAGTAAAGTAATGATGGAATGTCGGGATAGATGAAGAGTGATGGGTTTGTCACCTTCACAAACCAATTGAGATGTCATCCGGTCTGATAATGAAGAAGACAATGCTAATCAGCTATAGATAGAGAGTGCAATCAGCACGAAGATGCCTTAGATGGAATCAGTTAAAGATTGATCACATGGTTTTATCAGAATGGCTATTGATCAACATGAGAACCAGTAAAAGGTGATATGAAGTTGTGTGTTGGTAGGACAAGTTGTAACTGACATGTAGGCTAGTTGTTTGTTTGTGATAATTTTTGTAATAAAGACACGGAGTGTCAAAGAGGTCACAAACCACTAGAGGTAAAGTTGAGCTACTAGTGTAGTCTATGTTGCTGGATAACCACATGTTGAAAATATCGGCAAGGGTTAAAACCGGTATGGAGTTTTGTTGGTTGTTCATAGATTGAACTAACCCTAAGTTGGTGAGTTGGTTGTGTGATGGTGAATATTTCCAAAATGACATGGCAATCTGATCTGAGGTGGATATCGATATTGATGCCATGTAGAGCTGCAGTAGTGAACATGTAGAGGTCAGTGATGTCTTGTGTTGCTGAGGTTGTTGAGGTTGGTTGATATTAAATGTTGATTGTGACATTCACGGAGGAGTTACGGAGTGTGCGGCTCGATGAAAGATGAACAACAAGGGAAGATCAGAGATTTGTTGGCGCCATGATTGATGCTTGATATCTGACTATAGATTGACCTTGAGAAGGAAACAACTGGATCATAAATGTGTTGACTGATTTTGAGGTTGAAGAACGGGGTTAGATTTTCTATTTTAGCAAATATGCATTGGATGATGGAAAACTTGTACAGATGCATCCCTCCAATGTAGGTGATTGATCCAAGGTAGATTGGATCAGATCTGATGAATATTTATTCAGTGGAAGAAACCCTAACTGACTGAAATTTGAATTGGTTTTTGGCGGGAAAACTTGTTTATAGATATGCAGGCCAAAATGAATGAAAAGTGTTGATTGATTGATGTTGTCAGAGAATCAGGGGGTCAGATATTGAAGAGTGAAGTGTGAATGTGTAGTAGAGAGTTAGCTAGTAAAAGACTCCATTGGAGATGAAAGAGGCTATGAGTTGGAGGTGCAACCGGTGAGAGGGTTTACCAAAGTACCAATAGAGAAGAGGTAAAGGCTGAACCGGTAAGGTTGCGGCAAAGTGTGAAAGGAAGGTGGATCTGAGTGAGAAGAGATCTAACAAAGAACAAAGCTAAAGAAGACTGATTGAGTAGTGTGTGAATCAGAAAGGTAACAACGGCAACCTAAGTGTGACAAAGAGAAAAGAAAACCGATGAAGGGTAGAACCAGAAGAAGAGACTGAGCCAATATAGATGCAGCAAAGAGTGGGTTGAAGTAGGAGATAAAACTACTGCAGTAAGAAGGTGAGGTGAGAACCAGTAGAGAAGAGGTTGATGAGGGAATAAAAGATACTACCGACAAAGTTGTGAAGAATGGAAACTAGTAGGGAGATTATTCATGAGTGGTTGTAGAACTCATTTGTAACTTGGGCTATTACTTTTGTATTTGATGATATTGATTATAGATCACTTAGTTGGAGCTCAGTGCAAGGGTTGGTGCTCCCTTTGGTTGTAGCCCATAAATTAGTAAGGGGTTGGTGCTCCTTTGCGTTATAGCCCATAAATCACTTAGGGGTTGGTACTGTAAATCAAGGGTTGTAGCTCCTTCGATTGCAGCCCTAAACATTGTAATAGATCTCATTATGAGGCTGGATTGGAGTAGTAGACTCTAACAACATTATTCTGATGAATAATGATGAACAACAGATACCCCAACTAGTAATGAGAGGGGGGTGAATCAGTACAGGCATAAACTCTTTCAACAATTTATCTATTTAAAGCAATATCGACTAGTTATCACCATTACTGAACTTAACCATGGAAACATCGGTTAAAAATAGTAAGACATCAGATACCATAAATTGATAAGTCTAAACACTTCAAATATGATCAATACTTGATAACAACTTCACCCATAAACATACACATGTGGTATACTAGTAATGCCATAGTTTATTAAACCTGCATGCATAATCTTTCAACCAAATACTTCATAAACATGAAAGGAAAAATGCATAACACATAACACATAGATTTTTCACATAGAAACCCAAATGGGAAAAACCACGGTGGGGATGAATACCCACAAGCTTGTTTTTTAACTCTTTTGAAGCTCGCCTTGTTAGGAGCCTAGTTCGGTTAAAGACTTTACAATAAGGTTTTGCTAGGAAGTGATCCTATTAGAGATCACCCGGTTAAGGGATGGCTATATACCATGTTAAAGGTTGAAGGATACCTCACTAGAGGATTTAAAGAACTCAATAATCTTGAGTCACCTAGTTAAAGGTTTTACAATAATCCCGTTAAAGCTACCTGGTAAAGGGATTTTCCAATAGTTGAAATGGTTAGAAGACAATAGGTAAAACTTTGATCTAATAATAGCACTACATGCCAAGGTAGATCCTTTCAATTTCCTCTACTCTGCAATCACACTTTGCAGTTTTCCCCTTACTAGTCTTGCAAGTATCTCATCACTCAGATACACACAACATTTTCCAACAACTCTACAATAACAATGTCATCAACCTTATAGACATCAGTCAAGTTGGTAGCATAAACCCTAAACCCTAAGCATATTAGGTTTGCAACACAAGCGATCCATTCCTAACCATCCAAACACATTGCATAGAGTATTACAAATTCAAATAGATCACAAGACAATCCAAAATGCTCATTCTTCACTGCACATGGCAATCAATAACCCATCACATTTTCTTCTCATACCACTAAAAAGAATGATCACTCCCAAAGTAGACTCCAAACATCGTCGATCTTCTCATACCTCAATCCTTCATGCGCACAAGGCTGACGTGGCACCTCGATCTCATTCACATCTCTTAGCTAACTCATCACGGAGTATCATCGGTTGCATTGCACATGCTGGATCACCAAATTGATAACCATAGAGCTGAGACTACCAACCAGTAGTCACACTTAGTGAAACCCTAACACTGGCTCACTACATCTCTTCATGCCTCTTCATACCGGTTCACCAACTTCTTTCAATCTGCATGCCAGTTCTCTTACATTTATTGACATCAATGACAACATACATTATCATCATATCAACATGTCAGTCCATCATATGCCAATGATATCCAATAGTCTCCCCATTTGGCATTGATGGTAATACTCAGTGTAGCATTGCAACTGAAAACCTCATAGACCAATGTATCTACATTATCAGATATCTTCTCCTCCATTTATCAGATATCTTCTCCCCATACATCATATATCTTTATTTGCATTATCAGATATCTTATCCTCCATACATTAGATATCTTCTCCCCCTTTGACAACAATGCCAAAGTGGAGGCACAAGCTTCCAAAATCTACTATGTTGCTCCCCCTAGGGAGTAGCATCCTTCAACACATCAATCCTAAAATATTTGTCACTGTAGTACTTGACTAATGTGGAGCACACAACTTTAGTTGACTTCATGAAGGGCAGAACCCGTAATTCACCTCTCAAATAGGTAAATGTAGTCTTCGGTAAGGGCTTAGTGAATACATCTTTTGGCTGCTCCTTACTGGAAACATGTTGTAGTACAACCTCCTTATTCTAATCTTTCTCTCTCAAGAAGTGATATTTAAGCTCAATATGCTTAGTTCTAGCATGCAATACCAAATTCTTGGAAATATTTACTACACTTGTATTATCACAAAATATTTTCACTAGTTTAGATACAGGTACCTTGAAACCTTCCAATACATGCTTCATCCAAATTGCTTGAGTGTAGTTCATAAATACTGCCACATCTTCTACTTCAGTTGTAGATTAGAAAATACAACTCTACTTCTTACTTGTCCATGATACTAATCTTCCTTTGAGAAAGAATGCTCCATCGGTTGTGCTCTTTCGGTCATCCATGTTATCTGCCCAATCAGCACTAGTATATACCTTGAGATTATAGTCACCATTATATGGATACCACAATCCATAATTAACTATTCCTTTCAGATATCTAAGAATCTTTTTGACAACTACCAAGTGGGATTCTCTTGGGCATTTCTAAAAACAAGCTACTATGCCTACTGCATGAGCAATATCTAGTCTGCTATGCACCACATAGTGCAGTTTACCGATCATTGATGGGTACTCTTTTTCATTCACTAGTGCTAAATCATCTTCCTTGGCCAATTTATAGCCAGTCACCATCAGTGTACCAACTGGTTTGCTTTCCTCCATGCCAAATGTCTTCAATACCTCTTTGACATACTTGGACTAGGTAATAAAAATACCATCTTTCATTTGTGGAATCTGTAAACCAATGAAGAACTTTATTTGTCCTATCAAAGACATATCAAACTCTTTCTTCATTTCATCTACAAATGCATGACTCATTTCATCATCTCCTCCAAACATTATGTCATCCACAAACACTTCACAAATCAAAATCTGATCACCTTCTGATTTCAAGTAGATGTTGTTATCTTCACTTGTTCTCTGAAATGCAATCTTCACAATATGAGAGTGTAATCTTTCATACCATGCCCTAGGTGCCTATTTTAGTCCATACAGGGCTTTGTGTAATCTACACACCATGTCACTATCTTCTGATAAGGCAAACCCTTCTGGTTTCTCTATATACACTTCCTCTTCTAGGATTCCATTCAGAAAAGAAGACTTCACATCCATCTGATAAACCTTAAATCCCTTAATTGTTGCAAATACAAGTAGCATTCAAACACCTTCTAGTCTAGCCACAGGAGAAAAGGTTTATCCATAGTCTTCTCCCTCCTCTTGAGCGTATCCCTTGCATATAAGCCTAGCCTTGTTCCTTACAACTATTCCTTCTTCTTTCAACTTATTCCTGAAGACCCATTTGGTACCAGTGAAATTTTTTATGTTCCGATCTGGCCACCAAAGACCATGTCACATTCTTTTCTATCTGGTCTAGCTCCTCTTTCATTTCTTTAATCTAGTCTTCATCTATAAGAGCTTCTCTGGAAGTCTTGGGTTCAAATTCAAAAGTCATGCAAGAGTTCTCCTTCACTTTTCTTCTTGTGAGTATCCCTGAATCTTTATCTCCTATGAGTTGCTTTGGATCATGATGCAGTTTCACATATCTAGGAATGATTCTAGCCTGGTCTGCTAGCTTTTCCTCGTCTCCTTCACTTACTTCTTCTTCTTCTTTCACTGCAGCTTCTACTTGTATAGGATAACTGAGATCTTAACAAGTTTCTTTCTTAACCAGTTCCTAGAAGGCTATACCCGGTTCATCTTCCACTTCTTCACTACATGTTTCCTCAAGTTCCTCAGGGGATTCATCAACCTTGACATTGATACTTTTAATAATTTTCTGAGTTCTATTGTTGTAGCACTTGAGAGCTTTGCTCTTAGTCGAATATCCCAGAAATATTCCTTCATCACATTTTGCATCAAATTTGATCAAATGTTCACCTCTCTTAATATAGCACTTACTACCAAACACTTTAAAGTAACTCATAGTGAGAGTTTTACCGGTCCAATACTCATAAGGGGTTTTATCTTTACCTTTCTTGATGAGTACCCGATTCATAGTATAGACTGAAGTGCTCACCGCTTCTCTCCAAAAAGTGTGAGCAACCTTTCCCTGGATCAACATTGTTCTAGCTGCTTCAACTACAGTCCTATTATTTCTTTCTACTATGCCATTCTATTGTGGTGTCCTTGGGCCAAACAAATACTTCTTGATACCATTATCTTCATAGTGCTTATTAAATTCATCAGAAGTGAATTCTCCTCCTTGATTAGTTCTCAGACATTTTATCTTTTTACCACTTTCTTTCTCTACTAATGCTCTAAAAGCTTTGAATTTTCCAAATGCTTCAGACTTGTCTTTCAAGAATGTGACCCACATCATTCTTGAGTAGTCATCAGTAAGAATCATAAAATACCTATCTCCCTAAACACTTCTAGTTTTCATAGGACCACACAAATCAGTATGCACAAGATCAAGTAAATGTTCTATTGAGAAAGACTTACCTTTAAAAGTTGAGGAAGACATCTTCCCAAGTTGACATTCTCTGCACAAACAATTCTTAGTTTTGTTAAGCAAAGGTAATCCTCTTACCGTCTTGATCTTACTAGCTTTAACAATGTTATCAAAGTTCATATGACAGTCTCCTATGCCATATCCAACTCTTATCAAACTTAGCCATTAGACACCGACTTATCTTGGTACTCAACTGAAATAGGTTACCTCTGGTCTACTTACCAGTTACAATAACTTCACCACTCTTCCCAATTATACTACAAATGGCACCTTTGAATTCTAGAACTAATCATTTGTCATTCAGCTAAGCAACACTCAACAGGTTATGCTTAAGACCTTCTACCCAGTAGAAATCATTTGTACTACTCTTTCCATTCAGTTAGATGGATCCTTTACCTTTCACCAAGCATGGTGCATCGTTGCCAAATCTAACAACACATCCATCATATTCCTCCAAAGACATAAACTTTCTCCGATCACCAGTCATGTGGTGAGATCAACCACTATCAATTATCCACTCATTAGAGTTACCAATGTGAGATACAAGAGCTCTCTTGTCAGACACTTCTCCCTTTGCTGCTACAAACACTATCTCTTCATTTTCTTCATCCTCTGATTCTTCATCAATACACCTTCATCCACAACAACTAGACAATTTCTTCTATTTCCTTCTTTATACTTTCTAAACCTGTCTAGTTTATCCTTATTGTCATTGTTAGGATAATTAATAGCTATATATCCTATCTTGTTGCAGGAAAAACATTTCAAAGGAAGTTTACCTCTATATTTTCCAGTTCCCTTCGGAAGTCTTTTAGCAAGAAGACCTTCAAACTCCATTAGAATATCTTCATCATCCATATCTTTCCCTTTCTTGGATGGTACAGTAGATTCTTTAAAGGCTGACTCAGTCTTCTGAACACTACCATCATAGCTATTGAACTCATATGTAGTTAACTTTGCAATGATAAAATCTAAGGATACCTTGGTTTTATCAATAGGAATTAGTTCCTAGATAGCAGCAACTCTAATTGCATAGATTGGTAACAATGATCTAAGGACCTTACTAACAATAGTGGTATCATCAATAGTTCTACCAATGCTTTTGATATCACCAACCACAGTCTTAATCCTTATGCCATACTATTGAATGGTCTCACCTTCAACCATCCTCATATCCTCAAATTTACCTCTAAGGCTTTCTTCCTTAGCTTTCTTTACATGCTCATCATCACCATAGATGTTTTCCAGTGCATCACATACATCCTTAGGTGTGTCCTTGTCTTGTACATCAATAAACTCAATATCTGACAGGCTGCTGATAAGGGCTTCCATGACTTGCCAATTTTCCTAGATCTCTCTCTTCTGATCATCACTCAGAGTGCTAGTGGGAGTCACATAGGCATTCTCAACATAGCTCTAGTGTTGAGCACCCATACTCTTGATATAAATCTTCATTCTTTCCTTCCATATCTTAAAGTTATCTCTATTGAACTTAGGACCTTCCCTTTTCATCATTACAGTAGGATCTTTTACCTCAAGCGGTTAAGCTTATATCACTGAGGACCTAGAGGTTCTCTGATACCAATTGATGAATAATGATGAACAACAAATACCCCAGCTAGTATTGAGATGGGGGGGGTGAATCAGTACAGGCAAAAACTCTCTCAACAACTTATCTATTTTAAGCAATATAAACTGGTTATCACCATTATTGAACTTAACCATGGCAACACCAGTTAAACATAATAAGACATCAGATACCATAAACTAATAAGTCTAGACACTTCAAATATGATCAATACTTGATAACAAATTCACCCATAAACATATGGATATGGTATACTAGTAATACCATAACCTATTAACCCTGCATACATAAACTTTCAACCAAATAATTCATAAACATCACATGAAAAATACATAACACATGACACATAGATTTTTCACGTGGAAACCCAAATGGGAAAAACCATGGTGGGGATGAATACCCACAAGCTTGTTTTTGAACTGTTTTGAAGCTCACCCTGTTAGGAGACTAGTTCGGTTAAAGACTTTACAATAAGGTTCTGCTACGAACCGATCTTGTTAGTGATCACCCAGTTAAGGGATGGCTATATACCCTATTAAAGGTTGAAACCCTATTAAAGGTTACCTTGCTAGAGGATTTAAAGAACTCAATGATCTTGAGTCACCTGGTTACAAGTTTTACAATAAGCCTTTCAAAGCTACCCAGTAAAGGGATTTTCCAACTGTTGAAATGGTTAGAAGTAAACAAGTAAAACTCTTATCTAATAATAGCACTACATGCCAAGGCAGATTCTTTTCATTTCCTCTACTCTGCAATCACACTCTGCAATTTTCCTCTTACTAGTCTAACAAGTATCTCATCACTCGAATACACACAACATTTTCCAACAATTTTAAAATAACAAACATCATTGACCTTATAGACATCAGTCAAGTCGGTAGCATAAACCCTAAACCCTAAGCATCTTAGGTTTACAACACAGGTGGTCCATTCCTGACCATCCAAACACATTGCATTGAGTATTACAAATTCAAACAAATCACAAGACAATCTGCATCATTCATTCTTCAAACATGGGAATCAGTAACCCATCATGCTTTCTTCTCATACTACTAAGAAGAATGATCATTCCTAAGGTAGACTCCAAATGCAATCGATCTTCTCATACCTCAATCCTTCACATGCATAAGGTTGATGTGGTACCTCGATCTCATTCACATCTCTTAGCTAACTCATCACAGAGTATCATCAATTGCATCGCACAAGATGGATTGCCAAACTGATAACCATAGATCTAAGACTACCAACCAGTAGTCACACTTAGTGAAACCCTGACACCGGTTCACTACATCTCTTGATGCCTCTTCATACCAGTTCACCAAATTCTTTCAATCTACATACCAGTTCTCTTACATTTATTGGCATCAATGACAACATACATTATCATCATATCAACATGTCAGTTCATCATATGCTAATTATATCCAACACACTCACCGAGGGTTTTCCCATCTTGGGTTTTCCTCGTATATACTTGTGTCCCTTGTGTGTGATTACATTGTTTAAATTCTCCTTAACATGCTCGTAGGTTATCTTAGTCTTAGGATGTTACCTGATACATATACTTAAGAGTTTAAATGAAAAGAACTTGAGAACCACTGATTCACCCCCCCTCCTCGAAGTACATTGTGTCCAATAGTCTCATGGTCATCAGCCAGTGCTCCCTCGATGATCATGGCCCCAACTCCTCCTGCATCCAATCAAACACTTCATCATCTCATAGAATTCTAAGCCCTATCTTATTCCAAAAGCATTCAAGATCCCCCCAAGTCATTTTCTACATTCATACTAACCAAATTCCTCATTCCTTCCTCTCTTAGCACTTGCATTGATTTAGCCAGTGCTCGTGCCAAACCCATGGCACTTGTGCTAGGCCATAGTCGGTTGTGCTAAACCATGCTGCATTTTATTCCTTTGTCCCAATTAGCATCGGTGCTCATGCTTTTCTAGCTTTCTTCCCTCCCAATTGTAACCCTAATCTACCCTAGTGCGAGTGCTCAAGCCATTCTATATTTCCTCCCTCCCCAACCTAACCCTGATGTATCCTACCATGAGCACTCATGCTAAATGGACTTTCTCATACCATCATCCCCTTGAGACCCATTCTACTCATGAGCACTTGCGCTAACTACTAACGCTTGCACTACCCTAGGGGCGCGCACTAAAATGGTTATCAATGTGTTTTCCTCGTTAGACTTTGAAGTCTATTTTAATCTCTAGATGTAACCTAAATCTACCAAATTAGAGAGGACATTAGCGGTACATACTAGTGGTCTAGAGCCCTTGGTTCTCTCATATAAATAAACTCTCTTGACATTATTGGAGAGGAAATGTAGTTTATATACTTGCCAATTAGGGTTGATAGACTGATTTTTCCGACCTTAGGCCGACCAGGAAACATTATTTTCCAATTTGCAAACATAAAGACCCAAGACCCAAAAGAGACTGGGCCCAAAAATAGGGCTAGGGACCAGGGCGCTGGGTGCCATGGTCCTTGGGGACTAGGGCGATGGGCGCCCTAGTCCTGAAGGACCAGGGCACTGGGCACCATGGTCCCACCTCCAGGGACAACAGGGTGCAAGGAGGATCAAGCCAGGGTGCTGGAAAAATGTAGTTTTTGATGTCATGAACAAGTTTCAGGGTCTCCATTCAGGTTCTGTGTTGCATCACCATCGTGAAGACCCAAATGCAGTCGAAATTGCAAGTGTCACAATTTTAGGACACTACATTTAGCTCCCACTTTAGCGGGAGTATAAGCGTATGCCCATACTTCCGGTAAAGTACAAGGAAACAACATTGAAAGACTTTCACCATGTCAAGGAGGCAAGACACACCAAGCCCCCAGTGGACTAAGGATCTTACGACTTTGATTGACAAAGTAAAAGGGAAGATCACAAGAGAGAACCATGACTATTAGTAGTAAGGTTCCCTCACTCTGAGTCATGCAAGAAAGATATCAAAAATTTTCAAAGCAAAGCTAAGTTCGCCAAGAAATTTTCAAGTATCCTGAAGGGATAGACGGGGTGTATGCCCCCCTACGTTAAAGCGATCGCACACGCCTCAATGGGGGTGATTTCTTTAAGGTAGTGATACACATAAGAAATGAGAAGGGAAAGGAGCACGTTATCACAAATATTTATCCCCCAAGTGTGAGATAAACCCAAGGATAATAGACACAAAACACAAAGCATGAGGTGACTTCGCTTTCCTTGGGGTCAGTATTCATGTATATCATATGTATGTATGCATAATTGTTCTTCATTCCCCAATCAAGGAAGGTCACCTAGAAGAAGGGAACACATGTGTCTTTTGAGTCAACATGAGAGAGACCAAAAGAGATCTCAATGCTTTGCATCATCCTCAAGTAGACAACACTAAGGACAACAAATAGAAGAATGAGAATAACACATAGAAGAAGTAACACAAGAGAGGAGGAGAGAATCTACTATGCTAATGAAACTAGTCTAGCATGTCATTTACCCCCCGATCTTGCTGATCAATGTGTTGGGAAGGTAGGGAATACGCTAGAGGAGGAACATCCAACACAGCAGATGGAGCTATCAAAAGATCCAAACAAGGGCTATGTTCATGTTCTGAGCCACATTGTTCTTGTCTAGGAGCTAGGATGAGTGCTTTAGAAAATTCGTTAGATAGATGGTTATCAACATCCACATATTCATATTCACTATCAGAAGCAAGAGAAGTAACATTTTCATCATGAATATCATTTTCATCTATATCATCATCAAGATTTATAAAAATAGGATCTTTAACTCGCACAGGATCAAGACCATCATGCATCTTATGTTTAGGAGATTTTGGAGAAAATGGAATAATGCTTGTGTAAGGTGTTTTTGGAGATTGCAAAGTTTGAGAAGTAGCTGCCTGAGCTCTAAGATGACGCTTTCATCAGTGTTCACATGCAGAATGATTTCGTCTAGTCTTAGTAGGAAGTGGAGAAGATTGAGGAGGAGGAATGTTCTCATCCTTATCACTTGGGTGTTTAGGTTGTGGTCTCTTAGGCTGGATAATAGGAGAAGAGGAAGGTCTCTTCTCTTTATAAAAGGAAGGAGGAGGAACTGCTCCATATAAAGGAGGAATATTTGGTTTAGGAAGGAGACCAAGTCCATCATGACGAGGAGGTATAGGTCTGCTTTTAGAAAGTTTATTAGGCATAGACATAGTCACATCCATAGGAATCGGTTGGGAATCTTCTTGAGGAAAGACATTAGTTTTATCTTTCAAAGGAAGAACTTCCTTTTCAAGAATGATAGGAATATCAAGTTTGGGTGTTCTAGGTTCACTTAGAGATAGGATCATATCTGTTTTCCACTTTTGATAAGATTTGAAAAGATGATCACTTCACGGAGGAAGAGATTGGAATTGTTTGGGTCAAAAATAATCAATAGGAACGCTAGAAGTTCTTTCAGCTGGTTTAAAGAGACTATGATTGATAGTAACAACTTCACCATTATGGGGAAATTTCAAACTGTTGTGAAGAGGAGAAGCAATAGCTTTCATGGAAGATAGCCAAGGATAGCCTAGCTTCACACAAAATTGTTCGGATGAAGGAATAATAGCAAAGTTCACATCAAGGGATTTGTTATGGACCTCAATAGGTAATGTAATAGAACCAATTGCAGGAGAAGAAAATGCATCAAATAATTTCACAATCACATTTGTTTTGTCATATATCACTTGATTCAATTGCAAAGTAAAAAGAAATTCTTCAGTAATAACATTAACCATGCAAGAAGGATCAATAAGCACTCCATGACAAGGTGTATTCTTGACTTTTGCAGCTATATATAAAGGACCATCAGGTGCCCTGATAGTTTCACTAGAATCAAATGTGATGGAAGGTTCTTTAGGGTTTTCTTGCTGCTCTACAAAGTTAATCACATTCGGAGTCATAGACACAAGACCATCAGATGAGAAAGAGGAATCATTAGTCTCAATCACATTAGAGGTATGAGAAGGTAATGGATCAATAAAAATCTTAAGATTTTGGTTAGGAGGAGCTACAGATGTGTTGCCTTTATCATTCACTCCTAAAACAGAGATAGTATTATTATCAATCAAATCTTGAATTTTACCCTTTAAAGCAAAACATTTTTCAGTATCATGCCCAGGTTGATGATGAAATTGACAAAAAGATTTGTTATCAAAATAGGGTGAATTAATCTTTGCAGGATCGATTTTCTTTATAGGAGGGAGGGTAAGCACATTTTGTTCCAATAACTTATTCATAATACTATGCAATGATTCATTCAAAGGAGTAAACTTTCTTTCTTTCTTGAAAAACTTAGAAATAGGAGGCACACCTGATGCTGCATTCACATTGTTGTTGATGATGTTTTCATTGAATTTAATGGACTCTCTGTTCGGTTTAAACTTCCCAAATGGTTGTTGACTACTATCACCCTTATCACTCGGAACCATAGGATTTGCTTGTTCCATTTGACTCACAGTCAGTTGATAATTGTGAAGAGTTGCACACAACTGTTGGAAAGAAGTAAACTCAGAAAATAGAAGTTTTTCTCTAATATCTTTTTGTAAATTAGAAATAAAGATTCTTTGAATATCATTTTCAAGCACTAGAAAAGAAATTTGAGCATACAAATGCTTATATCTACCAATGAAATCGGTCACTTTTTCTTTAAAACCTTGTTTACAATGCATTAAATCAATCAAAGTAACTTTAGGACTTATATTGTTTTGAAATTGTTGAATAAAAGCATTTGCAAGTTGTTCAAAAGAAGTAATAGAATAAGAAGGCAACGAGAAATACCATTGTAGGGCTTTATCTCTTAATGTTCTAGTAAACAGTTTTGCAAGCAACCTTTGGTCATAAGCAAAATCGGTACAAATTGTTTGAAAAGTCTTAACATGTGTTAGAGGATCACCTTTACCATTATAAAGCTCCAAATGTGGGATTTCAACATGTTTAGGAGGGATAGCTCGAACAATGTTAAGAGAAAGTGGGCTCGCAACATCAAATGTGGGCACACTAAACTTAGATTGATTCATAGAGGCAATTTGTTGCTGTAAAGAAGAGACAGTTTGTGCAAGATTGTTAATGGTTGCTTCAGTCGAAGAGTTCATATTAGACATATTAGATTGTGATGGAGGTATTATGTTATTGAAAGAAGGCATTGATTGAGAATAAGGTGGCGGGATACTATGATAGTTAGTCATAGGAGAGGATTGGAAAAGAGGAGCACCACAAGGAGGAATGGAATGGTTAAATGAATTGCCCCCTTGCGTCATGTTCATTTGTGGAGATGTAATAGGGACACTCATTGAAGAAATGAATGAAGAAGTCAGATTGAATGAAGGAAGAGGGTTAATTGAAGAGGAGGGATTGCCCCCATGACTGGTGATCATAGGCGGAATGTCTTGTATAGAAGTAGTCATTATGTTTGATGTAAAGGTAGGTATGCTAGCAGTAGAAGTTGTCAATGGAATAGAATGATTAACTTGAGTAGGAGGTTGTGTATAACCTAAAGTTTCGGCACAACTCTTCATAGGCATCACATTCGAATCCACAATGTGTGCAATACCATGCAAAATAGCAATTCCATTCTTATCACTCTGAACCATACATTTTAGACCCTCAATTAATGAAAGAGCTTGACTATCGGGATACTCTTGAGACATCCATTGCTGAAAATCATCAAATTGGTTATCCAATTTTGAAAGTTGTTCAACAGAAACCTCATGGAGAGCTTCTTCATCATTAGGAGGATTAGAGGAATTACCCGTGTCCTCGTTAAAAAGGCTATTCAAATTAGGTTCCATCTCCTCGGTAATTAAACCTTGGAAAGACTTAATTCTACGGCTTCATCTAACGGGAATAGTGTAAGTAGGGCTTATTGTTGTAAAACTCATGCACTAGAGAGGGAGAGAAGATTTTGAATTTAGAGGTAGCAAATTTCAATAAAATCAGCCAATCTCCTAGATTTAAGCTGTTAAATGCAATCACAACAATCTCCCGAATTTTTGAAAAAAAAGTCAGGGACCGTGGCGAACGGAGTGCACACGGTCCTCGCAACTTTTTTCAAAATTTTTAGAGATGAAAGTTATGATGATTTTAAAGCTAATCTGAAAAAATGGAGTGATTTTATGATCCATAGATAGGCCAAATTAAAGTTGCAATCTCAAAATTGAACCCTACCAAGATTGTCAAAAAATGCAAAATTTGAATTTTGAAAAAGAGAGGGAAACTGAAATTTTGAATTTTATGATTTTAGAGGGAATACCAAAAGAAATGCAAGTTTTGAATTTTAAAAATTGACTCAATTTCACGCAAAATTCAATTTTGAAAGCGGAAATCAAAGTTGGTGCAATTAAACACTTAATTTCAAAAGTCACAAATTGCAAGAATTTGAATAATGCACTGAAATTTTGAATGAATGCCAACACACTTTTCAGATTTAGGACAGTAAGAACACACTTTTGCCACAAAATTTCAATTTCAACAATTTTTGAATGATTAGAAGCCTTAATCCAAGCAATCACTAGACCAACTTTGACTTTAATTTTGAAAGTGCTAGAATTGATGAAATCAGCCAAAATTCTGGATTTTAGCAGAAAAATACAGTAAGATCTAGCTCCTGAAATTTCAGAAAAAATGTCGGGGATGATGGCACTCGGGGTGCACACGGTCCTCGCACCTTTTTTCCACATTTTCAGGGATGAAAGATACTATGATTTTGTTGCGGAATCCAAAGTTACAGCTGATTTGGAGGTGTTTTGATCAGTGAAATTATCAGTCAAAGGTTGAATCAAGAGGGTTTTAAAAATTAGGGTTTTGACACTTAACCACTTAATTTTCAGAATTAAAGCACAGATATGAATTGACAATTTGCAATAGAAGGGTAGATCTGAAGCAAGCATTAACAATTAAACATTTCGCAAGCTCAATTACTAAAAAGAAAATTTAGGGTTTTTATGCAATTAACCTCTAAAATTTGTAAAAGATCAAACATGGAAATGTAATCAAGGAATCCAATTTTCAGATCTAACCATGAATAATCAGAAAGGATGTTCACGTCGGGTTCACCAAAATGTAAAGCAGATAATCACGAGCAAACCCTAAGTGTTCCCCCCACCACTCAAAGGAGAGAGAAAGGGGATCACTAGGGTTGACAGTTTTCACTTAGGGGAGGCTTTACATTCAAAAGAGGGGTTGAAACCCACAAGATCCAATCCCACACAATGCAAGATTGGATTCTAAATGAGTTTCAAGGGTTGAGATAGGAAGGCTACCCTCTTTTGTAAAGAATGTAGATAGAAGGATTAAGCTAGGAATGCACAAGGATTCCAGATCTTCAATTACAGCCGCATACCTACAACCTACACATAGAAAAGAGAGGATGATTGGGGGGTTAGGGATTAGGGGTTTGCCCTTAGGTCAAACCCCGGTTTTGGAATTAACCAAGAAATGAGAAATGTTGTAAATGTAAATGATTGTAATGTAATAAAGTACCAATACCTTGTTGTAAGAATGTTTGTATTCTTACATGCGAAGGTGTAAATGTTGTTGTATGTTGTATGTGATCTCCTCTTCAATGGTTGAATCCTTATCTTGAATGCAACACTTAGCCTTGAATGGAGACTTAGAATGCTCAATTGCTTGAAGGAATGCTTGAATGTTTGAGTATCGTTTCCGCATCCTTTTTTCCATCTTACCAAAATGGGAGAGGAAATGTAGTTTATATACTTGCCAATTAGGGTTGATAGACTAATTTTTCTGACCTTAGGCCGACCAGGAAACATTATTTTCCAATTTGCAAACATAAAGACCCGAGACCCAAAAGAGACTAGGCCCAAAAATAGGGCTAGGGACCAAGGCACTGGGTGCCATGGTCCTGGGAGACCAGGGTGCTGGGCGCCCTAGTCCTGAAGGACCAGGGCATTGGGCGCCATGGTCCCACCTCCAGGGACAACAGGGTGCAAGGAGGATCAGGCCAGGGTGCTGGAAAAATGCAGTTTTTGATGTCATGAACAAGTTTCGGGGTCTCCATTCAGGTTCCGTGTTGCATCGCCATCGTGAAGACCCAAATGCAGTTGAAATTGCAAGTGTCACAATTTTAGGACACTACAATTATGCTCATGTGTAGGAACGAGATCCATCTTTTTGTTGGAATTACAGTAGAAAGATTGCTAGCATTTCAATAGCAAGAGATTGTTGATATTCAATAAGGATATTGAGAAGGTTGTTGAAGATTAGTGATATAACTGAAAAAGGATGATAACTATCTTTATAACATTATTTTGTCATTGATGTCAAGAAATTGACTATCTAATTGAGTATGATGTTACCATATCTTGAGAAGATTGATTAGAAGAGAATTAAGATGTCAGTATAAGACACAGAAAGAATGTGATGAATAAAGAGGAGGAATAAATTATTCAATGGGCAACTATTACCAAGTTAGATAATGATGAGATCATGATGTTTAGATTGTTTTGATATCCTACATATGTTGTTGATTGTAAGGTTAATACTATACTATGTCACCGAGCAAATAACCTAGTCCGTAAACCCTAAGGAACCTAGTTGGTAAGCCCTAAGGTTATCGATATCGGTTAATGAAGGTGAAATGTCTACCGAGTAAAGTTTAGTATTTATCGAGTTGCAACCAAGTTATGATAGTGCACATTGGATGGATAAAAGCATTATTTAATGAAGGACAATGATTAGCTGGAGATGTATAAATGATTGGTATGTTGTGCATGAAGTTTGTTAAGGATCTATGGCAAAGGAAAATCGGCAGGAAGATCTACAGTGTAGATTGAACTGCAATAACCTTATGTAAGTTCCAAGAAGGGAATGCAAGTCCCTAGGTAAGGTAAAGCTTTTTTAGATCGGAAGGATACATTAAACTTGGTCAAGTTTGAAGATCTGATGTCTAAGATTGATCATGGGAAATGTGATCAAGGAGATTTAGCGATTAGCAATTGTTTATAAATAAGGAATTTTTAATAAACAATGTATGTGGGCAAGTGTATGCACAGGGATTCTACATAGTGATTGCCGAGCACAAAAGCTTGAAGACCTATTTGAATAACAGAGTAGAGAGCCCAACAGAGGGACAAGATAAGTCCTATGACTAGATTGTTTTGAGCAAATAAGAATCTGCTTTAGCATTTTAGATGTGAAGTTGCAGATAGATTTTTATTACTATTATTTTGTAAGTAATAGAAAATCTCTTAACTAAGTGGACTTAACAGCCTTATTTGTAAACCCTCTAGCAAGGTAACATTCTAAGTGAGTGTTTGAAATCTTTTTACAAGGTCACTTCTAACAAAGTAAAGATCCTAACAGATTTGAGGGAAATCCCTTAACTGGGTCACATCTAGCAATGTGTTTGTAATCTTTAACAGCATTTGCTTTTAACTGAGCATACTCTAGAAGAGTATATTTCTTAGTGTGTCCGAAATCCCAAAGTGGTTTTTCCCTATTTGGGTATCCACATTAAAACTAGTGTTATGAGTGTTATTATGCTTATGTGTTCATAAGTTTGCATGTTTAGCAGTTTTTGGTTAAGTTGCTGAAGTATAAGTTACCGAGGTTGAATTTGTTGATTTTATGGAAGTTTAAGTTTGTATGATTCACCCCCCCCCCCTTCTCATCTTGTTAGCTATTGGCATCTATAATTTACATTTAGTATTAGAACTAACAATTGGTATCAGAGCTTTAGACTCTGGAAGAAAAAGTTTAAAAAGCTACTTGAGGCAAAGATCCGAAGATGTATAAAAGGGATGCACCAAAGCTGAACAAGTCAAGTTTCTCCACATGGTAGAAAAGGATGAAGCTACATTTATTAGGAATTGGAGAATTGCAACATATTATCTAGAGAATGATTACATTGCACCGAGCACCAATCCTATGACCTTGGAAGAGATTAAGGCAACGCAAGAACATATTCAAGCTATGATTGAAATAACATCAGCATTGACCAACTCAGAGTTTAATGATCTAGAAGGTTGTAATGATGCAAAATAAATGTGAACTAAGCTCATATCTATGTATGGAGGTGATGAACATGTTCAAAAAGAAAAAGTAGATAGTCTAAGAGGACAACTTGAATCCATGAGGATGAATGAAGGTGAGAACATAACCCAATACAGTACAAGACTAAAGGAGATTGTCAATCAAATTAAAGGAGCAGGTGGAACTATTGAAGAAAAGGATATAACAAGTAAGTTGTTGAGAACCCTTCTCCCAACTTATGCTATTTGAGTCTCTCCAATCATTGAATTGAGGTTTTTACCTAACATGCCAATTTCTTTGGATGCTACTATTGGTAAGCTACATGCATTTGAGTTAAGTAATTTTGATAATAGTGGGTCTTCGGTAAATAAAGTAGAATTTGCATTCAGTTCTTTTCATATTGGTGAATCTGATGATTACAATGATAGAATGGGTAAGTACTCTGAAGGGGATCATAGTAAAGCAAGTGAAAGATTTTGCAAGAACATGGAAAAAGTGCACAAACTGTATGAGGAAATCAAGAAGCAAGAAGAATTTGAAGCATTATTAGCCAGAAGGTTGCCGAGAGGAAAAGGTAAGTATAAAGGAAAGCTACCCTTAAAATGTTTCAATTGTGATAAAATAGGACATATGGCTTCTAACTACCCTCATAAAGAATCTAGTGAAAAGAGAGAATACCGAGATAACAGGTAGAAAGATAACCAATATGGAGGACACCGAGACTTCAAAAGGAGAGATAGAAAGTCATGTCTAGTAGCAGATGAGGAATCCAATGATGACAAATCTGATGAAACTGATACTGAGGAAGTTGTTTATGTGGCTATTAAAGATGGATCTGATGAAGAAAGGTATGAAGAAAAATCCCTAATATCTCACATAAATAATAATGATTCTTGGATCATAGATAGTGGATGCTCACATCATATGATAGGTGATAAACACAATTTTGTTAAATTAGAAGACTATGATGGAGGCTATGTAAGATTTGGTAATGATGCACGATATCTAGTGAAAGGTAAAGGATCTATAACACTTCTTGACAATACTAAATGTGATGATGTATACTAGGTTGAAGGTTTGAAATACAATTTGTTGAGTATAGCATAGCTAAACAATACAAGATACCGAATAGAATTTCAGAAAGGAATTATCAAAGTTCATGAAAAGCATGGAAAGTTAGCTACTACCGAGACACAAACAAAAGGTAATACATTTCATCTTGACTCAACTCAGAACAAGCATCTTTATGCAAAGATAGATGATACCTAGTTATGGCATAAAAGTTTTTGTCATGTAAATTTTGATAATTTGATCAAAATAAGTAAGAAGCACCGAGTAAGAGGTCTACCGAGTCTTGAAAAACCTGAGAATTCTTTGTATCGAAGATGCCAGATGGGTAAGATGACAAGATCAAGCTTTACAAGTAAGTCCTACACCTCTAAAGGAATTTTGGATCTAGTACACACTGATCTTTGTGGTCCTATGAAAGTTCAAAGTTATTATGGTGATAAATATTTCATATTATTTGTGGATGATTAGTCAAGGATGATGTCAATCATGTTTTTAAAAGAAAAATCAAAAGCTTTTCAAATGTTTAAATGGTACAAGGCAAGAGTTGAAAATGAAATAGGAAGACAACTGAAATGTCTTAGATCTGATAGAGGAGGAGAATTCACTTCTGCTAAATTTAACTTATTCTAAAATGATCATGGTATAAAGAGGCAAGAATCTACACCAAGAACACCTCAGTGAAATGGGATAGCCAAGAGAAGAAATAGATAAATTGTGGATTGTGCAAGAACCCTGATGATAGAAAAGAGGGTACCTCAAACATTTTGGAGAGAAGCAATCAGCACTGTAGTTTACACCCTGAACCAAGTTCAACTGAAGAAAGGAACTATGAATACACCATATGAGATTTGATATGACAAGAAACCTAATGTAAGTTACTTTAAAATCTTTGGAAGTAGATGCTATGCTCACAAAGATGACAAAAATGGAAAGTTTGATCAAAAAAGTGAAGAAGGAACATTTCTTGGTTATTCTTATAGAAGTAAAGCATTTAAATGTCTCATCAAATCATCTAACAATATAGTGGAAAGTGCAAATGTGAAAATTAATGAACTTGCAAAAAGAAATGATGAAGGAAATCCGAAGAACTAGAAGATTATGAAGAATTTGTTTATGCTCAACCGAGAAGTCCTACCAAGAAAGCTGCTGAAGAAAATGAAGATAATGACCAGTTACCGAGTGATGAAGAAGATCATACAGAACCTACCAAGCCTATATTAGCCAAATATGTCAGAAGACATCATGCATCAAGTCAGATTATAGAAGATAAAGATGATCCAGTAATGACAAGAAACAAACTGAGACAGAACACATGTCTGATTTCTGAATTTCAGCCAAGAATAGTGAAAGAGGCATTTAATAGTGAAGATTGGGTAAATGCTATGATAGAAGAGATTGATCAAATCAAGAAGAATGACACATGGACACTGATCCCAAGACCAAAGGACAAAAATGCAATTGGTACTAAGTGGATTTTCAGAAACAAGCTAAATGAAAAAGGTGAGGTCATTCGCAACAAAGCAAGACTAGTTTGCAAAGGTTATGCTCAAGAAGAAGGATTAGATTATGGTGAGACTTTTGCACCTATGGCTAGACTTGAGGGAGTAAGAACATTGTTGACATATTCTGCTTTCAAAAATTTCAAGGTATATCAAATGGATGTTAAATCTATATTTTTTAATGGTATACTAGAAGTAGAAGTTTTCATTGAACAACCTGAAGGATTTGTTGAAGACAAGAGTAAAGATTAGGTATGCAAACTAAACAAAGCCTTATATGGTATGAAACAAGCACCTAGAGCATGGTATGAGAGACTGCACTCTTATTTAATCAAGATTGGTCTTATAAGGACAAGTGAAAACAACAATATGTACATGAAGAAAGATGAGGACAATGGAATACTGATCTCAGCCATATTTGTTGATGACATTATATTTTGTGGTAATGACTTCTTATGCAAGAACTTTGGAAATGAAATGTGCAAAGAATTTGAGATGTCACTAATCAGTGAGATAAAGTATTTTATAGGTTTACAGATACTACAAATGAAAGATGAGATTTTCATTACTCAATCCAAGTACATAAAGGAAATCTTGAAGAAATTTGGAATGGAGGATTCTAAACCAGTAAGTACTCCTATGACTACTAACTGTAAATTATCAAAGAATGATGAATCTATATCTATTGGTGAGAAACTTTACCAATCTATGATTAGAAAATTGCAATATGTTGTGCATAGTAGACCGGATATAGCACATGCAGTAGGTATTGTAGCAAGATTCTCTACAGATCCCAAGGAAACCCATATGACAACAATCAAGAGAATTTTTAGATACCTAAGAGGCACTAAAGATTATGGCTTAGTATATGAAAAGAGGAATAGTTTTGATTTAAAAGTTTCTAATGATGCTGATTGGGCAGGCAACATAGATGATAGGAAAAGCACAAGTGGTGGAGCTTTCTTTTTGGGAGAAAGACTAGTAAGTTGGCTTAGCAAGAAACAAGGATGTATTTCTCAGTCTACAACAAATGCTGAATATGTTGCTGCAGCATTGAATTGTACCAATATAGCATGGATCAAACAACTATTGGAAGGTATAAATGAGAAAGTTACTGAGCCAATAACTATATTCTGTGATAATACTAGTGCCATTAACATTTCAAAGAATCTAGTAATGCACTCTAAGACAAAGCATATATCTATAAAGTATCACTATCTCAGAAAAGAAGTTCAAGAGAAGAAAGTTGTGCTAGAATATATCAGTTCAAAGGAGCAATTAGCATACATCTTCACAAAGCCACTGCCAAGGGACACTTTTGAGTATCTCAGAAGCAAGTTAGGGGTCCTACCCCTATCTTCTACTCACTAACTGAGTTTGGTGAAAGCATCAATTCGATGAATCTATAAAATATTATGTGTGGATTGATGTTGATTTACACACTTTAGAAGGTTTTCTAAAGGTGTGTAGGAAAACGTGAATAGAGACAAGTTGATCTGACCAAGACTGAGATGTTACACAACAAGGCCAATCACTTCACAAAGGAAGAAATCATGATTTAGTTCTTTTACTTTTTGGCATTGTTGTCAAAGGGGGAGAAGACTATAAATGGTTGGAAGACTAAATGATTGACTGAATGGTAAAGCCCTGAATGATGAAAATAACAGAAGACTAATGACAGGGGGAGTAGATTGCAAAAACAGAGAAGACTAAATGCAAGTCAACAGCTCAGAAGCCTAATGAAAAATGGAGAAGACTTCAGAAGACAATAGATCAAGGATATCAGGAGAAGTCTAATAGCAATCTGAATCCGAATCAATTTGAATATCTTATTGGTATTACCACTTAATTGTTGGTTTTGCCATCAATGCCGAAGGGGGAGATTGTTGGCATTATAGTAAGAAAGATTGTTGGCATTTCAATATCAGGAGATTGTTGATATTCAATAAGGATATTGAGAAGGTTGTTGAAGATTATTGATATAACTGAAGAAGGATGATAACTATCTTTATAACATTATTTTATCATTGATGTCAAGAAATTGATTATCTAATTCAATATGATGTTACCATATCTTGAGAAGATTGATTAGAAGAGAATTAAGATGTCGGTAAAAGACACAGAAAGAATGTGATGAATAAAGAGGAGGAATAAGTTATTCAATGGGCAACTATTACCGAGTTAGATAATGATGAGATCATGATGTTTAGATTGTTTTGATATCCTACATATGTTGTTGATTGTAAGGTTAATACTATACTTTGTCACCGAGCAAAGAACCTAGTCGGTAAACCCTAAGGTTATCGATATCGGTTAATGAAGGTGAAATGTCTACTGAGTAAAGTTTAGTATTTACCAAGTTGCAACTAAGTTATGAAAGTGCACATTAGATGGATAAAAGCATTATTTAATGAAGGACAATGATTAGTTGGAGATGTATAAATGATTGGTATGTCGTGCATGAAGTTTGTTAAGGATCTATGCCAAAGGAAAATCGACAGGAATATCTGCAGTGCAGATTGAACCACAATAACCTTATGCAAGTTCCAAGAAGGGAATGCAAGTCCCTAGGTAAGGTAAAACATTTTCAAATCAAAAGTATACATTGAACTTGGTCAAGTTTGAAGATCTAATGGCTAAGATTGATCATGGGAAATGTGATCAAGGAGATTTAGTGGGTAGCAATTGTTTATAAATAAGGAATTGTTAATAAACAATCTATGCAGGCAAGTGAATGCATAGGGATGCTACATAGTGATTACCAAGCACAAAAGCTTGAAGACCTGTTTAAATAATAGAGTAGAGAGCCTAGCAGAGGGACAAGATAAGTCCTATGACTAGATTGTTTTGAGCAAATAAGAATCTGCTTTAGCATTTTAGATGTGAAGTTGCAGATAGATTTTTATTACTGTTATTTTTTAAGTAACATAAAATCTCTTACCCAAGTGGACTTAACAGTCTTATTTGTAAACCCTCTAGCAAGGTAACATTCTAAGTGAGTGTTTGAAATCCTTTGACAAGGTCACTTCTAACAAAGTGAAGACCCTAATAGATCTAAGGGAAATCCCTTAACCAAGTCACATCTAGCAATGTGTTTGTAATCTTTAACAAGATTTGTTTTTAACTGAGCATACTCTAGAAGAGTATATTTCTTAGTGGGTCCAAAATCCCATGGTGGTTTTTCCCTATTTGGATTTCCATGTTAAATCTGGTGTTATGAGTGTTATTATGATTATGTGTTCATAAGTTTGCATGTTTAGCAGTTTTTGGTTAAGTTGCTAAAGTATAAGTAACCGAGGTTGAATCTGTTGATTTTACAGAAGTTTAACTTTGTATGATTCATCCCCCCCTCTCATCTTGTTATCTATTGGCATCTGTATTTTACATTTAGTATCAGAACTAACAATTTTCTCCTCTTCTTCTAGGCTCTCAAATACTTCAATGATTACCTGTGACAATGACCCGTCATGGGCCTCCATGTGGCTTATATGGACCCCCTTGTGAGCCCACTCTTTTTGTCCTCTCCCTTCTATTTTCCTCTTGTATTTCCCCAATCATCTCTTTTTCTTTCTCATTCACTTTTCACTTCTCCTTCTTCTTTCTTTTCTTTTCAATAATTTTCCATTAATTTTTCAAAAAAAGAAAAAAAAAATCTGAAAAATTCTAGAGGGGGCATACACCACCCGCGCTCTACATCGAGGCATACTGTTTCTTCTGTCTTTTACCCATCACCAAAAAAAATTTCTGCATAAAAGAGGGGCAAAATTTAGACACTCAAATTAATTATTTTAATTCATTTATCTCTCTCACAAAGTTGATTTATTTAATTATGTTAATCCTTGTTCTCCTCAGTATTAATTAAATTAAATTTAATTAATATTGTCACTATGGTCCTGTTTATGGTGAAAGTGGAAACAACAATATTGAAAGGCTAATTGAATTCAACCACAAAACACTAGCCTAACAACAACAAAGATCCACCATAACATATGAAGATTACCTAAGACAATGCAAATCAAATGAAATCACAAAGATTATACCATCACATGTCCAATAGGGTTTGAATCTCCATTCTTCCTATCTCCATTGATCTTGTTTGATATAGTTGCTCTCAGATTTTATATGTGCACAATTGCTCAACAAAGAATGGAAATGTGGTTGCAAGTAGGCTTGATTGCATATGCAAGTTTGAAAGTGTAGCTGGGGTTGAATGCATAGTGAGTGTAATCAATTGATTAGGATGCATAGATTTATTAGGGTTGATAATGAAGGAAGCATCTCCTTATATAGAAGACACTATAAGAATTGGAGGGATAAGATTGAGAGGTGTAAAAGATAAATGGTCGGCTATGATAAGAGGGTAGGTAGTGTAGGGATTAAGAGATGAATGACATGTGTCATAGGTAGAAAAGGTTAATGAATTAATTAAATAAATATTTATTTAATTAATAGAAGAAGTGGGACCAATTAAATAAATAAGATATTTATTTAATTTAAGAAAAGGATAATTTAAATAAATAAATGTATTTATTTAAATGAGAAATAAGGCTAGAAGAGGATAAATGAATTAATTAAATAAATAAAGATTTATTTAATTAATAGAAGAATTAGGCTAAAATAATTAAATAAATAAAGATATTTATTTAATTAGATAAGACAATTTTAGGTGTCTATAGGTCCAATAATTGATTTATTTAATAATTCAATTATCCCCCATTCTTCTAAAGTATCCTAAGTTATTTAATTAACCTAGTTGATTCCTACAAATCACCTTTTTCTAATCTACCATTAGCCTAATTAATTCTTCTAGAACCCTCATCATCATGCTTATCATTATTCTTCAATTTAATAGTCTCCACTCATGTCATATCAATATTGAGCCTCTCAAATATATTCAAATTTATTTGAATCCCTCCATGAATCATTTATTTTAGAATTTTTAATTCCTTTCCCCTTTCCCCAAGGAATTTCATATTCATATTTATTTTCCCAAAGCATCCTTAATCCATTACCACCATTTCAAATCAATCTCAACACTTCTTCTCAAATCAATCCTAGCCCTCCATTTCCTCCCTACCTCTTCTATAAATTGGAGACTCCACTCCTTCATCTCCAAATATTATAACTTTATTCAGCTTATTTAAATCCAAGCAACTAGTCCAAAGCATCAAAACTCTAGCCAAATCCACACCCATCCATTACTTAGCTATTTGTCCATTCACTCTATTCTCCTATCTATCATATTGTGCACATGTTGGAGAGCCAAATACACTCAACCAAGGAGCTCATCAAATCAACTGGAGACAAGGGTACTTCTTCACTTCATCCATAGCTCAATTTGAAGGAGAAGGTAAAATAACAAGGTATAAATGATTTAGTTTATGTTTTAAATGCTTTGGTTGAATACTAACCATTGAATCTTGCATTTCTTATTTTCTCATCTTCAGCAGTATGTATGAAATTATCCTTAGTCCATCACAAAGTGTCCTAAGGTGTCATATGTGGTCCTAAGGGGTCACACATGTGTTCTAACACATGCGTGACCCCTTAGAACCACATATGACCCCTTATAAAATCCTAGGGTGTATGACATACCCCTTAGTCCATCACAAAGTGTCTTAGGGTGTCATATGTGGTCCTAGGGGTCACACATGTGTTCTAACACATGCATGACCCCTTAGGACCACATATGACCCCTTATAGCATCCTAGTGTGTACGACATACCCCTTAAGATCACATAGTGTCATAAGGGGTCACGCATCTATGACCCTTTAGAACCACATATGCCCCTTATAAAATCCTAGTGTGTACAACATACCCCTTAGTCCATCACAAATTGTCCTAAGGTGTCATATGTGGTCCTAAGGGGTCACACATGTGTGACCCTTAGAACCATATATGTACCCTTATAAAATCCTAGTGTGTATGTGTAGCGTCCTAAAATTGCGACACTTGCAATTTCGACTGCATTTCGGCCTTCACGATGGTGACGCAACACGCAACCTGAATGGAGACCCCGAAACCTGTTTTTGACACTGAAAACTGCATTTTCTAGCACCCTGCCCTGAACCTCTTTTGCACCCTGCTGTCCCGAAGGTGGGACCAGAGTGCCCAGTGCCCTGGTCCTTTAGGACTAGGGCGCCCAGCGCCCTGGTCCCCCAGGACCATGGCGCCCAGCGCCCTGGTCCCTGGGTCCTATTTTGGGCCCAGTCTCTTTTTGACTTCGGGTCTTTATGTTTGCAAATTGGAAAAATATTGTTTCCT
Source organism: Cryptomeria japonica (assembly GCF_030272615.1). NCBI lineage: Eukaryota > Viridiplantae > Streptophyta > Pinopsida > Cupressales > Cupressaceae > Cryptomeria > Cryptomeria japonica. The sequence goes on along the minus strand of NC_081413.1, from coordinate 90,630,654 downwards.
GGTCGGCCTAAGGTCGGGAAAATCAGTCTATCAGCCCTAATTGAAAAGTATATAAACTACATTTTTCTCACTCATTTGGCATGATGATGAGAAGGACATATGTGTACAAGCGTGGAAACTATACTCAAGCATTCAAACATTCAAGCATTCAAGCATTCAAGCATTCCTTCTAAGTCTCCATTCAAGGCTAAGTGTTGCATTCAAGATAAGGATTCAACCATTGAAGAGGAGATCACTTACTACATACTACATGCTACATACTACATACAACAAACAACAACATCTATACCTTCGCACATAAGGATACAAACATCCTTACAACAAGGTATTAGTACTTGTTTTACATTACATACATTTACATTTATAGCATTTCTCATTACTTGGTTAATTCCAAAACCGGGGTTTGACCTAAAGGCAAACCCCTAATCCCTAACCCCCCAATCATCTTCGCTTTTCTGTGTGTAGGTTGCAGGTACGTGGCTGAAATTGAAGATCTGGAATCCTTGTGTAGAGACGAACAGATCCCCCTTCGTTTCGCGGATTTTTCGGAGGACCGTGGCGCCGGGCGCCATCCTCCTGACAACTTTTGCTCAAATTTGCAGGACAGCACCGTATCAACATTTTACTGTTAATTCCAGGTCCACAGCTTCATCCTATATCCCTATCTCAGTTTATAAGCAAATCTTTGTCACTTTCTATGCATTCCTAGCTTAATTCTCTTATCAACATTCTTTACAAAAGAGGGTAGCCTTGCTTTCTTAACCCTTGAAACTCATTTAGCATCCAATCTTGCATTGTGTGGGATTGGATCTTGTGGGTTTCAACCCCTCTTTTGAATGTAAAGTCTCTCCCCTAAGTGAAAACCATCAACCCTAGCGACCTCCCTTCTCTCTCCTCGGAGTTGGAAGAGGGGAGAGCAACTAGGGTTCGATCGCGATTTTCCGCTTTACAGTATGAAATACCCCTTATTTGATCACAAAGTCTCCTAAGGGGTCATGCATGTGTTCTAACACATGTGTGAACCCTTACGACCACTTATGACCCCTTATAATTGTAATGTGGTGAAAAGGTGATGAGAGGAGATTAGGTGGAAATATTTATCCTCCTCAAGAAAGAAGTGAAAATTTCACAAAGGATTCCCTTCTTCTCATGCACATTACATCTAAAAGAGGGGAGTTTGAGTTCACTATATCCAATCTCAATGGAAAGATATTGAATGCTAAATCGATTGACAATAAATTTGGAAAGGAAACTAACCCTCTTTTAAAATAGACAAGTTGAATTAAGTGAATTGAAACTAATTGTAAATATGATAAAGAAATTATTATATCTTGGGATAGAGATGTGAGATAAAGTTGTGTACTTGGAATTAGCTGTAAAATGTCAAGATGAAGCTCACCTACAAATTTGAGCAAAAGTTGTTAGGATCAGGTTGAAAGTGTACTTGGTCCTTCAAAAAATTTGCATGCCGAAAATGGTTTTTTCATCTCCGAAAATGAAGCCTAAACCTACAATTACAACTACACACTTGTAACCTACACACAAAAAAGAGGAATTTTTTTTCGGATTGGGGGTTTTCATTTAGGTCAAACCCTAGTTTGGAATTAGCCAGACAATAAAAAATACTTGCAAGTAAGTGAAAGGAAATGTCTTAAGTAGAATTAACCTCAAGAGAGGATGCAATTGAAATGTTGATAGAGTTGTTTGAAAGGATATGTGGAATAGAATGTCTTAAATGTTGAAAGAGATCTCCTCTTCAATGGTTGAATCCTTGACTTGAATGCAACACCTGGCCTTGGAAGGGCAACTTGAGATTCTCAATGTATGATTGAATGCTTGAATGATTGCACTTGATTTTGCTTGTGATCAATTTCACTTATCATCGGTGTCAATAGGAGGGGAAACACTCCTTATATACTTGCCAATTAGGGTTTTTTACTAATTTTCCGTCTTAGGCCGACATAGGAAAACTTTTTCCCACTCCCAATTGACAAGCCCAATACAAGATTAGGTCAAGGGAGGCCCAGAATAGGGTAGGGATAGGAGCACCATGCCCCTTTCCTAGGGGGAACAAGGGTGCCATGCTCTGTCCTTCCCTAATTTAGGATAGACAGAGATAAAGAGCAGTGTGTGGTGCAAGTTTTAGGTGTTTTGAGTTTGTCTCGGTTCTCTAGTAAGGACTAGGGATTCATCTACCAATGCAAAGACCCAAATACAATAAAAAATTGGAAGGTCACAATTTTATGACACTACATTTAGCTCCCACTTTAGCAGGGGAATAAGCATAAACCAATACTACTGGTAAAGTACAAGGAAACAAGATTGAAAGACTTTCACCGCATCAAGGAGGCAAGATACACTAAGCCCCTATTGGACTAAGGATCTTATGACTTCGATTAAAAAAGTAAAAGAGAAGATCAAAAGGGAGGACCCATGACTGCAAGTAGTAAGTTTCCCATCATTATGAGTCATGAAAAAGAAAGAATACCAAAAATTACAAAATAAAGCCAAGTTCACTAAGTAACTTTAAATATCAAGAAGGAAAATATGAGTGGAGTGTATGCCCCCATGTTAAAGCGATCATGCATGCCTTATCAAGAGTAATTTCTTTAAGGTAGGATACACAAAAGAGAGAAAGATAGGGAGCACTTAATCACAAGGATTTAACCCCCAATTGAGGAATAAACCCAAGGATAATGGACACAAAAAAAAAAGCACGAGTGGTTTTTCTTTCCTCAGGGTCAATATGACATATGATAACTCATGTATGTCATGTATATATATGTATAGAATAGTTATCATTCCCCAAAAAAGGAAATTACCTTGGAAGAAAGGGAACACATCTGTCATTTGAGTCAACATGAAAGAAACCAAAAGAGATCTCAATGCTTTGCATTGCCCTCAAGTAGATATCACTAGGGAAAATAGAAGAACATGGATACACATATAAGAACGGTCACAAAAGAACAAGATAAGAGAGAGAGGTAGAGGATCTGTGTTGCTAATGTACCTAGTCTAGAATGACATCCACCTCCTGATCTTGCTGATCACTATTTCGGGAAGGAGAGAAACATGCCAGAGGAGTGACATCGAGAACAACAAATAGAGCTATCACAAGATCCAAACAAGGACTATGCTCATCTACTAAGTCTCTTTGTTCATTTCAAGGAGCTAGGATTAAGGCTTTTAAAAATTCTATAGATAAATGTTTGTCAATATCAACATATTCATAGTCACTATCAGAAGCATTAGGAGTTGTATTTACATCATGAATAACATTTTTTGCCTATTTTGTCATCAAAATTTAGAGAAAGAGGAGCTCAAACATGAATAGAAGTAAAACCATCACATGTTTTCTACAACTTATGATTTGGAGATTTATTTTCAACATCTTTCTTAGGAGAAAAGGGAATCATGTCAACTATTGGAGTTTTGGGAGATTGAATATTTTGAGGAACAACTTCATGAGTTCAAGCATGATTCTTTCATTGAAGGAGGAATATTCTCATATTTTGTAGTTGGAGGTTTAGGTTGAGGTCTTTTAGGTTGAGCAAGAGGAGAGGTGAGTCTCTTCTATCTATAAGAGCAAGGAGGCAGAACTACACCATATAAAGGAGGAATGTTTTGTGTAGGAAGGAGACTAGGTCCATCATGAGGGAGAGTTATAGGTCTACCATTAGGAGGAACATTATTGTTTTTTTAATTAGAAGGAATATTTTCATCCATAGGAATAGGTTAGGAATCTTACTTAGGAGGAATATTAGTTCTATCTATCAAGGGAAGAACTTCATCATCAAGAATGATAGGAATATCAAGTGTTGGAGTGTGAGGTTGTCTTAAGGATAAGATCATATCTTTCTTCCATTTTTGATAAGATTTAAAGAGAGCATCACTTCTTGGTGGAAGAGATTTAAATTGTTGAGGACAAAATTAATCAATAGGAACACCTGGGCTTCTTTCAGTTCATCAAAATAAGCTATGGTTAATAGTTATGATTGTTGTTCATTTGGTGGAATTGATTATGTGTTGCGTTGATGTTTGTCATTCATGCCAAAACTAGTTTGGATGCTTTACCGACACCCTTCTGGTTCTGATAGGTTGAGTCATTTCTAGTTGATTTAGATCTGGCATGATCTGGTAGGCTCTAGTATGATTTGGTGATGGAATTGGCTTGTTCATGATACTCATGCTTATATTTAATGAGTTAGTTTTAGTTTGGTGATCGGATGCTATCATGCTTGCTTGTAAGCTTAGCTTCTGGTTCTGGTGAGAGTTTCACTGGCAGAGCTTTTGATGAAAATTTGTGTTGAATTGCATAAGTAGTATTGGTGCACCTTTTGGTGGAGTTTCAAGATGTTGTTGGTGATCATGTTTGAGACTTGGCAGATGGAGATCATTGTTGTAACATGTGGACCTATACTGGGTACTAGTTGATCTAGGTTATGGACCGACTCTAATGTAAGGTGTGGATTCGACCTCTCGATGTGTTTTCAAGATAGCTTATGTTTTGGCTATTGTTTTTTTTGTCTAAGGCTGACATAGATTTTAATTATGTAATTGGTTTATTATCTGGTGGCCAACCTAATTGTTTATGGTTAAGGGTTTGTATATATAGATGTAAGATCTCATTGTATATTATCATGGTTAGGAAAAAGGTCATGGTCAAGGAATGTAATGTTCGAATAATGTAATATCATTCATGTAGATAATTTGGTCAATCATTGAAGATAAAATTGAGTTTATGTAAGAGGATTTAGTCCTCTGGTATTGAGCTTAATTGGAACTATAATCAAGCATAGGAGATGCTATCTTTTGCAGTTCAACTTTTCTCTGGATTGTAGTCTAGAATTCTATGTAGTCAGTGAGGATCCTTTTGTGATGAGAAGTGTGCTCTAGGTTGTTGGCCTTCCTACAAGTGCAATCCCCTCAATTATATTTCACACAATTACTACAGAAGTATTAGCTGACTATGGGTAGGCTTCCCATCGTGGTTTTTCCATTTATTGGGTTTTCCACGTATAAATCTTGGTGTCATGTGGATAGATTTTATTCTGTGATTATTGTTTATGCTTAATTGGTTTAACTGCAATTCCGGTATTGATGTTTTGGGTTCTAGTATTAAATTTTTAAATTGCTAATTGTTTCGGTAATCTATGACAACTCATTCACGCCCCCCCCCTCTGAGTTGTCTTTCGGTTACTGAACTGTGTAACAATGATTTCTCCATTTGGGGAAATTTTAAACACTTATGGATTGGGGAAGCAATAACCTTCATGGAAGATAGCCAATGGTAGCCTAACTTCATAGGGAATTATTGAGAGGAAGGAATGATAAAAAGTTGACATCCATAGATTTAGAGTAAACCTCAATAGGGAGTATGATAGAAGCAATGGTAGGACAATAAAATCCATCAAATAACTTAACAACCACATTAGTATCAACATAGGTTTGTTTATGTAAATGTAATGTATAAATATATTCCTTACTGATAACATTAACCATGGAAGAGGTATCAATAAGCACACCATGACAAATTTTTCCTTGAATCTTTGCAACTATGTATAAGGGGCTATCAGGTGCTCTAATGGTCTCACTAGGGTCAAATGTGATACATGGATCCTTAGATGTTTCTTTTTTCTCTACCATATTCACCAAATTTTGAGCCAGGATAGTGAAATCAGAGGGAGAGAAAGAGGTATGCTCAGTCTAAATCAGGTTAGAGGTATGAGAGGGTAAAGGATCAGTGAAAATATTAAGATTTTGATAAGGACGAGCTACTAATTTGTTTCCCCTATGATTCACACTTGTCATAGATATAGTATTATTATCAATCAGGTCTCGAATTTTAATTTTTAATGCTATGCAAAGACTCATTCAAAGGAATAATTATCTTTCTCTTTTGAAAAATTAAGAAATAGGAGGCACACCTTTTGTAGAATTCACATTGTTGTTGATGGTGACATTGAATTTGATGAAGCCTTTTCTTGGTTTGAACTTTGCAAATGGTTGTTGAGTACTCTCACCATTATCACTTGGAGCCATAGGAGTAGACTACTCCAGTTGACTCACAATGAGTTGATAATTGTGAAGTGTTGCGCATGTTAGGATTCCCAAAGATACTGAGAGGGAGGGGGGGGTGAATCAGTATTCGACCGGTATATCAATTTTCTTAACTTATAACATGAAAAACATATTAAAACTGTAAACCAGTAAATGAAAAATAATGTAGTAAATAAGAACAATAACCACAACATGAAAAGCACACCATAACATAGTATTTTAATGAGGAAACTCGGTGTAGGAAAAACCTCGATGGGATTTGTGACCCACAATATTCACTTACTGGCCAATAAGGGAATATTACTCTTACAATAGGGGCCTGCACATGCAGGAAGGTCAAGTGCCTAGAGCTCACTACTCAATTACAAAGGAAGTCACACTGACTTACAAAATGGATTATACAAATCCAATGTCTTGTATTGCTTCAGATTAGCATCTGCTATGCCAGATTCAATAGCGTTTTAAGCTCTGCTACATACATAAACCCTTATCCAATAATTCACATATTAGGTCTACTATTATCTTTCCATACTTTGCATCATAAATGATTTAAAATGATCTCATACATTTATGAGTCATATTACAATCTGCCATGTCGGCTTACAAAGATTTTACAATTAATTACAAAATATAAATACACAAAATTCTTGTCGGCTAGGGTACTGGTAATCTTCCTTTTTGGTGTCGGTGTTATGTGTGCTGGTGTAGTGTTTTTCGGTGTCCATGCCTATCGGTATCATAAGATTACAAGGTTGCCATCAATGACAATACCTTCAATCGCCTACAATTTCTCATTGGAGTATGCATTTGCCAACAATCTCCCCCTTTGGCATTGATGGCAACAATCATGAGAAAAATTCAAGAATGTATCCAAAATTTGAAGTTCAAAAATCTTGCCAAAAATTGTGCCAAAATTGTACCAGATGTGTACTCCCCCTAAGCAGATGATTTCTACTTTTAGATTTTTCTCATCTCTACTACTCCCCCTTTGACATCAATGACAAAGGTTGTCATTCACTATTAGTGGAATCCTACCTAGATTCTTATAGCTGATGGGTTACAATCTAAAAAATATCTGCCAAAATCAAGTTTATACTGCCACTGAATCTTTTACTGTCCTCTATTGCCTCTTGTGTTCTCTGAACTATACTAGTGAGTATGTGCAATTTCTCTTCTGATGTCTTAAGTTTGGGAACTAGAGCCTTAGAAATTTATTTTCTCAAAGAAATGAGGTAATCCAGTTTTCGACCAAGTCTACATTTTAAGTCCTTTGCTTTATCCTTTATTCTCTCTTTGTCATTCTATAACTTTTTAATTTTCTCTTCTAGCGCTGCAATCTTCTATTGTATCTCCAAAAAATGAATTTGATGTACCTATCAAATTGTCAACAATATTATTAATCTCATCTTGTGTTTTGCTGATTTCTTTGTCTAGATCTTCTGTTAAGACATTTGTTTTACAAGTATCTCTGTATAGTTTCTTGAAGCCAAAAATTATTTCTCCAAGTTCTGGTAATAGGGTATCCATTTTCTCTTTGTCCTTCTTCACAATATCGTCAAAGAATTTCTCTTTTTCTTTAATCATTATTTCCTTAAATGTATCCTCATTTATTTGATCAATAGTCAATATGTTGCTGGTGATGAACTTAGACAATGTGTCTAGTTGACCTAAAGAATCCTTATTATCAACAATACACTTTGGTGCTATCAATTTAAGAATTGGAATTGTATTATCAATATCCTTATAGGCTTGTGCATTACATTCCATGATCTTCTTTATTGAATCCAATAAGACCTCTATTACATTTGTAGGTCAGAATTATGCCATAGAAGTACCAGATGTCTCCCCAACTGTTCTCATAATTTCCTTGCTGCCAGTTGTAATAATCACCTTGCTTGACTCGATGTCTAGTAGGTCAGTCTATGTTTGCATTTCTATAAGTAAGGGTTTGGGCTTTTCAGTTTGTGTCGGTGGCACTGTTTCTGTTTGAACTTGTGCCTCTACCTGTACCTGTTCTATTTTCTCCATCTGTGTCTCAAAGGGTTTCTCTGAGCTCTTAACTATTGGTTTCTTAGATGTAGTCTCAGTTTGTACCTCTGTACTTCCCTTTTTCAGTTCTTCTAATGGTTTATTAGTTTTATCTACCGGTTTCTCTATGGATTTGCCAGTGGTATCCTCTGCTGGTTGCTCTATATGAGTAGGTTTTTCTATGTTTATATTTGCACTTTCATTTACCTTAATCTCAACATCTGCAGCTAGTGACTTAGTAGTCACACCTTTCTCCTTATCCTTAGTGGTTTCTCTATCAACCACAACATTTACTTCCTGTGTGTCTACATTTATAGTATACAAAATTTCAGACTCGGGATTAGTATCCTCTAGTGGAGTCTCCATACTCTCTGTGGTCGGTTGATTGTCAGTAGTATCTACCAGTGGAGTATCTAAAGGAGGTAGGGGCACATTATCAGTTATTTTAAGGCTTGGAGGTCCACCTACCTTACCTTTCCCGTTATCTTTTTCCTTTTGATATACTTTAATAGTCTTTGGTCTAAGTAATTCTTCTTGTTTTTCTTTTTCTACATAGAATATATACCATGCATCTGTTGTTTCCTTAGAGACTTCTTTTACTCTTCCTGCCATCAGTGCTACATTCCAGTGAGCAGTGGAGAATACCATCCGGTTTGCTTCACTGATTAGTTTATCTATTTCATCAGTTTAGTTGACTGGATGTATTGCAAGTAATTTTTCAATCTTAATTTTCTTGTCTAGCTCAATGATGGCTAACCCTCTAGCTTCAAGTCTCCTATACTGATCATTTGGTATTTCATCAACAACTTCCATAAAAAATTTCTTGTATCATCTAAGTGTAAAATTATACTGTTCTCTATGCTTTCCTTGTCATCTGTAGATAGTGTGTTGTATATTTTATTGATGTTTTTTAGTTTACCATCCTTTATAATTTCACTAAGAAGTTTGTCTATTGGAGCAATATCTTGTTTCATCTTCTTCTTTGGAGTCATTTTCTTTACTGGAGGCCTTACTGCCTAATTTTTTTATCTTGTTCTCTTTGGTGTAGGAGAGGGTGCCGGTGTGGGTTTTCTTTTCCTTTCTACCCTTTTAAATACTACTAGTATATCACTCTCAGAGGAAGTTCCAACCGGTGAAAGATTAGTTTCCGGTTGAGGTGTTTCCAACTAACTTTCACTTATACCAGTTTGTCTCAAAACATCTTCCTTGATTGCCTTTTCCTGTTGGGTTCCTTTCCTTACTATTGCTTCAACTTTCTTAACCCTTTTCCTAGACTGAATTCCACTTTCTATTGTTTCAATATTTCCAAAAACTTTCTCAGTGGGTTCCTTGGGTGCTTCAAGGAGGGCTTTTGCATAAGTTTCAATAATATTGGCATCTGTTTCATAGCCCATTTCAGTTACCTAGATAGTTCTAGGGATAACTGCCTCCATCCAGATTTCATCTTTCTTGATTACAAAACAAATTTCCTTCTGATATTTATCCACAATAGCTTGTGACAGTCTTACTCTAGTTTTCATTCAAGCCTTCAATGCTTGAAAATGTTCATTTAAGTTTTTCTCCCGGTTTTCTCCCATATTTCTCAATAGATCCAACAGTTGCTTTCCTACCGGTATATCAAAACCAAAATCTCTTGCACCAATATTGGGTACTTGTTTTGTTATGTATAACATTAGACAAACAAGAAAATTTCCAAATTTGAATGTTCCTTTCTTATCTCCTTTGATCTTCTTTAGATTATCTACTAGCTCATCTTTGAGCCATTCACATACATCTACTCTTGCATTATCATTAACCATGTCATAGGCACTTTTGATACGTAGGCTAGAGACTGAGTTCAATCTATTTGCATGTGTATCTTTATAACCTAAGATCATATTGATAAATCTGACATTTATGTCATTTACATCATTTACCCTTAGAGACCTTTTGTCGAATGTTGCACCAGTTAGGTTTATCACTATGTCATTTGAGACCTTCTTTGTTCTGTCAGGTCTACTACCGGTGGAAGGTAACCCTATTATAGCTTTTATCACTTCTTTTGTTAATTTATGGATTAAATCCAACCAAAAGAATTCACCGTGTACTCTGCTTAGCACAATCCTTATAATATCCTCAGGAAAATTAGGGATGCTAAGGATGTCCACAAAACCTAGGGTTTCTACTATCTTTTGTTCCAGCTTGACATTTCCATTTGCATCACAAATCATAGTCTTGTACATGTTCTTGATCTCATCATTACTCAATTCCTCAATATGACAATGTATATACATCCTAGGGTCTTTAGCATATACTACTCCCTTAGGAATTTGAGAAAATACACCTATGCTATCATCTTTCTTCGCAATTTCAGGAACTAGATTGAAGACGGGTCTAGGGTGCCTAACAACCTCAACAATAGTAGGGTTTACAATAAATTTAGGAGTGGATGAAGAAGCCATAGTTATAAATACCTCAATCTGCCTTAAGGATGAATTCTTGAATGAACTACTTTCACTTCTTTGCTAAGAATGCCTTCGCTCAGGAAATTTTTGTGCTCTCAAAGATTTGAATGCTTGGTGAATGAAAAAGGAGCCAAAACAATTACTTTATAATGTTATTTTCTTCAACTACCGCATTTAATGCTCGTGAGTTAAGTCATAACTTAACTCATCTGCCGGTATAGAATTAATTTCAACTTCTTTTCATCAACCGAGGGAATAATAGCATGTTTTTCATTTTGTTGCTAAACCCCCAAAAGATTTTCTTTCAATTAGATGAAGAGTTTCCTACCAATGGAGTGTTACTTTGTTCTGCCAATGGAGGAGTATTCCCATCAACATCCTGATCTGACTTTTCGATCCATTATTTTGAGAATTCTTGCTTTACCTCTTCAACCTTTTCTTTACCTTTCAAACTAGGACCTTTGTTATTTGTCGATGATGCCTTACTTCTACAAATTTAGCAATATGTCCAATCTTATTATAGACATAACAAGTCACATTGTTCTTCTGAATAGCTTTCCCATATCCTATACCGGTATGTGTTCTGCATTGATTAAATAAGTGTTCAAACCTTCCACAAACATAACATCTTACATTCATTCTACAATTTTGTGAATTACGACCAACTTTGTTGCATTTAGAACATTGACCAGTGGATGTATTAGTGTTCTGATAATTTCTAGATCTACATTGATTTGCTCTATGACCATACTTGTTATAGTTAAAGCATTTCCCATTAAATTTGTAAGTAGTAGGTTGCCTTTCCAATTTCCTATGATCATGATTGTTTGTAGTATAGAAGCTTTCACCAATTTCAAAGCCAAGGCCATTTGTGTCACCATTCAATTTCTGATTCTTCAACATGTCATCAAGTTCCATTGAACTTTTCTTGAATTTCTCTTTGTGTTGATTTGCAGTAGCCAATTCATTTTCCAAGAAGTCCTTTTATCTCATGAGTTTGGTTTTATCATGTTCTAAGTGAATTAGATCTATCTTTAGCATATCATTCTCATGACTGAGTCTGAGATTTTCATTTGCAGCATCATTTAGTCTTCTAGTCAATTCATCTTCATTTTTCTTTCTATCTTCAATTTCTTTACAAAACCTCATAGTCATATCCCATATCTCATTCTTTGTTGTACTGCTTTCTTGTCTTAGCTTGTTTACCAGATCATTAAGAGTTTCCTTTTCATCATTCTCATTTTGCATCTTTTAAAAAAGTTCTCTTCTCTTGTTCCTTCCAATAGTAAGATTTTCTTGAAGTGCTTGAATAATATCCCAAGCAACCTTCAGATCATCTTCAAGTTTTATATTCTTCACCTTTTCTGCATCATAGTCTGAAAGAGATATTTCCAATTGCTTTCTCAAGTTTTCCAACCGATGACAAGATCTTCCTCAAGCTATTAGGCTTTTGAAAATAGAGGACCAGGCTCTGATACCAATTGTTAGGATTCCCAAAGATACTGAGAGGGGGGGGTGAATCAGTATCTGACCGGTATATCAATTTTCTTAACTTATAACATGAAAAACATATTAAAACTGTGTACTGGTAAACCAAAAATAATGTAGTAAATAAGAACAATAACCACAACATGAAAAGCACACCATAACATAGTATTTTAATGAGGAAACCCAGTGTGGGAAAAACCTCGGTGGGATTTGTGACCCACAATATTTGCTTACTGGCCAATAAGGGAATATTACTCTTACAATAGGGGCATGCACATGCAGAAAGGCCAAGTGCCTAAAGCTCACTGCTTAATTACAAAGGAAGTCACACTGACTTACAAAATGGATTATACAAATCCAATGTCTTGTATTGCTTCAGATTAGCATCTGCTATGCCAGATTCAATAGCGTTTTAAGCTCTGCTACATACATAAACCCTTATCCAATAATTCGCATATTAGGTCTACTATTATCTTTCCATACTTTGCATCATAAATGATTTACAATGATCTCATACATTTATGAGTCATATTACAATCTGCCATGTCAGCTTACAAAGATTTTACAATTAATTACAAAATATAAATACACAAAATTCTTGTCGGCTAGGGTACTGGTAATCTTCCTTTTTGGTGCCAGTGTTATGTGTGCTGGTGTAGAGTTTTTCGGTGTCCATGCCTATCGGTATCATAAGATTACAAGGTTGCCATCAATGACAATACCTTCAATCACCTACAATTTCTCATTGGAGTGTGCATTTGCCAACATCGCATAACTACAGAAAGGAAGTAAACTCAGAAAGGACTAGTTTTTCTCAAATGTCATTTTGCAAATTAGAAATGAAAATTCTTTGAATATCATTATCAGGCATTGGAAAAGAAATTTGAGAACATAAATGCTTATATCTACCAATGAAATCAGTCACTTTTTCTTTAACACCTAGTTTACAATGCATTAAATCAGTCAAAGTGATTTTAGGACCTATGTTGTTTTGAAATTGTTGAATAAAACCATTTTCTAATTGTTGAAAAGAAGTAATAGAATAGGAAGGCAAAGAGCAATACCATTGTAAATCCTTGTCTCTTAATGTTATAGTAAACAATTTGGAAAGAAATCTTTGATCATAAGAAAAGTCAGTACACAAAGTTTGGAATATTTTGACATGTGTTAAAGGATCACCTTTTCCATTATAGAGTTCCAATTGAGGGACTTCAACAGGTTTAGGAGGGACAACTCTAAAAATATCAACAGAAAGTGGGCTTGCAACATCAAATGTGGGCACACTAAACTTGGATTTACTCGTAGAAGCAATTTGTTGTTGCAATGATGACATAGTTTGAGAAAGTTTATTAACATGGTTGATTCGATAGAAGAATTTATGTTAGACATGTTTGATTGAGAAGGTGGTGTGATGTTATTGAAAGAAGGCATTGATTGAGGATAGGGTGGTGGAACACTATGGTAATTAGGCATGGGTGATGATTGAGAATAGGGTGGTGGAACACTATGGTAATTAGGCATGGGTGATGATTTAGTAGGAAATGGGAGACTAAAAGGAGGAGTAAAATGATTGGATTAATTACCCCCTTGTGTCACATTGATTGGTTGGGAGACAATAGGAATACTCATTGAAGGCATAGATAAGGATGGAGGATTGATTGAGGAAGAAGGATTTCCCTCATGACTAATGGTTGTAGGTATGAAATTTTGAGTTGATGTAGCCATGATGTTTGAATTGAAAGTAGGAATGCTAGTCATTGAAGTGCTCAAAGGAATAGAATGATCGGTTTGTGTATAATGTTGTGAATAACCTAAGTTCTCAGCACAATATTTTATAGGCATGACATTAGAATCAACAATATGAGCAATACCATGCAATAGATCAATTCCATTCTTATCACTTTGAATCATACATTTAAGACCTTCAATTCATGGAAGAGCTTCACTATTATGATATTCTTGGGACATCCATTGTTGGAAGTTGTTGAATTGATTGTCCAATTTTGAAAGTTGATCTATGGAAACTCTAGTCAAAGCTTCTTCTTCATTATTGGAATTATCAATTGGGTAGATAGGGATGTTATTAGGATGGGAAGAATTAGTATTATCCTCATTGTAAAAGTCACCTAGATTAGGCTCCATCTCTTCGAGAATTAAACCTTGGGAAGCCTTAATTCTAATGCTTCGTCTAACGGGGATAGTATAGGTAAGACTAATAGTGGTAAAACTCATGCAATAGAGGGAAAATTTAAAATTTGAATTTGAATTTTGAATTTTGGGAACAAAGTTGATAAAATTGAATAATGCAAAATTCAAGAAAATAATGATTATACAATTTGAACTTTGTGGAAAGAAGAAATGACACAATCTCCAAGAAAATTTATGATGAATAACAATATAGAAATTGAAACTTAAAATTAGGGTCGATGGGATACCACTTAATTTCAAACTTCAGAAACTTAAGATTTTAAAGTCAGGGCAGATTATAATTAACCGCTTAATTTTAAATGTTTCTTTGAAAGTTGTGATGTTGAAATTGGAAAATATTTTTTATTTTAGAGAGATCAAAATTCGATAAAATCAGCCAATTTTTAGGATTTAATCAATTAAATATAGTCATAACAATCTCTCAAAATTTTAGGAAAAAAAGTTAAGGACTTGGTTCAAAGATTCACTTGGTCTGCCCAACTTTTTCGGAAATTTTTTAGCGATGAAAGCTACAGTGATTTTAGAGGTAACCCAAAAATTTGGTTAATTTTATTAATTTTAGATAAGTGAAGTTAAGGTTTGAATGTCAAAATAGGATCCTATTAGGGTTTTGAAAAAGATAAGAAATTGAATTGTAAATTTTAAAAAGGTCAAACCTAATTGATGGTGCCATCTTTAATAATATTTAGAAAACTGAAATTGATTGAAATTGACACAAAATCCAAGTGATTTTGAAAATTAGGGTTTTAGGACCTAACCAGTGAATTTTAAAATTTTGAATTTTGGAAAAAAGAGGGAAATTGAAAATTTGAATTTTAAGCAAGAGGACAAATCTGAAAATAGTTCCAAGTCTAAAAATTAAATGTAAATCCAATTTTTTCACAAGTTCAAGTTGATTTTTGAAAATTAGGGTTTTGACAATTAACCACTTAATTTTGTAAATTTGATATCCAAATTGAACAAGACAATGAAGAAATTAAATTTGACAAGCAATGCAATTCTCAGATGTAAAACAATAGATAGCAATTTTTATAAAACACAAGCTCAATTTAAATTTTAACAACTAGGGTTTGATTGAATTAACCATTAAGTTTTGTAAATTGCAAGAAAATTAAACTTGTAAGTAAAAAATATGCAATAATTTTGAATGTCAAGCATGTAAGACGTTGGGTTCACCAAAATGTAATGTGGTGAAAAGGTGATGAGAGGAGATCAAGTGGAAAGATTTACCTTCCTCAAGAAAGGAGTGAAAAGTTTCACAAAGGATTCCCTTCAACTTCTCACACACATTACATTTAAAAGAGGGGTGGTTGAATTCACTAGATCCAATCTCAATCGAAAGAGATTGAATGCTAAATGAATTGACAATGAATCTGGAAAGTAAAGTAACCCTCTTTTAAAATAGGTAAGTTGAATTAAGTGAATTGAAACTAAGTGTAAAGAGGACAAAGAAATTATTATATCTTGAGATAGAGATGTGGGATGAAGTTGTATACCTGTAATTAGTAGTAAAACGTCGAGACAAAGCTCCCCTGCAAATTTGAGTGAAAGTTGTTGGGGCTGGGTTGAAAGTGTACTTGGTCTGTCAAAAAATCCACACACCGAAAATGATTTTTTCTTCTCCCAAAATGAAGCCCAAACCTAAAATTACAACTGCGCACTTGCAACCTACACAGAAAAAAGAGGAAATGTTGTTGGGATTAGGGGTTGTTTGCCTTTAGGTCAAACACTAGTTTGGAATTAATCAAATAATGAGAAATACTTGCAAGTAAGTGAAAGGAAATGTTTGAAGTAGAATTAACCTCAAGAGAGGATGCTATTGAAATGTTGATAGAGTTGTTTGTGTTGGATTTTGCCAAGATCAAGAAGTCATTGAAATGTACAAGATAGAGACATAATATGGGACAAGAATAAACTGTATTCTCATCAATAGAAAATGATCAACAACAGTTGTTACATACAATGTAGATGAGCCTGCTTATATAGGCAAGGCTAGGGATATGTATGAGCACACAAATATGACATGTGGCTCAATAAGAAACAAGGGTAGGTAGGAAATAGGTATGGGTAGGTAGGAGAAATAATATAATATTCCACATGAGGTGGATCACCCACTGAAGGTGGAATTATCACTCCACAATAAGTGGATATGATAGTGTAATAACAAGATCAACACCATAAGAGGTGGAATTTCTCCTACACACTATCCCAATGTGGCACAAACACCCAAGTGTCTCATATCCAAACTACTATGAAATGCATTATCCTAAGTAAACTTAAGTAAGTGTAATAATATCCATGATGAATAATTATTTACACCAACACCCCCCCTTAAGTGCAACTTAGGGGAATGCACTTAAGTCTACAATGCAACTAAGCAATGCAAGATGGGTCCCGGCTACGAGGGTACCCATGAACAAATGCAAATGCATGCAAACCAATGCAATGAAATCTCTCACAAAGTGGGGAAAGAGAGAAAAACCCAATGGGAAAAAACCCTCCCCCAAAAGAAGAGATGAAAGCTATACATGAGAACTCTCAAAGAAGAATGTGAGGAACAAAACCCCATGTGAGGAAAAAGTCCCCCCCATATGAGAGAAGAAGAGAAGTCAAACTGTGATCATCCCTCAATGAAGAATTTGCACCAATGATAGAAGCTCGATGTATGAAGAAACTGCTCCACGAACGTCGAACAACATTCCTCCCCTTAGGAAGAAACAAAACCAAAGGTGTATGCATGAAGTCTCCCCAATCATGAAGGGAAGATGTATGAAGAAAACTCATGATGAAAGGAATCTCTGAAAACTGCTCAAGTGTCCCCATGTCGATGCTGAAAGATACCCCTTCCAAAGATGGTAAACTGTGCCATACTGCTGAAAAAGGAACTCCAACATCTAGTAGAGATGGATGTAGAACAATGTCCAAAGACTCATGTGTCTCCTCAAAGAATAAAGAGACCTCCTCCAATTGTTGTACATAAGTATCCACAATCATGTCAACCTCGAAAGAATGATCATGTAGAGAATGAACAAGAGGGTCAGAGTGTGCCCTCGCAACAATCGAAGAAGGATCATCTTCATCAAAGAGAAGATGTATGTCATCAATGATGTCTCCCAAATCTGCAATGTAGGATTCCACAAACAAACCTGCAATATCTGTCATGTAATCATCCCATGAATCTGAAGCTGGAAGACAATGTATATCTTGCTGCACTGAATCACATGAAGGCAAAACTGTCGCACTATCTGCATCATCAGGTGCAATAGGTGATGTGATATCAATATGAGAAGATGAAATACAAGACTCAAGAACGGGGTTACATGTGAGAATCCCCAAATTCAAGTGTCCAAAGTTCTCCTCAAAATCTGAATCATCACAATAAGTGTGATCATAATGTGTAGAATCATCAAATGTGAAATCATCATCATCAACAAAATCTGAAAAGGAGTATAACCGAGATGCATGATCAACCACCCCAGTCGCAATGATAGCTCTTGTCTCCATGTCTCTAATAAAAACTGAGTCAGGTGTGAACTCCACAACTCTCTTAGTTGCGCCATGTGTGATTTGATAGATAGAAAGGAGATTGTTTGTCAAGTGGGGTACACACAACACATCATTGAAGGAGTTATCCCCAATGTCAATAGATCCTTTCCCAATCACATCCATGTATGTATGATTGCCCATCAAAATTTGTGCCATGGTGCAAGGCTCAAATGTAGAGAACATAGATTGTGAAGATGCCATATGATGAGAAGCCCCTGAATCTAGAAGCCATCTCTCTGAAGTATGATTTGTTGTAGCACATAGAGCTTTTCCTTTTCTTGTTCCAAAAGAGTGAGTCTTTCCACTTGTAGAAGCCATGAATGCTTGCCCTTTTCCTTTTGAATTTGATGAATCATCCTTCTTGTAGACTTTAGGCAAATCAATGTTATGCTTTTTGATGATATGTGTGAGCTCATCAATCTTCTTAGTATGGCAACGATGCTCCTCATGACCAATCTTTTTACAATAAGCACAAGTAGGTCTCTCTCTCTTTGGTGAATTATCTTTCTTGGAAGAAGATGAATCTCCTTGTTGTGGAGAAGATGATGCTTTGTCTTTAGGCTTTGATTGCCATTTCTTCTTGTTTGAGTTGTCCTTTCCTTGATTTCCTTTGTTTCCTTGAGTTGCCACTAATGCTTGAGACTTAGAAGAAGCCTTAAGAATGCCCATGCTTATCAACTTAGTTTGTTCCATCATCAACATTTCATTGAAAGCATCAAATGTAGGCATTTTGTAGCTTGAACCCATTGTCATTCTATGAGTTTGGAAACTAGAAACAAATGCTGCATATTCTTGTGGAAGCTTGCCTATCAAGTTGAATATCAATTGAGTATCCTTTTTATCAATGCCACAATCTTTGAGTTGTGCCCTCAACTCATTTGCCTTAGTGACATAATCTTGTATAGTATCAAAGTTCTTGGGATCTAACATGGTGAGATCACTATCAATTTGATATCCCCTAATCTCATCAACTTGACCATACAAGCCTTGAAACTTTTGCCAAGCATCTTTGATTAGAGTGCATTTCTCAATATGAAATATGAGATCCTTTGATACATACTTTCTTAAGGTACCAATTGCCATGATATTTTTAGTGAGCCAATCTAAGTGACCAACTGGATCAGCCTTAGGATCAGCTGGAGCAACAATAGTTCCATCAATGTAATGAGTGAGTCCTTTTTCCATAAGTTTACTCCATGCATCAATTTTCCAAGTAGCATAATTATGTGGAGTTAAGAGAGGAAACTTAGAAGAACCCATAGCAGCAAAAAGGAAAGAACACAAGAGAAAAAAAGAGCATAAGAGACGCCCCCCAAATTCAATCAATCAAAGTACCCCCCCTAAAGTGATGATTTTGGCACTTTATACTTAGTGCGATTACAATGAGCCACTTGCAAAACAAGGCAAAGTGGGCTTATGATGCAAATTTTACAACTTCTCAAATGAGATACAAGAGACTTCAATCAATAGTGCAATGAATCTAACTGAGATTCAAGCAAATATACAAGTACCAAGAGAGCCAAAAATGGCCAAGATCTGAAAGCATAATTTCTACTTACAATGACATCAATCTGATAGCATCATGTGAAAGTAGATGAAAAAATACGCACTTTCAAAAAAAACAGCACCTAAAAAGGAGGTCGGATGACCCCAAACGAAGCCTTTGAAGTTGCAAAAACTGGGATTACTCAGGGACAGTCACCAAAAACTGCATTTTCTGAAAAATCCGTGCATCAAAATCAAAAAATTCTCTCACCACTGCGGAGAGCATGAAATTCTAGCCCATTTCAAAAAAAATTGCACCCAAAAAGGAGCAAAAATGAGCAAGTTATGGCCATTTGAAGTTGAACTGCAAAATCAAAAATGCAAATGAGAGGGGGTCAAAAAATTTTCAAACCCTGCTGATGTGGCGCTGACGTCAGCAATTCACTAGGTTAAATTTGACGGCCGTATGACCGTCGCCAAAACTTCGCCTGTCTGGCTGACTGGGCGTCCGTACCGTACGGAATGATGACGTGGCAGTGTGACGTGGCTGCTGATGTGGCAGTCCGTACTGCTGACCGGGCGTACGGGGGAGTTGACGTGTCACTGTACGGAGGCCGCGTGGTGTGCTGACTATGCAGGGGTTTACGTGGCGTACGGATACCACCTGTCTGTACGGTTTTGTTCGCGTGGCTGTCAGCTGGCCGAGCCCGGAGCGGAAGCCGATGAGAGGTGGCGGTGTTGCGCTGCGGAGGAGGCGCTGGCAAAGGGAGCCAAGGTCACTGCTTGGACGCTGCGTGGAGAGGCGGCCGGGAGCTTGGGCGTGGCGGACGGTCTTCGGCACGATGCGAACCGGGAGTAGGCGGTGTCTGAGACCTGGGGGTGGCGCCGAGCTGCAGGGACGCGGAGGATGTTGCGGCGGCGCACGGAACAGCGCAGGCGGTGGAGACTGTGGTGCGGCGTAGGCGGCGCCGCCCAGGAGGAGGGGGAGCTGCTGCGAAGTCCGGGAGGTGATGCGGGTTGCCGGCGCTGGGCTCTGCGGCGGAAGGTACAGCTAGGACGGCAGGTGGCATTGCAGAGACAAGCGGCGGCACGGGGTACACTGCGGCGTCAGGGTACGGTAAGCCGTCAAACCTGCAACCTGCGGAAGACAGGGGTACGGGGGGGGTCTGCGGACCCCCCAAAAAACAATTTTTTTTGTTTTTTTTTTGCTTTTCAATTTTTTTTGATTTTTCAATTTTTTTGATTTTTTTTTTATTTTTCAAAAACAAATTCAGAAAAATGAAAATTTTTTCTGAATATTAATAAAAAAAAATTTCGAAATCCGTACGATATAGGCAAAAATGAAGAAAAAAATTTTCTCACCAAAATAGGCCAACTTTATAACCAAAATTCATGGAAATGGCCTTCCGGACGCAATGGCGAGGTCGGATCTGGTCTAGGACGCCTCCAAATGATGATGCTCCTCAGATCTGCCTCTTGACGTCACAATAATGCCTCTTCAAGATGAATCAATGAGACTCCAATAGCTCTGATACCATGTTGGATTTTGCCAAGATCAAGAAGTCATTGAAATGTACAAGATAGAGACATAATATGGGACAAGAATAAACTGTATTCTCATCAATAGAAAATGATCAACAATCGTTGTTACATACAATGTAGATGAGCCTGCTTATATAGGCAAGGCTAGGGATATGTATGAGCACACAAATATGACATGTGGCTCAATAAGAAACAAGGGTAGGTAGGAAATAGGTGTGGGTAGGTAGGAGAAATAATATAATATTCCACATGAGGTGGATCACCCACTGAAGGTGGAATTATCACTCCACAATAAGTGGATATGATAGTGTAATAACAAGATCAACACCATAAGAGGTGGAATTTCTCCTACACACTATCCCAATGTGGCACAAACACCCAAGTGTCTCATATCCAAACCACTATGAAATGCATTATCCTAAGTAAACTTAAGTAAGTGTAATAATATCCATGATGAATAATTATTTACACCAACAGTTTGAAAGGATATGTGAAATAGAATGTCTTGAATGTTGAAAGAGATCTCCTCTTCAATGGTTGAATCATTGACTTTAATGCAACACCTAACCATGGAAGGGAGAATTGAGATGCTCAATGGATGCTTGAATGATTGAATGCTTGAATGCTTGTAGTTGATTTTGCTTGCGATCAATTTCACTCATCATTGAGTAACTTCTGTTAGTAGGAGGGGAAAATGCTCCTTATATACTTGCTAATTAGGGTTTTTAACTAATTTTTGAACTTAGGCCGACATAGGAAAACTTTTAATTGCTCATAATTGACAAGCCTAATGCAGAATTACGTCAAGGGAGGCTCAAAATAGGGTAGGGACAGGGGTGCCAACCCCTATTCTATCCTAGTTTAGGATAGGCAAAGACAAAGAGTAGTATAGGGTGTAGGTTTTAGGTGTTTTGAGCATGTCTTGGGTCTCTAGTCGGGCTTAGGAATTCGTCCACCAATGCGAAGACCTAAATGCAGTAAAAAATTGCAAGTTCACAATTTTATGATGCTACAATAACATCCTAATATTTATATTGTACCCATTAGGACCCAATTTGACCACATACTTATCACATTGTGATTTAGTCTTTTTCTCTCAAGTCCCTTTATTTTTTCAGCATGTGTTTTTGTTTAGTACATACATTTATATATATATATATATCTAAAATTAATGATATCTCTCTCTCTATCATGAAAATGATATCCCTATCTCTCTACTTTAAAATAATTTATTTAAATTTTAATTATGCGAGAACTTTATGTATATAGGTGAATTATGTGAGAAGTTCACATGTGTACATTTTAATTTAATGAGCTCAAGATTAATGAACTCTCTCCCTCTCTCTCTAGAATTTAACTGATTTTAATTTAATGTTTTAAATTGAATGCACTTCATGTGTGTGTGCTTATGTAAATTTTAACTTTATGATCTACCTAGATAGATGGAGGATCAAGATCCAGGCCATGAATCTATGCCTGATCAGGATCTTCATGTAGAGGCTCTTGGTTAGGATCCACCTCCACAAGCTCCTAATTAGGACCCTCTCCCTGATATCAGTATCATTTTCCATTGTAGTGACCATGAGATGAGGAAATTGAGAGGTATTCTAAATGACCCATGGACTAATGGCGTGTACAAGAGTACATGTGAATCCATTTTTAGGAGTTTATAGTATTTGAGGGATTGTCTAGTTAACCACACTTCACTTTCACCACAAGTTATTGATTCTATCTATAGACAGTTGAGGGCTGAGGTGAGGGGTCCTCGTTCCTTTCCTGACATGTTGGGGGTAGTCTCAAAGGAACTATTAAGGAGATATTTTTTCCATAGTATTAGGAGAAGAACAAGGTGATAGGATATCAGGTGACATGATACATTGATCCACATGTTGCAGTGTTGATTTACCCATGATTCTTAGTTGTCCATGGTTGTTATCCTAATAACGATTAGATACCATTATACTTTGCACAACAAGTCTATGTTGAGGTTCACTATCAGTTGAAACCCAACTACCTTGACCTTCCTAGATATTATGGACAAGGGAGGGGTAGTATTGTTGATAGAGATGCATATAGTAGGCATGATAGAGCTTTGCCCAGACATAGGGAGCTTGTTGGTGAGAGATTTCTGGTGATAGTCCCAACCCTCAACCTCACAATAGATCATGTTGTGATTTCTTCTCAAAGAGAAGCAATTGATAGGATTGGAGATATTGCATCAATAATCACTACCATATCATCAGATAGGCTGAGTAGATATATAATGAGTCGAGTACATTCCAAATCATCCACAGATGCATCTTCTAGTCATGGGGTGGCTTCAAATTTAGATCAATATGTTATTGTTGGCATCCCCTCACCAGATGATGTAGAGGTTATAGGAGGTACTAAACATGTACAGATGTCATAGTATTTATCCAAGGACCTACTAAATTCATATTAGTTCATTTCATCTCAACTTGGGATACCATTGGTTGCTGTTAGAGATAAGATTCTTAGAGACACGTAGGCTACTACATCGACTCATATGTTGAGATAGTCACAACATTCTCATCACTCTATATATTCTCTAGGTGACCCACCTACAAATCACTCTATTGATGCAAAGGAGCATATACGGGTTGATTAGGTCCATATCATAGATGAGGGTTTGGATTCATTCGAGGATTTGTTATGAGGTTTGAGCCAAACTAGTTTTATGGATATGATACTATCATCAAACACTTCATTGATGACCAATTATATAGTTATCCCCTTACACTTCTGAATCATTCATATAGGTAGAGAGATATATACAGGCATGATTGATGTAGTTGATATGATCATAGGAGATGATCAGACTATACAAGCTCCTGATAGACAAGTGTGTATATGTGCATAATTTTTAAAAGGATGTACATGTATTTTTTAGATTTAAGAAATAACTTTAAATAAGTACATCATTTATTATTCAAACAAATCCTAAAATACACGTGTATGTACAACAGTTACCTCATGTCACTCCTAGCTTGAGCTCAAAGCCACATGTGCATAGGTGATATTCTTTGGATGCTACACCTGCTAGTGGACAAGTTAGTTATGGATTTTGTATGTACATGTGCATTATAGTATATTTTAATTTACTCTAGTCTATTTGATTATTTAAATTTAAGATTCATACATGTCGAGATATATTTTTAATATTTAAATATAAATTCCACTTTTGCATGGGTCTATTGGACATGCAAACTCTCACTCAGACGGTCTCTTTGTTCGTGGCTGACATGATGCATGTTGATTTGACACTTTATAGCTCATTTGTTTATCTTTTTATATATGTATTCCAGAATTTCATCTAGACATGCACATATTGCTACATTCAGACTTGCTTTACATTGCTATGTATTTAGAGTCACTTTATATTGAGCTTTTATTCTTGGACTTACTTTATAATGCTATGTATTCATATTATCATGTGCACATTAGATTATACTTTATACAGCTTGTGTTTGATCGTACTTGCACATTTCATTATACTTTATATATGTTTATATAGATATGCATGTGTTTTTTATTATATTATACTTGAGTATAAATTATATACATGTACAAGTATAAATCATATGTGTTTGATTATACTTACATATCTAGAAGCCTCTCGACTTAATAACTTTTAAACTTAATTTGAAATTTTTATTAAACATGTTTTAAATATAAAATAAAAATAAGATGAAATTTTTTATTTATTATTTTTACACAAACAAATTTTTTGAATACGATAGATAAACAAAACAACATTTTTTAATAGTTTGTTTTTCCTCCACATCATCTAAGTATTTCTAAAGTCATGTAGAATTGTTAAAAAAACATTCTAAACAAATCTAAATTGTAAAATGACATAAATCCAGTGAAAATCACAATTGATGATATCAATTGTTTGAAAACAATTTTATCAGTAGTTAAGTCAAATACGTTTATTTTAAAATATTTAAACATAATTATTAAAGCTAAACAAATTTTAGAAATGAAAAAAATGTGAGTGTCAACATCTCATATTTATTTCCAAGATCATTACTTGGATTTCAGAATAAATTATAAAAAGAATAGAACTAAATACACTACTAAATTAGTATGAGTTAATTAAAAATATTTTTTTATTATACATTGATAGATGTATCAAATAATGTCAATATAGGAAAATGAAAAGAATGGATTTCATAAAAAAAATTATTATATTACATTTAATTGATTATTTCATCACGTTATATTTGATCTACAACATATAACTTAAATAATTAAAAAAATTATTTTTAGTAAAAAATGAGAGTGAAATTAATGTAAATTGGTAGTTAATTTATTTATATATATTAATATATAGAGCAATACTATAAGCTAGTGACAAATATTTCACACCAAACTCCTCCTATAGCTTCTTTCACCCTCTCCACTAAAATACATCCTCTCTTATAGTGTGTATAGTCTACCTAGGCCATCAACGAGCTACATATCTTGACCATTAGCCACAACCTAGATTCTACACCAAGCCTCTGATTCTGCATTCCCAATTATCTCCATTTTGTTCAAACACATGAATTAATTTATATCTACACCAAGTAGAAGGGACATTTTTAAAATTAGATCAACTATTACATGAAGATCTTGTTGATTGATGTTCTAACAAATCTCAAATTAGATGAGAATGCAAAATAAAATTGCATCTCTCTTGACAGGTATATCAAAATTTAAAAATATAAAATGAATAACCCCAAGGGTCTTTTTAGTTAGGCCTTGACTTACATATAATCTACTTGTTCATTATTTTATTTAGATCACATATTAGAGGTACTTATAAAATTATTCACTGAAATATTAAATATACGAGGGCTAGATATATAAAAAACTTGTAAGTTTGTAGTATTCCAAACCCTTAAATGGTTTTTTGATCTCATATTTGATAACACTCTTGAGGGTAAGATATATAGTTTTTTTACACTTTTAAATATTTGTTTTGATTTTAGATTTTATTTAAAAAATATATCAAAAAATGGGGTAAGAAAGGAATATGGTTTATAAATCCTCATCTTGAAATTCTATTGTAATAAGAGAATGCATAAGCAAATAGATCTCAATGTAACTAATTCTTTTCTTAACTAAACACAACCATAGTGCCACAAATAATTGAAATCTTCAAAGTATTATTGAATCATAAACAATAGATTGAACATCCACGTTTGGTGCAAGTTAATAAGATTTATATGTATTAAATAATAATAAATAAAAAGTTTCTTAGACTAACCACACAAGGAAGACGTTAAAAATTCTACTAGACTAGTCAATAAATATTGACGTAAATTATTATCCATATTGGCTAGTAAGTAAATATTGTGTGTCACAAGAAAGGGAAAAAGAAGTTGTAGGTAAGGGAAGATGGCATGGTCGCAGGGTAAAGTAGGGTTTCAGAGCAGGGTTGTAGATAAGGGAAGATGGTGGCAAGATGTCAGCAAACGGTTGTAGGGAGCAGCAGGATTTCAAAGTAGGGTTGTAGGAACTAGAAGATGGTGACAAGGTTTTAGTGATCTTCAGTAGGCTCATCAAGGATAGACCAAGGGTGCCCTCTAATTCACCCAATATTCAAATTTTGATATCAATCCCTTTGCCAAAATCTTCAGAAATAAACCCTTTATCAAACCGGTTTACGACTTACCTTCAGGGAAACAAAGGTTGAATTATTTTGTATGTCCCCAACATCAATCAGATATCCTCGACACTTTTTTCAATCGACCTTTTGCTCAACCGACCCAATCATTTCATAAACAACCTCACAAAGAAAAAGGTAATCTACAAAATTATTTGAACTTCACCAATTATGATCGGGGAGCGTCACACATCCAAGGGGCTCGTAAGGATTCCAGAGGACACTCAAGCCACTACCCATCCATTCAAAAATCATTCGGGCAGGAAATTTTTTTTCAAAATCCTATCAAAAAGTTTCCACCTTCGAAAGTGTATTGTTCAAAACATTAAGAAAAATAACCGATTTTTGACATTTGTAAACCAACTTCATCTGTATCCCAACAATCTTTACTCAAGGGTTGTATTGTCGAAGGGGATAATGAAGCAGACCAGCAAGTTGACGATGGAGATCCCCTCAAGTCAAAACCTACACACTTTGTGTAGAAAAGAAAACAGGTCAATTTCAAGGAGGTGGATACCCCTTTTCCCAATCTAGCTTCGGTAGAGAATGCTTCCTCCATCAAGATAACCTTTCCTGAGCACGTTCTCTCTCACTAGGTCTCATTTCTCTGAAATTTGACTCTCATCGGTAATTTTAGTTCTTCGATCCCTTTTCAAACTTTGCTTTTATGGGCTAATAGTCATTGGTTGGTTCTTCAAGATCTTTTATTTATTCATAGCCATTTGGGGCTTATTATTGCTATGTTTTCTTCATCTAAAGATAGAGACATAGTTCATAAAAACAAAGGCTAGTTTTGTCAAGGTGTTGGTCTTTTTACCTTGCCCTAAATTCCAAACTTTAAACCAGATACTAATCTATGTAGATTTTACCCTGACTGGATTTCTCTCCCGAGCTTGCCTTTGGAATATAGAGATTCAAATGTTATTGAGATCATGGCTAATCAGCTAGGAATTTGTGTTTCTCATGATCTTATACCCTTTGAAGTAATCGAAAGAGATGTTAGAGTTTCCCTTCTTCTTGCCTCAAATAAAACCCTGCCAAGGCACTTCTCTATCACATCAAAATAGGGTCTATGGTCCCAAGACATTGCTATGGAAAATGTAGAGGTCATTTGCAATTATCAGCATCAACTAGGACATTTTACTAATGCCTATAGTGGTCTCAAGTGCTCAGAGCTTTTAGTCTCTAAAAAGCACTGCTTCAACCTTCTATTGTGTACTATCCACCAGCATGAGGCAGTTTTGTCTTCTAACTCTGCACAACCATGTAATGACCCCTCTAAGCCTTATGATGACTGAAGTCTCCAGACATCTTACGTTCAGTTGATTATTCAGTTGACCAATTTATTTATCATGTATAGCTAGATTCTCTATAGTTATAATTCTTCCTTCTCGTCCACACCGATTCTCCAATTATGTGACAAAACATCTGATGACAGAGAAGGTATAGTTTAGGACCTAATATTTAATGAATCCCTAATTGACATTTAGAGTTTAGTGCAAAATTTATCAGTTTCAGGAGTAGCTATTTTAGATAAGGAAGGCCATATTTAGGAATTAACAGATGATATCATGTCCACTTTAGCTGCCACTATGATTGAGGAAATTGCAGAGGTGGAAGGTGTTGGTATGAAAAATGTAATGTGTCCCTTACGAAAGGCAAGGTGTTGTTGTTCATCTATTGACTTCTTAGAGAAAGAGAAACTTACCTTGGTGAATAAACCTCTTGTTTTGAGTAAACCTATTGAGTTAAATCCTCCAATCAAGATCCACCAAAATTTCTCTCCGATTTCCCCTCACTTAGATCTCCATTCACATGAAATTAGGTAGGAAGAAATGGAAACACCTCTGCATGATGGTGGGACAAAGGAAATTTTTTTTGACTATGCACAATCCTTATCAGTTGAGCAAAGCCCCAATTTGAAATCAGAAGTACCCTAAAAAGTGAGGTATAAAACCAAACACTATGAAGATTTGAGAAGAAATAGAGGTAGGTGTTCAGAGTATGTTAGATGGAAAATTCAAGGTATCAAAAATAATTACAAGGAGTGCGAAAGGCACTCCCTGTTCACAATGAAAATGTACCAATTCTTTAAGAAACTTCAGTTTATTAATGTTCAAGCTAAGGAGTGGAATGGAAAGGTCTTCAAGAATGTTTTTTCCCAAAAAATAATAATTGCACAACAATTGGAAGATGTTAACCAAAATATAATTTCCAAGGGATTGGATCAGCTTCTGCATTCTACACTAAAGGGTCTTCAAAGCAAGTGGGAATGATTTTGTAAGAGAGAAGAAGAATACCGGAGACAAAAATTAAGAGAGCTCTGGCTGAAGCAGGGAGATAAAAACACAAAAATTCTTTAATGCATCTACAAAACAAACAAAAGCATCAAATGTTATATTCTCAATCAAGCATGCAGACACAGGGGTAATAGTCAAAAATTTAGCAGAAATTCAATATGAAGGGGTAAAATTTTTCAAGAATCTATTAGCCCCTCTACCTTCTGATTTAGATCCCTCTTGGAAGTATAATGTTGAGCTTCTATTGCAGTCTATCCCTCCTCTGATATCCAACCAAGATAATAGAGTCTTACTGGACCCTTTCACTTTGGAGGAAGTCCACAAAGTGGTATTCTCTCTTTCCCCACATAAAGCTCTAGGTCTAGATGGGTTCACCACCCCCTTCTTCCAAAAATGTTGGGATTTGATAGGGTTCGACCTCTTGGTGGTCATGCAAGAATCCTGGAAAAGGGGAGCAATTTTAAAAAGTTTTAATGCAACAAATATTGTTCTCTTCCCAAAAACATCTTGTCCATCAACATTCGTAGAGTTTAGGCCTATTTCACTCTGTAACACAATCTACAAGATTGTAACTAATGTCATTTACCTCAGACTGCATTATCTCATACCTAAGATCATCTCACAAGAACAAGGGGGTTTTGTTCCAGGCAAGGAGATTATGGAAGGAGCCTTAGTAGCACATGAGGTTTTACACTCTATCCATGAAAACCAACAAGAAAATTTTGTTGTCAAACTTGATATGATGAAAGCATATGACTGGGTTAAGTGGGATTTTCTCTTTAAGGTATTATCTAAATTTGGCTTCTCAGGAAAATGGTGCAAATGGATCAAAGCTTGTGTCTCAAGTGCACACTTTTTGATTATAATAAATGGACATCCTTCAAGGTTTTGTTAGGGTACTCAAGGAGTAAGAGAAGGTGACCCTTTATCACCTTTTCCCTTCATTCTTATGGTAGATTCCTTTAGTAGATACATCAATTTTCAGTCTTCAAAAGGGCTTTGGCTTGGAGCTAGTCTTTTAGGTACTTTAATAGTAGTAACTCACTCTCTTTTTGCTGATGATACATTGTTATTTGGTAAGTCTTCTCTAAAAGAAGCTTGACACATTAAGCAAACTTTGGAAGTCTATTTTTTCTGCTTCAAGCCAGAATATTAATGCTGCCAAGTCTAAGATTTTCATCTTCAACACACCTCCAATCTTGTCACTAAAAATATCCAAGACTTTGGGCTTCCCAATGGATCAACTGCCATCTTCTTACCTTGGCATTCCCTTTTTTATGGGGACAAATAAATCCTCTTATTGGTTTGTTGTTATTGGTATAATCAAGGCTCGAATTTCAGCTTGGAAAGTAAGGTGGATCTCATTATCAGGTAGAATTCTTCTTATTAAGTTAGTGTTATCAACAATATCAAACTATTACATACTTGTTCTAAAAGCACCCTCATCTGTCATTCAATAATTGCAGAAACTTGTTAGAGATTTCCTTTGGAATAGTAATATGACAAATGAAAGGAAAATCCCCTTAGTCTCTCTAGAAAATATGTCATGTCAAAAATCCCAAGGTGGAGTAGTTCTTCATAATCTAAAGCATTGCAACAAGGCTTTTGGAGGAAAACTGATTTGGAAAATGTACACTAATCCTACTTCTAAATGGTGACAGATTATGCAAGCTAATTATCTGGACAACAATCAATCATCTAGAGTTTTGACAATTTTGGATCCTCCAAAGGGGTTGGCTATTTGTAATTTTATGATGGATTCAACAAATCTAGTATCTAGGTATGTCTCATGGGAAGTCAATAATAGTCTTAGTGCTAACTTCTGGATAGACTCATAGTGTGGGCATCCTCCAATTGCTCAAATGGATAATATGGAAGATATTATGAATAAAGCTATAGCTCATTGGGGTACAAAATTGATTGACTATGTGTCTGTTGTAGAAATATTTTCAGGAAAAATAATCTAGAAAGACCCATCTCTTCTCCCAATATCCACTCAGCAATCTTCTTCCTTGGAAACTATCTTATTGAATAGAATAGTTCTCATGTCAAACAGGGAAGATGTGTTAATTTGGGCAGCCTCTAAATTAGGGCATATTCAATTAAAGAAGGTTACAAAGCCATACAACAGGGTTGCAGCAGTAAGGTGAGTAGTCAAGCATACTCATTTTGTTGGAATGATATTGTTCTACCAAAACAGGTTGTTTTGCATGGTTAACTTTGAACAAAAGAATCCTAACAGCAGATAGACTAGTAAAATTGGGCATTTCACAAACTTTTAACTATGTACTTTGTGTCTTAGAGGAAGAATCAGTTGATCACTTATGTTTACATTGCACTTTTGCCTCCCAATGCTGACTCTTCATTATAAATAAACTCCAAGTTATGATGCCCTTCCTGAAATATTTATGGGATATGTTTAACTCCTAGCCTCTTTTATTTTTTTCATCAACTTTCTCTGGCATCTAGAAATGTGATTTTGCTCACATCATTTGGGCCATCTGGTGGGAGAGGAATAAAAGAATTTTTAGAAAAACATCCTCTTCTCTGGATCAAGTTTTGATTAAGTTGGAAAATTCAATTGCAAAAATTATAAATTCTTCTCTCACTAATTCCAAGGACATTCAGTCATTCACCCAGTGGGATAAGGTAATTGCAAAATCATGGAATGGTATTATTTTGCCAATAGGAATTACTCTGAATTGGTCTTCAGCTCATGTTAGAGATAGGTCTTCCATAAAATGGGTACCCCCTTCACCTAATTTCTTTAAGATCAACTTCGATGACTCTTCTCGTGGAAACCTAGGGAAGTCGGGAATTGGAGTTTGCATTCAAGATCATTTTGGCAAAATGTGTGCTTTCCTAGCATCTCCCATCCCCTTGGGTACCAATAACTTGGCGGAGGCAAATGCCTTACTAGCTGGCCTAGTGTTAGCAAGGAAATGCGGTCTCTCCAACATTCATATAGAAGGGGATTCATTAGTTATTATCAATGCAATTACCTCAAAAAGATCTAAGACTTAGCAGCTATCTTATGTTTTGAAGCATATTTTGGATTTACTCGACACATTTTTGGATTTCATTGTCAGCCACACATTAAGGGAAGGCAATTCTATAGTTGAAAAATTAGCAAATATGGGTTATGATGGCATTTCAGTTGAGTCAGTTACATCTCCCATCAAACTGTCATCATTCCCCGAACTGCTTGATTTGGTACAAAAGGAAAGTATGACCTTTTAATTATAAATTACATCTTATTAATTACTCATATGTATGCTTTTAACCCAAAGCCTGCGATCAAGATGACTAATAGGAAACTTGTATATGTTGGCATTATAACAGACAAGAAGAAGGTTGGCATTCCAATTACAATGAGAGATTGTTGACATTTCAATATGGATATTGAGAAGGTTGTTGATGATTATGGTTATAACTGATTAAAGATGTTTTACTATCTTAATATTATTATTTTGTCATTGATGTCAAGAAATTGATTTTCTAATTCAGTATGATGTTGCCATATCTTAAGAAGTATGATTTGATGAGTCTAAAGATGTCGGTAAAAGACACAGAAAGAATATGATGAATAAGGGGATAAGTTATTCAATGGGAAACCATTATCGAGCTAGACAATGATGAGATCATGATGTTTAGATTGTTTTGATATCCTACATATGCTATTATTTGAAATGTTAATACTATACTATGTTACCGAGCAAAGAACCTAGTCAGTAAACCCTAAGGAAACTAGTCAGTAAACCCTAAGGTTATCACTATTGGTTAATGAAGGCAGAATGTCTACCGAGTGAAGTTTAGTATTCACCAAGTTGTTACCAAGTGATATTTAATGAAGGAAGCTGATGATCTAGAGAGGATTAAATGATTGGTAAGATGTGTATGAAATTTGTTAATGAATCTAAGGCAATGGAAAGTCGGCAGGAAGATCTACAGCTCAGATTGAACCGCAATACCCTAACACAAGTTCCAAGGTGAAAATGCAAGTTCCAAGGTAGGGTAAAATGTTTTTAGATCAAAGGATACATTGAACCTGGACAAGATTGAAGATCTGATGGCTATGATTGATCATGGGAAACATGATCAAGGAGATTAAGTGGTTACCTAATTGTTTATAAATAGGAAACTGTTGATAAACAATGTATGCGGGCAAGTGTATGCACAGGGATGCTACATAGTTATTACTAAGCACAAAAGCTTGAAGACCTTTTTGAATAATAGAGTATAGAAGCCCAACAAATAGACAAGATTAGTTATATGTCTATATTGTATTGAACAAATAGGAATCTACTTTAGCATTTTTAGATGTGAAGTTGCAGACATATTTTATTACTGTTATTTTGAGAAGTAGCAAAAGATCTCTTAACCGAGTGGACTTAACAGTCTTATATGTAAATCCTCTAGCAAGGTGACATTCTTATTGAGTGTTTGAAATCCTTTAACAAGCTCACTTCTAACAAAGTGAAGATCCTAACAGATCTGAGGGAAATCCCTTAACTGGGTCACATCTAGCAATGTGTTTGTAATCTTTAACCAGATTTGCTTTTAACCAAGCATACTCTAGAAGAGTATATTTCTTATTAGGTCCAAAATCCCATAGTGGTTTTTCCCTATTTGGGTTTCCATGTTAAATCTTGTGTTATATGTTTGTGATCTTATCTATTTATGGGTCTGCATGCATTACTATTTTTTTGATAAGGTTACCGAGGTTGAATCTGATGTTTTTATTGATGATTAAGTTTGTATGATTCACCCCCCCCTCTCATCTTGTTGGCTATTGGATCTGTACTTATATTAAGTATCAAAACTATCAATTGGTATCAAAGCTTTGGACTCTAGAAGAAAACTTTAAAGGCACTTGAGTTAAAGATCCAAAAGATGTATAAGAGGGATGCACCGAAGCTGAATAAGTCAAGTTTCTCTACATGGCAGAAAAGGATGAAGCTGCATCTATCAGGAATTGGAGAATATGATATCTATTATCTAGAGAATGATTTTTTCACACCAAGCACCTATCCATTGACTATGGAAGAGATAAAGGTGAAGCAAGAACATATTCAAGCAATGATTGAAATAACATCTGCATTGACCGATTCAGAGTTTAATGATCTAGAAGGCTGCAATGTGGAATAAGCTCATATCAGTAAATGGAGGGGATGAACATGTTCAAAGAGAAAAAGTGGGTAGTTTAAGAGGACAACTTGAATCTATGAGGATGAATGAAGGTGAGAACATAACTCAGTACAGTACAAGACTAAAGGAGATTGTCAATCAAATCAAAGGAGTAGGTGGAACTATTGAAGAAAAGGATATAACAAGTAAATTGTTAAGAACTCTTCTACTAGCTTATGCAATCCGAGTCTCAGCAATCAATGAATTGACATCTGTACCTAATATGCTGGTTTCCTTGGATGCTACTATTGGTAAGCTACATGCATTTGAATTAAGTAATTTTGATAGCAGTGGATCTTCGGTAAATAAAGTTGAATCTGCATTTAGTTCTTTTCATCTTGATGAATCTAATGATTACACTGAAAGAAAGTATAAGTACTTTGAAGGGGATCACAATGGAGCAAGTGAAATATTTTGGAAGAACATGGAGGAGGTACAGAAACTATATGAGGAAATCAGAAAGCAAGAAGAGTTTGAAGCACTATTAGCCAAAAGGTTACCGAGAGGCAAAGGTAAGTATAAAGGAAAACTACCTTTGAAATGTTTCAATTGTGATAAGATAGGACATGTGGCTTCTAACTGTCCTGACAAAGAATCTAGTGAAAAGAGAGATTACCGAGATGATAGACAGAAAGATAACCATTACAGAGGACACTGAGACATCAGCAGAAGAGATAAAAAGACATGCTTAATAGCTGATCAAGAATCTAATGATGATAAATCAGATGAAACTGATACAGAGGAAGTTGTTTATGTGGCTATCAAAGATGGATCAGATGAAGAAAGGTATGAAGAAAAACACAAGTTTATTAAATTAGATGATTATGATGGAGGCTATGTAAGATTTGGTAATGATGCACCATGTCTGGTAAGAGGTAAAGGATCCATAACACTTCTTGACAATGCTAAATGTAATGATGTTTATTGGGTTGAAGGTTTGAAATATAATTTGTTGAGTGTAGCATAGCTAAACAACATAGGTTACCGAATAGAGTTTGAAAAAGGAATTGTCAAAGTTCATGACAAGCATGGAAAGTTAGCTGCTACCGGGACATAAACAAGAGGTAATACATTTCATCTTGACTCAACTCAAAATAAATGTCTATATGCAAGGATAGATGATACCTGGTTATGGCATAAAAGGTTTTGTCATGTTAATTTTGATAATCTGATCAAAATAAGTAAGAAGCACTGAGTAAGAGGTCTACCGAGTCTTGAAAAACCTAAGAATGCTATGTGTTGAGGATGCCAGATGGGTAAGATGACAAGATCAAGCTTTACAAGTAAGTCTTACACTTCTAAGGGAATTTTAGATCTAGTGCACATTGATCTTTGTGGTCCTATGAAAGTTCAAAGTTATTATCATCATAAATATTTCATATTATTTGTGGATGAGTATTCAAGGATGATGTCAGTAATTTTTTTTAAAGAAAAATCATAAGCTTTTCAAATGTTTAAATGGTACAAGGTTAGATTTGAAAATGAAATAGGAAGACAACTAAAATGTCTCATATCAGATAGAGGAGGAGAGTTCACATCTGATGAGTTCAACTTATTTTGCAATGATCATGGTAGTAAAAGACAAGTCTCTGCACTGAGAACTCCATAGCAGAAAGGAATAATTGAAAGAAGAAACAGATCTATTGTGGATTGTGCTAGAACAGTAATGATTGAGAAGAAGGTGCCACAAACATTTTGGAGAGAAGCAATAAGCACAATAGTTTACACCTTGAACCGAGTACAACTGAAGAAAGGAAGTTTGAAGACACCTTATGAAATCTAGTATGACAAGAAACCTAATGTAAGTTATTTTAAAATCTTTGGGAGCAGATGTTATGTTCACAAAGATGATAGAAATGGTAAGTTTGATCAGAAAAGTGAAGAAGAAACATTTCTAGGTTATTCTTCTAGAAGCAAAGCATTTAAATGTCTGATCAAATCATCTAACAAAATAGTAGAAAGTGCAAATGTGAAAATTGATGAATTTGCAGAAACAAATGATGAAGGAAACTCCAAAGAACTAGAAGATTATGAAGGATTTGTCTATGTTCAACTAAGAATTCCTACCGAGAAGACTTCTGAAGAAAATAAAAAGAATATCCAGTTACCGAGTGATGAAGAAGATCATACAGAGCCTACCGAGCCTGTATTAGCCAAGTATGTCAAAAGACATCATGCACCAAGTCAGATTATAGGAGATAAGGATGATCCAGTGATGACAAGGAACAAACTGAGATAGAACACATATCTAATATCTGAATTTGAACCGAGAATAGTGAAAGAGGCATTTAATAGTGAAGATTGGATAAATGCTATGATAGAAAAGATTGATCAAATAAAAAAGAATAACACATGGACACTGGTCCCAAGACCGAAGGACAAAGATGTAATTGGTACAAAGTGGATCTTTAGAAACAAGCTAAATGAAAAAGGTGAGGTCATTCGGAATAAATCAAGACTAGTTTGCAAAGGTTATGCACAAGAAGAAGGAATTGATTATGGTGAAACTTTTGCACTTGTGGCAAGACTTGAAGGAGTAAGAACATTTTTGGCATATGTTGCTTACAATAATTTCAAGGTATATCAAATGGATGTCAAATCTACATTTCTGAATGGAATATTAGAAGAAGAAGTTTTCATTGAACAACCTGAAGGTTTTTTTGAAGACAATAATAAAGATCAGGTATGTAAGTTGAACAAAGCTTTATATGGTTTGAAACAAGCACCAAGAGCATGGTATGAAAGATTTCACTCTTATTTGATTAAGATTGGTTTTATAAGGACAAGTGAGAACAACAACATGTACATGAAGAATGATGAAAATGGAATACTGATCTCAGCCATATTTGTTGATGATAGTATCTTTAGTGGAAATGACTCTCTATGCAAGAACTTTGGAAATGAAATGAGAAAAGAATTTGAGATGTCATTAATCAGTGAGATAAAATATTCTATAGGTCTGCAGATACTACAAATGAAAAATGAGATTTTCATTACTCAATCCAAATACATAAAGGAAATCTTGAAGAAATTTGGAATGGATGATTCAAAACCGGTAAGTACTCCTATGACAACCAACTGTAAATTATCAAAGAAGGATGAATTTGCATCTGTTGATGAGACACTCTACCGATCCATGATTAGAAAACTACAATATGTTATTCATAGCAGACTAGACATAGCACGTGCATTAGGTATAGTTGCAAGATTCTCTGCAGATCCTAAGGAAACACACATGACGACAATCAAAAGAAGTTTCAGATACTTAAAAGGCACTGAAGATTATGGCTTAGTATATTAGAAAGGAAATGTTTTTGATTTAAAAGTTTATACTGATGCTGATTGGGTAGGCAACATTGATGACAAGAAAAGCACAAGTGGAGGAGCTTTCTTTTTAGGAGAAAAACTAGTGAGTTGGATTAGCAAGAAACAAGGATGTGTTTCTCAGTCAACAACAGAAGCTGAATATGTTGTTGCAGCACTGAATTGCACCAATATAGCATGGATCAAACAACTGTTGGAAGGTATAAATGATCAAGTTACCGAGCTAGTAACTATATTCTATGATAACACTAGTGCCATTAACATTTCAAAGAATCCTATTATGCACTCTAAGACAAAGCACATCTCTATCAAATATCATTATCTTAGAGAAGAAGTTCAAGAGAAGAAAGTGGTTTTGGAGTATGTTAGCACAAAGGAACAAATTGTAGACATCTTCACCAAGCTACTACCAAAGGACACTTTTGAGTATCTCAGAAGTCAGTTAGGGGTCCTACCCCTATCTTCCATTCACTGACCGAGTTCGGTGAAAGAATCAATTCGATGACTCTACAAAATATCTTTTAGGAGTTGATGCTGATTTACACACTTTAGGAGGTTTTCTAAAGGTGTGTAGGAAACAATAAATAGGGAGCAAGAATTGAAGACAAAATGCTCTAATTGAGACTGAATTGATACATAATAGCATGAAATTCACTTCTCAGAGGAAGAAATTATGTTTATTTTTGGTTCTTTTCATTTTTGGCATTGCTGTAAAAGCGGGAGAAGACTAATGTATGGGTAGAAGTCTACTGACTAAAGGAGAAGATGACATTTCAGAACCGAGGAGAAGACTAATGACAGAGGAAGAGCATTTCAGAATTTCATAGCAATCTGAATTCGAATCTATAAAGTCAAATCAATTGGTTTTTCCATCAATGCCAAAGGGGGAGATTGTTGGCATTATAATAGACAAGAAGAAGGTTGGCATTCCAATTACAATGAGAGATTGTTGACATCTCAATAAGGTTATTGAGAAGGTTGTTGATGATTATGGTTATAACTGATTAAAGATGTTTAACTATCTTAATATTATTATTTTGCCATTGATGTCAAGAAATTAATTTTCTAATTCAGTACGATGTTGCCATATCTTAAGAAGTATGATTTGATGAGTTTAAAGATATCGGTAAAGGACACAGAAAGAATATGATGAATAAGGGGATAAGTTATTCAATGGGCAACTATTACCGAGATAGACAATGATGAGATCATGATGTTTAGATTGTTTTGATATCCTACATATGCTATTGTTTGAAATGTTAATACTATACTATGTTATCGAGCAAAGAACCTAGTCGGTAAACCCTAAGGTTATCGCTATCGGTTAATGAAGGCGAAATGTCTACCGAGTGAAGTTTAGTATTCATCAAGTTGTTACTGAGTTACAATCGAGCTATAACAAAATGCATTAAATGTTTACATGTGATATTTAATGAAGGAAGCTAATGAGCTGGAGAGGATTAAATGATTGGTAAGATGTGTATGAATTTTGTTAACGAATCTAAGGCAATGGAAAGTCAGCAGGAAGATCTACAGCTCAGATTGAACCACAATACCCTAACACAAGTTCCAAGGCAGGGTAAAATGTTTTCAGATCGAAAGATACATTGAACCTGGACAAGATTGAAGATTTGATGGCTATGATTGATCACGGGAAATGTGATCAAGAAGATTAAGCAGTTACCTAATTGTTTATAAATCAGAAACTATTGATAAACAATGTATGCAGGCAAGTGTATGCACAGGGATGCTACATAATGATTACCGAGCACAGAAATTTGAAGACCTATTTGAATAACAGAGTATAGATGCCCAGTAGATAGACAAGATTAGTTCTATGTCTAGATTGTATTGAACAAATAGGAATCTGCTTTAGCATTTTTAGATGTGAAGTTGCAAACATATTTTATTACTGTTATTTTGAGAAGTAGAAGAAAATCTCTTAACCAAGTGGACTTAACGGTCCTATATGTAAATCCTCTAGCAAGGTGACATTCTTATTGAGTGTTTGAAACCCTTTAACAAGGTCACTTCTAACAAAGTGAAGATCCTAACAGATCTGAGGGAAATCCCTTAACCGGGTCACATCTAGCAATGTGTTTGTAATCTTGAACCGGATTTGCTTTTAACTGAGCATACTCTAGAAGAGTATATTTCTTAGGGGGTTTTTGAAATCCCACAGTGGTTTTTCCCTATTTGGGTTTCCATGTTAAATCTGGTGTTATATGTTTGTGATCTTATCTATTTATGGGTCTGCATACATTAATGCTTTTATGATAAGGTTACTGAGGTTGAATCTGATGTTTTTATGGATGATTAAGTTTTTATGATTCACCCACCCCCTCTCATCTTGTTGGCTATTGGATCTGTACTTATATTAAGTATCAGAACTATCAGTATATATGCATTTTAATGTAGCTTGCGGATGGTATGAATGAAAGATTAGTGTGAGTACTCTGAGATTTTCATGATGGCATCTCACACAGGGTAAAGTAGATATTGCCCTCTCAAACATCCTCTCGATGACATTACTGTCACATGTTAATGCAATAAATGTTGAACTTGATTTTAAAGACCGACTAATTATTGCATTTCAAGATTTTAGTTTTGTTTATAAATGGAAACTTGCCTACTTTCATATACATAGTTTTCTATGGAAGTTTTCAAAGTTTTCGAATCTTGTAGTTTCTTTGTTTTTAGCAATATGGAGAATGGCTCTTGCAAAGGGTGCAAGCAATTTCACTGGGAATACATGCCATGGAACAACCATATTCCAGTGTGAATTATAGAACCCTTGGCGGCATTCTATGGACATATCACCGATGGGGTCCTCGATCAACTATTTCATCTACATAACCCATAACTAAGAAGAGTAGTCAAAGACTTCATTGGTGAGGGGATTTGTCCACTCAAGCCAAAAGAATTCTATTTCCCTAGCAACTTCTTAGTTCTTTTCTGTCCAACACTCTTGACCTCTTGCAATCAATTCCTCTGCTCAGAGTAGTGTTTTTTAAGTTGGTAAGGTAGAATGTGCTTGCTCTTGCCTTGTTCCATGAAGCCCTAGCCAAGTATAACCTATGGCAGGGGTCAGATCTCTTAGGGGGCTTGTTTCCTTGACATTTTATTCAATCCAGCCATGCATACATGCTACTTTATGACCAAATCAAGCATGCCCTCAAAAGGAAAAACTTTCATCATGTAAAGAATGGTCTGCAACAATTTGGCAGACAACTGGATTAGCATATCGTGCACAAAGTTAGAATAAAAGTTGGGGCTCTCATGGTGATCTTGGAACTAGAAAATGTTGATCCCAGCCTACCAATTTCACAACTAGAGGAAAGGGGTTGGCCTTCACATAGGGTGCTAGATCTTAATGCACCGGTGCAGGAAGGGGCCTTGGGATGGACTAGTGCCTCTCTGCCTGAAGTGGCAGAGGAGTGGGAAAACTTTTCATTGACTCCTTTGAGAAATACAAGACTACAACAACACATGAAGGTCAATATCTAGGAGGTCTTTTGTTTCCCTCAAGATGAAGTCGAGCTGGTGCAATGGGAGAAAGATATTCCAACCTTCAACACCTCCAAAAGTCAAATCCTAGGTGGCAAAACCATGGAAGAGTAAAATGATTCTGGCTCTATGAATATGTGCCATTTTGATGTATAAGGAATCCGTTGGCAACCGATATGGCTCAAAATTTTTGCCTATTTTTTTATTATGCCAATTTTTCACAATTTTGCACTAGATAATATGGCCTAAATACAGAGTACTTTTAGACTGCCATATCTGGTTCTTCAAAACCGCCACAACCTAAGTGATATAGTTATGTCAGTATGGATCATTTGGTTTCCTATTTGGTTTACCTTTACCGATTTACCTTTACCAGTTTACCCCATCCGGTGTAGTCCAACTGATAACATTCAATCGATAAATGAGATCCTCAAGCTATTGGGGTCCAACATACTCACTTGCTCACCAATGTCCGGTTGTCAAGGAAGATCTACACTAAACCAAATCCTCAAGTTACTGGGATCCTCAAGTTACTAGCTACACAGTCAACCAGTAAATGGGATCCTTAAGTTACCACGGTCTAATATACACATATGCTCACTGGTATCCAGTTGTCAAGGTAGATCTTTAGTGAACTGGCATACAAAATGGTAAACTAGTGCTCAAGTTTTAGTGGTAACCATTAGTGGGGGCAGTTCTTCTTATAGCTATGATTCCCCTTTGTTTATTGTAATTGAGCAAGGATATAGGGTTTTCTTTCTATTTCTTTCTCTATTGATCTCTTGAACCAGTTTTTATTAATATATATATATTCTAGTGGC
Organism: Cryptomeria japonica; assembly: GCF_030272615.1. Lineage (NCBI taxonomy): Eukaryota > Viridiplantae > Streptophyta > Pinopsida > Cupressales > Cupressaceae > Cryptomeria > Cryptomeria japonica. The sequence goes on along the minus strand of NC_081413.1, from coordinate 90,589,040 downwards.
TTGCCACTTTTGCTTAAAAAACAAAATATTGACGTAAATTCTATTAAATTTTTTTCATATTGTTGTATTATGCATTTAAATTACATGTATAGTTGTAAGTGCATTTAATTAAAAATGAATACATGAACTAATTTAAACTTAAATACAAAAATATACTAAAAATAATTTAAATCAAATTTCATATATGTCCTAATTTAAAGATAAACATGATCCTAATTGTGCATACATTTGGGTTTAAGACATTTTCAACTCATCCACATGTCACAAATTTTTACTTTGTACATGTGTACATGCACGTAAGTTATTATTTTTAACATCACAAGCTATATAAAAATCAATTCATGGGTTCAAACACATTTACTTAGGTGAACTATTTATATTTCATTCCACATCAAGTGGTTCAGACCACTCTTCAATAACACTTAATATTTTCTCATGATCTTCACTATCTAGTCTCCACTTTTGTGACCGCCCAATATGTGGAACTGTATAAAGAGTTAGGCCAACAACAATGACCAAGTGGCTATACTGATACAACTTATTGTCAATTTGATATTCTGTTACATGAATCCCATGTTGAACAATTTTAACTAATTTGAAATATGTCCCTTGCACTACAACTGAGCCTGCATGTACATGTATTAAAAATGAGAAATTAAAAATTTGTGTAAGTTGTGTATCCAAAAATTAAAACATGGGCACATGTACATGCTTAAAATAAATAAATGAATTTAAACATTCAAATCAATTCAAACCTATGGGAAAGGACATTCCATCACTCATTTCAGATTTTTGTTAACTTCTTTCTCTCTTCTGTGCAATGCAATAAATAATAACTAACACCTTCTATATTTCCATCTTCTACTATAACTATAAAAATATCTCTTGCAATTCAAAACACATTATAAATTTAAAATGTACTCGATTAAAAACTTATAATTTATTTACATATGTAACATTTTTTAAAGGAAATATATATATATATAATAAATATGTATATCTTTTTTAATCAATTGTAAAATATGGTCATAATCAACAGAAATCAAAGGAATGTCTTCAAAGATTCCATCCTCATTTTCCTCATATGTGTTAGAAACATCTAGTGGCACCAATTTCCATTCCATAACATAACCTATCTCTTAGTTCTTGCAGTCAACATAGTTTTGCAAAATGCAATCATAACAAAACCATGAATAATCCCTAGCGTACAATGTAAGTGGGCGATTATCTGTACTCATGACACAATGCAAAGATCTTGTGCTCTCCACGCTCTTGAATCCATGCATTGATCTTCTATCCACATCTGAAAAATGTACATGTGTACATGAACATACATCTCAAGTTGTTTTAAAATATTTGAACTAGGAACATTTTAAATAATTAAAAAAATATTTTAAAACACTAAAAGAGAACACGTACCGGTTATCTCCCAAAACACTCTGTATGGAATGGGTCTATATGTTCTCAATGATGATTCACTAGGATAATTAGGGTGCACAAAGTGTTTCTTACACCATTAAACAACACCGTGTGCATCATCTATACAATCTCCTATATAATTTATTTGATACTTTCTTAGAGCATGTTTGACACAAGCTCTTGCACCATCATGTTCACTCTTTCCATGACCACTCTCAAAAAAACTCCAAACATGTGGTTTTTTGTCATTTTGATGATATCTACATGGTGCCTAAAATTTCCTTGAACATTTGAATTGTACCACACATCCACCAGACCAAACAAAATGTGTAACTATTGTTATGCCTCTCTCCTTCAAATATTCAAAAACCTTCTTAAAGAAATGTTGTACAAAAAGTGTGTCATGCTCCTTATCACCACTGATATAGAAGTGGTACTCTTTCTTAATGAAATGATTTTCAAATGTACTATAAACACCATCCAAATCCATTTGTGTATGTCGATAACACACATGCACCATAATAGTGATTTTATTTAAAAAGTAATACTTTGATTGAATCTCTTTTTCATGTGCAAAAGAGTAATTTTCTACGAAGTCCACTATGGATAGAATAGCTCCAAGTGGGAAAGTGTCTCTTAATGTTTGAAATTATTGTGCTTACCACTTGAAAAAAAAACATGGCATATGTATGGTTTTATCAACTTACGAAAATTTTCCATAAATTCTCCAATAGGTATCTCCTCTTCTACATAATCTAACCTTGTAGATTCCTTTCCAAATTTTGTTTCAAATTTATTGTACTTGTAACTTTTGCAGTTTACCATCTTCTTTATGTTAGTATCTTCATCTCTCAATGACAATTTAGCCAACTCCCCACATGTTCCAAAAATTCCTTTTATGCAATTTATTTGACCAGTAGCATTATCATCTAATTTATCACATAAGATGGATGCTATGAATTGACTTGTTCATTTAGGAGGATACTTTTCATAGACATCACTATCTTCTCTAATCTTTCAAAACACTTGATAGTACAGATCAAATTTGATGTGATAACAACAACAACAAGAAGTTTTGAAGACTTCGTTTACCTTCACATAATATGGCCGTAACCTTTCAAACATGGTTTGTCTAATCTTTATGTGAGGGTTTGTTTTAGTAAAAAACACATACAATTCATGTTTTGTTGTGTCTAACCAATGTTTTACATGGAGATCATAACAATCAGGGCCAATCCTTTTCTTGATAACATCTTTACCGTTTGATGAAGGACAAGTATTAACATTCCAAAAATTTGTCACCAAGTTCTTAACAACTTCTTCAATTCTATTAGAACGAGGAGCTCTACACATAATTGTCCAATTCCCTTCTGAGGTAGTATCATCCAAACTCCTCCTTTTCAAATATTTTGATATTGTCTTTTTACTAAACCAAACTCAAATGACAGTGAAGAGATTTGTCTTTTTTGAGGTAATCTTTCATTTACTAAAGATGTCAACACCACTCTTCTTGAAATGGTATTATCTACTATTCAATGTTTTTTACCAATGTTCTCCAAACCTTTCTTCACATTCTCAACAATAGACTTTTGTAGTTGAGAAGTTTTCCTCTTTTGACTTGTTGTATCTATTCCCAAAAAATTTAGTGGATCTATTAAGTGTTTACAAGTAAGTAAAATTGATAACAGTTGAGCTTTCTCAGGTGTAGTATCAAGATTATTGAAATGAGACATTATTTCTTTTGCACTTTTATTCATTGACCTCCTTTTAGTATGTCTAGGTTCTTCACTAAGATGTTTCAACTCATTCACATTGATTTCAAGTAAATGATCTAAGTTTTTATAAGAAATATTTCTCTTCACCTATTTAGCTAGATCCACAATATGTTCATCCATACCAGTGGTAGGAGGTAAGGAGCTTGAACCATCTCCTTCGACCTCCATTGGTTCAACTTGGGAAAGAACCTCCCTATTTTCTTCAACTATAATGTGTTATTCAATAGGTTCTTTTTCCTCAACTCCCTCTTGAGAACTTCTTCTCGAGCTCGTTTTGCACATAATTTAAGATGACAGAGAATATTTTTAATGCAATGAAATTTTGAGTATAATTTGAAACCAAATTTCTAAGTCATAGTAAGACCTAAATATTATGTCATAATAGGTGGAATATTATGTCATATTTAATACCTATTATTGCATAATAGGTGTTAATATAAGATGTAATAGGTCCTAATATCTACATAATATAGGTCTTAAGGGGACTCTTGAGTATAATTTGAAATTTTTTTGCATACGTGATCATATTAAGACATATAAATAGAACTTATTATGTCATAATAGGTTCTATTATGTCATATTTAAGACCTATAATCACATAATAAGTCCTAATATCACATAATAGGTCTTATTATTACTTAATATGACCACGTATGCAAAAACATTTCACATTATACTTGGCTCCTCTTAAGGTCTATATTATGTGATATTAGGACCTATTCAATGCAATTAAATAGGTCTTAAATATGACATAAGTTAGACCCTATTATGACATAATAGGTCTTATTAATTATGACTTAATATGACCATGTATGCAAAACAATTTCACATTATACTTGACTCCCCTTAAGACCTATATTATGCAAATATTATGACCTATTATATGTGATATTAGGACCTAAATTATGTGATAATAGGTCATTAATATCACCTACATAATAGGCTCTAATATCTCATAATATAGGTCTTAAGAGGACTTGAGTATATAATGTGAAATGGTTTTGTATATGTGGTCATATTAAGTGATAATAAGACCTATTATGTCATAATAGGTTCTATTATGTAATATTTAAGATAGGTATTATCGCATAAAATAGGTCCTTATATCACATAATAGGTCCTAGTATCACATAATATAGGTTGCAAGGGGACTCAACTATAATGTAAAATATTTTTACATACACTTGAAAACAAGGTAAACACAATATTTGTTGTTTGAAAGTGTTTGATTATTTTGATCATGCAGGCACAAATCCTAGGGCTAGCCATGACAATAGTTGTTGAATCTCACTTGGGGGGTTACCCCAACCTATGCAATTTATAGTGGATACTTAGGTGCTTGACCCCAATGGCTCCCCTCCACAACACTCACCTCTCTGAGGCAGCCAAGCACCGGTGCCCACGAGAACTCCCCATGGTGAACTTTGTATCTCTACTAAGAATTGTGTGTGTGTGAGCTGCTCTAGAGGTCCAATGTCCTGCCCCAACAACTAGAAAGTTTTGGGCTTCTAACACAAACAAGGCACTAGTAAGGGAATCCATTCAGGAGGGCATAGATCTGATGAGTTAATATCTCTATGCCATTCCAACACCCATTGCTTGCAACTTTCATTACAATCACTTTTATTTATAGTGGTTTGGAAGACCTTGGCTTTATCTTGTTAACACTTTGGGTCATCCCCTCTCACTGAGCCTTAAGGGCTACTTGGGAGGTGGGCCCCTTTCTAAGGATAAAATAAAAAGAGCCTATTTTTCAAGACACAAAATGCAAGTTTGTCATTTTCAGAGAACTAATTGAAGTGTTTGATAAACCTTCAAGACACTTGGTATCAAAATCTAAATTAAATTATATATTTATGGACTATCTAAATTAAATTATAAATTATAAATTATAAATGGGAAAGAGAGGGGTCCTAAATATCTAAATTTTAAATTAAAACCATGATCTATTATAAATGGACTTAAAAGGGGAGAGAAAATGCCAATTACACAACAAGAAAGTTAATGGAATTTGAAATGTAAATACACATGTTTTTTCAAATTAAAACAAAAATTAATTTTAATTAAAACAAGATTATTTTTAATCCTACTATTTCCAATTGATTTAAGAAAAATAATTGTTACTACTTATTATAGTTACCATTAGTTTTTTTATCCAAAGTCATTCTATATACTCTAGTTGGTTACTACTACCGAAACATTCAGTCGGTATGGACAAAACAGTCGGTTATAGAAGAAAGTAGTCACAAAGCCCAATATTCACCGAGCTGTCTACCAAGTAACATTCCATGTCTACCAAGCAGAAATAATGATACACCGAGTGAAACATGTTCCCAGATTCATTGAATCTAGATACACATGGGAAAATGTGTTACAAGATCGAGGAACATAGAACCGTTATCACATTGGAAATTGCACTTAAAGATTGTGTATGATTTTGAGGTCATCTAACCAATGAAATATTTTGTATAGTTATTCATTCGATAAATCATGTTTGTAAGATCGAAGCAATGAACCTGATCACCGACATAAGAGATCTATTTATACAGCATGGATTGAGATCAGATAGAGATACATAGAGGTGTATGAAGCAAGACATGTGTGATACATAAGAGAGCACTGAATGTTATGACTATTACAGAGACACAGAGGTCACTGAGAAGGATTTCAGAGAACAATCAAAGAACAGAGTAAATAGAAGGGTTTACCGAGTTATTCTATGTGTTACCAAGGTATGCTATAAGCAAGGTAATCTCATTTTGAGCACATAGAATCTGCTATAACATTATAGATGTAAAGTTGCAGATATTTGTAAAGATTTTATTGTAATATTTTAAAGTTGTAAGAGAAACCTTTAACAGGGTAAAAGACTCTAACAAAGTCTATAAATTGTAAAGCCTTTAACCAAGTGTAGCATTTAGTTTAAGTGTTGTAAAATCCTTTAGCAAGGTAGATCTAACGATCTTGATACTCCTAACAGGGTAAGCTATCAAAAATAGTTGAACATGTAGCTCTAACTGAGTAACCTTTATTATTGTAGTAGTGAAGTTGTGGGTGCCATCCCCACTGCAGTTTTTCTCTCTAACCAAAAGTTTCTACATAACCAAAATATATGTGTTATGGAGTGAATCATGTATGATTGTTATTTATTTGTTTTAGCTTTATGTTATGTTACAGTAGTTTGTGGTTTATGCATAATAGTAAATGTATTATTGATAAAAGGATTTGAAGTACTGATTCACCCCTCCCCTCTTAGTACATTAGCTTTCCATATTGGGCCTAACAATTGGTATCAGAGCTTGAATCTTGGGAAAAGGTTTAACAACCTAAAGAGAAAGATCTTATCAATGGAAGGCTATAAAGAATCTCAAAGAATTGTGTATCTGGAAGAAGAGCTGGATCATGCTAATCAAGTGATTGTAGACATGCAAAGACAAATGCAAAAATCATTGAAAGTTAGAAGGAGATTATCTGATTATTTGGAGGACTTGCAAGAGTTAGTGGAACAAATTGAAACATCATCTGAGAACAGTATATCTAAAGAGACTGAAGAGATGATTGAAGAACTAAAGGAGAAGAACAAAGCACTGACTGATCAGCTAAAAGGAATGGAAAGAGGACATGAACATTTTAGCACATAGATGACTAAGAATCTTGATGCATTAAGGATGGCTGAGGATAAAGTAAGAGATCTAGAAAGAGAAAAACACCAGCTTGAAGCATTAGTATCTGAAAAGAATGATGAAATCACAAGGCTGACTGGGATTCAACAAAATCTGTCAAATCAATTGGGCTATGCACATCATGAAGCAAATCTGAAAGATGATGAGAATCAAGCATTGAAACTTAAAGTATCATAGTTGACCAATCAACTTGAAATAGAAAAGAAATCTAAGGAAACACTGAAAAAGAGTTATGAAGCATCAAAGATGTTAGATGAGAAACTGAATACAAGAAGACCCAACAAAGAAGTAGGACTCGAATACAAAGGAAAAGACTTTATCGAGAAGGGAATTCATACAACTGAGAGAGGAGAATCACCAAAGCAAGCTAGAAATAAGAAGAATATCAAAGGAAAGAAGCTTGTTTGCAACTACTATGGAAAACAAGGTCACACTGCTAACATGTGTCAAATCAGAAAATGTAAGCAACTAAATGTCTAATGGTTATTGTCACAATTGCAACAAATATGGTGACACTATTAGGATTCCCATAGATACTAAGAGGGGTGGGGTCAATTAGTATCTAACCAGTGTATAGAATTTCTTAACTTAAAACATGCCGAACATATTATAACAGTGTACTGGTAAGCAAGAAATAATGCAATAAATAGAATTAAGAACATCCACATGAAAAGCACACCATAACACAAGGACTTAACGAGGAAACCCGGTGTGGGAAAAACCTCGGTGGGATTTGTGACCCACAATATCCACTTACTAGCTAGTAAGAGAATATTACTTACAATAGGGGCCTGCACATGCAGGAAGGCCAACTGCCTAGAGCTCATTGCTCAAATAGGAAGTCTCACTAACTTACAATGTGGATTATACAAATCCAATATCTTGTACTGCTTTACAATAGCATCTATAATGCTTGATCTAGTATCGATTGTTACTATGCTTCTTACATAAACCCTTTAACCTATATTTTGCATAATAGGTCTGCCTTAATATTTCGCATACATCACTTTCTTTACTTCCTTACCTCATCACAAAATGTCTACAATGATCTCTTTTATACACAAGAGTCATTTTACAATATGCCAAGTTGGGTTACAAAGTTTTACAATAATAAACAAAATATAATATAACAAAATCCTGTTGGCCTCTGTGCCGGTATACTTCCTTTCTTTGTGCTGGTGTCGGTGTCTTGAGTGTCAGTGTAGAGTGTGATCTTCTAATGCCAGTGCACTAACTTGTCAGTGTAATGCCTTACCAGTGCCATAGGATTGCAAGGTTTCCATCGATGACAAAACCTTCAATCACATACAATGTCTCATTGGAGTGCGCATATGCCAACAATCTCCCCCTTTCGCATTGATGGCAACACTCATGAGAAATTTCAAAAGTGTATCAAAAAATGTGAAGTCCAAAAAATGTTACCAAAAATGTGTGCTCCCCCTGAGCATATGATTCCTGTGATATTGAATTTTCTCATCCCACTACTCCCCCTTTGGCATCAATGACAAAGGTTGTCAAGATGTCAATAGGGTTTGTAGGTTCAACCTTGTAAATGGGTAGTTACAATTTGAAATAGATCCGCCACAATCAAGTTTATACTCTCCATAAACTTTTTACTATCTCTTATTGTTGTCCCTATTCTATTAGCTGTATCGGTGAGATGTTGCTAATACTCTGCCGGTGTTTTCTATCCCTGTATTAGTGCCTCAGATACTTCCTTCTGCAGTGATGCTAGATAGTCCAATCTTGGACTTAGTTTTAATCTTAGATGCTTTGCCTTATTCACTATTTTCTCTTTTTCTCTTTCCAATTTAATTAAATCTTCCTCAAAATTTGTTATCTTTTGTTCAAAAACTGATAGTGTATTAGGTGAGTTGACAAAATTATCTGCAAGTTTATTGATTTCATCTTGTACCTTTCTCATCTTCTTATCTATATATACAGTCAAAATGTTTGTCTTATAGGTGTCTTTGTATAGAGTTTTGTACTCTGTCAATAAATTACACAATTCCGGTAGAAGTGTGTCAAAATCTTTGGTACACTTCTTTATTTTCTCATTAAAGAATTTCTGCTTTTCAATTTCTACTTTATCCTTCAATGTCTCTTCCTTTATTTTCTCAATGTTTTCTATGATATACTTACAAAAGGTATCAAGTTGCCCTAAAGAATCTTTATTGTCTATATTACAGTTAGGAGCAATTACCTTCAAAATTGGTATGGTATCGTCTATTGCCCTATAAGGTTGTGAGTTGCAATCTATTATCTTTTTAATTGAATCTAATAGTACCTCAGTCACATTAGTTGATTTGTAGCCTAATGATGAACCTAGATTCTGAGTACCACCAATGGAAGTAACCAAGATTGTATTGATCTCTAGTAGGTCTGTTTGTGTTTGCATTTCTCCAAGCAATGGTTTTTCTACTTCTCCAGTTGCTGGTGGTAGTGTTTCCTTGTGAACCTGTTCCTATTTCTGTTGTTGTTCCTATTCCAGAGCCTTTTACTCTATTTGTTTTTCTGTTTGTTGCATTGTCTCAGTCTGATTCTCTACCTTTTGCTCTTTGTTATCTGCCGGTTTCTTTTGTGTGTTATTAGTTAGCTACCAGAGGCTCACTAGCCATTTCAGTCTTATCAGTTATATCTTTGTCTACCACAATGTTGATCTTTTGAGTATCAACATCCATAGTATATAAGACTTCAGGATTAGGACTAACATCCTCTACATCCATACTTTCAGCTGCCGGTTGATCTTTTGTAACTGTTGTTTTTACAGGTGGAACAATAAAAGGAGGTGGGGGTAAGTTGTCTTTAACCTTGATACTGGGTGGTCCACCAATTTTACCTTTACCCTTGTCTCTTTCCTTCTGATATACCTTTATAGGTTTGTGACACATTTATTCTTCTTGTTTTTCTTTTTCCACTAGGAAAATGTCCCATGCATTTTTTGTCTCCTCAATCACCTCATTAACCCTTCCAACCATTAAAGCAATGTGCCGGTGTGCAGTAGAAAATACTGACCGGTTGGCTTGAGCAATTAAGTCATCAATTTCTTTGGGTGAATTCACCGGATATATAGCAAGTAGCTTTTCTATCTTTATTTTCTTGTCCAGTTCTATTACTGCTTGTCTTCTTGTTTCTAGTCTCTTAAATAGTTCATCTGGAACTTCTTCTACTACTTCCATGAAAAATTTCTTATACATATCCATATTTAATATAACACTATTTTCTACTTGTTCTTCTTTATCAGCTATTAGAGTGTCATATATTTTCTCTATATTCTTCAATTTTCCTTCCTCTGTAATTTCATTCAACAGTATGTCAAAAGGGGCCAAGTCCTTAATTGTCCTTTTCTTCTTCTTGGGTGTCAGTTTCTTCTTCTTGGGTGTCAGTTTCTTCTTCTTTGGTGTAGCCTTTCTTACCGGAGATCTTAATTCCTGTTGTTTTTGTCTTGTCCTCCTAGATGAGGGTGTGGCTACCGGTGAGGGATCTCTTTTCCTTACAACTCTCTTGAAAGTTGCAAGCATGTCACTCTCTAAAGAAGTACCTACCGATGATAGGTGAGTTTCAGGTTGTGGAGCTGCTAACTCATCCTCTGTTATACTGGTTTGCTTTAACACATCTTCTTTAATGGCCTTTGCCTATCTGGAACCTTTTCTTACAACTGCCTCAACCTTTTTCACTCTTTTCTTTGATTGTATTTGGCTTTCAATAGTTTCTGCACTACCAAATATTTATTCCTTAGGTTCTCTAGGGGCTTCTAGAAGTGCATTAGCATAAGTTTCAATTATATGATCATCTGTTTCATAGCCCATCTCTGTTACTTAAACAGTCCTAGGGATGACTGCTTCCATCCAGATCTCATCCTTCTTGATTACAAAGCATATTTCAACTTTATATTTGTCAACAATCTTTTGTGATAACCTAATTCTTTTCTTCATTTTGGCCTTTAGTGCTTGAAATAAATCATGGATATTGCTTTCCTTGTCTTCTCCCATGTTATTGAATAGTTATGTTAACTATTTACCTACTGGTATATCATATCCAAGTTCTTTATAGCCTATACCGAGAACCTGTTTGGTTATATGTAGCATTAGACATGCTAGCAGATTTCCAAATTTAAAAGTTCCTTTCTTGTCTTTCTTAATCTTGCCTATATTGTCAATTAATTCATCCTTCAACCACTCACATACATCAATCTTTGCATTATCTATAACCATATCATAAGCACTCCTAATGCATAAACTTGAAGCTGAATTGAGTCTATTTGCATGAGTAGCCTTATATCCTAATATCATGCTAATAAATCTCACATTAATATCTGTTACATCATTGACTCTTAAGGACCTTCTGTCGGATGTTGCACCAATTAGGTTTGTAGTGAGGTCATTGGATACCTTCTTAGTTTTGTTTGGCCTTTTACTGGTGGTTGGTAACCCTGTGACAACTTTCACAACTTCCTTAGTGATTTTGTGAATTGCATCTTGCTAGAAAAATTCACCATGTACCCTACTTAAGACTATCCTAATCACATCCTTGGGAAATTCAAGAATGCTAAGGATCTCCGTAAATCCTAGGGTTTCAATGATCTTGTGTTCATCTTTTACATTGCCAGATTTATCACATATCACAATTTTAAACATGGTTTTAATCTCTTCATCTCCTAGTTCCTCAATGTTATAGTGAATGTAAATTCTGGGGTCTTCAACATAAACAACTCCCTTAGGAATTTGGGAGAAAGCATCTAAGGTATCATCTTTCTTTGCTACCTTGGGAACTAATTGAAATATGGGCCTAGGTCTTTTTATAACTTCTACAATAGTAGGGTTTGCTATATATTCAATTGCAGAGGTGGATGCCATGATAAAAATACATTTTACTGCCATTAGGATGGATGATTGCTTGAAGTGTTCTTGCCTCTTGCTCAAAATGCCTTAGCTCAGAATCTTCATGCTCTTCATAGGTTTGAAATCTCAGTGAAATGAAATGGAGCCAAAACCTCAAATTTATAGTGTCTTTTCACCATCTACCACATTAAATACATGCTGGTTAAGTATTCACTTAACATTGTTTGCCGGTAATAAGCAATTTCCAACTTCTCATCTCTAACCGAGGGAATAATAGCACATGTGTCATTAGATTGCCAAACCCTTAAGGAAACTTTCTTCAATTAGATGAAGAACTTCTTATCGGTGGAGCACTGCTCTGTCCTGTTGGTGAAGCATCACTCTATCCTGTCGGTGAAGCATTGACTGGTTCTACCAGTGAAGGAGTATTCCTAATATTTAGATCAGCTTTTCTAATCCATTGTTTTGAGAATTCTTTCTTAACATCTTCAACTTTTTCTTTACCTTTTAAGCTAGAACTTTTGTTGTCAACTGGTGATCCTTTACTTCTATAGAATTTTGCAATATGCCCAATCTTGTTACATGCATAACAAGTTACATTATTCTTCTGAATAGATTTCACATAACCTATGCTGGTTTGTGTTCTGCATTGATTAGATAAATGTCCAAATCTTCCACAAACATAACATCTCACATTCATTCTACAATTTTTAGAGTTGTGACCAGCTTTATTGCATTTTGAACATTGACAAGTGGGTGTGTTGATATTCTGATAATTTCTAGATCTACACTCATTTTCTCTATGACCATACTTATTAAAGTTAAAGAATTTTCCATTGAATTTATAAGCATTAGGTTGTCTTACCGGTTTGCTGTGATCTTGAGTATTTGCAGTACTGGAGCTTTCACCAACTTCAAAGCCAATTCCAGAAGTGTCACCTATAGGTTTTTGATTCTTCAGCAAGGTGCCAAGTTCCTCTGAGCTTTTCTTGAATTTTTCTTTATGTTGATTTGCAGTTTCTAGTTCTCTTTCTAAAACCTCTTTCTATCTCATCAGTTCATTGGAGTCATTTTGAGTGTGTATCAGATCTTTCTTCAATGTCATTTTCATAGCTAGGTCTTGTGTTCTCATTTGCTGCATCACTTAGTCTTCTGGTCAATTCTTCTTCATTCTTCTTCCTATCCTCAATCTCTTTACAAAATCTCATAGTCACATCCTGCATCTCATTCTTTGTTGTCATATTCTCTTGTTTCAGCTTGCTTATCTGTTCATTAAGTGATTCCTTTTCATCATTCTCATTTTGAAACTTTTCATAAAGTTCTCTTCTCTTATTTCTTACAATAGTAAGATTCTCTTGAAGGTCCTGAATGATATCCTGAGCTACCCTTAAATCATCTTCTAGTTTGATATTTTTCAATTTCTCTACATCATAGTCTGAAAGAGCTCCTTCAAGTTGCTTCATTAGATTTTCCATCTTTACTGGTGTCAAGATCTTCCTCAAGCTGTTAGGCTTCTGAAAATAGAGGACCAAGCTCTGATACCAATTGTTAGGATTCCCACAGATACTGAGAGGGGGGGGTGAATCAGTATCTAACTGGTGAACATAATTTCTTAACTTAAAACATGTAGAACATATTATAACAGTGTACCAGTAAGCAAGAAATAATGCAAAAAACAAAATTAAGAACATCCACATGAAAAGCACACCATAACACAAGGATTTAATGAGGAAACCCGATGTGGGAAAAACCTTGGTGGGATTTGTGACCCACAATATCCACTTACTGGCCAATAAGAGAATATTACTTATAATAGGGGCCTACACATGCAGGAAGACCAACTACCTAGAGCTCACTGCTCAAATAGGAAGTCTCACTGACTTACAATGTGGACTATACAAATCCAATATCTTGTACTGCTTTACAATAACATCTATAATGCCCGGTCTAGTACTAGTTGCTACTTTGCTTCTTACATAAACCCTTTAACCTATATTTTGCATACATCACTTTCTTTACTTCCTTACCTCATCACAAAATGTCTACAATGATATCTTTTATATAGAAGAGTCATTTTACAATATGCCAAGTCAGCTTACAAAGTTTTACAATAATAAACAAAATATAATATAACAAAATCCCATCAGCCTTTGTGCCGGTATACTTCCTTTCTTTGTGCCGGTGCTGGTGTCCTGAGTGTCGATGTAGAGTGTGATATGTTGATGTCGGTGCACTAACTTGTTGGTGTAATGCCTTACCGGTGCCATAGGATTGCAAGGTTGCCATCAATGACAAAACCTTCAATTACATACAATGTCTCATTGGAGTGTGCATATGCCAACACACACATCTAACCAATGTAGGACAAAGTCTACCAGCAATTATAAGAAGGCAAAATTCAAATGGTTTTATAAAAACTACAATAGATATGGACATAGTATCGAGGAGTGTTGGTTTAAGCAGAAAAACTATATGTGGTCTACACACCAAGCAAATACTAGAGACTACCAAACTCACACATATCCTTACCGACAATATTCTATAGTACCATGGGATTACAATACAAGGATATGGTGTGAATGTTGTGGAAGATATGGACATATAAGTGCCAACTGCTTTATAAGGCTTAGAATGAACAACCGAAGATCATGGAAAAATCCTGGTATGGCATGTTTTCATTATCACAAAGTTGGACACTTGGCTAGAGATTGTAGAGATCAACCTAGAGGAGACACTAAGGAAATAAAAGGAAAATTACAAATGATTTGGAAAAAGAAGGAAATTGTGTCAAATGAAGAAAGCACCTTACCTACCGAGTTAGGTGCACCTATTCCAAATTAATCGGTAAAGGTATGAAGGGACTGCATTATCTCAAAGGTCAAATCTTAATAGTTCCTATTTCATTTTGAACTTAATTCAAAATCTACATAATTAAAGATGCATTAGAAAATTTGAAATTTCATCAAAGTCTTTTGGAATCCTATCAAGTCGGTAAATGCGAGAAGTTTGGCTACTCGGTAAAAGCATAAAAAGGGAAGTAGTGGTACTGAGTGCATTTAATGTTTTTTGACCTAACTGCATGAAGCCCGATGAGGTATAATGAATACTTAAAGCTATTGCATGGTCATTTTTCACTCAACAAGTTTTCAAGAAAGCAGAGCAAAGCAAATCAAAGGCGATCAAACCTCCTCCAAAGAAAATTCAAAGGTATTTACATCAATCACAATGCATTATCAAGATAGTTTACCTATCATATAAAGTTGTTATTATTTGATAAGTAGAAAGCATCTACCATTTGAAAGTCTTCAAACCCTAAGGATCTTTTGTTAGTATTTATCTGAAATCTACAATGGCACCTAAGATCCAGAATCCTGTTGTTGTTGAGAACATTGAAAAGCTCTCAGTGAAATACTCTTTAACTCCCAAAATTGTATCTGAACAGGATGACAAAACTACATTTTCACTCATTCTAGATAGAGTTTTATTAGTTGAGGATGTGAGATTCTTTACTAAATGTCAAGTTGAAGAACCAGGTCATGTTGAGATCAAAGACACATATGATGAATTGTGTACTGATGGTAAAATGGATGCAAATATGAACACATCAAAATTAAGGGATTGACCAAAGCCCTAACCTATCCCCTTGTCTTCAAACCCCAATGGGTCAAGTTTGTTCTGAGCAGAATTCATGATGACTTCATGTGGCTAGAAGAACAACCGTTTAAGATCACCAAGGAAATCATTCATTTGATCACTGGTTACCCTATTTATGATCATCCTCGAGCTCAAAAAATGATATCACAGAAGGAATTGATCAGTTTAACTGGAGTAGAATCTAATTGCAGGTGACTAAAATTGAACAACGTCACTGATGCAGAGCTAAAGTTTGCCATTAGAGTAATAGGTTATTGTTTCTTCCAATCAGCAAGGGAAAACAATGTACCCTGTGTAGTAGTCGACTTAGCATATAAAATTGTGAAGAAAGGCATGAAAATTGATTTATGTGAGGTATTGTTGAAAAACCTGTTTGAGAATCTCAATACCATAAGGAAGCCAAAGAAGAACAATTCTACTAATACACTAAAATTTGGATCACTTCTGGTATGCATGTTTTTCTATTTTGAAAAATTCTTTCCATCAGTCAGTAAAGTTGTTTGGGAACTACACCGACCAATCACCCATCAAATCAATGACTTCATCAACAAGCTAGGTGATAATTTTAATGATATTATGGATGATTATTTCAGCAAGTTTCAAGAGAAGATGCATAACAGATATAGAATTCCACCCAAGTTAGTGGAGAAATACAAGGATGACATATGTTTTGAAGTGGACACTGATTACTGCTATGTTAATGTTGTGGAACCGAGAACTCAATCTTTGCCACCTATGGGTTATGAGATTGATTTTTTACATCACACAATAGTAGATAGATGCTTTTCTTATATTACCAAGGCATGCTACCAAGATGAGGTATGGAACATATGAAGAAGTGAAGGAAAAAGTAAAAATGAGCATTGTAGTTCCCAAAGCTACAAGGAAGGCAACAAAAATGATCAAGGCATTAACAAAGAAATTTGGAGAAGGTTCTTCCTCCACACCTATCAAGGGCACTATAGCCATCACCGAAGAGGAATGTGAAGCCCAAGAGGTAGCTATAACACTGAGCACCGAATTTCCTAAAGGGAAAGTTTTGAAAAGAAAGAAATAGGATACATCCAAAGTATCACCGACTCCTCCAACAAAGCGACCTAACACAAGAGCATCTGCAGCATCACCAAGTAAGAAACCAAAGAATGTTTCCACACCCAAGGTAACAAAAAATTACAAGAAATCTACTCGGAGACTCATTTTGACTAAAGAGTCTAGTGATACTGAATCCAAAGACAAAAACAAAATTCAGATTGTCAAGAGTACAAAGGTAAATGTACATAGTTGTAGCGTCCTAAAATTGAGACACTTGCAATTTTGACTGCATTTCGGTCTTCACGATGGCGACGCAACACGCAACCTGAATGGAGACCCCGAAGCTTGCTCACGACACCAAAAACTGCATTTTTCAAGTACCCTGTCCTGAACCTCCTTGCACCCTGATGTCCTGGGAGGTGGGACCAGAGCACCCAGTGCCCTGGTCCCTCAGGACCAGGGCGCCCACTGCCTTGGTCCCCAGGACCATGGCGCCCAGTGCCCTGGTCCCTGGGTCCTATTTTGGGCCCGGTCTCCTAAGGGGTCTCGGGTCTTTTTGTTTGCAATTTGGAAATTATCATTTCCTGGTCGGCCTAAGGTCGGGAAAATCAGTCTATCAGCCCTAAATGACAAGTATATAAACTACATTTTCCTCTTTCATTCGATATGATGAAAAAGATATGTGTACAAAGCGTGGAAACTATACTCAAGCATTCAAGCATTCAAGCATTCCTTCTAAGTCTCCATTCAAGGCTAAGTGTTGCATTCAAGACAAGGATTCAACCATTGAAGAGGAGATCACTTACTACATACTACTACAACATACAACATACAACATCTAAACCTTCGCACATAAGGATACAAACATCCTTAGAACAAGGTATTAGTACTTGTTTTACAGTCATTTACATTTACAGCTCTTCCTCATTTCTTGGTTAATTCCAAAACCGGGGTTTGACCTAAAGGCAAACCCCTAATCCCTAACCCCCCAATCGTCTTCGCTTTTCTATGTGTAGGTTGCAGGTACACGGCTGAGATTGAAGATCTGGAATCCTTGTGCAGAGACGAACAGATCCCCCTTCGTTTCACGGATTTTTCGGAGGACCGTGGCACCGGGCGCCATCGTCCCGACAACTTTTGCTCAAATTTGCAGAACAGTGCCGTATCGACATTTTACTACTAATTCCAGGTCCGCAGCTTCATACTGTATTCCTATCTCAGTTTATAAAGCGAATCTTGGTCACTTTCTATGCATTCCTAGCTCAATTCCTCTATGCACATTCTTTACAAAAGAGGGTAGCCTTGCTATCTTAACCCTTGAAACGCATTTAGCATCCAATCTTGCATTGCATGGGATTGGATCTTGTGGGTTTCAACCCCTCTTTTGAATGTAAAGTCTCCCCCCTAAGTGAAAACCATCGAATCCTAGCGAACCTCCCTTCTCTCTCCTTGGAGTTGGAAGAGGGGAGAGCAACTAGGGTTCGATCGTGATTTTTTCCGCTTTACATTTTGGTGAACCCAACGTGAACATCCTTTCTGATTTTTCATGCTTAGATCTAAAAAATTTGATCACATTTCCATGTTTGATCTTTTGCAAAATTTTAGAGGTGATTGCATAAAAACCCTAAAATTTCTTTTTAGTAATTAAACTTGTGAAATATTTAATGGTTAATGCTTGTTTCAGATCTGTCCTTCTATTACAAATTATCAATTCATATCTATGCTTTAATTTTGAAAATTAAGTGGTTAAGTGTCAAAACCCTAATTTTTGAAACCCTCTTGATTCAACCTTTGTTCGACAATTTCATTGATCAAAACATCTCCAAATCAGCTGTAACTTTGGATTCTGCAATAAAATCACAATATCTTTCATCCCTGAAAATTTGGAAAAAAGTTGCGAGGACCGTGGCGCCGAGCGCCATCGTCCCCGACATTTTTTTTGAAATTTCAGGAGCGAGATCTTACTGTATTTTTCTGCTAAAATCCAGAATTTTGGCTGATTTTATCAATTTTAACACCTTCAAAATTACAGTCAAAGTTGGTCTTGTGATTGCTTGGATTAAGGCTTTTAAACATTCAAAAATCATTGAAACTGAAATTTTGTGTCAAAATTGTGTTCTTACTGTCCTAAATCTGAAAAGTGTGTTTGCATTCATTAAAAATTTCAGTGCTTTATTCAAATTCTTGCATTTTGTGACTTTTGAAATTAAGTGCTTAATTACAACAACTTTGATTTCCGCTTTCAAAATTGAATTTTGCGTGAAATTGAGTCAATTTTTAAATTTCAAAATTTGCATTGCTCTTGACATTCCCTCTAAAATCATAAAATTCAAAATTTCAGTTTCCCTCTCTTTTTTTTCAAAATTCAAATTTTGCATTTTTCGACAATCTGGGTAGGGTTCAATTTTGAGATTGCAACTTTAATTTGGCCTATCTACAGATCGTAAAATCACTCAATTTTTTCAGATTGGCTTTAAAATCATCATACCTTTCATCCCTGCAAATTTTGAAAAAAGTTGCAAGGACCGTGTTGCACTCCGAGGGCCACGGTCCCGGACATTTTTTTCAAAATTTCGGGAGACTGTCGTGATTGCATTTAACAGCTTAAATCCAGAAGATTGGCTGATTTTACTAAAAATTGCTACCTCTAAAATCAAAATTTTCTCTCCTTCTCTAGGGCATGAGTTTTACAACAATAAGCCCTACTTACACTATTCCTGTTAGACGAAGCCATAGAATTAAGTCTTTCCGAGGTTTAACTACTGAGGAGATGGAACCTAATTTGAATAGCCTTTTTAACGAGGACGTGGGTAATTCCTCTAATCCTCCTAATGATGAAGAAGCTCTCCATGAGGTTTCTGTAGAACAAATTTCAAAATTGGATAACCAATTTGATGATTTTCACCAATGGATGTCTCATGAGTACCCTGATAGTCAAGCTCTTCCTTTAATTGAGGGTCTAAAACATATGCTTCAAAGTGATAAGAATGGAATTGATATTTTACGTGGTATTTCACACATTGTGGATTCGAACGTGATGCCTATGAAGAGTTGTGCCAAAACTTTAGGTTATACACAACCTCCTACACAAGTCAATCATTCTATTCCTTTGATGACTTCTATTGCTAGCATACCTACCTTTACATCAAACATAATGGCTACTTCTACACAAGACATTCCTCCTGTGATCACTAGTCATGGGGGCAATCCTTCCTTTTCAATTAACCCTCTTCCTTCATTCAATCCGACTTCTTCATTCGCTCCTTCAATGAGTGTTCCTATTACATCTTCACAAATGAACATGACGCAAGGGGGCAATTCATTTAATCATTCCATTCCTCCTTGTAGTGTTCCTCCTGTCCAATCATCTCCTATGACTAATTATCATAGGGTCCCACCACCTTACTCTTTACCTTCTTTCAATAACATAACACCTCCATCTCAATCTAACACATCTAATATGAACTCTTCGACTAAAGCGACCATTAACAATCTTGCACAAGCTGTCTCTTCTTTACAGCAACAAATTGCCTCTATGAATCAATCTAAGTTTAGTGTGCCCACATTTGATGTTGCGAGCCCACTTTCTCTTGACATTGTTCGAGCTATTCCCCCTAAACATGTTGAAATTCCACATTTGGAACTTTATAATGGTAAAGGTGATCCTCTAACACATGTTAAGAGTTTTCAAACAATTTGTACTGATTTTTCTTATGACCAAAGGTTGCTTGCAAAACTATTCATGAGAACATTAAGAGACAAAGCCCTACAATGGTATTGCTCGTTGCCTTCCTATTCTATTTCTTCTTTCGAACAACTTGCAAATGCTTTCATTCAACAATTTCAAAATAATATAAGTCCTAAAGTTACTTTGATTGATTTAATGCATTGTAAACAAGGTGTTAAAGAAAAAGTGACTGATTTCATTGGTAGATATAAGCATTTGTATGCTCAAATTTCTTTTCCAGTGCCTGACAATGATATTCAAAGAATCTTTATTTCTAATTTACAAAAATATATTCGAGACAAACTTCTGTTTTCTGAGTTTACTTCTTTCCAACAGTTGTGTGCAACTCTTCACAATTATCAACTGACTGTGAGTCAAATGGAACAATCACATCCTATGGCTCCGAGTGATAAGGGTGATAGCAGTCAACAACCATTTGGGAAGTTTAAACCGAATAGAGACTCCATCAAATTCAATGAAAACATCATCAACAACAATGTGAATGCAGCATCAGGTGTGCCTCCTATTTCTAAATTTTTCAAGAAAGAAAGAAAGTATACTCCTTTGAATGAATCATTGCATAGTATTATGAATAAATTATTGGAACAAAATATGCTTACTCTTCCTCCTATAAGACAAATTGATCCTGCAAAGATTACTTCACCTTATTTTGATAATAAAGCTTTTTGTCAATTTCATCGTCAGCCTGGGCATGATACTGAAAAATGTTTTTCTTTAAAGGGTAAAATTCAAGATTTGATTGATAATAATACTATCTCTGTTTCTAGAGTGAATGATAAAGGCAATACATCTGTAGCTCCTCCTAATCAAAATCTTCATATTTTCATTGATCCATTACCTTCTCATACCTCTAATGCGGTTGAGACTAACGATTCCTCTCTTTCATCTGATGGTCTTGTGTCTATGACTCCAAATGTGATTAACTTTGTAGAGTAGCAAGAAAACCCTAAAGAACCTTCCATCACATTTGATTCCAATGAAACCACTAGGGCACCTGATGGTCCTTTATACATAGTTGCAAAAGTCAAGAATACACCTTGCCGTGGAGTGCTTATTGATCCTTCATGCATGGTTAATGTTATTACTGAAGAATTTCTTTTTACTCTGCAATTGAATCAAGTGATTTATGAAAAAACAGATGTGATTGTGAAACTATTTGATGCATTTTCTTCTCCTGCAATTGGTTCTATTACATTGCCTATTGAGGTCCATAACAAATCCCTTGATGTGAACTTTGCTATTATTCCATCTTCTGAACAATTTTGTGTGAAGCTTGGCTATCCTTGGCTATCTTCCATGAAAGCTATTGCTTCTCCTATTCATAAGTGTTTGCAATTTCCCCATAATGGTGAAGTTGTTACTGTCAATCATAGCCTCTTTAAACCAGCTGAAAGAACCTCTAGTGTTCCTCTTGATTACTTTTGGCCTAAACAATTCCAATCCCTTCCTCCGCGAAGTGATCATCTTTTCAAATCTTATCAAAAGTGGAAAACAGATATGATCCTATCTTTAAGTGAACCTAGAACACCTAAACTTGACATTCCTATCATTCTTGAGAAGGAAGTTCTTCCTTTGAAAGATAAAACTAATGTCTTTCCTCAAGAAGATTCCCAACCCATCCCTATGGATGTGACTATGTCTATGTCTAATAAACTTCCTACAAGTAGACCTATACCTCCTCGTCATGATGGACTTGGTCTCCTTCCTAAACCAAAAATTCCTTCTTTATATGGAGCAGTTCCTCCTCCTTCCTTTTATAGAGAGAAGAGACCTTCTTCTTCTCCTATTATCCAGCCTAAGAGACCACAACCTAAACACCCAAGTGATAGGGATGAGAACATTCCTCCTCCTCAATCTTCTTCACTTCCTACTAAGACTAGACGAAATCGTTCTGCACATGAACGCCGGCGAAAGCATCGTCTTAGAGCTCAAACTTTGCAATCTCCAAAAACACCTTCAACAAGCATTATTCCATTTTCTCCTCAGCCAGACATTGAGCCTAAATCTCCTAAACATAAGATGCATGATGGTCTTGATCCTGTGCGAGTTAAAGATCCTATTTTTATAAATCTTGATGATGATATAGATGAAAATGTTATTCATGATGAAAATATTACTTCTCTTGCTTCTGATAGTGAATATGAACTTGTTGATGTTGATAACCATTTATCTAATGAATTTTCTAAAGCACTTATCCTAGCTCTTAGACAAGAACAATGTGGCTCGGAACATGAACATAGCCCTTTTTTGGATCTTGTGATAGCTCCATCTGCCGTGTTGAATGTTCCTCCTCTAGCGTGTTCCCTGCCTTCCCGAAATATTGATCAGCAAGATCGGGGGGTAGATGACGTGCTAGACTAGTTACATTAGCATAGCAGATTCTCTCCTCCTCTCTTGTGTTACTTCTTCTATATGTTATTCTCATTCTTCTATTTGTTGTCCTTAGTGTTGTCTACTTGAGGATGATGCAAAGCATTGAGATCTCTCGATCTCTCTCATGTTGACTCAAAAGACACATGTGTTACCTTCTTCTAGGTGACCTTCCTTGATTGGGGAATGAAGAACAATTATGCATACATGCATATGATATATATACATGACTTATCATACAACATATTGACCCCAAGGAAAGCAAAGTCACCTCGTGCTTTGTGTTTTGTGTCTATTATCCTTGGGCTTATCTCACACTTGGGGGCTAAATCCTTGCGATAACGTGCTCCTTTCCTTTCTCATTCTTATGTGTATCACTACGTTAAAACAATCACCCTCGGTGAGGCGTGTGCGATCGCTTTAACGTAGGGGGGCATACATCCCGTTCATATCTTTTCAAGATACTTGAGAATTTCTTGGCAAATTTAGCTTTGCCTTGAAAATTTTTGATATCTTTCTTGCATGACTCATAGTGAGGGAACCTTACTACTGACAGTCATGGTTCTCCCTCGTGATCTTCCCTTTTACTTTGCCAATCAAAGTCGTAAGATCCTTAGTCCACTGGGGGCTTGGTGTGTCTTGCCTCCTTGACGTGGTGAAAGTTTTTCAATGTTGTTTCCTTGTACTTTACCGGAAGTATGAGCATACATACTCCCGCTAAAGTGGGGGCTAAATGTAGCGTCCTAAAATTGTGACACTTGCAATTTCGACTGCATTTCAGTCTTCACGATGGCGACGCAACACGCAACCTGAATGGAGACCCCGAAGCTTGCTCACGACACCAAAAGCTGCATTTTTCAAGTACCCTGGCCTGAACCTCCTTGCACCCTGATGTCCCGGGAGGTGGGACCAGAGCGCCCAGCGCCCTGGTCCCTAGGTCCTATTTTGGGCCCGATCTCCTAAGGGGTCTCTGGTCTTTTTGTTTGCAATTTGGAAATTATCATTTCCTGGTCGGCCTAAGGTCGGGAAAATCAGTCTATCAGCCCTAAATGACAAGTATATAAACTACATTTTCCTCTTTCATTCGATATGATGAAAAAGATATGTGTACAAAGCATGGAAACTATACTCAAGCATTCAAGCATTCAAGCATTCCTTCTAAGTCTCCATTCAAGGCTAAGTGTTGTATTCAAGACAAGGATTCAACCATTGAAGAGGAGATCACTTACTACATACTACTACAACATACAACATACAACATCTAAACCTTCGCACATAAGGATACAAACATCCTTAGAACAAGGTATTAGTACTTGTTTTACAGTCATTTACATTTACAGCTCTTGCTCATTTCTTGGTTAATTCCAAAACTGGGGTTTGACCTAAAGGCAAACCCCTAATCCCTAACCCCCCAATCGTCTTCACTTTTCTATGTGTAGGTTGCAGGTACGCGGCTGAGATTGAAGATCTGGAATCCTTGTGCAGAGACGAACAGATCGCCCTTCGTTTCGCGGATTTTTCGGAGGACCGTGGCGCCGGGCGCCATCGTCCCAACAACTTTTGCTCAAATTTGTAGGACAATGCCGTATCAACATTTTACTGCTAATTCCAGGTCCGCAGCTTCATACTATATTCCTATCTCAGTTTATAAAGCGAATCTTTGTCACTTTCTATGCATTCTTAGCTCAATTCCTCTATGCACATTCTTTACAAAAGAGGGTACCCTTGCTGTCTTAACCCTTGAAACGCATTTAGCATCCAATCTTGCATTGCGTGGGATTGGATCTTGTGGGTTTCAACCCCTCTTTTGAATGTAAAGTCTCCCCCCTAAGTGAAAACCATCGAATCCTAGCGAACCTCCCTTCTCTCTCCTTGGAGGTGGAAGAGGGGAGAGCAACTAGGGTTCGATCGTGATTTTTCCACTTTACAATAGTGTTGAAATTTTTTTTGCTAATCTGAAGCAATATGTTGGATTTGGATCATTCAGTTATGTAAAATATGAATCCAAATTTGATGATGAAAAGAGACAAATAGAAGAAGTTGTCATCTCCACACTATTGAAATTCTGACTGGTCCCATTGGAAGTATGTAAATCTCTTCCAAATGAATTATATTTTCACATTGACAATAGGTGTAAGTATGCAATGGCCTTAGAGAAATAGATGAGAGAAAGAAGTCTGGTACATCTTTTCCTAGACATGTCGGTAGATGAAATCACTGAACATCTGAAAAACTGCCACACAAAATTCCTAGTCAAGCAAAGAGCTTTGAAATTGATGAATGGCCTTTACTTGGATGTAGAGAATGAGACCAAAGAAAAATGGCAGGAAATATATCAAATCAAGAATGCTGGTGAACAAGTTGAAGTTAAAATAGTTGATGTCACCAAGCAAGATCTTGATATCACCGAGCAAGACCCTGCTAACACCATACAAGTAGATGAAGATATCATGGATACCGAGGCACCTGAATAGGAAATGATAGAAGGGAATGCTTATGCCCAACTTGTATCTAGTGAATTGGTTTTGGAACAAGTCTAGCCCTATCCTCTAGTCAATCAACCTATTTCAACCGAGGTCCCTCACGATACGGAACAAGGCACCGAAGGTTACAAGTCAGTAATAGGAGAAGGTACTTCTCAAGAACAAACCTCTCAAGCTCCATCTAGCACTAAAAATGTTACAACCAAGACACCAAGCTCAGAGACACCAAAGGATACTACAGAGGCTAAATAAACCGACCAAAGTGTTGCCTCTATCGAGCAACCTACCGAGGGTCAACAAGCCTCACAAGCCATTGCTTTAGTTCAACCAATGAAAGGTAAAGAAATGAAAATGAAAAAGCATAGTTTCAAATTAGATTTGTCAAAACCAATAGTGTTGACCAATGTTGATATATCCAAATTAAAGGGGCAAGCACTCATTGAATTTGGTGAACTATGCAAAACCAAAGCTAAACAGGAGAAGTAAATGGCTATTCAAAAGAAAAATAAAGTACTTCAGAAGGTGAAAGCACTCTTAACCGATATGCTACTGGAAGCAACTGTGACAAAAGATGTCACCATCCACATTCAACTAGATGAACTCCTAACCAAGATAGAGACATCTAGAGTAGATGCATCTGAATATTTGAGCAAGTTAAAGGACAAGGAGCTCACTGCTAAAATGATTGAAGAGGTACAAAAATCTTTTTCTATTGGCAAAGTTAAACTTGTCAAATTTATTGTTGAGTTGACACCTCAACTCAAGCAGATTCTTTATTTATTTTAGAAACTCTATACATTTTCTTTATTCAATAAAGATATCAAGAATAAAACTGAAGTGATTGAGAAAGAGATCACCGATCTCTCAAATAAGTTGACCACTGAGCCAAATTCCATTCAAAAATTTTATACAAAGTTACAAAAGCTCATGGCTCAACAATTGGAACTCAGGAATGAAGAGCACAAGATAAGGGTGGTCATAATAACACTTCAAACATTATTCATTCCTCATCTTTCCTCTATCCAAGAATAGATCAACAAAGCTACCTCCCTATCCACTCAACAAGAGGGAAGCACCTTAGATGGACTCATTTCACTATTAGCTGACATTATAGCTTAGAATTCACTCATGAACAGTGTTAAGGATGCCCTCTCTGCCGCTCTCACGGATGCTTGAACAAAGTACAAATCCATTTTTGACCAGTTGCCACCACCAAATGGTATCTAAGTTTTGATGTTTGTTAAAAAGGGGGAGTGTGTATCATATCAAAGTATACAGGGGGAGTATATAGAGCAGAATAGAGCATATGCATATTTAATTTTCACAAGAAGAGCAATGAACTGACTAGTATAGTCAACAGTGATCATTAAACAGAACCAAGTACAAAAAATTGATCATTGAGCATGCAAACTCAGAGTTTTGTACAATATATTGATAAGGGGAGTATATCTAAATATACTATTTCATTGACAAAAGTATATGCTATTAGTTTTGTCATAATTTTGTAAGTATATAGATTTTTGAGTTATGACTTTGAAAGTAGTTTTGTCAAACATCTCAACTAATGTCAAAAGGGGAGATTGTTACCATTTGCTATAGTTGCCATTAGTTTTTTTATCCAAAGTCATTCTATTTACTCTAGTCAATTACTACTACTGAAACATTCAGTTGGTATAAACAAAATAGTCGGTTATAGAAGAAAGTAGTTACAAAGCCCAGTATTCACCGAGTTGTCTATCGAGTAACATTCCATGTCTACCAAGCAGAAATAATGATACACCGAGTTGATATACATCGAGTGAAATGTGTTACTAGATTCATTGAATCTAGATACACATTGGAAAATGTGTTACAAGATCGAGGAACATAGAACCAGTATCACATTAGAAATTGCACTTAAAGATTGTGTATGATTTTGAGGTCATCTAACCAATGAAATATTTGGTATAATTATTCATTCGATAAATCATGTTTGTAAGATCAAAGAAATGAACCTGATCACCAACATAAGAGATCTATTTATATAGCATGGATTGAGATCAGATAGAGATACATAGAGGTGTATGAAGCAAGACATGTGTGATACATAAGAAAGCACTGAATGTTATGACTGTTACAGAGACACAGAGGTCACCGAGAAGGATTTCAGAGAATAGTCAAACAACAGAGTAAATAGAAGGGTTTACCGAGTTATTCTATGGGTTACTGAGGTACACTATAAGCAAGGTAATCTCATTTTGAGCACATAGAATCTGCTATAACATTACAGATGTAAAGTTGCAGATATTTGTAAAGATTTTATTGTAATATTTTGAAGTTGTAAGAGAAATCTTTAACAGGGTAAAAGACTCTCACAAAGTCTATAAATTGTAAAGCCTTTAACCAGGTGTAGCATTTAGTTTAAGTGTTGTAAAATCCTTTAGCAAGGTAGATCTAATGATCTTGATACTCATAATAGCGTAAGCTATCATAAATAGCTGAACATGTAGCTCTAACCGAGCAACATTTATTATTGCAGTAGTGAAGTTGTGGGTGCCATCCCCACCACATTTTTTCTGTCTAACCAAGAGTTTCTGTGTAACCAAAATATATGTGTTATGGAGTGAATCGTGTATGATTGTTATTTATGTGTTTTAGCTTTATGTTATGTTACAACAGTTTGTGGTTTATGCATAACAGTAAAGATATTGTTGATAAAAGGATTTGAAGTACTGATTCACCCCTCCCCTCTCAGTACATTAGCTTTCCATATTGGGCCTAACAATAAAATCATTTAGAATTAATTAAGATATAATTATTATATAAATTAAATTAAATATTATTTAAAATAATTTTCATAAAAATATAACATAAAAAATATTTAACTAATACAATTAAATAAACACAATTTTTTAGTACATAATACATATTAAATTAAATAAAAATACATACTTAGATCATAATATCTTTGACTTCTTTGTTCTCTATATCTTTGTTCTGTTTTAGGTGAATAATTCCTTGAAGTCTTATTTTGCATTTTCTTCTTGTTCCCCATACTTTTAAAATAACAAAGAAATTTGGGTCGGCTTGGGTTCAAACGAACATCGACTTTTATGAAAGGTTGGGTTCGTTCGAACTAGGCCGTTATGTGAAAGTTTGTGCCATTATTTCTCCTAGGAGGTTCAAACAAAGGGGGGTTCTATCAAACTCCCTATGGTTTGATCGAACCCCCCTTCGTTCAAATGCCTGTTCGTACGAACAACCTTTTTTGAGATCTCTCTTCAAATTATTTAGAATTATGAGAAATTTTGGTCTTCAAATCATTGGTTCAAGGCTCAAATGAAAGAATCTTGATAACCCAAAATTATAAGATGGTAATGCTCAGAGCAAGTTTTCCAACAAGTATAATTTTATTCTATTGTGAATTTATTATGTTCTTAGTTTTATGAAATATTGGTTTTTCACCAAACATGAACTTATTTGTTCAACAGATTGGGAAAAATAGGAAACTAATTCAAAAAAATTCTAAAAAATATCTATACCCAAGGTATTGATGTCTTCATTCTAACAAAAATAAATAAAAATTTAATTTTGATATATATAGAACAAGTTATGTGTTCAAATTCTAAACCTATGTCTGAATTATAACTAGTCGGATTTCAAAACTTAATAAAATGAAAAATATTCAAGATACCACTATCAAACCAACAACAAGCCTTGGATATTGATGTTACAAACCAAAATTTGAAAGAATTGAGTTTTTATCATTTATAGAAAAAAAGTTGTGTTTCGGGAGACACGTCACTCTTAAAAAATGTAATTTGCTGTTAAAAACTACTTTTCGAGGGAGATAGAAATTTTTTTTTAAAAATCTTCAAACAAATTTGAAAAAAAAATTATTTAGAATCTACAGACAAAATTCTACAAATCACTAATTTACATCATCTTCAAATTCTTAATAGTTTAAAATTTATAGTTGTCAGAAGTTGAAGATTATTTTAAAAATGTTCATCTTAGTGTCAAAAGTGGAAAAAGAGTGGGAACCATTATTGTGAGTTCACCCTTACAACATTCACAACACATATCACATGCTAAAATGTTTAAAATCTCTGCAACATTCCCATGGCTTCAACTTTGCATTAGATATAAAAAACCAAGGGTTAAACATAAACATTGATCTCTCACCTCACTCAACTACAAGGATGGATTTTATGCCACTTGATAGAAAATTACCAAGTTGATCAAATCATTTACTACATAACCTTATAAGAGAAAAACATTCATACAGATAAACCATAATGCAAATATCAAAGATATATTTTAAGATTACATAAGATATACCATATGAAAACCTTCAAAAGGAAAAAACTTGCCTCCAAAGGAATCCACACTTAATGTACTTATTTGGCAATGAAAAACTACACTTATAAAGTCTCAATGAATATTTCTAAAAAATCAAAGTCCTCTGATATATCCTTCATGTCTCTAAGAATAATGTGTAACCATGCAACCACATTGGTGCAGGAGCACCTAGTGAAGGTCATAGAGCACTTCATCAAATTTTGGTTTGAAATGGCCTATGTTGGTGCCAATTGAATAATGGACTTGTTGTATGTCCAGAGGGTGTGTTTTGTGTGTTTAAGTGTCCTTTGTGTCTTATTTTTATTGTTTCTTTGAGTTTTTGGTCAATTTTTGACCTTTTATGCTTTGTAAGCCTAGAATGGGCAAAATGTGGAAAAATGGTCAAAATGCCTTATAAAGCCTTGTTAGGCATTGAAATATGTTTGTGTGGTTATAGAAAACCATTTCCCATGATAGAGTTAAGTCTCTTTGGCTCACAAGTCAAAAATGCTTATTGTACTAAAAATTGTCAAAATTGTCAAGCAACATTTTGATAATTTTTGGAAATTTTGTAAAAATAAGCCAAAAGTGGTTATTGGTTCATACCTGGGCATGATTTAGGTTATGAATGAATATTTAAAATCTCACACAACTCTGTATCAGGTTGGCATTCGAAAACAAGAAGAATTTAATACAAAAACTAAGAATTTTTTCACTTGTCTTGCATTTTTGTTCCATATGCTATAGCAATTTGTACTTCCTAAGTATTTGGTTGTATTGTGTTCATTTGGGTAGTTGTGAAATTTTGTTTTAAATCATTCTCCCCTAGTTTTGTGTGCTGGTGTGAAGTTTTAATATTGTATCAAAATTATTTTGTTTTAGCCCTGTTCTCGATTGAGTAAGGGTTTGGCTTCAACAATGGAAGCAACTTGATTTTTTTTGGCTCTTTCTCCATGGCCTCTGAGAATCAAGTTTTCTTACATATCCTTATTGTTTATACAAGTTTTTGTTTGATGGCAATGACAAATAAAATGGTTTTTGTTGCTTACTAGGTGAGCTCCTATAGCCCGGCTAGTGAATTTTCATGCTGTAAAACAAAGCTTCTTTGCAAACCCCCAGCAAGTGGACCTCATTTTCAGTTTCCTAAGGTGGAATTAAGTTTGGACAGATTTTTTAGACTAGATGGGAGGATGTTTCAATGAATAGTTTGTTGGAATGCATTTTGAGTAGCCAAAGTGTTGAATACAATGGTTTTTGAGCACTTTTCCTCTTGAAACTTGGTTGCACCTCAAGTGTTTATCTTTATGCTTGCAGGGCAGAAATTTGTAAGGATTTATAATGATGGTACATACCTTATCAAAATATTAGGTGGTCTAAAGAAGAGTTTGGAATGGTGATAAGGTGTTTGAAGATTCAAAACCTTTGAAAACCCTTGTTTTTAGGCACATTTATAGGACATCAATTTTACGGGATTTTCAGACCTCCTCATAGCACAAAATTGAAATATATCCATAAAGGGTATCTAGATATGCAAGGTTTTAATGAATTTTTTTGGCAGTTTGTGGAGTTATAAGTGTTTTAGTAGTTTTGGAGAGCTAATTATGGCTCTTTCCTTGTAGCCCTGTTTTGAGTTTTTCTTCAAATCGGGTAAGAAGACAATTGAATAGATCACCAAACCAAGTTGAAATAATCTTAAGATGATGCTAGACAATGTCCTAAACCTCCTACAACCCTTGGTGAGTGATCTTGGTGTTTTGGAGCTAAGAAGCAAAGTTTCACCTTTGTGAGACTTGAGAGCAAGTTTGTATGAAAACAAGAACTAACATGGTAGGAAGAACTCAGGATTGGTATGAAGCATAGAATAGGAAAGACATAAAAGAAAAAACACCTAAATAAGTGATAAAACCTTCAAAAACTACCCTCAAGGGAACTGGCAAACAAAATTGATTGCAAACACACAAATTGAATCAATTCTTGAGTTTCTCCCTATCATAGTGGTATTAGAGAAAGAAGTAAGTCTTGGGTAGAGGTGAGTAGTTTCAAGATGGTGACCAATAATGAGTTAGCCAAGAAGGTAGAAGAGGAAGAAGAGGAAAATAGAGCACTAAGGGAAAGATTGGAGCAACTAGAGATAAAACTAGTTTCTGTAGAGGTCGGGACTAGAGAAGTGAGTGATAAGGTGGATGATAATGGAAAATTGGTAGTAATAAAAGATGAGATCCCTATACTTGACCCTATTCTTGAACAAGAACATTTCTTGAAGGCCTTGAAGGCTTTTAGTGGTAGAACCCTAGAAGGTGTAGATCTTTTTAGTGGCAAGATGGATCCAAATTTAGTCATGGAGTGGATTGAAGGCCCAGAGAATCAATTTGAAAGTGATGGGGTGACAGAGGCCCAGAAGGTGAAGGTAGCTAAGGCTAGGTTGACAGGGGCTGCCTTAACATGGTGGAAGTTCATTCAAGCTGAGAGAGAGAAAGAGGGGAAACAACATATAGCAACCTAGAAAGGAATGGTGTCTAAGGTCAAGGAAACCTACATACCAGATGATTATGAAATCCAACTACATAAGAAGAGGCATAATTTGAGGCAAAGGGAGTTAGATGTGAGAATATATACAAAGGAGTTTCAAAGACTATGTTTGAGGTCAAAGGTTGTGGAAAATGAGAACATAAAAGTTGCAAGATATCTCAATGGCTTGAGATGGAATATACAAGAAGTGTTGAGTTTATTGTGTCTCAATATAGTGCATAAGTGTTACCAACTAGAAATCAAAGTGGAAGAGAAAAGTAGGAAGAAGCAAGAAAAAGGCAACAAAGGTAGAGGTAGGGGAAGAGATGGTAGAGGCCATAGAGGAAATTTTGGAGGAAGAGGAGATGATCAAAGGTCCCAAGGAGAGTCCAAACTTATAGAGAAAAGTAGGGATTCTAATAGCAAGAGCAGCTATAGAGGAAGGGGATCTAGCAACCCAAGAAGAGGTAGATCTAGTGGACTAGGAAGAGGGTCCTACTTCTCCACCATGAAGTGTTACAATTGCCAAAAGTTGGGTCACCCCACCTATAGATTCCCTGAGAAATGTTCTTCATCTCATGGAGGTGAAAGAAGAGTGACATATGTGCAAGAAGATGTAGCAAGCTATAAGACACAAGAAGTGATTTTAGCTTCAGAAGATGGGGAAAGTTTAATGATGAGAAGATTCTTGTTCAAGGAGCCAAACAAAGACGAACCAACTCAAAGAAGATCTTTATTTAGAATCAAGTGCAAGATTATGGGTAAGGTTTGCAAAGTGGTGATAGATTCAAGGTCTACAGACAATATTTTGTCTAAGGAAGCAGCAAATAAACTTAAATTGGAGAGAGTTCCACATAGTAGTCTATATAAGGTCACTTGGCTCAACAAGGAGTAGCATGTGGTGGTAAATGAACAAGCTTGGTTTGAGTTCACAATAGGGGGTTATAAGGATAAAATATTGTGTGATATACTCCCAATGGATGATTGCCACCTACTTCAGGGTAGGCAATGGCAATTTGATAGAAAAGCCATTCATAATGGTGAGAAAAACTCTTATTCTTTTTAAAAATATGGACTCACATATAAAATTCAGTCGTTAAATAATGAAGGAGAGGGAAGCAAATCAAAAAACCCAAATGCCTTGTTCTGATTAATTAAGAAAAATAGGTTTTCAGCACCCAAAACCTTTAACATAAGAGTTTAAGATAAGACATTAAAAAGTCCAAAGCTTATAAACCGCTTACAAAATGATTGGCAAAAAAGCCAGCAAACCAAAAAGATAGCTAAATATAAAAACAACAAAGAAACTAGGAAAGCACTACACAGCTATAGTCTTCAGCAAGTCCTCTGCCTTTTTCACCAGCTGGTCATAGGTGGCCCCAACAACTTTGAGGTCTTCTAGGTCCTTGTTAGGTTTCTTTTCTTTCTTTTTGCCTCTGGTTCGGGTTCTCGGTCCTTGAGCATCTACAGTGCCTTCTGTGTTAGGGTCAATATCCAGGATCTCCTTCTACTCATCCACTTTGCTGATGAGAGTGTTAGTGTTGCTAGCAAAAATCTTCAGGATGCTTAAACTCTATTCAGCAATACTCTTTACGCACTTCTCAATTTTGCTCACTTTACTAGTAGCACTTAAAATAGTTTGATCATTAGCGTCAGCAAGATTTTTCCTTTCTAGTAGGTCTTTCTCTATTTTCTCAAATCTAGGGTTGAAGGAGTCTCTTATGTTTTCATCTTTTGTAATGGTATTTTTTAGGTCCTCAATATAATCAACCATTGTCTTCCCTTCCCTAGTGTTGATGGTTTCCAAAATCTAAATTTTGTGGCTGAGTTTTTTGTTGTCATCCATAGCTTTCTTGTAACTAGTTATTAGCCACTCGATAGTATCCATGAAACCTTGCATACTCTTTGGAGGAGGGTTAGGGGGAGGATCAACCTTACCAAGGATATCTTGTTCCTTTTTTGGAGTGTCCTGATTAGTAGTTGTGTCTTCAACCCTAAGAGCCTCGCTAGTGGTCACCTTCTCCAAGTTATGTTCAGCTTCCAAGGTCCTTTCCTTCTTATAAACCTCCAGGTCCTTCACATGCTCCTCCTTCCTCCTATGATTGTTTCTAGACTGGGTGTGAACTTTAGTTTTCTTTTTTAGAGAACCTTGAGGATTCTCCTTCTCTAAGTCTTCAAAGACCTCCTCCTCGGAGGAAGGGCTAATCTAGAGGATTCTGCCTTTAGGTTTTTTACCCTTAGAGGAAGAAGGTCTTGTTTTAATATATTTCCTCTTCTTACCAATTTCAAAATCTGAAACATCCAAGCTCTCCTTAGAATCACTTGATGGGTCACTATCGGAATCCTCATCCACTAAAAAGATAGAATCAGACCAATCCTCCTCAAGACTCAATAGAGGGCTGCGGGAGGGCTATTTGATTGGCCTTGAGATGGTCATAAATAAGGACCATTAAACCTTAATGCATGGTAGCATCCTCCATAGGGTTCTCTTTGTAGGCCTTGATAGTGGCATTCATCGAGTATAACAGAAAGTAAGGAAAATTAACCTTCTCATCATGCCTAAAATGATTCAGCAACACAAAATGGTAGCTGTAAACTTTTGTAAACCTACCATCTAATGTAATGTAGTGCATTAAAATAAAGAGGACCTCCCGCCAGGGTATAACAAAAGCCCTAGGGGGGTAGTAAGTTTTACTTAACTTCACTAGATATTTTTTCTACTTCTTGGTTTCCAGATATCTATCAATGGCCTCCTTACTGACTTTTCTATCTCTATAGAAGTTGTATCCTTCCCTTCTAAGGCCTGTGACTTGGGCAATAAGGTCTTCTTCAATTTTAATAGTTTGGTTTCCCATTTTCAGCATACCCTTTCTCCAATTTTTACAGAAAAAGCTGGTAACCGTGCCATCCCATCCATGGAGTGTCTCCATGAATTTCAAAAAAACCACCCTTCTAC
The DNA here is from genome assembly GCF_030272615.1 of Cryptomeria japonica. Classification (NCBI taxonomy): domain Eukaryota; kingdom Viridiplantae; phylum Streptophyta; class Pinopsida; order Cupressales; family Cupressaceae; genus Cryptomeria; species Cryptomeria japonica. The sequence goes on along the minus strand of NC_081413.1, from coordinate 90,554,251 downwards.
AGGATGCTCCAGACCTACTCCTTTTGTTTCCATTCTTTGCAACTACTAAACACTCTTGAAGAGGGTGAAGGAGTGGGATTTTCTCTCATAGTAAAACCAAAGGAAGAAAAGAAAGAAAAGAAAGAAAAGAAGGTTCAAATACCTCATGAAGTGCAACAAATACTAGACAACTTTAAAGAAATCATAAGTGATGGAGCACCAACAACCCTACGACCTACTAGAGCCATAAGCCATCAAATTGACTTCATTCTAGGAGCCTCACTACCCAACAAAGCAGCCTATAAGATGACCCCAAAATAGAATAAAGAAGTGGCTAAACAAATAAAAGAGTTGTTAGATCAAGATTTGATAAGAAAGAGCATAAGTTCGTGTGTCGTACCTACAATTTTAGCACCAAAGAAAGGAGAACATGGAGGCTATGCACAGAGCCAGTAACAGAATCACTATCAGATATAGATTCCTTATCCCAAGGATTAAAGATTTGATGGATTTCTTGGGAGGTTCAAAGTGTTTCACAAAGATTGATCTCAAGAGTGGCTACCACCAGATCAGGATAAAGGAAGATAATGAGTGGAAAAAAGCCTTGAAAACTAATGAAGGACTTTATGAGTGGCTTGTTATGCCATTTGGTCTCACTAATGCTCCTATTACAGTCATGAGACTCATGAATGAAGTGCTTAAAGATTTTATTGGTATATTTGTTGTTGTATACTTAGATGATATCTTGATTTTCAATAGAACTAAAGATGAACATCTAAAGCATCTCAAATTTGTATTGCAACAATTGTATGATGAGCAACTAACAATAAACTTGAAGAAATGTGAATTTATGTAGCAGTAACTAATCCATCTTGGTTTTGTAGTTTCAGGTGGAGACTTGAAAATGGACACATCAAAGGTGGAAGCCAACACCAATTGGCCAACACCAAAAACAACAAGTGAAGTGCGAAGATTTCATGGTTTGGCATAGTTTTATAGGAAGTTTATAAGGGGATTCAGTGAGATTTGTGCACCTATGCTAGATACTATTAAAGATGGAGTCAAGACAAATTTTTAGTGGACCAAAGAGGCTAATAAGGGGTTTGAACTCTTGAAGAAAAAGGTAGCTACACAACCAGTACTCATTCTTCCTATTTTTAATAAGTTGTTCACTATTGAATGTGATGCAAGTAACATAGTAGTTGGTGTTGTTTTGAGTCAAGATAATAGACCAGTAGCTTTCTTTAGTGAAAAGCTCAATGATGCAAAATATAAGTATTCATCCTATGATCTTGAATTGTATGCTCTTGTCCAAGCTCTTCAAAAATCGAGGCACTATTTTTTGCCCAAAGAGTTTGTTGTTTACATAGATAATCAAGCTCTTAGTTTTTTGAATTCACAAGATAAGTTGAGTCGTAGACATGTTAAATGGGTTGAGTATTTGCAATCATATACATTTTCCATTAAGTATAAGAAGGAACAATGTAATAAAGTAGCAAATTATTTGAGTAGAAAGCTACTAACAATGCAAGAAGTTTAGATTCAGAGTATTGGAGTTGATTGCTTCAAGGATTTGTATCCAAATGATGAAGATTTTGCAGCCATTTACAAGGTTTGTCAAGAATTTCAAAACCATTTTCATAGTGAATATGTTGACTTTACCTTGCAAAATGGTTTGTTGTTTAGAGGTGGATAGTTGTGTGTTCCAAAAGGCTCAATGAGGGAAAATTTGATCCAAGAGAAGAACAATGGGTGTTTGAGTGGTCATTTTGGTCTAAACAAAACATTGGAACTTGTGCCATGTTTCTACTATTGGCCAAGAATGCAAAGGGATATCATGAGGTAGGTTGAGCAGTGTATGGTTTGCCAAAAGGAAAAAGGCCCATCTACCAATTTTGGTCTTTATCAGCCATTACCCATTCCTACAAGGCCATAGGAATGTGTGAGTATGTATTTTGTGGTTGGTTTACCCAAAACAAAGCTTGGTTTTGATAGCATTTTTGTTGTTGTTAATAGATTCAGTAAAATGGCACATTTTGTTCCTTGTGAAACTACTCATGATGCTAGTCACATTGCACATTTGTTTTTCAAAGAGGTTATTCAAATCCATGGTTTTCTTATTAGTATTATTTCAGATAGAGATATCAAATTCGTTGGATATTTTTGGAAAAATCTTTGGAAAAGATTGGGGACTAACTTGTCTTTTGGTTCAACCTATCATCCCCAAACTGATGGCCAAATAGAGGTGGTCAATAGGACACTTGGTAACCTCTTAAGGTGTTTGACAAAAGAGTATGGATAGAGTTGGGATCAGATTCTTCACCAAGCAGAGTTTGCCTACAATGACAGTGTCAACAGGTCTACTGGCAAGAGTCCTTTTGAGATAGTGTATGGTATGCACCCAAGGGGTGTTATGGAGTTGAGAAACCTTGGTAATGTTTAGAAAATAAGTGGTAAAGCTCATGATGTAGCTCGATCTACAAAGGAGGTCCATGATCAAGTAAAGAAATCTCTCCAAGATGCCTCACAAAAGGTCAAAGCTAGAGTTGATGCAACAAGGAAAGATGTACACTTTTTAGTTGGTGACTTTGTTATGGTGCACTTGAATAAGTCCAAACTTCAAAAAGAAATTCCTAGCAAACTCTAAATGAGGAGGATAGGTCCTTGTAAGGTTTTGGCTAAGTATGGCTCTAATGCTTATAAGATTGATTTGCCTAATGATGTTGCATTGTCTCTTATCTTCAATATTGCAGATTTGGTTGCATACAAAGGGAAGCTTCCCAAGGAGAATGTGAGAGTTTAAGAATTTGACTAATCACTTTCAAACCTGCCTCTTCCTTCTACACCCATGCCTCAAGCTAAAAAAGTTTTGGAATCTAAGATTCTCAACAAGACTAGGCACCAAGTCTATATGGAGTATTTGATCAAGTGGAGGAAAAAATCAGACTCTGAGGCTACTTGGGTACTTGGATAAGAATTTATTTAGTCTAGAATTGATCCCTCATTGGTTCCAAACTGATTCACTTGACTTCTTTGTCTTTGGGGGAGTATGGTGCAGGAGCACCTAGTGAAGCTCATGGAGCACTTCATCAAATTTTGGTTTGAAATGGCTATGTTGGTCCCAATTGAATAATGGACTTTTTGTATGTCCAAAGGGTGTGTTTTGTGTGTCTAAGTGTCCTTTGTGTCTTAGTTTTTGTTTTTTGAGTTTTTGGTCAATTTTTGACCTTTTATGCTTCGTAAGCCTAGAATGGGCAAAATGTGGAAAAATGGTCAAAACACCTTATAAAGCCTTGTTAGGAATTTAAATATGTTTGCATGGTTATAGAAAACCATTTCCTAGGATACAGTTAAGTCTATTTGGCTCACAAGTCAAAAATGCTCATTGTACTAAAAATTGTCAAAATTGTCAAGCAACATGTTCACAATTTTTGGAAATTTTGTAAAAATAAGGCAAAAGGTGGTTATTGGTCCATACATGGGCATGATTTAGGTTATGAATGAATATTTAAAGTCTCACACAACTTTATATCAGGTTGGCATTCAGAAACAAGAAGAATTTAATACAAAAACTAAGAATTTTGTCACTTGTCTTGTATTTTTGTTCCATATGCTATAGCAGTTCGTACTTCCTAAGTATTTGGTTGTATTGTTTTCATTGTTGGTATTTTGGTATGGTTTTTTCATTGATGTCAACACCTGCTAAATACACCTACTTTGGAGATCCAACAACATTCACCGGCAATCAGTAAACTGTTCAACAATCACCGGTATATGGTTAACTGGTAGGATATAATGTACACCAGTACATACAATGAAATGGAAGACACTTGGTAATGTCGAAGACATCATGTGGGACACTTTTCCTTGAAATAATATCATTGATATATTCTTATTTGCATATTTTCTTTTACCAGCAAATAGGTCCAGGTTATCTAGGGTTACACCGGCAGGTTTATCTTTTCCAGATCAGCATGGCATGCTATGGAGATGATTTATTATTGTTGTAAATGGATTAAGCCGACATGTTCAATCGGTTATTACATCGGATATTGTATTATTTGTAAAAAATTTTATTGTAATATCTTGTAGAGCCGACCTACTAAAATTGGTCTTAGGGCATGGTATAAATGTAAGATCTTATTTGTAGGATCAAGTGTGGTATGCAAACAAAGAATTGTAAGAAGGTATATGCGAGATTAAGTAGAGGTATACACGAAGACATCATTTGAAGGTGAAGCTAGGTTTTTGTAGAAGCATATCAGCATTACACCGGTATTGAATCCGACATATGAAGATGCTATTTTGTGCAGTACATTCTCATTGGATTTAACCATCCAACTGTAGTCAGTGTGACTCCCATTTGTGTTTGAGCAGTGAGCTCTAGGCTGTTGGCCTTTCTGCATGTGCAGACCCCTCTCTGTACACTTACTATCTGCAGTAGTATCATCTGATTGTGGGTAAGGTTTCCCACCATGGTTTTTCCCCTTACAGGGTTTCCACGTACAAATATTTGTGTCATGTGTTGTGGTTAACTTTGTGCTTATGTTTCATGCATTAATTCTTACTGTTACAACATTTCCTATTAACATTGTTTACCGGCACAATTAACTGTCTTACCGGTATTAAGCAATAAGTTGGTCAATAAGATTTTGGTTTGAATTTATTAGACAACTGATTGACCCCCCCCCCCCTCTCAGTTGTCCTGGAGACCTACAATTGGTATCAAAGCTTAGTCCTCTTTTTGCAAAAGTTTAACAACTTGAGGAGATCCAATGTCTACTAATTATTTCAGGAAGGATAGTCCTAAACTTGATGGAACCAACTATGGAATATGGAAAATCAGAATGGAGACACATATGGGAAGTTACTAAGAATGGTTATACTACTGCTATAGCTGGTCAGCCTGCTCCTATTACTTTAGGCAAAGATGAAGAAAATGATTGCAAAGAAAGAGAAGCACTTTTGAGTGCATTATCAGATAGATCTACTGCAAAAGCTATTTGGGATCATTTGGGAACATTGAATGAAGGGGATTCCACAGTCAAAATCGCAAAACTTGAAAGCTTCCGAGTCAGGTATGAACATCTGAAAATGGAAGAAGATGAAAGAATTTCTGCTTTTATGGAAAGAGTAAATGAAATTGTTTTAGGTATCAAATGTTGTGGAGGAACTTTGAGTGAAGATGAGATTGTTTCAAAAATATTAAGAGGTTTGCCACCGGCATATAAAATGAAGGTTACTACTATTAATGAGCTGAGAACAATGCCTAATACATCAGTAACTAGGGATACATTGATTGGAAAACTTTTAGCTTTTGAAATAGAGGAATTTGGTCTTGTTGCTTTAAAAACTGATTTGGCCTTCAAAGCATCAACATCATCTACTCCATCTTTTGACAAATCAGACTGGAGAGCCTTTTATGCAAGAGAACTTGAAGAAACTAGGAAGGAGAATGAAGAGCTTGAAGAACTTGAAGCACTATTTGCAAGAAAAATGCCAAAAGGTCCAATTGGAAGTAAGTATGAAGGTAAAGCACCCTTTAAATGTTTCAATTGCAATAAGATTGGTCATATGGCTTCAAGATGCCTTGATAGACATGCTAGACTAAGAGAAGAAGCTAGAAGGACATACAAACCTAATCCTGAATATCAGAGATACAGATTTAAGAAAAACAAAGATAGATCCTATTACATTGCTGATGAAGGTGTGACTGATGATTCTGATGAAGATCCAGCAGACAATGGATAGGTCTTTGTTGCTATAATAGAAGATCAACCGGTACCTATTGCTCCACTGGTAGAACAAGCCCTAGCAGCTAAAGTTGAATCAAAGGATGAATGGATTATTGACTCAGGATGCTCACATCACATGACTAGAGACAAAGGCAAATTATTGAACTTTCAAGAATACAATGAAGGTTTAGTAAGATTCAGAGATGACAAAGCCTATTCAATCAAAGGTAAGGGTTCAATATCTCTTGATGGTAAACATAACACTAACAATGTTTACTATGTTGAAGGATTAAAACATAATCTTTTAAGTGTTGGTCAATTAGTTGAGAAAGGTTTTCAGTTACAATTTAAAAATGGAAAATGCAAAATCATGAAAAGAACAGGTTTGGAAATTGCAACCGGTAATCAGACTAGAGGTAATATCTTTCATTTGAATAATAGTGAAAAGGCATACTTAATTGCTCATATAGATGAAAGTTGGCTATGGCATAAAAGACTATGTCATGTAAATTTTGATTGCATGGTAAAAATCAGTACTTCTAAGGCAGTTAGAGATCTACCTAAAATTGTGAAACCTCAGAATACAATTTGCAAGGAATGTCAATTTGGAAAACAGATTAGAGCTAGTTTCAAAAGTATTCCAGAAAAATCCAATAATGCTCTTGATTTAATTCACACTGATTTATGTGGTCCAGCTAGAACTAAAAGCTTACAAGGTGATAGATATTTCATGCTAATTATTGATGATTATTCTAGAATGTGTTGGGTTACTTTTCTCAGAGAAAAGTCAGAAGCACTTGGGAAGTTCAAACTATTCATAGCAATGGTTGAAAATGAAACCAGTAAGAAAATTAAATTTTTAAGATCAGATCAAGGAGGAGAATTCACATCTAGAGATTTTAATACATTCTATGAAGTGAATGGAATCAAAAGACAGTTATCAGCACCTCGGACACCACAACAAAATGGAGTTGTTGAAAGGAAAAACATAACTATTTTGGATGCAGCAAGAAGTATGTTATCAGAAGCAAATCTACCACATGTGTACTGGAGAGAGGCAGTAAGCACTGTTGTCTATACATTCAACAAAGTTCACGTCAAAGGTGAAACCGGTAAGACCCCTCATGAACTATGGTTTAGTAATACTCCTACACTTAAGTATTTCAGAATTTTTGGAAGTAAATGTTATATTAGAAGAGATGAGTCTATTGGCAAGTTTGATCCTAGAAGTGATGAAGGAATATTTCTTGGTTATTCATCTAAGAGTAAAGCTTATAGATGTTTTAATAAAAGATTACAAAAAATTGTTGAGAGTACAAATGTAAAGATTGATGAACAATTCAGAGGAACTTCAAGGTATATAGATTCTGAACCGGTAACAGAAATTATGACAAATGAACCAACAGTAAATCCACCGGTATAGAATGATGACCCAGTTACTCCGGTATCATCAGAGGATACCACAGTAATTGAAGAACAACAATAGACTAAGACACCCCGGTATGTAAGACTGAATCATTCTGAAGATTAGATAATTGGAAGCAAATTTAAAGGAGTCATGACAAGAGGAAGATTGGCAAATGAAGAGGTATGTCTTATTTCTCAAATTGAACCATTATCTATCAATGAGGCATGTGAAGATAAATTTTGGATTAAAGCTATGGAAGAAGAATTAGGACAAATTGAGAAAAATAATACTTGGACATTAGTTCCCTGACCTGAAAATAAAAATGTAATTGGAACCAAATGGGTATTTAGAAACAAACTCAATGAAGATGGTAAGGTTGTCAGGAATAAAGCAAGACTAGTGTGTAAGGGATATTCTCAGAAAGGAGTTGATTATAATGAAACCTTTGCACTAGTAGCCAGAATTGAAGTAGTTAGATTATTCTTAGCCTTTGCAGCTCACAAGGATTACAAAGTTTATCAAATGGATATTAAATGTGCATTTTTGAATGGAGATCTTGAAGAAGAAGTTTATATTGAACAACCTAATGGATTTTCTTTGACAGATAACAATGATATGGTTTGCAGATTAAGAAAAGCTTTGTATGGACTAAAACAAGCTCCAAGAGCCTGGTATGTAACATTGGATAAGTATCTCTTAAAAATTGGTTTTACTAAAGGAAATGCAGATAGCAATTTATATTACAAAGTAGCTAATGATGACATTTTGATTATGGAAGTATTTGTTGATGATATAATCTTTGGAGGAGAAGATGGATTATGCAAAGAAATTTCTCTTAAAAAGCAGCATGAATTTGAAATGTCTATGATTGGAGAAATAAAATTATTTTTAGGATTGCAGATTTTACAAACTGATAAAGGCATATTTTTGAGTCAATCTAAGTACTTGAAAGAACTACTCAAGAAATTTGGGATGGAGAACTCTAAACCGGTAAGCACACCTATGACTACAAATGATAAATTATCTCAAAGGGATGAATCTACACCTATTAATCCAACTAGATACAAATCTATGGTAGGAGGCTTACTGTATTTGACACAAACTAGACCTAATATTATGAATGCAGTATGTATAGTTTCTAGATTTCAGAGTAATCCCAAGGAAAATCATGAATCAATAGTAAAAAGGATTTTCTAGTACTTACAAGGCACAACAAATCTTGGATTATGGTATCCTAAACATGAAAATTTTGATCTATATGGAGGCCAAATTGGGAGAGAATCTCTTTTTTTCAATTAAAAATTAGGTAGTGGGAATTTGAAATTTCTTTTATAAAATAGGTACAAGTTTCAAACTGAGTGTTGGCTATTCCATAAGAAATTCTGCAAGTTAAATTCTCTTTTGTAGTCCATTTTCATTTTCAGCTAAGATTTTGTTGGGAGGACTTCTCTTCAATTTGGAGGATCAAGGAAGACTCTACACCATTTTCAAGGACCCAGGTTCCTTCAAACTTAGTTTGTGCATCTTATTCTTGTGGTAGATTAGATTTGATTGAATTATTTCATGAGAATGAAATTCATTTGTGTTTTGTTAAGAATTAGTTTCAGATTTTGATAAGAAATAGATTAAAATGTTTGATAAAAAGTAGATTAAATTGTTTGATTCATTGTTCAGATTCTTGATAAAAATTAGTTTCAGATTTTGATAAGAAATAGATTAAAATGTTGATAAAAAGTAGATTAAATTGTTTGATTCATTGTTTCAGATTCGTGATAAAAATTAGTTTCAGATTTTGACAAGAAGTGGATTAAAAATGTTTGATAAAAAGTAGATTAAATCGTTTGATTCATTGTTTCAGATTTTTGATAAAAAAATTAGTTTCAGATTCTTGATTTAAAAAAAAAGTGTAGATTAAATTTGTTTGATAAGAACTAGATTCACTGTTTAAAAAAAAAAAAAAAAATTTCCAGATTAAATTGTTTTTCTTCTCTTACTAAATTTTAGATTGATTCTTGCTAAAGTAGAACCATCTTTATCATTTCTCTGGTTATTGTTATCTGAATCTCATCCTCTAAAGAGATTTCGTTGTGATTATCTCCTCTGTATCTGGTTATATAAATTCTCTGTAGAAAAGAAAAGAAATTATTTGAAAACAAGGATAAATTTCACTACAATTTTTCTCTCTGTAATTATTTAATGATTATTCTTTTTATCTCTGTGAATATTTTCTCTATGACCATTCTAAACTCCCTCCTTGTGATTATTTTTTTTTGAAAACTCTCTGTGGATTGAACAAAGAGCTCACTGTAAATATCAGTTGAATAAATCCTCCTGAACTCTGGGAATAAATCCTGGAAATAAACAATTTTCCTGAGTAGTCTGGGAATAACTCCCTCCTTGTGATGGCTGGATAAATCTCTCTCCCTCTCTCTCTGTGAATGATAAAAACCTGTTATCTACCCTGCTCTGAGTAATCTTCAATAATTGTAAAAATACAATACTCCTGTAAAAAAAAAATAATAATAACAATATTATAAATAAGAACATATATATTAACATACATATATATATATATATAACCAAAAAAAAAAAGAGAAATCATTTCATACTTTAGAAAAAATCTCTTAAAACCCCCCCCAACCCCGTAACGCATAGCGTTTCGCATAAGATAGTTGTTTGCATGCAAGGACGGTTACGTAGTAACCGTTGCAGGGTACGGAGGGGCCCGCAGGGTCCCCTCATCCCTGCGGACCTGCGCATGCAGGGCCGCACGGGTGATGGGACCCGTGGTCCCCACCCCGCAACCCTAATTACCATCAAAAAAATAAACAAAGCCTTTTGCCATTTAGTTTAAAATTAGTTTTTTTACTATTTCGAAATTTGAAGTTTTAATTTGGGTTTTTTAAAAAAAATAAAATAATAATCTAAGTTAATTACTATTTAGTTAAATTTTTAAGTTTGATAATAATGATATTTAGGAAATGATGATTTTTTTTCCTTATTGTAAATTTAAAGATATTGAATTTCAATTAAAAAATGGGATTAATGTGTAGCAAGTTCGTAATTAAACTATCCTTAATAAACTTTAAAATTGTAGACTATATTCTTCTAAAATTAAGAATCGTTGGGATACTTGATTGGTCCTTAGAGATTAACTTACATTATTACAAATACTTAGATTTAATCGTTATTTTGGACTCGTTAAATCTTCTTACGTCATGCAAATTTTTCATAGATTAATTGCTGTTATTAATGGAACATAGCATGCGAATTATTTATGGAATAATTATATCTTTCATATTATGCAAGTTTCGTGATGGTCATTATTATGCTAATTACACTTCAAGTAGTTACTTCAATTAATTACGCTTTCATTTTTGTTATTCGTAGTTAGAAAACTAAACAAAGGAAGTTGGAAAACCAAAACTAGCAGTGTTCGGTATATATGGTGCCTCTGGGTCACGCTTACGGGTAATGCCGTCGTGTTGAACTACTGCACTTAATGCCTAATAAAGCTGCAATAACGACATCTGTGGCATCGTCCCTATAAATCGTCGAGGAGTAATAAGGGACATTTGGAAGTTAAAATCCGAGGGGCGGGTAATCCCCCTTGGATCGATAATTTATTAAGATAACTTTTGAATGAATTCCACATCCGTTGAGATAAACCATAGTAAACCCCTCTTAGGGATGGTCAAGTTAAAAGCTCTCATGAAATTTACCTTCTTTATTTATTTATTCATCTCGAAGGGATATTGGTGATTTGCAATTGGGTGACGCTCATGATAAGTATTAGGATCTAGTTATTTTGTTTAGGCCACAAGCAATAGGCCATCTTGAGCCTTCGCTTAAGTGCTACCATCGTGGGTAGCAACCGCAGAGAAACTGTCTAGGACACTGACCCTAGAAAGGGTTGCGTACCCACAAATCAGTTTACATCAAACCTTAGATTAGAAAATAGAACTACATACTTTACGCCTTGATCTCGTGCCGAAGCGGGTATGTAGGCAGTCTTGGGACGGAGTTGTCCCTCGTACTCAGGCGTTCGTGGGTGGGGTCTAGGCTTGGTTGAGTAAGAATCCTAAATGAAAAATAAGATAATCAATTTAATTCAATGCATACTCGGAAGGAATCCCGTATGGATTCGCTTGACTTCCTGAGGCTTTAAGCCAAATTCCGAGGCGGAATTCAAGCTTGAGTTATTTTTTAATTACTCCTAAGGACGGCGACCTCGGTGCATTCTTGTTAGAAGAATGTAATACTTAGTGAGTGGCTCAGGACCTGAATGGTCCCGATGAGTCTAAGTCTCTGGCCAGAGCATCTCCTATCCCGTTTGGATGGATGCCTACCTCGTATGGGTAGATGCCTATCCCGTATTGGATAGATGGAATTTACGTCCCGTATGGACAATTGCCTAACCCGTATGGTTAGAAGCTCATCCCGAATGGATGAATGCCTAATCCTAATTGGATGGACGCCCAGAGTATGCAATTGAATAAAACATAATAAAAAAAAAAATAATACTCAATTTTTGTTGAATCAATTTTGGTGGGTTATTACATGAAATAGGAAATGAAGATGGGTTATTACATGTGGTATCAGAGCAAAGGTTCAAATCTAGGCCTTGTGCTCACTTCAATTTATTCAACTAAGGGAATGTTTTACAATAATAGAAATTAAATTTTGTCCCACACAAACAAAAAAAAAAAAACTAACTACATAATTTAACTTTCAGGTAAAACCTAGAATGGCAAGAGGAAGAGGAAGAGGAAGAGGAAGAGGAAGAGGAAGGGGTAATGGAAGACGTACTAGGAGTCAAAGGGAGGAAAACCATGAGGAAAACCATGAGGAAAACCATGAGGAAAACCATGAAGGAAACCATGAGGAAGATCATGAAGAGGTTCGACACAACCTAGGGAATAACAGAGATGGGGTCCAAGCTATAATCGACCTTCTAACCGAACAAAGAGATAAAATCAACTTCCTGGAACAATCACTGCAGGACCTTAGGGAAAGGCAGAATGACTATGAGAATAGAAGTGGTACCAAGAATGGAAACCCTAGTAGCAATCAAGGAAATGTGGTGGGTAATGGGAAGGAAAATAACATATTGGAACTCTCCAAGGATTTGAAGAAAATCACCCCTCCTAAGTTCGATGGGAGGCAGATTGGTGAAGGGGCTGAGAATTGGCTAAATGAAATGGAAAAATATTTTGAGCTAAGAGATTTTAGCAAAACAACCAAGGCTTTATGGGGCTCCTATCAACTCACAGGGGAGGCGGCTAGTTGGTGGACCAACACCAAGGAACAAAATGGGTATAACAGGGATACGATCACATGGGATCAATTTGTTCACCATTTTCAAGATAGGTGGCTCCCTCAATTGTTCTTTGATGAGAAAGTGACAGAATTCCATAATCTACGTCAAGGGTCCCTATCCGTTCAACAATATTGGGATAAGTTTGCCAAGTTGCTTAAATATGTGCCTATGTACCAAAAGGATGAAGAAGGCCAAGCAAGGAAATTCATTTTGGGGCTGAATACCAACATAGGGGCAGAGGTTGATATGCATGGACCCAGAAATATGAATGAAGTACTTGAAAAGTCCCTAAGGCAAGAGAGGAAGATTCAAACACTAGCAGGATGAAACTATAATGGGAACCACTCATTTAAAAGGAAGCAAGAATTCAATGGAAACACCAATTTCAACAAGGGTCAAAGGAATAACTCTTCCGAAAGGAGACCACCGCCTAACCAATATCAGAGGAATGGAAATGATGATAACAGGGGCAACAATAACAGGGGCAATAACAACAGGGGCAATAATAATAGGGGCAATGATAACAGGGGCAACTATAACAGGAATGACCAGCAGAACAGGATAACTTATCCACCCAGGGGAAACGAAACAAGGAATGATCCCCCTAGAAATCAAGGTAGGAGAGGTCCTCCAGGCGGATGCTTTATGTGCGGGGAAAATCATTTTGCTAGAGATTGCCCCAGGATGCAAGGACAAATTAGAGCCAATCAACCCCAACAAAGGCCCCAACAGAGGATTCATGCAGCGGTTAGGAACCAAAGAAGAAGATACCAGAATGTTCCCGTGGAAACTACAGGTACACTATTTGAACAACCAATATCAATTCTAATTGACACTGGATCATCTGAATGTTTCATCTCACCTGAATTAGTGAACAAATATGCATTAAAAGTTAATCAAATGGAGTCATCATGGACGGTTCAATATGGGGATAAGGCAACTAGAGAAGTAACTAAGTGTTTATCAAGGGCAAGGGTACAATTCCCTGAGTTCAAAACAAGGGTAGATCTCTATGTGGCACCCTTAGGATTATATGATGTAATTATGGGAATGAGTTGGTTAGCAGACCATCAAGCTAATGTAGATTGTTATAGCAAAGTTGTTGAATGTTTGGATGATGGGGGGAAAAGGGTCAAAATCCAAGGAAAGTTTAAACCCATTAATATAGAAACTATCTCAGCAATGCAATTAAAGAAGGAAAGGAGAAGAGGGGGACAAATCTTTATGGTTGAAATTGATGAAGGAAAGGAGGAAAATACACCGACATTTGAAAATACCCCTTTCTTAAAGGAGTTTAAGGATGTTTTTCCAGAAGAACTACCCGGTTTACCCCCTAAGAGAAAGTTTGACTTTTCTATCGAAGTACTCCCAGGAGCTGAACCAGTATCAAAGGCACCTTACCGGATGAACACAACCGAATTACAAGAGCTCAAAATGCAATTAGAGGAACTCTTAGCTAAGGGATTAATAAGGCCAAGTGTATCACCATGGGGAGCGCCAATTTTATTTGTTAAGAAGAAGGATGGAACCTTAAGGCTATGCATCGACTATAGGATGTTGAACAAAGTCACCATAAAGAATAGGTATCCCTTACCTCACATAGAGGACCTTTTTGACCAAATGAAAGGAGCGGCAGTTTTCTCAAAGATAGATCTTCGGTCAGGGTATCATCAACTCAGAATTAAGGAAGAAGACATTCCGAAGACAACTTTCAGGACGAGATATGGACATTATGAATTCACAATAGTTCCTTTTGGAGTAACTAATGCCCCAGCTGCATTCATGAACCTGATGAATAGTGTATTCCATGACTACTTGGATAAGTTTGTTTTGGTATTTTTGGATGACATATTGATTTACTCTAGAAATGAAGAGGAACATTTAATGCACCTACAAATTGTTTTGCAAAGATTGAGAGAACATAAGTTATATGGAAAATTGTCCAAATGTGCCTTCTTTGAGGAAAAGATTCACTATCTTGGGCATATAATATCAAAGGAAGGAATAGCAGTCGACCCAGATAAAATAAAGGCGATAGTAGAATGGCCAATCCCTAAGAATGTTTCAGAGGTAAGAAGCTTTATGGGGCTAGCAGGTTACTATAGGAGGTTTGTGGAAGGATTCTCTAAGATAGCAAACCCCATCACCTCGTTGCAAAGGAAGGGCAAAAGGTTTGTATGGACCGAGCAAAGTGATAAGGCATTTCAAATCTTGAAAGGAAAACTAACTTTAGAACCCATTCTAAAGGTACCAGATCCAAATGGACACTTCACAGTCATAACAGATGCTTCTATTGAAGGGTTAGGAGGAGGACTTGTCCAAGATGAAGGAGTAGTGGCTTACGAATCTAGGAAGCTAAAGACTCATGAAGTCAATTATGCACCCCACGACTTAGAGTTGGCAGCAATTGTGCATGCGCTACAAAAGTGGAGACACTTCTTATTAGGGAAGCCCTTTGAGCTTAAGTCGAACAACCAAGGACTAAAATACATCTTTACCCAACCTCACTTAAATGCCAGACAAAGAAGGTGGTTAGAGTTTCTAAGTGAATATGATTTTGAAATTGAATATATTAAGGGAAAAGAAAATAGGGTGGCAGATGCCTTAAGTAGGAGGAGACACTTGATGACTATAGCAACCTTCAAAACCTCTTTCAAAAGGCAAGTAATGGATGAACAAGGACATGACCCATGGTATGAGCGAGTCAAATTAACTATAAGACACAACCCGACCGACCCTAAGGTCGAAGGGTACACATTTGATGAAGATGGGTTGCTCAGATATAATAATAGAATCTATATTCCTAATTCAGGGAACTTAAGGGAAGTAGTCCTTTTGGAGGCTCACGATGCCCCTTATTCAGGCCACCCAGGAGTTAACAAACTTTATGCAGATCTAAAGAAGCTATACTTTTGGCAAGGGTTGAAGAGTGATATTGTCAAGTATGTAGCTAAATGTTTGGAGTGTCAAAGAGTAAAGGCAGAACATAGACACCCAGCTGGATTGTTGCAATTGCACGATGTACCTCAACATAAGTGGCAAGTTATTAGCATGGATTTTGTACAAGGGTTACGCATGTCACCTTCTAGGCATGATGCCATAATGGTGGTAATCGACAAACTCACTAAGGTGGCACATTTTATACCAGGAAATCTGATGGATGATGCACCCACCTTGGCTAGATGCTTCGTTAAGGAGATAGTTAGGTTGCATGGAATACCCGAGAAAATCATATCAGACAGAGATGCAAGATTCACTTCCAGGTTTTGGACCACTCTTCAATCAGCTCTAGGAACTCAACTAAATTTTAGCATCGCATACCATCCAGAAACCGACGGTTAGACAGAAAGGACAAATCAGATTATGGAAGACCTGCTTCGCATGTACTGCATGGACCAACAGAGGAAATGGGAAGAGTACCTACATTTGGTAGAGTTTGCCTACAATAATACATATCAAACATCTTTGGGAATGGCACCTTTTGAAGCTTTGTATGGTAGACCATGTCGAACACCTTTGAGTTGGGCTAGTCTTGAAGATAGGGTGATTATTGGACCAGATATGCTGAAAGAAATGGAAAGGAAAACTAAGGAAATCAGGCAAAGATTGAAGGAAGCCTCAGATAGGCAGAAAAGTTATGCAGACAAAAACAGAACACCAAGGGAGTTTGAAGTAGGAGAGAAAGTCTTCCTAAGGGTTAGGCCACACAAGAGTTCCATAAGATTTGGGAAAAAGACTAAGCTTGCACCTCGATATGTCGGACCTTTTGAAATATTGGGAAGAATTAATCCAGTTGCTTATCAGTTGGCCTTACCTCCCCAATTGAGCTGAATCCATGATGTCTTCCATGTATCTCTTCTTAAAAAGTATGTACTTGATGAGAAACACACTTTGAATTGGGATGCTTTACAGGTCCAAGAAATGGGGGGAATAATGATAGAGCCATTCAGAATCTTGGAGAGGCACCAGTGCCAGTTGCGCAATAGAGAGGTTGATCAGTGCAAAGTGCAATGGGACCAGTATGATGAAAAGAATGCCACGTGGGAGGATACTAAGGAGATGCAGCAGCTATTTCCTTTTTTGTTTTGAACATGAACTATAAACTCTTTTGAATGCATTTAATAAGTGCATCGGGACGATGCACAAATTAAGGGGGGGAGGATGTCACAACCCTCCTTTATCACCTTTTTGATTTAAATACAAACTCTATTATAATTCCTTGGATAAATTATTGAATGAATATTGTAAGGGAATAAAAATAATAAACCACACACACATTGAAAATACATATATATTTTTAATTTGTTATTTAATTTCCCTCACCCAAATTAAGGCACATGTTGTAGGAGGAATAAGAAGCTTCTAGAGGCTTCTCCACCACCTTGCATGTAACTCCTCCCACTAAGCCTAATCAATTTGCATGGAGGCCAAATTGGGAGAGAATCTCTTTTTTTCAATTAAAAATTAGGTAGTGGGAATTTGAAATTTCTTTTATAAAATAGGTACAAGTTTCAAAATGAGTGTTGGCTATTCCATAAGAAATTCTGCAAGTTAAATTCTCTTTTGTAGTCCATTTTCATTTTCAGCTAAGATTTTATTGGGAGGACTTCTCTTCAATTTGGAGGATCAAGGAAGACTCTACACCATTTTCAAGCACCCAGGTTCCTTCAAACTTAGTGTGTGCATCTTATTCTTGTGGTAGATTAGATTTGATTGAATTATTTCATGAGAATGAAATTCATTTGTGTTTTGTTAAGAATTAGTTTCAGATTTTGATAAGAAATAGATTAAAATGTTTGATAAAAAGAAGATTAAATTGTTTGATTCATTGTTCAGATTCTTGATAAAAATTAGTTTCAGATTTTGATAAGAAATAGATTAAAATGTTGATAAAAAGTAGATTAAATTGTTTGATTCATTGTTTCAGATTCGTGATAAAAATTAGTTTCAGATTTTGACAAGAAGTGGATTAAAAATGTTTGATAAAAAGTAGATTAAATCGTTTGATTCATTGTTTCAGATTTTTGATAAAAAAATTAGTTTCAGATTCTTGATTTAAAAAAAAAGGGTAGATTAAATTTGTTTGATAAGAACTAGATTCACTGTTTTAAAAAAAAAAAAAAAATTTCCAGATTAAATTGTTTTTCTTCTCTTACTAAATTTTAGATTGATTCTTGCTAAAGTAGAACCATCTTTATCATTTCTCTGGTTATTGTTATCTGAATCTCATCCTCTAAAGAGATTTCGTTGTGATTATCTCCTCTGTATCTGGTTATATAAATTCTCTGTAGAAAAGAAAAGAAATTATTTGAAAACAAGGATAAATTTCACTACAATTTTTCTCTCTGTAATTATTTAATGATTATTCTTTTTATCTCTGTGAATATTTTCTCTATGACCATTCTAAACTCCCTCCTTGTGATTATTTTTTTTTGAAAACTCTTTGTGGATTGAACAAAGAGCTCACTGTAAATATCAGTTGAATAAATCCTCCTGAACTCTGGGAATAAATCCTGGAAATAAACAATTTTCCTGAGTAGTCTGGGAATAACTCCCTCCCTGTGATGGCTAGATAAATCTCTCTCCCTCTCTCTCTATGAATGATAAAAACCTGTTATCTACCCTGCTCTGAGTAATCTTCAATAATTGTAAAAATACAATACTCCTGTAAAAAAAAAATAATAATAACAATATTATAAATAAGAACATATATATTAACATACATATATATATATATATAACCAAAAAAAAAAAGAGAAATCGTTTCATACTTTAGAAAAAATCTCTTAAAACCCCCCCCCCACCCCGTAACGCATGGCGTTTCGCATAAGATACTTGTCTGCATGCAAGGATGGTTACGTAGTAACCGTTGCAGGGTACGGAGGGGCCCGCAGGGTCCCCTCATCCCTGCGGACCTGCGCATGCAGGGCCGCAGGGGTGATGGGACCCGTGGTCCCCACCCCGCAACCCTAATTACCATCAAAACAATAAACAAAGCCTTTTGCCATTTAGTTTAAAATTAGTTTTTTTACTATTTCGAAATTTGAAGTTTTAATTTGGGTTTTTTAAAAAAAATAAAATAATAATCTAAGTTAATTACTATTTAGTTAAATTTTTAAGTTTGATAATAATGATATTTAGGAAATGATGATTTTTTTTCCTTAGTGTAAATTTAAAGATATTGAATTTCAATTAAAAAATGGGATTAATGTGTAGCAAGTTCGTAATTAAACTATCCTTAATAAACTTTAAAATTGTAGACTATATTCTTCTAAAATTAAGAATCATTGGGATACTTGATTGGTCCTTAGAGATTAACTTACATTATTACAAATACTTAGATTTAATCGTTATTTTGGACTTGTTAAATCTTCTTACGTCATGCAAATTTTTCATAGATTAATTGCTGTTATTAATGGAACATAGCATGCGAATTATTTATGGAATAATTATATCTTTCATATTATGCAAGTTTCGTGATGGTCATTATTATGCTAATTACACTTCAAGTAGTTACTTCAATTAATTATGCTTTCATTTTTGTTATTCGTAGTTAGAAAACTAAACAAAGGAAGTTGGAAAACCAAAACTAGCAGTGTTCGGTATATATGGTGCCTCTGGGTCACGCTTACGGGTAATGCCGTCGTGTTGAACTACTGCACTTAACGCCTAATAAAGCTGCAATAACGACATCTGTGGCATCGTCCCTATAAATCGTTGGGGAGTAATAAGGGACATTTGGAAGTTAAAATCCGAGGGGCGGGTAATCCCCCTTGGATCGATAATTTATTAAGATAACTTTTGAATGAATTCCACATCCGTTGAGATAAACCATAGTAAACCCCTCTTAGGGATGGTCAAGTTAAAAGCTCTCATGAAATTTACCTTCTTTATTTATTTATTCATCTCGAAGGGATATTGGTGATTTGCAATTGGGTGACGCTCATGATAAGTATTAGGATCTAGTTATTTTGTTTAGGCCACAAGCAATAGGCCATCTTGAGCCTTCGCTTAAGTGCTACCATCGTGGGTAGCAACCGCAGAGAAACTGTCTGGGACACTGACCCTAGAAAGGGTTGCGTACCCACAAATCAGTTTACATCAAACCTTAGATTAGAAAATAGAACTACATACTTTACGCCTTGATCTCATGCCGAAGCAGGTATGTAGGCAGTCTTAGGACGGAGTTGTCCCTCGTACTCAGGCGTTCGTGGGTGGGGTCTAGGCTTGGTTGAGTAAGAATCCTAAATGAAAAATAAGATAATCAATTTAATTCAATGCATACTCGGAAGGAATCCCGTATGGATTCGCTTGACTTCCCGAGGCTTTAAGCCAAATTCCGAGGCGGAATTCAAGCTTGAGTTATTTTTTAATTACTCCTAAGGACGGCGACCTCGGTGCATTCTTGTTAGAAGAATGTAATACTTAGTGAGTGGCTCATGACCCGAATGGTCCCGATGAGTCTAAGTCTTTGGCCAGAGCATCTCCTATCCCGTTTGGATGGATGCCTACCCCGTATGGGTAGATGCCTATCCTGTATTGGATAGATGGAATTTACATCCCGTATGGACAATTGCCTAACCCGTATGGTTAGAAGCTCATCCCGAATGGATGAATGCCTAATCCTAATTGGATGGACGCCCAGAGTATGCAATTGAATAAAACATAATAAAAAAAAAAAAATACTCAATTTTTGTTGAATCAATTTTGGTGGGTTATTACATGAAATAGGAAATGAAGATGGGTTATTACAGGTAGGAGATGTGGATGATAGAAAGAGCACCACTGGAGGAGCATTCTTTCTTGGAAAGAGATTAGTTTCTTGGTTAAGTAAGAAATAGAGTTGTACATCTTTATCAACAGCAGAATCAGAATATGTTGTAGCAGCAACAAACTATACACAGGTACTTTGGCTTAAGCAAATGTTGAAAGACATAAAGGTAAAATGGAAGGAACCTATTGCTATATATTGTGATAACACTGCAATAATTGATATATCTAAGAATCCAGTATTACATTCTAAAACAAAACATGTTTCTATCAAACTGAATTTTCTAAGGGAAAAAATTGAAGAAAAGGAAATAAAACTGGTTTATGTGAGAACTAAAGAACAACTTGTAGATACTTTTACAAAACCTTTGCCTAAGGAAACTTTTGAGTATCTCAGAGATCAGCTCGGAGTCTTACCTCCACCGGTAGAGACTTAGACAGTTGATGATTGTCATCAACTGGTAGAATTAAATGGACAAATCTTTTATTCCGGTATATGATGAGGAAGCTACTTCTTAGGGGGAGTAGTTGGTATATTGAATTGATTGGTATTTTGTATGAACTTGACCTTTTTGTGACTTTGGCATTTGATGTCAAAGGGGGAGAGATATATGGAAAAAAACTAAAGAAAAATATATGAAAAATGCATTATCTTTTTGAGGAGAGATTGGTATTGTAAATAAATCTTTGTATAAATGCATATTACTCCCAAGGGGAGAATTGGTTTTTGTACTTGGCATTTCTATTTTGGCACTTTGATGGTTTTTCCATCTTGTGTTGCCATCAATGCCAAAGGGGGAGATTGTTGGTATTTTGGTATGGTTTTGTCATTGATGTCAACACCTGTTAAATACACCTACTTTGGAAATCTAGCAACATTCACCGGCAATCAGTAAACTGTTCAACAATCACTGGTATATGCTTAACCGGTAGGATATAATGTACACCGGTACATACAATGACATGGAAGACACTTGGTAATGTCAAAGACATCATGTGGACACTTTTCCTTGAAGTAATATCATTGGTATATTCTTATTTGCATATTTTCTTTTACCGACAAATAGGTCCAGGTTATCTAGGGTTACTCCGGCAGGTTTATCTTTTCCAGATCAGCATGGCACACTATGGAGATGATTTATTATTGTTGTAAATGCATTAAGTTGACATGTTCAATCAGTTATTACATCAGATATTGTATTATTTGTAAAATGGTTTATTGTAATATCTTGTAGAGCCGACCTACTAAAATTGGTCTTAGGGTATGGTATAAATGTAAGATCTTATTTGTAAGATCAAGTGTGGTATGCGAACAAAGAATTGTAAGAAGGTATATGTGAGATTAAGTAGAGGTATATATGAAGACATCATTTGAAGGTGAAGCTAGGTTTTTGTAGAAGCATATCAGCATTACACTGGTACTGAATCTAGCATATGAAGATGCTATTTTGTGCAGTACATTCTCATTGGATTTAACCATCCAATAGTAGTCAGTGTGACTCCCATTTGTGTTTGAGAAGTGAGCTCTAGGCTGTTGCCTTTCTGCATGTGCAGACCCCTCTCTGTACACTTACAATCTGTAGTAGTATCATCTGATTGTGGGTAAGGTTTCCCACCATGGTTTTTCCCCTTACAGGGTTTCCACGTACAAATATTTGTGTCATGTGTTGTGGTTAACTTTGTGCTTATGTTTCATGCATTAATTCTTACCGGTACAACATTTCCTGTTAACATTGTTTACCGGCATAATTAACTGTCTTACTAGTATTAAGCAATAAGTTGGTCAATAAGATTTTGGTTTGAATTTATTAGACAACTGATTCACCCCTTCCCCCCCTCTCAGTTGTCCCTAGGACCTACATTTATTTGGGAAGTTGTGCAATGTTGTTTTAAATCATTCTCCCCTGGTTTCGTGTGTTGGTGTGAAGTTTTAACATTGTATCAAAATTATTTTGTTTTAGCCCTGTTCTCGGTTGAGTAAGGGTTTGGCTTCAACAATGGAAGCAAGTTGATTTTCTTTGGCTCTTTCTCCATGGCCTCTAAGACTCAAGTTGTTGTACATAGCCTTATTTTTTATACAAGTTTTTTTTTTATGGCAATGACAAAGAAAATGGTTTTTGTTGCTTACAAGGCAAGCTCCCATAGCCCGACTAGTGAATTTTCATGGTCTAAAACAAAGCTTCTTTGCAAACCCCCACCAAGTGGACCTCATTTTTGGTTTCCTAAGGTTGAATTAAGTTTGGAGAGATTTTTTAGACCAGATGGGAGGATATTTCAATGAATAGTTTGTTGGAATGCATTTTGAGTAGCGAAAGTGTTAAATACAATGGTTTTGAGCACTTTTCCTCTTGAAACTTGGTTGCACATCAAGTGTTTGTCTTTATGCTTGTAGGGTAGGAAGTTGGAAGGCCTTATAATGATGTTACAACCCTTCTCAAAATATTTGGTTGTTTGAAGAAGAGTTTGGAATGGTGATAAGGTCTTTGAAGACTCAAAAGCTTTAAAAACCCTTCTTTTTAGGCACATTTATAGGACAGCAATTTTATGGTCTTTTCAGACCTCCTCATAGCATAAAATTGAAATATATCCATAAAGGGTATTAGGATATGAAAGGTTTTAATTTATTTTTTTAGCATTTTGTGGAGTTATAAGCATTTTAGCAGTTTTGGAGGGCTAATTGCGGCTCTTTTCTTGTAGCCCTGTTTTGAGCTTTTCTTCAAATCGGGTAAGAAGACAATTGAATAGATCACCAAACCAAGTTTAAATAATCCTAAGATGATGTTATTAAATTTCCTAAACCTCCTAAAACCCTTGGTGAGTGATCTTGGTGTTTTGGAGCTAAGAAGCAAAGTTTCACCTTTGTGAGACTTGAGAGCAAGTTTGAATGAAAATAAGAACTAACATGGTAGGAAGAACTCAGGTTTGGTATGAAGCATAGAACATGAAAGAAATAAAATAAAAAACACCTAAATAAATGTTAAAACCTTCAACAACTACCCTTAAGGGAACTTGCAAACCAAATTGATTGCAAACACACAAATTGAGCCAATTCTTTAGTTTCTCCCTATCACACATATCACATATTATGCTCCACATATGCACTTTGTAAGAGAGATTAATACAAATTAAAACCAAATCAAAAAATAGTTACCCAACCTCAATCACTAAATATGTTATTACCTAAATTATTGGTCAAAGTTCATACAAATACAACTTGTGGTATAGAATGTAACAACTACCCAGTTAAACAACAATAAAATATGGCGTTTAGTGATTAACATGAAGATAATGTAGACCTAATATACAAGGAATTCAACATTTGTCTTAATAATTATTTTATAACATATATAAAATGATTATATAATTGTAGACATCTAAAAATGGTCAACGCTTGTGGAGTTATACTTTAACATTTGCGCATTGCCTTATTTTAGGGTTCTTGCGTCGCATTAACATTTCTTCTATGTTACGCACTGGGTCTTTATCATTTGCGAGCATCGAGTCCTTCTTCTACATTCCTCATTTTCCTTTCTTTCAAATTAGGTCTTGTCAATAGCAATCTTCAGTCATGATTTTGGTCGATCTTATCCTGTCGCATCATGGTGCATGCTCATTTATCATCATTTTGGACATTGTCAATTCTAATCGATGATAGAATTAGGGTTTTGTCCTCTTGTCAATCTCATCATTTTGTGATCGATTCGTCACTGATCCTTGTCCTTTTCAATCATGTCAATTTGGATCGATTAGTCATTGTTCCTCGTCAATTGGCACCTATCAATTTGATCTCCTTGTCAATCTTGGTCAATTTGTCATTGATTTTTGTCAACCAATTTTAATCATTTATCAAAATTGGTCATTTGCCAATCAGAATCATGATCAAACCTACATTAATTTCTTGTTGTCTTGACCTAATTCCTTGTCCTCTTATTTCTAAGGTTTTATGATTTATTCATTTAATCCTTTTCTTCTTCTTTGTGGGTTAAATAAATCTATTTATTTAGTCCTAGGTCTCTTTCATGAATTAATTAATGGATGAAAACTTATTAATTAATTTACCTAATTTCTATTTCATCTTTTCCCTCAATTTTTTAATTTGCTAATTTCTTCTAATTTCTAATTTCTATTTCTATTTCAATCTTGTCATAGTTTGTCATGCATTTTGCATAGCAACTTGTCATAATTTGTCATAATTTGTCATACTCCTTGCATAGAAAATTGTCATTTGTCATAATGTTTCCATTCTTGATTTGAATTTCCTTTCAAATCTCTTCATGCTAATCTTGTTCTCTCTCAAATTTGTCTATAAATTGGATGAGTTTCTTCAATCAAAAAATCAATCAATCACATTTTAGAGTAACCTTATGCTACGAATTTCATCTCTCAACAACTTGCTTTCCACATGCATTTTGCACTTTTAGGTGAGATCCACATCAAATTTGAAGGTGAAAGAAGAACAATGGAGCCACATGAAGGAGATATTTGCGTCGGTTTGCTTCAATTTCATTCAATTTGAATATCTTGTCTTTATGTCTTCATTGATTGGATTAGGATTGCTTTCATTGCAGTTTTAGGTTTTGTGATTGTCCTAATTGCTATTTGTGTTGATGCTTCTCAATTTCTTGATCTACATTTTGGTGAAATCGATGTGAACTAACCCCGTAACCATGTTTTGAATGCTTTTGAGCTGTTTGCAAGTGAAAAACTCAAGAAACAAGGTGACTCAGAGCTTTCTGGGCACTTATGCGCCTGTTTTTATGGGTTTTGCGCTTGTGTTGAGGCATTTTGTGCCTATGTTGATGGGTTATGTGCCTGTGTTGATGGGTTTTGTGCCTGTGTTGAGTCATTCTACGCTTGTGTAAGACCTGAAATAGAGGCAAAATCAATTGTTTTTACTTGCAAGTTTGCTTATTTTCATTCTCTTTCTTGCATTCTAGTTTTTCTTTGGTACTAATTTCTCTGTGCAACATCTTGGCGTTACGTGTGATGAAGACTAAAAATGCAACTACTAATGAATCTTATGCAGGACGCGATCAAAGACTCTCATTAAAACATCTTGCTTGTGATTTTTAAAGTAGTTGCACATTTCATTTCTTAAAGGTTCATGAACACCATGCATGTTTTGTCTATTTTTAATTTGATTGCATGTTTTAACCCTTAGAACTGGGCTTGCCTCCTGATTTTCCTGGCACTTTGCACAGGCATTGGTGAGAGGGAATGACCCAAAGTGGTGACAGGCTAAAGCCAAGCTCTTCCGAACCACTCTAAATAATTGTGGATGCAACGAAATTTGTAGACAATGGGTGCTGGAATGGTATTATGACGATTTATTTGCCAGATCAATACCCACCTGAATGGATGCCCTTACTAGAATCTCTTGTTTGTAGATGCCAAAATCCTTCTATCTGTTGGCTTAAGCATTGTGATACGTGCATGCCGAAGACACCTCTCATGTACTCCTCAGTTAGAGATAGCAAGTTCTTGGGAAGTGATGCCCCTTGAACTCGAAGCTTGGTATGCCTGAGAAGTGAGTGCACTATAAGGGGGAGCCAGTGCTACCAAGTGTCTAGCTATCCGACTGAGTGTTGTATTTTATGGTTAGAGGATTCAAAAGATATTTCCCTTGCCAACCATAGGATTTGTGTGAATGTGCTTGATTGTCTTGAGTCAAAGTCAAACAAACATTTTTGTCTTCTGTGATTGTCAAAAGTTAAATCAAAAACAAACTTTCAAAAGTGCTCATAATCAACTTGGGTTTTCAAAATCAACAACCTTCAATTCAAAACAATATCCAAACAAAAGTCCAAATTTTTCCAAGTATTCATCCAACATTTGAACATGGCTTGTCAAAACATTGAATATCTTTGTTTCAAAATTCATGTCAGTTTAGGCTAGGTTTTGCATAGTCCAACTTAGGTCCTAGGGCATATTGTCATCTCCCTTCATTTTAGTCCTTTTCATTGCAAGTGTCCTCATTTTGCACTTAGGTTCAAAATCATTTCCCTAAGTTTGCATTTCATTGTCATATCCAAGCTAGATTTTCATTTAGGTGACATTCATGCATTATCCTTGTCATGCTAAAATTAGGTCTTGCATAGATTGCATTTTGCATATTCCAAGTCATTGGTCTTCGCATATCCTTATCATTGTATTGTCATCTTGTCATATTATATCCTTAGATAATTTTCATGTCATATCCTAAGTCATTGTCATAATCATTGCCTTCTTACATTTAGTCTCAAAAATTTGGTTTGTCAAACTTGAAAAATCAAAACTTTGGATGATACCCTCAGTTGTTGTTAGGGAGTCTTGACCTTGTCTAAAATTTGTCCTTTTATTAATTTCATTTTTGTAAACCTAGCTTAGTATCCAAGCATATAGGTGAGACGTTGTCAATTTGTCCTATTGTCATTTGGTCCTTTGTCCTCTAAGGTCTTGACTTCATTTTAATTTCCCAAGGTTGTGTCTTTAGCTTTGCATTTCAAAAGTTTGTCTCCAAAAATTTAAAAGGTACAAAAACATTAAGTTGCATTGTCATCCTTTTAGGTTGCATTTGTCAATCCCATTAGTTGCATTACATAGTGACATGTTTGTTGAAATGAGGTCTCAACCTTCTTACGAAGCCATGCCATCACAATTGAGAAATCAATCATGTCAATCCAATCTCTACATGTCTCAGAACTTGGATCAAACTTATCATGATGATGTAAATGTCCAAATACAAAAACTAGAGGAGAAACTAGCTCAAGAAAAAGAGATCTTGGAACAAAAAGTGAAAAATAGTGAGAAGATTAGCTCCCAAATGTCCAAGACATTTTAAAAATTTCAAGGTCCAAACCCAAAATTTGAGCCAATTGATGTAAAAGCTCTTATCGAACGATCAGACATACCAGCTCTCATCTCACAAATAGAGATGATGAAACAATTTCAAGAAAAGAGACAACAACATTATGTGCCTCCACAACAAGAACAAGAAGGTGTTTACTATCAATCACATTTTCAACCATCACAACCAATTGTTTAACAGTTCCAACATTTACAACAGACACAACCAATGGTCCAATTTCAACAATATGTCTAACCAACTATACAATGTCAACAAATGGTTCAACCAATGGAGGATTATCAACAAGTTCAATCAACATATCAATGCCAACAACCACAACCAAACATTCAAAAACAAAGGTTGTAGCATGCACCAAGCCAAATTATGAACATGTCAAACCAATTTGATCAACATCTAGTTCAAAATCAAAACATGACATCAGACCAGAACCAACTCCTTTCCAAACAAGTTCAAATTCCAGATACAACTATGTCGAAACCTTGAAAGAAAGGTGGCCTTATTGCAAGGATCTTAAGGAAATTACCAAGTGAGTTCTTTGAGGAAGATCAAGATAATACACTTATGTCTAGCAATGCGTCATCCCCTCACAAACAAATTGACTCTCCAAAGGCATCTATCCCTACACCTTTAGAAGTTTCACAAGAACCTTCCATATTGTCCTCATCAAACAATACACCCAAGGATGAAATTATCCAAGGGCTATCCATAATTGATTGCCAAGATAATCCAATTCATGATGCACATCCTTGTCATGTTTCAGAAATACAAGACCTAATGCCACCATGCACTTTATTGCCATTACCTGTTTTAGAGGACCCCATTCGATGTCCCTCTTCCTCATGTTCAAGCATTGATTCCTTGCTATAATCCATCACAAATGTTCAAAGTGTATTTCCTTCATGCCAAAACATTGATCCCTTGTCATAATCCCCCATGCATATCCAAAGTCCAACCCCATGTCAAGAGGATAATTTAGAGCATGAAGAAACGTGTCTTAAAAAAAGATCAAGATCAAGATCCCAAAACCTTATCATCCCATCCAATTGTTGACTAGGACCCCATCTTCCAAGACACTCATGACGATTCCCCTATTCTTGTCCATCCTATCCAAAGTCCTGTTGACACTCCATTCCCCGAGCAAGATCAAGATATCCTAGTCCATCCAATCCCAAATGATCCCCTTCCATTTCATGAAAAAAATGTCCTTTCAAATCCCATTGGCATTCCACTTCCTAAGAAAGATCAAGATATCCTTTCCATCCTTTCCGATGATCCCATTAAAAGTCAAGAGCAAGGCAACTTTAAAGAGGATTCCAATGATCTTCCTCCTTGTCAAGACCCTATCATTCCTTAAAATCCTCCACAAGATCCACTTGTTCCTCCATCTCCACGTCCTAATCCAACATATCCACTCCAAGGTCTCATTTCTTTTGATGATCCCATTATTTCTCCCATTCCATCTCTTGAAGAGCCTGTCATTGAACCATGTCCACTACACAATCCTAGTCCCCCTCATGATCCTAATCCCCCTCATGATCCTAATCCCCCTCATGATTCTAATGTGTCAGTGCAAGATGTTCATGAACCCTCAACATTCATAATGGGTTCTTCCACTTTGGTGCAATCCAATCCACTTCAAGATCTCATTATTTCTCTCATATCATATCCACCTCATAATGGACTCGTGTCTTCTTCCCAAAGAAAACATTATCCTACAAGTCAAGATATTCATAAAGGCAAAGGAGTAGATCACCATAAGAAATAATCCCTTCATCTTAAAGAAAATATTAAGGTTTATGTCTACACAACTCACTCTCAAGATGTTGGTATCCCTCCATCAAAATTCAAACATATCCCTTCCCCATCATACTTTCCATCCATCTTAGATCCTTCTATTCCTTCGTCCTCTATACAAGGTCAGAAAAGGCACAAATCCTTGAGTAAATTTCATCCATCCAAAAGAATTCCATTTCATTCATATCCATCCATGCATTCCTTTCCCCCTCCAGGCAATTTGGATGCCAAGCATAAAAGTCATAAGTCTAAAAATCCACATGTATTCAAGGATCAACATGTCAAAGAAAAGAAAAATATGATCCAAAAAGAAAAGGAAAAATCCAAAAGGTCACAAAGGCCAATTGCTCAAAAATAAAAGTTAAAATCTATATGGGTTCCTAAATCCCTTGTGCAAGCAATGCACTCCAATGAACCACAAAAGTATGAAAAATCAAAAACCATGTGGATCCCTAAGCAACTCCTTGAAGCACAAAAGCCTAAAGAAACATCCAACTTGGCATCCAAAGTTTCTATTCCTCCATCCAACCCTCTCAAATTTGTTCCCCCATCACCTTCTTCATCCATTTTTGGCCCTTATGTCCCAAAATCCCAAGCTATTCCTCCATCCAAATCTCACAATCTGAAATCCATTTTTCCTCCATCAGTCCACCACCCCTCAAGGTGTGTTCCAATGGTGATCTTGCCAACATTTCCATCCATTGAAGCCCAATTCTTCCAATTCTTCCAATACACTATCCATTATCCAATGCATATTTTCCATCCTTCCATCCCTCTGGTCCAATCCTTTGAATAAATCCTTGCCTTAATTTCATCTCTTTTTCCATGTCCTTATCCTACCAACATCTTTGAGCATACTTTTAAAGGTCATGGTCCATTTTTTTCAAGGCTACTATCCAAACAAAATGACACTTGAGTCCTTCTTCCATCCCCTATCATGTGTCCATCTTCTATTGAAAATGTCAAAATACAAAAAAAATCAAAAAAGTGAGGAAAAAAAGACAAAAGAAAAAAAGTAAAGCAAAAATAATTCGTCCACTGGTGAAAACCTGGCAAATAGGCGCCTTGGGCATGTACCATGATGAAAACCTGGCAAACAGCCATCATGCATAATCTATGAATTTCTTGCATACCATACCTGGGGACAGGTTTCCTCCTTCATATCTTATTGCCCTTCCATTATCCTATCGAACCCCTGTCATTACCCTTCATATCCTATTGTCCCTCATGTCCAGTTTCCCTTTCTACCTTTGATCTTGATAAGGCTGAGGATCATCATGAGCATCATGCATCTTGTTTGCAGCTTTTAGTCCATCATAGCTTTTGGTCTTTATCCATTTTCTTATTATAACCTTTCATCTATATTCCCTAGTTTATTGCAACTTTCTGCCACTATCCCTTAGCCTACCCCGACCTTTAGTCCATGTCCCTTATCCATTCTTGGTCTTCCTTATCCTATCCATATCTTATCACTATCCATACACTCTTTTTCATTCCTTGATCTTGATCTAACATAAGGACGCCAAATTTAAACATGGATTCAAAAACCCCTTGACATATCCCTCATGCCATGTCATTGCTTTACATTGTCATATCCAGTCTCTTGTCCTATCACGCAATAGCCCTTGAAAATTGCATCCGTATTATCTCCATGATAAAAGGCCTTTGCCTTCCCTCTATCCACCAACATTTTAGAAAGCCTATTTATTCACTTGTCATATTCCTTGCCTTGCTAGACATTGGGGGCAAAATCATAAAAATCCAAAAACATCGAAAAATGTCCTGAAATAATCCAAAAACATTCAAAAAATGTCCTGAAATAATCCAAAAACATTCAAAAAATGTCTTGAAATAATCCAAAAACATCAAAAAAAATGTCCTGAAAAAATCCCTAAAAAATCAAAAAATGTCTTGAACAAATCCCTAAAAATCAAATAATGTCCTAAAAAAATCCCTAAAAAGTCAAATAAAGTCTTGAAAAATGAAACAAAAAAAAATTGTAAAAAACTCAAAATTCCTACAAAGTGAAAACATCAAAATCCAAAAACAATTTCTTTGGTATTTTGCATTTTGTCAATAAATGATCCCCTTTGTGCATAGACAGATCACTGAGCATACATCCAACGACAATCATTCAAACATTGTGCTTTAATGAAATCATGCATTAATAGATGAACTTTTCAATCAAACAAGGCATTCAAACTGATCAAAATTGTCACATCAATCCAAATAACATCAACATTACGATTGGTCCTTGTCAACATTATCATGGGTCTTATACAGGGTGTGGTATACTTGAAATCAGACTATGTCCTATCTTCAATGGGGTACCACATTCCCTGAAACTAGACAGCATGATCATTCTTGTTTTCCACTTTTGACAATGATGATCAGACTGTTTGTTTGACTTGGTTGAGTTTGTGCGTCTTATCTTTTTACTGATTTATCTTTGGCTTCGATCATGTTCCTATGTTGTTCGAGGATGTCACTGAGTGATTTAGAGTGACTAGGATGGTTCATGGTCCCGTTTTCTTTTTTTTGTTGTGTTTGCTATTTGTGGAATGTTTGTCACAAACTGGGGCAACTATATCATTAGGTGTCTATGATAAGTACGTTCGCTTTGTGAACGCCGCACATACCTTGACCCTTGATGTATGCACCCTAGGATGCTTCACTCATTCCTTGTGTGCGATGTGTCTATCTTTTGCAAAAGGGGTTACATTCTAGCTCTGGCCTTCAATGTCATGATGCTCTACATCCGCTTTGCTACAATAAATAAAGGTTCTCACCTACTTATGTGCATTTGTGAAAGCAAGTTTTCCTTCATCTCTAATTGTCCTCTGTCTAATTTCTTCTTACTAACATTTCTTCCATCAGTCTGGTCATGGTCTTTTGTGCCTTCCACTACTTGTCCTTTGTGCATCTGACCTTCGATTTTTGATCCATTCGAACCTATCATCTTCTGTCATTCTTATCGATCACTTGGCCTCTTTTTTGGATTTTTCTGGCCAATTACTCGAGGGGGCATGCATATGTCATTGTTATTGTCTGGGGCATTTTCATTATTGTTCTTTGAAACAACGCTTAGAATCGCATTGTCTCAAAGAGGGGCAAAATGTATACATCTAAAAATGGTCAACGCTTGTGGAGTTATACTTTAACATTTGTGCATCGCCTTATTTTAGGGTTCTTGCATCACATTATCATTTCTTCTATGTTGCACGCTTGGTCTTTATCATTTGCGAGCATCGAGTCCTTCTTCTACATTCCTCATTTTCCTCACTTTCGAATTAGGTCTTGTTGATAGCAATCTTTAGTCATGATTTTGTTCGATCTTATCCTGTCGCATCATGGTGGATGCTCATTTATCATCATTTTGGACATCGTCAATTCTAATCAATGATAGAATTAGGGTTTTGTGCTCTTGTCAATCTCGTCATTTTGCGATCGATTCATCATCGATCCTTGTCCTTTTCAATCATGTCAGTTTCGATCGATTAGTCATTGTTCCTCGTCAATTGGTGCCTATCAATTTGATCTCCTTGTCAATCTTGGTCAATTTGTCATTGATTTTTGTCAACCAATTTTAATCATTTATCAACATTGGTGCTTTGCCAATCAGAATCATGATCGAACCTACATTAATTTCTTGTTGTCTTGACCTAATTCCTTGTCCTCTTATTTCTAGGGTTTTATGATTTGTTCATTTAATCCTTTTCTTCTTCTTTGTGGGTTAAATAGATCTATTTATTTAGTCCTAGGTCTCTTTCATGAATTAATTAATGGATGAAAACCTATTAATTAATTCACCTAATTTATATTTCATCTTTTTCCTCAATTTATTAATTTGCTAATTTCTTCTAATTTCTAATTCCTATTTCTATTTCAATCTTGTCATAGTTTGTCATGCATTTTGCATAGCAACTTGTCATAATTTGTCATACTCCTTGCATAGAAAATTGTCATTTGTCATAATGTTGCCATTCTTGATTTGAATTTCCTTTCAAATCTCTTCATGCTAATCTTGTTCTCTCTCCAATTTGTCTATAAATTGGATGAGTTTCTTCAATCAAAAAATCAATCAATCACATTTTCGAGTAACATTATGCTACAAATTTCATCTCTCAACAACTTTCTTTCCACATGCATTTTGCACTTGTAGGTGAGATCCACATCAAATTTGAAGGTGAAAGAACAATGGAGCCACATGAAGGAGATATCTGTGTCGGTTTGCTTCAATTTCATTCAATTTGAATATCTTGTCTTTATGTCTTCATTGATTGGATTAGGATTCCTTTCATTGTAGTTTTAGATTTTGTGATTGTCCTAATTGCTATTTTTTTTATGCTTCTCAATTTCCTGATCTACAATAATAATTTCAATTAGGTTAATCTTTAACATAGTTTTTTACAAAACTGGATTTTCTTACTTATGGATACAAAATCACACTCAAATTCCACAAGGGAATAATAAGTAGTGATTAAGAGGTATCTAGTTTCTAAATTGGCATTTCACAAGATAAATAAATACTTTAACTTTTTCGTACAATATTTCTTCTATTTCCTTTGTAACTTGAAGTGAAGGAGGGAGAGCATCATCAAGGTGATATCCACCCTACCATAAAGTATCAATCTTCTCTATGCTACTCCACTCGAGGTGCCAAAACCATCACAAATGATCTAGTAAGATGTGGCCACATGCATGATGGAATCTAATTAACTATTTTAATCACTATCAAGGGAGAATACCTATATTCGCATGCAATCTATACATATATAATATAATGAACATTCTCATTGATGA
This sequence comes from Cryptomeria japonica, assembly GCF_030272615.1. Lineage (NCBI taxonomy): Eukaryota > Viridiplantae > Streptophyta > Pinopsida > Cupressales > Cupressaceae > Cryptomeria > Cryptomeria japonica. The sequence continues at coordinate 90,520,595 of NC_081413.1, read as the reverse complement.
AAATATGGTTAGAAAATACAAATCAACCAAAGTAACCTACATATAGATCAATGCAAATAAGTTATTCTAGACATATAATGTGTCGCTCATCTTATTATGACATCTTTAAATTTTATAAGATGGATAATGAATTATCTTGTAGATATGGCCATACTAGCATTCGATCATATCACTAAGTACTCTAGCAAGAAAACAATTCTATTTATATAACTAATTCTCTAATCCACTTAATACTAATCCATATAAGAGATGAATGCTTTAACCTCCTCAAATTCTATCTATTAAAAAATATAATCCTCCTATATTAGTGAAAGGATTATATTTAATTAATATTTTTTCTTAATTCCATGATAGTACTCTTATCCTCATTGATAATAAAAATTTTAATCTAGCGATTTCAATGGAATAGTATAGCATTTAAATAATCATAAATTTTAGCACCTCAAGCAAAATCAAAAGTTCAATATGTTATAGAAATTTAGGAAGATGAAAAACCAATCCCAAAACCTATCTTCTCAATAATCCTAACCTAAGAGCAATTTTTTCTGCAATACAACTCACTTATTTTTCATTTGAAACAACAGTTGGATATAAGAACAATCCTAACTATGATCCTAGAAGTTTATCTATTTTAATAGGAACCTATCATAAAATCACACATGTCAAGAAGTCTCCATTAGTGAAACATAAAATGTAGATCATACTTCAAACATCAAGAGCATATATTATATTAAATGCCACTTTATTTTTAATTGCAATGCAAATATCATATACTAGAACCTCTTAAAAATTTTAAATGTTGACGGAATCCAATTTTCTCATATTCAAATTCTATTTGGATCCCTCAATCCCATGTTATACCTCATATTTTTTATTAAGTAATATTGGTAGTAACAATGAAGGAAAACTGAGAGGGGGGAAGTGAATCGGTTTTCACCGAATCTAACAAATCAGGAACAATCTCAGATCTAATCAACTGCAGCAAGAAGAAATTAAAAAAAAAAAAAAACACCAACACACATAACACCAATATTTTTGATATGGAAAACCCTGTTAAGGGTCAAACCACGATGGGAACCTACCCACAATAAGATGATACTCTACAGTAGTATGTTAAAATATTACAACGGGGAATGCACATACATTCAGGTATACTACCTAGAGCTCACTGCTCAAAGTAAGATGACCTAGAAGGCTCCAACCCTTAGGGAAGGTTCACTACCTTACAATAATGATCGGAGTACAATCCAGAATACATGAACTCCAAATATATCATCTGCTAATGCCTGGTGACACTTTCAGTTAAGCTCATTTGTCTACCCTGTAACAATCTCTACTCAATACAACATATTGAGGGATAAATTTTCTTATGCACACATAAACCACTCTCTGATAATGTAGACACAACATTGACACCCAAATTATATTGCTATACCACCTGTTTATACAAATCATCTACCTTGACTATAAGGTTGGCCAAACCCTCAACCCTTAATTACAAAATTATATCACACGATACATAAATCAACCACTAAACCAATGTAATGACATAGCATGGACCTAAATCAAATCTCCAAACATGCATCACCACCAGAAATCTCTCTAAGATCAACAGCAACACGTTACAACACCAAAATTACCACATAATAGAAGAATATCACTGGATCAGTAAAATAACTATTACCATGCTCAAGGATCAATGTGTACAATAAAAACAAATAGGACACGATTAGGAAAAACCAACAAGAACATTAGAACCATCCACAATAGCTTCACCAATGCCACTTATTCAAATCTTCATCAATCAACACACTAGTACTCAAGACCACTTTACATCAGCAATTCAGAGTAGAAAGATGGCTTACAGAGCACCAAATCATGAGCCATCTGAAATGGAGATACACATGAAAATCCAAAATATTCTCCCAAATCTGCAACCAAAAATATGATCATACTAGAGCTCACCAGATCAAATACCAGAATAATACAATACTAATCACAAAAGAATAGTCTTCATACCAAAATCTACAACTCAACCAAATCACCATATAGAATCATGAAATCAATCAAGAATGATATATATCTAGTTTATTTAGTATCCCAAATATATAAACCAACTATATCAACTCATTGCAATCATGGGAATACCAAACAACTCCCTGCAGCACCGAAAACATAGGAATATGTTGACATCAATGACAACAACATATCCTAGCAACAACAATATCCAACAATCTCCTCCTTTGGTATTGATAGAAACATATGAATGTGAAAAATAATCAATGCAAAGGAAATAGATCAACATCAGAAAACTCCCCCTTAGATCATGCACTTAAAACTTCAAGGATAAAGCATTTTTTCACATGCTTCTCTCTCCCTTTGACAACAATGCGAAAGATAGAATACAAATTATTCTTCTCTCCCTTATACAAGATAATCTCTCCAAAACTCATCCTCTATGAAGAGAAATCACTCCCTCTTAGGATAGGCTCACCACTCAATCTACTAATCATCTAAACCATTGACTACTTCGGTTGAGTAGCAGCACCAACTCATCAACCCAAATAAAGAGATAAGGCTTTGAAATCCACTGGATTGATGCAACTCCATGCATCTCGTTCTCATCAAGAGGGGCAGAGACCCCTAACTTATCTCTCAAATAAACAAATGTATCTAGAGTCAACGACTTAGTGAAAATATCTACAATCTGATCCTTTTTAGATACATATTCCAGTTTGACTTCCTCATCACTAACTTTCTCCCTCAAGAAATGATACTTTATTGATACATGCTTTGTTTTAGAATGTAGTACTAGATTCTTTGAAATATTGATAGCACTTGAATTGTCACAATATATAACAGTAGGCTCATCATACACAACTTTAATATCCTTCAACATCTACTTCCTCCAAACTACCTGAGTATAGTTATTAGCAGTTGTAATGTATTCAACTTCAGCAGTAGATAAAGATACAACATCTTCTTTCTTACTGGACCATGAAATCAACTTCTTTCCAAAAAAGAATGCTCCACCGGTAGTGCTCTTCTTCTCATCAACATCACCTACACCATCAGCATCAGTATAGGCACATAGTAGGAAATCATCATTCTTTGGATACCACAAACCATGGTCATGTTGGACATTGCTACTGCTAGGATATGTTGTTGTCATTGATGTCAACATATTCCTATGATTTATTGCTACGATGATTCTAGATTGGTGTATTGGGAACACGGTTTGGTTTATGGAGTATTTCTAGTGTTATTATATCTTTCTGTATTGGTTTCAGTGATTTGGGAAGCTTAATTGATCATATCATATGATCTGGTTAATGGTTTGGTTTTTCTGATCAGTGCTTTATAGAGTTGAGTATTTCCTCTGATATATTCCAGTGTGATTAGATCTTGAGCTGATATTTTGAGAGAATGTTTGGGATGTTCATGTGTATCTTCATTTTAGATGGTTCATGATTTTGTGCTCTGTAAGTTATCTTTCTTCATGACAGTTGCTGCTATTTGATTGTTTTTGAGGTTCAGATGTTGATAGATGAAGATTTGATAAGTTGTGTTGGTGCAACTATTACAGATGATTCTAACATTCTTGCTAGTGTTTCCTAATTATGTCCTAATTGTTTTGATGATCTACATTGATTGTTGTATGAGTTGTTGGTGATTTTGCTAAGCTAGTGATGTTCTTTGCATTATGTGGTATTCCTAGTGGTGTAGTTTGTTCCATTTTCCCTTCACCTTGGACATAGCAACCTTGACCCTCTTGTTGTTAGGGATCTCTCTGCATTCAAAATGATTATTCAAGGCCTCAATCCAATCCAAGACCTCATCTACATCCCATGCTTTACAAAAGATGGGAACATCATCCTTCCCACCTAAGGAGTTCCAGCTAACTGCATTCAGGGCTTCCACAAATGTTTTACAATTTGCAGGCAACTCCACTTCTTGCCTAGGGGTTCCTCCTTCTACTCCCCCTTCTTTCTCCTCATCTAAATCACATTCTCCTTTCTTCACTTTGTCCTTAGCCTTCTCCAACTCTTTTAATTTGTCTTAAAACATTTCCCCAAACATCTTCTTCAGTGCCTCTTGTAACATTGCCTTTCAAGGCATCATTTTAGCCTCTTCCTCACTCCCTAATGCTCACATACACCAAGACCACCTATCCCAAGTGATCTGAACTTGCTTTGATACCACTATGATGTAGAACCACAGGGAATCTAGGTAGGATTCCCAATCCCAAGACACTCACTCTACTTGTTCCAATTGATCAATCAACAAGAGACTTACCTCCACAAATCAACCTCACAATAGACTTACAACACCAATGGTGGACATCACTCAATGTTAGACAACATACCTCTCTCTATAGCTCTTACTCACTCTATACTATATGCACTCAAAAGATAAAACACCAAAAAGAAATCATAGACCCAAAACACCTTCATACCATGTCATTTCACATCCCTCCTGACATGTTTCATGCATTGGAAGTGGTCTACAAACTTCCTAATATCCTTGTAGCCCTAGTTTTGGGGGTTTTTGGGGAATAACTCACAAACTTCCCAAACCACTTGACAAAAAATTCCAGATTTTAGTACCCTTTTGGGCCCTCTATAACATATGATAGATTTAGGTGCAAGGCCTTTGGACCAGCTACACGGAATACTACCTATCCTAATTGGCCAAGAGCCCCAATTAGGCCTATTTTACAAAGCAACCCCTCTAGAATGGACTCACAAAAACTTCAAAACCGTTTGGACACTTAAAAAATGTGTCAAAACCAAGGATTCCACAAAAATATTGGGCCTACACTCATCTGGTTTCCCACAAACCAATTTACCCCTCTTCATTTGCTTGCCATTGTACAATGCCAAGCATTTCAGTGAACTTTCCTATCTCCTCCAATCATGAATACCTCTGTCAACCCTACCATGCTCTAATACACCTATTGGACCAACATCCCCTTGATTTTGAGGAATTGTCACTCTTGGGAATGTTAGGAACCAACCATGTCTTTTGAAACCCTCGGTAGGGTTTTCTCAAAACCTGGAACTAAAGAAAATCAATTCCCTAGCTCCAACATTCATTTCAACTCCTACAACCACTTGGATATGCTAGATATAAAATTGTTTCAATCCTCCAAACACATTATATACATTCACTAATCAGATACAATAATGAAACAAAGAGAATACATGGACCGAGACACAAGTTCATGCAACAAAGATGACTTCTCCTTTATCAAATCATCATCAATCATACAAGTTTGACCTCACAAGATTTTATATGCAGCATTCAACATCTCCTAACATCCACAACAAAAATTTGAATCATAGGACCATTGGAGACAAGCTAACCACAAAATTTGTTAAGTTGACAATAAAAGTTCTCATGACAATTTGACAACAATGTACAACTTTGCAATCTTGACCTTACAATCTACCAAGCCAACACAAAACCATTACATAGGAGTAAAATATGCTCACATAACACAAATGACATCTTTTAGGAATCATCTTGGTCCTTTTGAATAAGTGTGACCAAGGCTGACCCCCTAGATCTTATTACATGATTGGATAAACAAGATGGCTATAAAGCCCTACAAACATGATATTGTTCCATGACTATTATGTGTGGGCTTCTAGGATTCTCTCATCCTAGCTTGTCTGAGGTGGCCCTTTCTCCTATAGAGGTAGAGATTTGGTGGTTGGGAGCGGTCAAGTTTTTGCTTGTTGTGAGATAGTTACTAGGGCTGCTTATCCATATTCTTTCTTGTCCTATTGAGGTGGTGAGATGGTGTGAGAAGGCCTTCCAGGTGAGGCTACTGCTTGAGCTACTAGTTGAGGCTACCTGCAATTGATTTCTTGTGGGTCTTCATGGTAAGGTCAAGGCTTTTTCATCCTTACTTTCTAGACCATTTTTTGGTTCGAGGGAGCCTTCCAAAACCGTACTTGTGTATGTCTTGAAGGTTAGGGGTGTTGGCATTGTGTTGTCATTGATGTCAACTGGTATGGGATGACCACTAATAGTAGAGATGGTTGTGAAACACTGTTATGAAGGAGTACAAAATGTGATATCTTGGATATCACCTTGTGTTGCAGAACAGCGGTAAGGTAAGGAAGATAATCTTAGAAGTCACCAATACACAAGTTAATGCCTAGCTTGTGTGATGAGATAGATAGGCGTTTGAGCAGTTGTTTGTGATGAAGAGGCAGAATTTTATCTAAATCACATCAACATCGAAAAAGGAGAATGAACAGATCATAGGTATGCTGTGAGGTTGTAGTATAGCAAGACTCCCACCGAATGGAGATGCAATCATCATGAGAAGTAATGACTAGCCATGAATATGCTCACATCTGATCACATGTGCCTATTTGAAAAGATGCTACACAAACAGGGAAGTCACATAAGTGCACTGTAGGATGTAGAAGACAAGGTGTCACTCCATCGGTAAGTGGAGCTTATCTCCTATCATGAAAAGTGTGCATCATAGTTTGGTGAGATAAGGATGATGAGGTAAAGGCAAGTGCTCAAAGACTCTCACTGGATTCACTGGTGAAACAAAAAGAATGCCTAAATATGCATGAGATCAGAGTTATGCACTAGACCAAAAAAAAGGCATGGTGAGATGTCAGTACAGATGAAGTGTGATGGGTTTGTCATCTTGACAAATTGGTTGTGATATGGTCAAAGCTGATCAAAGAAAAGGCATAACTGAGCAGATGCAGATAGAGGATGAATGGCCTGACTAAAGAAGGAGTCTAGTGAAGGTTGATGACTTGTGTCATCAAGAGTTCTTACTAGTATGAATGCCCACTGGTAATATGGACAAGGTGCATATGTGGGAATGTGCATGGTTTGGATGGTCATGTCTGGTGACCTCTCAAGGTGTTCCACTAGTAGTTCAACAAGTGCAAACATGATGAGGTAACCCATATAGTGTGTTATATTGGCAGAGTTAGTAAACCGGCAAAAAGGAGGAACTGGTAGAATGTTTGGTCGGTGATCCTATCTAGACCAACATCAAAGAGTCAAGCTAGTAGATGGTCAACATGGATGCCACATGGAATCAAGGTGGTGAACCTGCATCGGATGAGGATGGAATGTACACCAATGGGGTAGGTGTAGAGTTGGTCAACTTTAAAGGAGATTGCGAAGCTTGAGGTGAAGTGGCAGAACTGCGCGACTCAAGATTAAATGGACAAGAGAGGATAAAATATACACTAATCAAGTAGATTGGAGTAGTCCAAGCAACCCATCATGCCATTAATGGTGATTGACCAAGAAGTATGTTGAAGAAGGAAGGTGTGTTTTAGAAAGTGCGTTAATAGCGGAGTTGTGCAGATGGATGTCAGAGTGATCATATTGAGCAAGATCTGATTGGAGTTGGTTCGCCTCGAGGATGGTGAGGAAACCCTAATCAACTGGATTTTGAATTGGCCTTTGGCAGGAAAACCTGGCTATAAATATGAAGTCCAAAGAGATTGTTTGTTATTGCTACATATAAGAGTATTGTGCTACTACGAAGTGTGATACTTTTGCAAGTAAGTTCAAATCAGCCAAAGTGCTCAGAGAGTATCTGATAAAAGAGGGAGAGTGAAGAGTAGAATCGTTACTGTCCATACCGACAAAGAAGAAGAGAGTGAAGCTCTAGAGAAGGAAGACATAGGATTGGTAAAGTGTTGTATCAATATAGAGTAGAGAGTAAGGTGGAGGTCCAGTAGAGGAGAAGTGGAAAAGGTGTACTGGTAGAGTATACTAGCAGTTAAGAACCTAAAGAGAGCAACAAAAGAGGGAGTCTGTGTAGTAGAGAAGGTATCTCATCGGCAGGGTAAGGTATATGAGAAGGTTGCAAGATTCACCTGTAACAAGATTGTTAATTTGGCATTTGATTTTCTTATTGTGAAAACTAAGTTGTAGCTCCATCCAGGGGTTAGTGCTCCTTGGGTAGATGCCCTAAAGGCAAGGGTTGTAGCCCATAAATCAGGTAGGGGTTGTATCTCCTTGGGTTGGTACCTTAAAGTCAGGGGTTAGTGCTCCTCGGGTTGGTGCCCTAAACTTTGTAACTGTGTTTTCATTATGAGGCTAGATTGGAGCAGTAGACTCCAACAACATTGCTCACCGAGGTTTTTCCCATCTTAGGTTTTCCTCGTTTATGCTAGTGTTATGTGATGTCCCTTTGTGTGATTGCATTTGTGTTGGTCTCCCCACTAACCAATAAGTCTACAATGTATTAGAAGGAATAACCAGTATGATCAGATAGGATAGCTAAAGGGAAAAATATTTGAGAACCACTGATTCACCCCCTCCCCCTCTTAGTGATGCATTGTGTCTAACAATTGGTATCAGAGCCTAGGTTCCCAGTCAGAGGAGCTTTCTCCAACTTGGGTAGATTCTGTCTTAAGGAGATAGTGGTTTGTTTAGTGTCAATCCCTCATCCAATGTTTGATGGATCAAACTATTCTATTTGGAGTTGCAGAATAAAAGTCTTCATGTCCTCCCTAGGTTATAATGTCTGGATGGCAGTTGTAAGTGGCCTTCCTAGGAATGTCAGTCCTCCCTCGGGATCTGAAGAAGAAAGATGGTGCTTATGCAATGAAGAAGACATGAAGGCAATATTCAGTGGGCTCACCAGTGATGTCTCCTCATAGGTGGATAAGTGTAAATCAGCAAAGAGTCTATTGGATAGACTAAGGAAGCTATATGGAAATGAACCCTACACCATTGAATTAGTTTATGAGAGTGAGAAGAATAGTGTAGCAGACACATGCATGGATGACAAAGGTAGATCAGATTGTTGCAGTAGTAATAATGATGAAGAAGGAACCCACCTCTTCATGGCTCAAGAATTAGATGATGAGGTGCACACATCTGGGAGTGATAAGACAAATAGTTCCTACTGATATGATGTGTTTGGTAGTGACATTGAAGAAGAAGAAGAAGACATGGAAAATAGATCTAGCCATCAAGATCTATTTGGGAGTGAAAGAGAAGAAGAGGATGAAGCAAAAGTTTATCTTGAAGGAGACTTTGTAAATTCACTTGAAGAACTTAGTAGAGTTAGAAGGGAATACAAGCTATTCAAGAATACTACCATAGTAGAGAAAAACTGGCTGACAAGATGCCTTGAAGAATCTAAGAAAAGGATCTCAGAGTTGAAGCCTCAGGTAGAAGACACCAAGGAATGTTGGTGTGAAGATCTAGCATCAAGGCTAGAAGTAGAAAAGGTAGAATATTTGTAGTTGGTTGGAGAAATGGAGGTTCTCCAAATGGACCTTGAGAAGTGTCAAGATGAGCTCAAGGTAAGAATCTAGTTTGATGGCAATAGTGATGCCTTGGACAAGATGTTGAAGAAGTGGAAACATGCCAAGGATACTGAAGGGTTAGGTAGTGGTGCTAGTGAATGCTTCACCAGCAAGAATGTCCCCCATAATGACATTTTGTTTGTCTCCTCAAATGGAGAAAAAAAAGGCCAAACCTTCACTGTGACAAATGCTCCCCAAAGAAAGGTTGATCTAAATATAACCAATGAGAACTTACAGACAAGAAAGAAGACCAGTGTTGTAAGAAGAAGGAGAAACAATGTAGATCCCAAAGGTAAAGGACAAAGAAATGTTACCACCCATAGGGAAAGGCAAGTGTGGGAGAAGAAGAGACCAAATGGAAGAGCTGGATAGAATGGACAACCAAGGATCCATTCTCAAAGAAATAGAAATGGAGATGTTAAACCGATAAGATCTCCCCATGAATGGTAGAATAGTTTTGTAAATAAAATGCCATCATTTACCGATTATTGCTTTGCATGCAATGCTTATGGCCATAGGGTAGAGGCATGTAGAAAGAGATCTAGAAAGAATAATATAGGATCTCATGGACATCAGGCATATGAACAAAATGTATCTGGGAGTAGATACATGCATGTCCCCTCTCCCAGTTATGCAAATGTTTGTCATAACTATAATAATTTTGGCCATAGAGAGTTTGAATGTAGGAAGAGGAACCTGTAGTTACATGGAGGCTGATACAATGGTTGTGCTCTACAAAAAGGTGGGTACAAATTATATGGAAGTCAAAGACCTGCAAGGAAACAAAGGAGAAATGTCCCTGCAGGAGCAAGAGGTCCACCGGTTTCGGTTGCTAGTCACAACATGACCAAGAGAAGATGTTCAAACCGGTATGTCAAGAGATTCTCCAATCATGAAGTTGGGATGGATGTTGTGTTCTACTATAGAACTCCTTCTGGCTATGATGCAAAGTTAGGAAATGGAAGGACCCATCAACAGAAGAAGGAAAGACCTACTCCCAAGACTAAAAATGGGAAGAAGAATGAGTTCAAGAAGGTATGGAGGAAGAAGACCATGGACTGGCACTATGCACTCATTGCATGGGTAATATCTCCCAAGGCCTAAAGGAGATGCAAGATCTTAGGGGGATTAGAAAATTGTAATTATCATTCACCCCCTCAGTGAAGTAGGCAACATGGAAGGACATGTTGTTGTTGGTATGAAGGATGAAAATGAAAATGAAAAGATAAGTGTGTGTAGAGGCTTCTCTAACTACACACTTACAGATGAATGCTAGATCATTGCTGCATGTGTTAATGAGTGGAGGTTGACAATTGGAATCAGATACATGATGACACAAAATATCAGGAGTCACAGGAAGGTGCTTGGGTAATGACAATGGACCAATATCAGGTGTTAACTAGTATGTGTAGGATGTTACCGACTTGTATAATAACAAGTACTTGAAGGTTATGTAAGACAATGAAGTTGGAAGTTCATTGTATTAGCCCCAGTAGCATGGAATGTAGAGTTATGTCTCAGATGGTATTGGAAAAGACCTGAATGATAAATGTTGGCCCCGTAGTTGATCATGTAGGCTTGCATGTTTTTTGGATAACCAATTTACTTTATGGCATCAAGATAACATTGTCTAGAATTATGTAGATCCAGGATCATGTCATAGGTTGTGGTGAAATAATGGAGATGAAAGATCATCAGATGATCTCATATGCATAGCTAAATGATATATGGTGAAGATTGGAGTCCCGATATTGTACCTTACCGAAGTTGAGGACCTAAGATGTATGACTCAGGGGGAGTTCAAGTGCTCATAATGGAGAGTTGTTTTTACTTGAACTTGTAAGGATACTGACTGCCCAAATTGCAGGAGATGGAAATTGCAGAGGTGTTGTAAGTAACCGATAGGTGAGTAGTATTTACTGACACATCAATAATTGGTATCAACCTTTCTACAAATTGAGTTCTTTATCAAATAGCATCGGACTTGCATGCCCAATTTGTGTTAGTTGGTGGTTAAGTTTGTTAGGTCCTGGAGACAACTGAGAGAGGGGGTGAATCAGTTGTCCAATAAATTCAACCAAAATTAACTTAACCAAAACTTAATGCTTAATACCGGTAAACCAAACTTTATGTCGGTAGATAGACTTAATAGTTAATTGTAGTACCAGTAAAGATTAATGCATGAAACAGAAAGACAATAACATCCAAAACACAACACAAATATTTGTACGTGGAAACCCTCTAAGGGGAAAAACCACTGTCGGAAGCCTTACCCACAACCAAATGATACTACTACAGATAATATGTGTGTACAATATGGATTCTGCACATGCAGAAAGGCCAATTGCCTAGAGCTCACTACTCAATAACAAAATGAGAGTCACACTGACTACAATTGGATGGTTAAATCCAATGATAATATACTGCACAAAATAGCATCTTCATATGCTAGATTCAGTACCGGTTTAGTTCTAATTGCCTTCACAAAATCCTTCCTTCAACCTTCAAATGATGTCTGCGTGTATAGCTCTGCTTATTTTTGCATATACCTTATTGCAATCCTTTTCGCATTCACACATTAATCTCACAAATGAGATCTTACATTTATACCCTAACCTAAAACCAATTGAATAGGTCAGCTCACTAAAATATATTACAATAAAATCAATTACAAATAAATCAATATCTGATGCATGATGTCGGCTCAATGCATTTAAAATAAAAATAAATCATCTCGATAATGTGACGTGTTGATCTGGAATAGATATGGCTGTCGGTGCTTATCCTAGACCTATTTGCCAGTAACAACAAATATGCAAACCCAAATAAACAATTAACCAAATCACCAAAACCAAGTGATTGAATAATGTCTTCAACATAACCAAGTAGTCTCCAAGTCATTCCAAGTGCTGGTGAACAATATAATCTACCAGTGAGCCAAATACCAGTGACTGTCCATAAGTCTCTAACTTGCCGATGAACATAACAAAAATATCCAAGTGTTGATAAGTGTTGTCAAGCATTGACATGTGTTGACATCAATGACAAAACCATATCAACATATCCAAAATGCCAACAAAGTTCCCCATCTCAAGTGTTGTGACTTGAGAAGATGTAACAACTGGTGACAAGATACCAAGTGGTATCAAAGGAGGAGTTGCATCCAATGAAGACAAAGGGGGAGAAAAGTATTATGTTAGTGACCAATACATACAAATAGAAATAACATCCTGATAGTACCCTTTGCCATTGTTGTCAAAGGCGGAGAAGGATTATGTAGTATATCACATACTACATGTGTGTAAATCCATGAATCACAGTAAGGGAGATAAAGACTATGTAGTATGTTGGATACTAAATGTGTTGACTTCAATGTCAAAGGGAGAGATTGTTGGCATTGTGTTGTCATTGATGTCAACTGGTATGGGATGACCACCGGTAGTAGAGATGGTTGTGCAACACTATTGTGAAGGAGTATAGGATGTGATATCTTGGATATCACCTTGTGTTGCAGAACATTGGTAAGGTGAGGAAGATGACCTTAGAAGTCACCAGTGCACAAGTTAATGACTAGCTTGTGTGATGAGATAAAGAGGTGTTTGAGTGGTTGTTTATGATGAAGAGGCAAAATGTTATCTGAATCACATCAACATTGAAAGAGGAGAATAAATAGATCACAGGTATGCTGTGAGGTTGCAGTATAGGAGGACTCCCACTAGATGAAGATGAAGTCATCATGAGAAGAAATGACTGACAGTGAATGTGCTCATATTAGATCACATGTGCCTATTTGAAGAGATGTTGCAAAAATAGGGAAGTCACATAAGTGCACTACAGGATGCAGAAGACAAGGTGTCACTCCATCAGTAAGTGGAGCTTATCTCCTATCATGCAAAGTGTGCATCATTGTTTGGTGAGATAAGGAAGATGGGGTAAAGGAAAGTTCTCAAAGGATCTCACCGAATCCATTGGTGCAACAAAAGGAATGCCTCAATGTGCATGAGATCAGAGTTATGCACTAGACCAAAAGAGAAGGCATGGTGAGATGTCGGTATAGATGAAGTGTGATGGGTTTGTCATCTTGACAATCCAGTTGTGATATAGTTAGTGCTGATCAAGGTAAAGGGATAACTGAGAAGATGCAGATAGAGGATGAATGACCTGACTAAAGAAGGAGTCTGGTGAAGGTTGATAACTTGTGTCATCAAGAGGTCTTACTAGTATGAATGCCCACTGGTAATATGGACAAGGTGCAGATGAAGAAGACTTCCCACTTTGTGGGAATGTGCATGATTTGGATGGTCATGCCAGGTGACCGGTCAAGGTGTTCCACTGACAGTTTAGCAAGTGCAGACATGATGAGGTAATTGGTATAGTGTGTGATACTGGCAGGGTTAGTAAACCGGAAGAACGAAGGAACCGGTAGAATGTTTGGTCGTTGATCCTATCTAGACTGACATTAAAGAGTGAAGCTAGAAGATGGTCGACATGGATGCCACATGGAATCAAGGTGGAAAACTTGCATCAGATGAAGATGGAATGTACACCAATGGGGTAGGTGTAGAGCTGGTTGACTTCAAAGGAGACTGCAAAGGTCAAGGTGAAGTGGCAAAAGTACGTAGCTCCAGATTAAATGAACAAGAGAGGATCAAGGATAGACTGATCAAGAAGATTGGAGTAGTTGAAGCAACCCATCATGCCATTAATGGTGATTGACCAAAAAGTGTGTCGATGGATCGTTTGTAGGTTGTTGAAGAAGGAAGGCATGTTTTAGAAGGTGCATTAATAGTGGAGTTGTGCAGATGGATGTTAGAGTGATTAGATCAAGAAAGACCTGCTTGGATTCAGTTCACCTTGAGGATGGTGAGGAAACCCTAAACACCTAGATTTTGAATTGGGCTTTGGCGGGAAAACCTGGCTATAAGTATGAAGGTCAAAGAGATTGTTTGTTGTTTCTACATAGAAGAGTAATGTGCTACTGTGAAGTGTGATAATTCTGCAAGTAAGTGCAAATAAGCCAAAGTGCTCAGAGAGTATCTGAGAAAAGAGGGAGAGTGAAGAGAAAAACTGATAGTGTCCATACCGGCAAAGCAGAAGAGAGTGAAGCTGTAGAGAAGGAAGACATAGGACCGATAAAGTGTTGTACCGGCAAAGTGAAAAGAGTAAGGTGGAGGTCCAACAAAGGAGGAGAAGTAGAAGAGGTGTACTGATAGAGTATATGTAATGCCCCGCCAGGAAACCCCGAAGGGATTAAGCCAAAACACAAGAATAAAGTGCAATAAATTTTTTTTTTTTTTAAACTACACCACAATAAGATACAACAAGATATCAAAGATTCAGATTACATAGCGAAAGACTTCAACTAACACCTACAGAGTTTCCCAACGAGATTACTTAAATTTCACAATTCACTTAACTCACACAATTAATCCAATAAGCTGATTATTTTAATAACGAGATAATTCTTAATCAGGATAATCTCTTTCAAAAGATGGAAATATAAATCACAAGCAAGGACTCATCCATAAGATCTATTCATAATCTTCATTCAAGCTTTTCATAAAACTACAAGCCATACATCTAATATTCTAACACACTAGAATTTCATCATAAACATAAGAGATCTTTTTCAAGCATACTTAATTTCCTTAACAACAACTGAATATATTCTATTGCTCTAAGTTACATTCTTTCATATTCCAACTTATTGCATTTCAAAAGATGATTGCATACTAGCATCTACGATAAATCTCATCTAAACCACTTATTCATTGATCAAAAAGGCATTCAAGATAGGACTGCAGAAAAGCATTCAAAGTTAATTCCATTTATCCACTTAACCATTTTAAACATAAGCTAATCATACATGATAAAGCTGAATAAGGGAAACATAAGAGAATACATCACATAACACCATAATGATCTCGGAGTTCACCCCTAAAGGGCTACATCTCTGGGTCTGCTCAACTGCAAGACCCCTCTAATAATTAATAAAGTTAAGAATACAAGAGGTTACACCATTACAATCCGGCCATGAAGGCGAAATATAAACAATATACAAATGACCGCACCGGTCAATCAATACATAAATGATCCCTGAGAAGAACAGGATCCAGCTGAACATAATCAAAGCTAAAACAAAGGTCCAGAAGAGCATCCATAAAACTGAGTCATCATGACCCAAGGTCTAATATGAAACTGACACTCACAAAGGCAGAGACAAAGGGACGACCCACAAAGGTACTCTTAACAGGACAAAACGACAACACACTAGCGAACGTAGGGACAAGTGTCATCACACAACCTGGTATGGATACCATGGCAAGTCTTCATAGGTCCCGGCCCCATACACTGGGTCACCCTGGCAACCTAATCCGAGCTTCTGGCCCATCCAAGCCTCATGTGGACCCGCACATCCTCTCGTGAAGACAAGGATGGTGGTTTGCCATTTCAGGCCTTCTCATAGCATGTCGAGTCTATGATAGCACTCGTCCCATGTGTGAGGCATAATTATCTTACTTAGAGATTACATTCTAATCTACTTAGGTTATCACTTATTAGACTCACTTTCGACGGGTTTCCCAACAGCCACTTTCCCATACGACACTAGACCAAACTCAGACGAACTCAAAAACCAAGGAATAGGCATGGTCAGACGAACGGAGTTCAAGAAGGGAAAAACAAACATCAGGTCAAACACGACTCATAGATGCACACTTACTAACGGTACTCTAACTAGAGACCTGACCAACAACGGTCAACCACAAATCATCATTCGACTCACACAAAGAGGATATGACCAAATACGACACTACCACAATACAACAGTCAACTCGGAATAGAGGACTGAAACAAGTACCCCAAATCATTCCATATGACAGGGTACTATCAAAACAAGCACGACTTGCCATTTCATAATTAAAAGCGAATACAAAAATTAAACTCGCATAGGCAATAAACAGAAAAGGCAAAATTCAATAGATGCAGTCTTTCTGAATTGATCTAATCATTAAAAGTCGATCAAGTTTTCTACAAGATCTAAATCAGATTACAGTTATCTTCCTCATCTAGGAATAGGTTGTTCTTGGTTTTCTAACTCTCTAAGGTTCAAAGCATCGAACAAACATGTTAAGCCATAATGAGTTTTTAAACCAAATTCATATTAATAAAACTCAGACAACCGTTAATCAAATAAATAAGATATCTAATCTCCAATCAAAATGTCATTGACATATTGGTTCAAAACCAACCTCTACAGTTTCATATTTTCAAGTCTAGATGCATTATACGGATCACGGAAATATAAATGTAGAAAGAAAATCTAAATGGAGATAATCATTTCCAAAGCATATCGTTTCAGTTTCTAATGATCAATGGTTAAATATTCATCTCGGACCCTTCCAGATGACTTATACCCTTAAAATCTTCAAACAATATATATATAGGCAATAAGTACGTTTAAACTCAAAAAGATTTTTCCAATATAACAATATTTGATCTACTCAAAGTATTCACAATTTGATATTAAATCTTGCATAAGAATCTACTAAAAAAAAAATTCATCAGCATATAAATATATTTATGCCGCATTACCCGTAATTAAAGCTTAATTAACAACTTCCATTAATTAATATCTAAATATAATATATATTTTTTTTTGAATTAAAAAAAAAATACATATAAAAAAAACATTCTTTATTAAAAACTTACAAGAAACAATAATATAATAATAAGGGGGGCGGCGGAGGCCGGGCCCACCTCCCAAGCGGGGGTTGGGCGAGCCAAACCCCAGCCGCAGGCGGATCCACGCGGCGGTGCCATTGTGGTGCCCGCAGGTCCGCGGCGCCTTGCGGCCACCGCGGCCCCTGCGGCCACCGTAGTGTGCCGCGGCCAGAGTTTTCAACACCAGCGAGGGGGGGAAAATAGGGGGAACGAGCAGGGGAGAGGGGAGGAGGAGCGGGTGGAGCTCTGCTCCCCGCCCTCCAACCCCAAACCAAACCAAGGGTTTTGAAAACAAAACGCCCAGCTCAGTTTTTAATATTTTTTTTTAAAAAACGCAGTTCGAAATAAGCTAAAAACGCCATACCCAAAATGATTTTATAAATTTCGATTCACAGTATGGCAGGCTCAAAAGAAATATGTTTGGATATTCACCTCTCCAGCACAAATGGGTTTCAACACCCAAGTAGATTGAGGAATAACAAGACTCCAATTAAATTCATTTTTATTAAACAAAGAGAAAACCAGACATGGCAAGATAATCCATTTTAACACAATGATATAGCCATGAATTTTCTTGAAGAACACAAGCTAAAAGCATGGATTTAAACCCACAAATCCAAATTTACATCTGATAACAATATTTTAAAAGATTGGATTTTGCCAACAATGAATTTCACCCAACAGACCATTTCAAAACAACAAGGAAGAATAGTTAAGGTAAATCCTACCTCCATACGCATTCCTGGAATAGCTGAAGGAGAGCCCAATCCTGCCAGATCCAGAAGAACTCTTTTCCTCCCCAAAACCCCCAATATTATCCAAAATTATTTTCCAACCAAAAATTCTCCAAAAATGTCCATTCCCCAAAATTTCCCCAAATTTTGGGTTATATGGAAGAGTTGACCAAAATTTCATTTTTGGAATTAAAATTTTTATTTAAAAATAATTCTCCAAATTAATTCTTTTCTAACTATAGCAACAAATTAACTTGCTTTTCAAATCAAAAATCGATTTCCTCATTTACTACAATTTAACCTTTCTAATTCAGAAGTCAACAGAATACAATTAAGTCTATTGCAATTAAATACAAAACTTTTTTTTTTTTTTTTTCAATAGCATATCTAAAATGCATTTAATATTCAAAATTAGTCATTTAATCGAACTTACTCCCAATTTAAAACGAGCAATCCAATATCAACGAAAATCGCATAACGAAATCCCGATTAATCTAGTCCATTAATCTCTAATGCACAAATACATATTTAATCAAAATAATTACTAAGGACTAATTAATCAATTTAACCATTCACACCAAGCATGCAAAACGAGAAGGTCAACCAAACAGATGACTCGCAAACCCAAACAAAAAGGGATAACCGACAATGACTGGCGATGCTCACTTGAGCACGACGAAGGTCAACTAGGGTCTTATGACCACCTAATCCAACTCTAAGGGTTAAAGAGGTACACTCAAACCTGCAAATCCAGGTGAAGACGAACCTCGCACTCATGCGGCGTTGTACCTGAAATATCCTGCAACCAAGAGTCATACATGCATACATATATAAAATTTAATGAAAGTGTTAGCCCAATATTAATACCACGAAATAGGAACGCCGAATAACTTGCATACAACTAGTGTGAAAACCACATCAACAACTATGCGTTAAATCAACATCTGACTATAACATTATATTAAGATAAACTAACCAAGATTAAACCAAGATTAGAGATTGATTAGGGTAGGGGTACTACAGTATACCAATAGTTAAGTAGATAAAAAGAGCATCAAAAGAGGGAGTCCGTGTAGC
This sequence comes from Cryptomeria japonica, assembly GCF_030272615.1. Taxonomy (NCBI): domain Eukaryota; kingdom Viridiplantae; phylum Streptophyta; class Pinopsida; order Cupressales; family Cupressaceae; genus Cryptomeria; species Cryptomeria japonica. The sequence goes on along the minus strand of NC_081413.1, from coordinate 90,501,745 downwards.
AGAGAAGGTATCTCATCGATAGGGTATGTTATATGAGAAGGTTTCAAGATTCACTTATAACAAGATTGTTAATTTGGCATTTGATGTTCTTATTGTGAAAACTGACTTGTATCTCGGTATAGAGGTTGGTGCTTCTTGGGTAGATGCCCTAAAGGAAAGGGTTGTAGCTCCTTTGAGTTGTAGCCCATAAATCAGGTAGGGGTTGTAGCTCCTTGATTTGGTGCCCTAAAGTCAGGGGTTGTAGCTCCTTGGGTTGGTGGCCTAAAGTTAGGGGTTGGTGCTCCTTGGGTTGGTGCCCTAAACTTTGTAACTATGTTTTCATTGTGAGGCTGGATTGGAGCAGTAGACTCCAGTAACATTTCTCACCGAGGTTTTTCCCATCATGGGTTTTCCTCATATGTGCTAGTGTTATGTGATGTCCCTTGTGTGATTGTATTTGTGTTGGTCTCCCCACTAACCAGTAAGTCTACAATGTGTTAGAAGGAATAACCGACGTGATCACATAAGATAGCTAAAGGGGAAAAGATTTGAGAACCACTGATTCACCCCCTCCCCCTCTCAATGGTGCATTGTGTCTAAAAAGGGGAGCCTTTCAAAAACCCCATGTGTGATTTTAGGTTTTTTTCTTTTTCATGTGTGTTGGTCATGGGAACCTTATTTTTCCCACAGGCAAGCTAGATGCTAGTAATTTTAAAGTGCCTAGTTTGGCCAGTTGTGGTTTTTGGTTAGGGGTTAGTTGTTCTATTTGCAGGATGAAAACTTTGTTAGAGGTTAAGGGAGCTTGGGAAAACTCTTGTTTGTTAGTTTTGGGAGCTAGTTTAAAACCCATGATGAAGCTTAGGGGAGCATTGCAAAACCCCATTAGTCCAGATTGTGAGTATATGTTGATTTATTGTAATCTGGTGTTGTTGAAGGTGATGGGTGTCTAGATACACCCACAGAAAAATCTATAGGTTAAGGGAGCCTTGTAAAACCCTTGTTATGTGTTAGGGGTGATTTTATGTCCTGTTTGTGGTTTAATTGTTGGTATGTTGACGTTCTTTTCTTTTGGCAGTGTTGTATTGTGTGTTCTAGATCTTGGTAAAATATGAGGGTTTCGGGTCCATTCAAAACCTGTGGGGTTTCGCGTCCCCTCAAAACCTGTTGTATAGGGTTTCTGGTCCCCTCAAAACCTATTTACCCTTAATCAAAAACAACAAAATTAGAAAGAGAAATTCATAAAATAAATAGTGACCAAATTGGCAGAGGGCAATAGAGTTGAAGTTTGTCAAAAATCTATAAAGGTAGGGTTCTATATGGATATGGCATGGTATCATATAGTGCAAATGTAAAAAAAATATTATTTTTTAAAGATCAATTTTGATGAAACAAAATTTTAGTTTTTATTTCTTAGACCTTTCAAACTAAATGGTTATGCTCATTTAGCTCCATGACACTTTATTAATAGGGCTAAGCACTCAAGTCATTTTCATTTCTAAAAAGACATACAATTATAGCTCTAGTACCATATTGGAGAAGCCAATTTATACAAGAAACATCAAGATAGCCTTCTAGAAGTGAACAATGAAAGCACAATAGTACATCTATCCTATGAAATGAGAAAATATTAAATTTAAAATGAGAGTCTTGCATAGAAAAGAAAGGAGGATTTAAGAAGGTATAATGGAATGACTAACTACACGTTGAAATGTGCAACACATGTTTTCTCATATGACAATTGTGAGAGCATGTGTAAATGTACATGAGTATATGTGTCTCAAGAGGTAAGTATATGTGTCTCAACCACATGAATATTTTCAAGGGAGCTTAGCTCCTACTCTCAAATTTTCCATAGTTTTCTAAATCCCTTAATAAAAAGTTCCACTCCTACTCTCATGTGATTTCCTATAATATTTTGAAAACACTTTCTATAGAGTTTCACTCAATTACTTCCACATGTTTTCTTATATATTTTTCAAGTCCCTTTTAAATAGATTCAATTCTACTCTAAATGTCTTATCTACATAGTTCCACGAAGGTACTTCCCCATCCATTTCTAATCTCAATGTCTTATCTAAATAATTCCATTCAAATACTTCCATGTGCTTTCCTATATTTTTTTAAAACCCTTCCCTATTCCACTCCCGCTTCCCCATACTATCTATATTTATTTAGAATCTTATTCAACTCTACTCCCAATACCTTATCTCCATAACTTCACTCCTACATTCACGTATTTTCCTAAAAAAATACTTTTTCTTTTTTAAAGAAATTTATTCCTACTCCCAATACCCTTTATATATAGTTTCCCTCATACCTCAACATGCTAGCACTTTCTAGAAAGACTCCCACCTACTTCCCCAGCCCTCCCCACTTTTCTTTTATATTTTAAAAGCTTTTTAAATAATTTACATGTTCCCACACTGAGGAAAAACGGTAAGGTCATGGCGCATGATATGATTTTGTCTCCACCAACTCTATTCTTAAAATTCTGCTTCGCTAGGGTTTTTTAATATTTTTCCCAAAAACACTGCCCCATTTTTCTCATCACGACAAATTTGTGCAGAATCTTAAGGTAAGTCACTTGCCAAGGTTTTCAGTGATCTTTTTTTCTCTGACTGGCCAGATTCCTTTTTGCGGTCTCTATTTCGCTCAAAGGAAGTTCTACAGTCATCTGTCAAATGAAAGAATTGGATCTATGATTTTAACAATGGCTATGGTTTTAATTTTTGGTTTATTCAAAAAGATTTTTGACACTTGAATGGAAGCATTTTTTATTCCGTTTATATTATTGAAGATTTATTGATTATTATTTTTTACCTTGAATGTATTGTATTTGACGTTTTGGTAGTGAAAGAGTTAAAATTTGAATCATTTATTCAATCTATCTATTTTCAAGTCCAGCTACTTAAAGTTTATACTCAAAGAGCAAACTAGATTGAAGAAGTTGCATTAGAGGATGATGAGGATATCATGGCTTGGCAGCCTCCTCTTCTTGGAGTTGGTAATTCCCAATCTCATTTATCTGTCCCCTCCACTCTATATCAGATTTTCTCTGAGCAAATTGTTGCTTCTCCCACACCTATGGCTCCCCCTTAGATTCCAGTTTTAGAGGAAATCCTTTTTGAGTCCTTTTAGTGATTAACATGAAGATAATGTAGACCTAATCTACAAGGAATCCAACATTTGTCTTAATAATTGTTTTGAAACATATATAAAATAATTCTATATAATAATTTCAATTAGTACAATCTTTAACATAGTTTTTTACAAAACCGAATTTTCTTACTTATGGACACAAAATCACACTCAAATTCTACAACGGAATAATAAGTAGTAATTATGAGGTATCTAGTTTCTAAATTGGCAATTCACAAAATAAATAAATACTTTAACATTTGTGTACAATACTTCTTCCATTTCCTTTGTAACCTAAAGCGAAAGAGGGGGAGAATCATCAAGGTGATATCCACCCTAGTACAAAGCATCAAGCTTCTTTGTGCTACTCCACTGGAGAAGCCTAACCCATCACAAATGATCTAGTAAGATGTGGCCACATGCATGATGGAATCTAATTCACTATGTTAATCATGCTATCAAGCGATCATAACTATATGCCCATTGATGAAAATATGGTGAGAGAATGCAAATCAGCCAAATTAACAAAATTATGCATATAAATCAATGAAAATAAATTGTTCTAGACATAGAATGTGTGGTTCATCTCACTATGACATCTTGACGTATTATAATATGGATAATGAATTTTCTAGTAGACAAGCCCTTACCAACATTGGATAATATAATATATCCCAATGCAAAAATACTTACTAAGTATTCTACCAAGAAAACAATTCTATTTATATAACTAATTCTCTTATCCACTTAATACTACTCCATATAAGAGATGAAGGGTTTAACCTTCTCAATTTCAATCTATTAAAAACTATAACCCTCTTTAATTTGGTGGAGGGATGATATTTAATTAATAAATTCTCTTAATTCCATGATAGTATTCATATGCCTATTGATAATAAAAATGTTAATCTGGTGATTTTAATGGAACAGTATAGCATTTAAATAATCATAACTTTCAGTGCCTCAAGCCAAAACCAAAAGTTCAATATGTTATAGAAAGGTAGGAAGATGAAGAACCAAACCTCCAAATTGTTTTCTCAATAATCTTAACCTAAGAGCAGTTTTGTCTACAATACAACTCACTTATTTTTCATCCAAAACAATAGTTCGATATAAGAAGTAAAAACAATCATAAATATGTTTACATGCACTTAAGTTTGTATCAATCCTAGAGGATGAGCTATTTGAATAGGAACCTATCATAAAATCACATGTCACTTAAAGTCTCCATTAATAAACCATAAAATGTAGATCATACTTCAAACATCAAGAGCACATATTATATTAAATGTCACTTTATTTAAAATTGCAATGCAACTATCATGAACTAGAACCTCTTCTAAATTATAAATGTCTAGGGAATCCAATTTTCTCATATTTAAATTTTATTTGGATCCCTCAATCCCATGTTATACCTCCTACTTTTTCTACTGAATAAAGCTCATAATTTGATACTACATTTATAGTTCTTGACCAAACAAAAAATCAAGCACGTCTCTAATTGAGGACCTGATTTTATTATTAATTTCAATTGACTACTACAAATCCAGAATGAGAACTAATGAAAATGAAATAATAACTTTGTACTTCTTTGTTTCACATGAGGTCAAAATATGAGAGTTTATAATTCTACAATATACAAAAGAGAAAAACTTGAAGATTGTTCCATTTTCCCATTAGGTATACTATTGGAAATGTGCCTCTAATTCACTTGACCTTTGTTCATATTGATCGGGTTAACTCTGGCTGATGAAACAATGTGAAGAAAATCTGTGAGCTCTATCGGTATAACCTTTGTCGATGAAATCGACATATCGAAGTAGGTATCGGTCATCGAGAGTGGTCTCAGTCTACTATACTGATACCCGATGAGTCTGTCTTCCTATGTCTTGAAGTGTAATGGAGCTCAGAGAAGCAGGTTTGAAGTCATCCCGATGACCCGATGAAGTCATCTTCGGTCATTGGGGTAGCATCGGCTATCAGGTGGACCTATTCGGCATTACGCTGATACTCGATGGACTTGCCTTAGGTTGACATTGGCTATCGAGAGGAATAGGATGGAAGCTACACCGAGTCTTGATGGATCCTCCTTGGGTCATCAGAGTACTATCGGCTATCAGAGGAGTCTGTGAGAAGCTACGCCGATATCCGATGGATTCGCCTTCGGCGATCGGGTCTATCATCGGCCATCGGAGATGTAGTTTTGGAGGTACGCCGATAGCCGATGGAGTTGACTTCCCCAACCCTTTTTATCTAATTTCACTCAAACTCCCCACTTTTCTTTTATATTTTAAAAGCTTTTTAAATAATTTACATGTTCCCACACTGAGGAAAAAGGGTAAGGTCATGGCGCATGATATGATTTTGTCTCCACCAACTCCCTTCTTAAAATTTTGCTTCGCTAGGGTTTTTTAATATTTTTCCCAAAGGCACTGCCCCATTTTTTTCATCACGACAAATTTGTGTAGAATGTTTTCAGTGATCTTTTTTTCTCTGACTAGCCAGATTGCTTTTTGCAGTGCTCTATTTTGCTCAAAAGTAGTTCTAGAGTCATTTGTCAAATGAAAGAACTGGATCTATGATTTTAACAATGACTATGGTTTTAATTTTTAGTTTATTTTGATTTAGGATTTGGGGCCTCTTTGTTTGTTCTTTTATTAGAGAAGTTCAAATAGATTTTTGACACTTGAATGAAAGCATTTTTTACTCGTTCATATTATTGAAGATTTATTGATTATTTTTTTTTCTTGAATGTATTGTATTTAACGTTTTGGTAGTGAAAGAGTTAAAATTTGGATCGTCTATTCAATCTATCTATTTTCAAGTCTAGTTACTCAAAGTTTATACTCAAAAAGAAAATAAGATTGAAGAAGTTGCGTTAGAGGATGATGAGGATATCATGCCTTGGAAGCCTCCTCTTCTTGGAGCCGGTAATTCCCAATCTCATTTATTTGTCCCCTCCACTCTATATCAGATTTTCTCTAAGCAAATTGTTGCTTCTCCCCCACCTATGGCTCCCCCTTAGATTCCAATTCTAGAGGAAATCCTTTTTGAGTCCTTTTAGTGATTAACATGAAGATAATGTAGACCTATTCTACAAGGAATCCAACATTTGTCTTAATAATTGTTTTGAAACATATATAAAATGATTCTATATATTAATTTCAATTAGTTCAATCTTTAACATAGTTTTTTACAAAATTGAATTTTCTTACTTATGGATACAAAATCACACTTAAATTCTACAAGGAAATAATAAGTAGTAATTATGAGGTATCTAGTTTCTAAAGTGGAAATTCACAAGATAAAAATATACTTTAACATTTGCATACAAATACTTCTTCCATTTCCTTTGTAACCTAAAGAGGGAGAGAATCGTCAAGGTGATATCCACCCTAGTACAAAGCATCAAGCTTCTTTGTGCTACTCCACTGGAGGAGCCTAACCCATCACAAATGATCTAGTAAGATGTGGTAGCTGGCATTTTCAATAGAAGGAGATTGTTGATAATATTCATTAAGGATATTGAGAAGGTTGTTGAAGATTATTTGCTATAACTGAAAAAGGATGATAACTATCTTTATAACATTATTTTGTCATTGATGTCAAGAAATTGATTTTCTGATTCAGTATGATGTTGCCATATCTTGAGAAGATTGATTTGAAGAGAATTAAGATGTCGGTAAAAGACACAGAAAGAATGTGATGAATAAGGGGAGAAATAAGATATTCAATGGGCAACTATTACTGAGTTAGACAATGATGAGATCATGATGTTTAGATTGTTTTGATATCCTACATATGTTGTTGATTGTAAGCTTAATACTATACTATGTCACCAAGCAAGGAACCTAGTCGGTAAACCCTAAGGTTATCGATATCGGTTAATGAAGGCGGAATGTCTACTGAGTAAAGTTTAGTATTTACCGAGTTGCAACCAAGTTATGACAAAATGCATTGGATGGATAAAGCATTATTTAATGAAGGACAATAATTAGGTGGAGATGTATAAATGATTAGTATGCCCTACATGAAGTTTGTTAAGAATCTATGGCAATAGAAGAATGGCAGGAAGATCTACAGCGCAGATTGAACCGCAATAACCTTGTGCAAGTTCCACGAAATGAATGCAAGTCCCAAGGTGAGGTAAAACAGTTTTAGATCAAAGGATACATTAAACCTGGTCAAGATTGAAGATCTGATGGCTAAGATTGATCATGGAAAATGTGATCAAGGAGATTAAGCGGTTAGTAATTGTTTATAAATAAGAAATTGTTGATAAACAATGGATGCGAGCAAGTGTAAGCATAGGGATGCTACATAGTGATTACCGAGCACAAAAGCTTGAAGACCTATTTGAATAATAGAGTAAGGAGCCCAACAGAGGGACAAAATAAGTCCTTTGACAAGATTGTTTTGAGAAAATAAGAATCTGCTTTAGCATTTTAGATGTGAAGTTGCAGATATATTTTTATTATTGTTATTTTGTAAGTGACAGAAAATCTCTTAACCGAGTGGAATTAACAGTCTTATTTGTAAACCCTCTAGCAAGTTAAAATTCTAAATGAGTGTTTGAAATCCTTTGACAAGGTCACTTCTAACAAAGTGAAGATCCTAACAGATCTGAGGGAAATCCCTTAACTGGGTCACATCTAGCAATGTGTTTGTAATCTTTAACAGGATTTGCTTTTAACCGAGCATACTCTAGAAGAGTATATTTCTTAGTGGGTCTGAAATCCCATAGTGGTTTTTCCCTATTTTGGTTTCCACGTTAAATCTGGTGTTATATGTGTTATGATGATTATGTGTTTATGAGTTAGCATGTTTAGCAGTTTTTGGTTATATTGCTGAAGTATAAGTTACCGAGGTTGAATCTGTTGATTTTATTGAAGATTAAGTTTGTATGATTGACCGCCCCTCTCATCTTGTTAGCTATTGGCATCAGTAATTTACATTTAGTATCAGAACTTACAATTGGTATCAGAGCTTTGGACTCTGGAAGAAAAGTTTAAAGGTACTTGAGGCAAAGATCTGAAGATGTATAAAAGGGATGCACCGAAGATGAACAAGTCAAGTTTCTCCACATGGGAGAAAAGGGTGAAGCTGCATTTATCAGGAATTGGAGAATATTCAACATATTATTTGGAGAATGATTACATACCACCAAGAATGAACTCGATGACCTTGGAAGAGATAAAGGAAAAGCAAGAACACATTCAAGCTATGATTGAAATAACATCAGCATTGACCGACTTAGAGTTTAATGATCTAGAAGGCTGTAATGATGCAAAAGCAATGTGGACTAAGCTCATATCTATGTATGGCGGTGATGAACATGTCCAAAGAGAAAAAGTAGATAGTCTAAGAGGACAACTTGAATCCATGAAAATGAATGAAGGCGAGAACATAACCCAATACAGTACAAGGCTAAAGGAGATTTTCAATCAAATTAAAGGAGCAGGAGGAACTATTGAAGAAAAGGATGTAACAAGTAAGTTGTTGAGAACCCTTCTACCTGCTTATGCTATTCGAGTCTCTACAATCAATGAATTGAGGTCTCTACCTAACATGCTAGTTTCTTTGGATGCTACTATTGGTAAGCTACATGCATTTGAGTTAAGTAATTTTGATAACAGTGGGTCTTCGGTAAATAAAGTAGAATCTGCATTCAATTCTTTTCATATTGGTGAATCTGATGATTATAATGATAGAATGAGTAAGTACTCTAATGGGAATCACAGTAGAGCAAGTGAAAGATTTCGTAAGAGCATGGAAGAAGTGCACAAACTGTATGAGGAAATCAAGAAGCAAAAAGAGTTTGAAGCATTATTAGCCAGAAGGTTACCGAGAGGAAAAGGTAAGTATAAAGGAAAGCTACCTTTAAAATGTTTCAATTATGATAAAATAGGACATATGGCTTCTAACTGTCTTGACAAAGAATCTAATGAAAAGAGAGAATACCGAGATAACAGGCAGAAAGACAACCAATAAAGAGGACATTGAGACTTCAGAAGGAGAGACAGAAAGACATGCCTAATAGCTGATGAGGAATCCAACGACGATAACTCTGATGAAACTGATACTGAGGAAGTTGTTTATTTGGCTATTAAAGATGGATCTGATGAAGAAAGGTATGAAGAAAAAGCCCTAATATCTCACATAAATAATAATAATTCTTGGATCATAGACAGTGGATGCTCACATCACATGACATGTGACAAACACAAGTTTGTTAAATTAGAAGACTATGATGGAGGCTATGTAAGATTTGGGAATGATGCACCATGTCTGGTGAAAGGTAAAGGATCTATAACACTTCTTGACAATAAAAAATGTGATGATGTATACTGGGTTGAAGGATTGAGATACAATTTGTTGAGTGTAGCACAGCTAAACAATATAGGATACCGAATAGAATTTTTGAAAGGAATTGTCAAAGTTCTTGACAAGCATGGAAAGTTAGCTGCTACCGAGACACAAAAAAAAGGAAATACATTTCATCTTGACTCAACTCGAAACAAGTGTCTTTATGCTAAGATAGATGATACCTGGTTATGGCATAAAAGGCTTTGTCATGTAAATAAGTAAGAAGCATCGAGTAAGAGGTCTACTGAGTCTAGAAAAACTTGAGAATGCTATGTGTCGAGGATGCTAGATGGGTAAGATGACAAGATCAAGTTTTACAAGTAAGTCCTACACTTCTAAAGGAATTTTAGGTCTAGTACACATTTATCTTTGTGGTCCCATGAAAGTTCAAAGTTATTATGGTGATAAGTATTTCATATTATTTATGGATGATTACTCAAGGATGATGTCAGTTATGTTTTTTAAAAGAAAAATCATAAGCTTTTCAAATGTTTAAATGGTACAAGGCAAGAGTTGAAAATGAAACAGGAAGACAACTGAAATGTCTTAGATCTGATAGAGGAGGAGAGTTCACTTCTGATGAATTTCACTTATTTTGCAATGATCATGGTATAAAAAGGCAAGTGTTTGCATTGAGAACACCTAAGCAAAATGGGATAGCTGAGAGAAGAAACAGATCAATTGTAGATTGTGCCAGAACCTTGTTGATAGAAAAGAGGGAACCTCAAACATTTTGGAGAGAAGCAATCACACTACAGTTTACACCCTGAACCGAGTTCAACTGAAGAAAGGAACTATGAAGACACCATATGAGATCTGATATGACAAGAAACCTAATGTAAGTTAGTTTAAAATTTTTGGAAGTAGATGCTATCATCCAAAGAACCAGAAGATTATGAAGAATTTCTTTATGTTCAACTGAGAAGTCCTACCAAGAAAGTTGTTGAAGAAAATGAAGATAATGTCCAGTTACTAGGTGATGAAGAAGATCATATAGAACCTACCGAGCCTATATTAGCCAAATATGTCAGAAGACATCATGCATCAAGTCAGATTATAGGAGATAAGGATGATCTAGTGATGACAAGGAACAAACTGAGATAGAACACATGTCTGATATCTGAATTTGAACCGAGAATAGTAAAAGAGGCATTTAACAGTGAAGATTGGGTAAATTCTATGACAGAAGAGATTGATCAAATCAAGAAGAATGACACATGGACACTGATCCCAAGACTGAAGGACAAAAATATAATTGGTACAAAGTGGATTTTTAGGAACAAGCTAAATGAAAAAGGTGAGGTCATTCGAAACAAAGCAAGACTATTTTGCAAAGGTTATGCTCAAGAAGAAGGAATACATTATGGTGAAACTTTTGCACCTGTGGCTAGACTTGAGGGAGTAAGAACATTGTTGGCATATGCTGCTTTCAAAAATTTCAAGGTATATCAAATGGATGTTAAATCTGCATTTTTGAATGGTATACTAGAAGAAGAAGTTTACATTGAACAACCTGAAGGAATTGTTGAAGACATGAGTAAAGATCAGGTCTGTAAATTAAACAAAGCTTTATATGGTCTGAAACAAGCACCTAGAGCATGGTATGAGAGACTGCACTCTTACTTAATCAAGATTGGTTTTATAAGGACAAGTGAAAACAACAATATGTACATGAAGAATAATGAGGACAATGGAATACTGATCTCAGCCATATTTGTTGATGACATTATATTTTGTGGAAATGACTCCCTATGAAAGAATTTTGGAAATGAAATGTGCAAAGAATTTGAGATGTCACTAATCGGTGAGATAAAGTATTTTATAGGTTTACAGATACTGCAAATGAAAGATGAGATTTTCATTACTCAATGCAAGTACATAAAGGAAATCTTGAAGAAATTTGGAATGGAGGATTCTAAACCAGTAAGTACTCCTATGACTACTAACTGTAAACTATCAAGGAATGATTTTACCGATCTATGATTTGGAAGTTGCAATATGTTGTGCATAGTAGACCGGATATAGCACATGTAGTAGGTATTGTTGCAAGATTTTCTACAGATCCCAAGGAAACCCATATGACAGCGATCAAGAGAATTTTCAGATACCTGAGAAGCACTAAAGATTATGGCTTAGTATATGAAAAGAGGAATGATTTTGATTTAAAATTTTATACTGATGTTGATTGGGCAGGCAACATAGATGACAGGAAAAGCACAAGTGGTGGAGTTTTCTTTTTGGGAGAAAGACTAGTAAGTTGGCTTAGCAAGAAACAAGGATGTATCTCACAGTCAACAGCAAAAGCTGAATATGTTGCTGCAGCATTGAATTGTACCAATATAGCATGGATCAAACAACTGTTGGAAGGTATAAATGAGAAAGTTACCGAGCCAGTAACTATATTCTGTGATAATACTAGTGCCATTAACATTTCAAAGAATCCAATAATGTATTCTAAGAAAAAGCATATATCTATAAAGTATCATTATCTCAGAGAAGAAGTTCAAGAGAAGAAAGTTGTGCTAGAATATATTAGTTCAGAGGAGAAATTAGCAGACATCTTCACAAAGCCATTGCCAAGGGACACTTTTGAGTATCTCATAAGCAAGTTAGGGGTCCTACTCCTATCTTCTACTCACTGACAGAGTTCGGTGAAAGCATCAATTCAATGAAACTACAAAATATTATGTGTGGATTGATGCTGATTTACGCACTTTAGAAGGTTTTCTAAAGGTGTGTAGGATATAGTGAATAGAGACAAGTTGTTCTGACCAAGACTAAGATGATACATAGAAAGGCAAATCACTTCTCAGGGGAAGAAATCATGATTTAGTTCTTTTACTTTTTGGAATTGTTGTCAAAGGGGGAGAAGACTAAATCGTTGACTAAATGGTAAAGCCCTAAATGATGAAGATAATGGAAGACTAATGACAGGGGGAGAAGATTACTACAAAACAGAGAAGACTTCAGAAGATTTTAACAGCTCAAGGATAATAGGAGAAGTCTAACAACAATCTGAATCCTAATCAATTTGAATATCTTGTTGGTATTACCATTTAAAAGTTAGTTTTTCCATCAATGCCAAAGGGGGAGATTGTTGGCATTTTCAATAGAAGGAGATTGTTGATATTCATTAAGGATATTGAGAAGGTTGTTGAAGATTATTTGATATAACTAAAAAAGGATGATAATTATATTTATAACATTATTTTGTCATTGATGTCAAGAAATTGATTTCTGATTCAGTATGATGTTGCCATATCTTGAGAAGATTGATTTGAAGAGAATTAAGATGTCAGTAAAAAACACAGAAAGAATGTGACGAATAAGGGGAGAAATAAGCTATTCAATGGGCAACTATTACCGAGTTAGACAATGATGAGATCATGATGTTTAGATTGTTTTGATATCCTACATATGTTGTTGATTGTAAGATTAATACTATACTATGTCACCGAGCAAGGAACCTAGTTGGTAAACCCTAAGGAAACTAGTCGATAAACCCTAAGGTTATTGATATTTGTTAATGAAGGTGGAATGTCTACTAAGTAAAGTTTAGTATTTACCGAGTTGCAACCAAGTTATGACAGAGTGCATTGGATGGATAAAAGAATTATTTAATGAAAGAAAATGATTAGCTGGAGATGTATAAATGATTGGTATGTTGTCCGTGAAGTTTGTTAAGAATCTATGGCAATAGAAGATCGGCAGGAAGACCTACAACATAGATTCAACCGCAATAACCTTGTACAAGTTCCAAGAAAGGAATGCAAGTCCCAAGGCAAAGGAAAACATTTTCAGATCGAAGGATACATTGAACCTGATCAAGATTGAAGATTTGGTGGCTAAGAATGATCATGGGAAATGTGATCAAGTAGATTAAGCGGTTAGTAATTGTTTATAAATAAGAAATTGTTGATAAACAATGGATGCGGGCAAGTGTAAGCACATGGATGCTACATAGTGATTACTGAGCACAGAAGCTTGAAGACCTATTTGAATAACATAGTAAGGAACCCAACAGAGGGATAAGATAAGTCCTTTGACAAGATTGTTTTGAGCAAATAAGAATCCGCTTTAGCATTTTAGATGTGAAGTTGCAGATATATTTTTATTACTGTTATTTTGTAAGTGACAGATTATCTCTTAACCGAGTGGACTTAACAGTCTTATTTGTAAACACTCTAGCAAGGTAACATTCTAAATGAGTGTTTGAAATCCTTTGATAAGGTCACTTCTAACAAAGTGAAGATCCTAATAGATCTGAGGGAAATCCCTTAACCGGGTCACATCTAGCAATGTGTTTGTAATCTTTAACAAGATTTGCTTTTAACCAAGCATACTCTAGAAGAGTATATTTCTTAGTGGGTCCGAAATCCCATAGTGGTTTTTCCCTATTTGGGTTTCCACATTAAATCTGGTGTTATATGTGTTATGATGATTATGTGTTTATGAGTTAGCATGTTTAGCAATTTTTTGTTATATTGCTGAAGTATAAGTTACCGAGGTTGAATCTGTTGATTTTATTGAAGATTAAGTTTGTATGATTCACCACCCCCCCCCCCCTCATCTTTTTAGCTATTGGCATCAGTACTTTACATTTAGTATTAGAACTTACAGTGGCCACATACATGATGGAATCTAATTCACTATGTTAATTGTGCTATCAAGCGAGCATACCTATATGCTCATTGATGAAAATATGGTGAGAGAATGCAAATCAGCCAAAGTAACAAAATTATGCGTATAAATCAATGAAAATAAATTTTTCTAGACATAGAATGTGTGGTTCATCTCACTATGACATCTTGACATATTATAAGATAGATAATGAATTATCTAGTAGACAATCCCTTGCCAACATTGGATAATATAATATATCCCAATGCAAAAATACTTACTAAGTATTCTACCAAGAAAACAATTCTATGTATATAAATAATTCTCTTATCCACTTAATACTAATCCATATAAGAGATGAAGGGTTTAACCTTCTCAATTTCAATCTATAAAAAACTATAACCATCTTAAAATTGGTGGAGGGATGATAATTAATTAACTCTCTTAATTCCATGATAGTACTCATATGCCTATTGATAATAAAAATGTTAATCTGGTGATTTCAATGGAAAAATATAGCATTTAAATAATCATAACTTTCAGTGCCTCAAGCCAAAACCAAAAGTTCAATATGTTATAGAAAGGTTGGAAGATGAAGAACCAAACCCCCAAAATGTTTTCTTAATAATCTTAACCTAAGAGAAGTTTTGTCTACAATACAAGTCACTTATTTTCCATCCAAAATAATAGTTGGATATAATAAGTAAGAACAATCATAACTATGTTTACATGAACTTAAGTTTATATCAATCCTAGAGGATGAGCTATTTGAATAGGAACAAATCATAAAATCACATATGTCTCTTAAAGTCTCCATTAGTGAAATATAAAATGTAGATCATACTTGAAACATCAAGAGAACATATTATATTAAATGTCACTATATTTTTAATTGTAGTGAAAATATCATGAAATAGAACCTCTTCTAAACTCATATTTAAATTCTATTTGGATCTCTCAATCCCATGTTATACCTCCTACTTTTTCTACTGAATAAAGCTCATAATTTGATACTGCATTTATGGTTCTTGACCAAATAAAAAATCAAACACTTCTCTAATTGAGGGCCTAATTTTATTATTATTTTCAAGTGACTGCTACAAATCTAGATTGAGAACTAATGAAAATGAAATCATAACTTTGTACTTCTTTGTTTCACAAGAGGTCAAAATATGAGAGTTTATATTTCTACAATCTACAAAAGAGAAATTTTTTAAGCTTGTTCCATTTTCCCATTAGGTATACAAGGAATAATATTACAAGATGGATGTTTTGGAGGTATATTTGTATGATACAGCATAACCCAAATTAAAAGATGAAAGAAGAGGTTGATTTCATCTCAATCTAAGCTACTTTATAAATTGGCAAGTTGTTTATACCTCAAGAGGAAAGACTTCAACTTACGGGGAAGACATATTTGTATGATTTTTCATCTTCTTGATTCTAAAAAGATAAGAGAAAAATTGTTGGGCTACAATCCTAGTCAAAGATGAATTAATAAGATTCTAAATTCATTAGAGGTTGAGTCTTTGCATCCCAAGTTTCCACGAAGCTCTAGCTGTTAACTAAGTCAAATTATTACTATAAAAGATTCAAAAGGACTATAAAAAATAATTCATATTGTGACTGGTATAGAGGCCATATTATGGTTGCTATATTAGTCATATGATGAAGTCAAATTCAATCATAGAGTAGCTGAATGAAGGGCCAGATTATTATTTTCTAATGCTTCACAAAAATGATGATATAAATAATAAAATATAAAAGCATTATAATTTGCAACCCTATCATATCTAGTGTAAATGGCTAAGGCTTCTTGACATATGGATGTGTCATAATAAATTCCAAGTTCAAGTCTAGTTGTCATCAATTTAGTTTTACTTATTGAAGAGAATGCATTACTTTACCACTAATACTAAAATATTTACAAATAAAAAAAAACAAAAAAAATGTTTGTCTCAAATACATCAATAGCTCAATTCAAATAGAATAGAGCTTACAAAAAATTAGAGTATAAGAAATATAAAATGAAGAGGATCGATCTAGAGAAAATAAACCAATAAACCAATGTATTCTACCCAATTTCTATAGAAGATTTAGAACCTTATTTGGAATATTTGACTCAAATTATAGGTAGATTTGAATCAATAAGTTCCATTTGGTTGATAAGGTACACATGTAGTGGTTTTCTAGTTGTCACTGGTGCAAGATTGAATGTAATATTCAAAGTATTTCAACCTATAGTTCTCAAATGAGGAAGTATATCTTGTGTGTATTGATTCCATCATGACATGTTAACTCAATGGGCTACAATGTTTTCCCAGATGATACTCTCTCTAACATAATATAATATCAATGATTCTTATTACACTTGGATATATAGTTGTCAAAACAATCATTATTTAAAAATACTTAACAAAACCAAGTTATCAACCTAATTGTTTTCATTTAATCAACTTATGCAATAATCTAGTGCTTAAGCTAGGCTAATTTAATGGGATGCGACATAGGAAAACAATGTGTCATAGATTCATGAATACACAAAACCATTGATATCAATGTTTACTTTTTTGTACTAAATTTATTTAATATTAAAGAATTTTCAATGTGTATCTCCCATATAAAATATCCAACCAATGTCACATATAACTCTACAAATGGATCCAAATAAATATTTAATGTGGCTATACAAATCTCTAAGGATGTCATTACAAAGCTCCCTTTCCCTCACATGAAAAACTTAGGGATTCCTTAGCTAGAGACATACAACAAATAGGTTCAATCGATGAAGATTCTACCCTATTGAATGTATTCATCTAGAGTGATTCAATCATCAACTTGTTGGACCAAACAAATAAAATGGGAGGCAGTAAAAGGTTGACTAAGTAGTGACAAATTTTGTGAGAAATGACACTTTTTTTGTACTTTGTAATAGTTCCTGTAACAAGGTGAAGAATGAAGGTTTGCGAGAATTATAAAAGAATTTAAAAGTTAAAATTATATCTAATGTTTAATTAGAGGGAATAATACATAGCATATGCAATACACAACACCTTTTCATGATGCAGCTTATAGTTTTAATGTAAATCTATATCTCATGAGCAATATTAAAAAATGTTTAACTATGAACATAAAGATTTGAGTGATTAAAATTATTCATGAAGTAGTGAAAAACGTTGTCACGATCAAGTATAATAATAAAATATTAATTTTTAGTAAATATTTTGTTCTTATCCTTGAAATATTTAACATGACATATTTTGGATAACAACTTTGTTCTTATCTTGGCTTTGGCTGTGTTTCTGATCCAGTATGATCAGATCTCTGGAATCGGTTTTGGATGTTTATTCTGATGCTTATATGCTTGCTATATTCTATTGGTTTCATGATTTTGGTTATCACTTTTGGTATCTAATGGTACCCAGCTTGTTCTTGGCTTTCCCAACTTGCTTTTGGCTTTACCAACTCAGAAGTTCCCAGTTAGCTTTATCGCTATGCACTATTTGGTGACTTCTTCTATGGATTTTGGATCCGACTTATGGATTCAGTTTCTATCATGTTGTTGGTTCTTCTTGATCTTATCCCAAGTACTTAATGAATTTATATTGGATGGCATGCTATTATGGTGGTCCTATTTGAATCCAGTTAAACTTTCATGGATGGTTTCTATCGGCTAGTGAAGTGTGTTGGATTTTGGTCTTAGCAGAATTCTTGATGGATTTAATTATTTGGTTACTTGATTTAGGTCCATGCTATGTAATGTAAATCATAATATTGGTATGGTGGTATCATCTGATGTAACTTTTGTAATTATGGGTTGATTGGTTTAGGGTTTAGCCAACCTTGTCAATAAGGTTGATGATCTGTATTTATGGGTGACTTATTCATGTAATTGACATAATAGATGGATCAATGGATATGATTGGTTAATTCTGCATTATCAGAGATTGGTTCATGAGTGAAAAATTCATATCATTTAGAAGAAGGTTGGAAAGGTTTTGTATCACAGGGTAGACATCAGTGCTTAACCGGAACTGTATCATGCATTTGTAGATGCTACTTTCATAATTCATCTCTTTCTGGATTATAGTCTGATGATTTTGTAAGTCAGTGAGACTTCCCTTTATTATGAGCAGTGCGCTCTAGGCTATTGGTCTTTCTGCATGTGTAGAGCCCATTGTAATCATGCATAATACTACTGCAAAGTATTCATTTGATTGTGGGTAGGGTTTTCCACCGTGGTTTTTCCCTTTCCAGGTTTTCCATGTATTAGAAAATTATAACAATTGGTATCAGAGCAAGGTCCTCTCTACAAAAGCTTAACCGTTTGAGGAGATCCAATGGCATTGACATCTAGTTCTACATTCAATCCTTATCGGAAGGAGAGTCCTAGATTTGATGGTACAAATTATGAGATATGGAAGAAGCGAATGAAGACTCATCTCAGATATCTTGGAATAGAAATTTGTGAGATAGTAGAGAAAGGATATATACCTGATGATCCTAATTCTAGTACACAGGCACTTGTTGATGAACAAAAGAGAGGTGGAAATGATGTGAGAGAAAAAGAAGCTTTGTTGAGCGCCCTATCTGATGAAAGGCTATTGAATGTTATAGAATTGGAAAATGTTAAGAAGATCTTGTAAGAACTTGAAACTCTTTATGAAGGTGATCAAGCAGTAAAGATTGCTAAACTTGAAGGTTTTTGGGTAAGGTATGAAACTTTGAAGATGGAAGAGGATGAGAAGATAAGTTCTTTCAAGGATAGAGTCAATGAGATTGTCATGGTTATCAAATGTTGTGGCAGATTGGTCAGTGAAGATGAAATAGTGTCAAAAGTTATAAGAGTTCTACCTCTAGCTTACAAAATGAATGCTACTACTATTAATGAACTCCAAACAATGTCAAGTACCTTTGTGACTAGAGATACATTACTTGAGAAATTGACTACTTTTGAACTTGAAGAACTTGGAGATTAGAATGCTGCTAAAAATGAGACTACATTTAAAGCATCTACCTTTGGTAAATAATAGATAGTTTGGAAAGAGATGTATACTAATGATATGGAGGAAATTGAGAGAGAAGAAAGAGAGCTTGAAGATCTGGAAGCATTGATTGCTAGAAGAATCCCAAAAGGAACAACTGCAAGTAAGTATGAAGGAAAAGTCCCTTTTAAATGTTCTTCAAGCAATAAGATTGGTCATTTTTCTTCTAGATGTCCTGAAAGAGCTGCTAGAAATAATGAAAGATTTGTGAGGAATTATACACCTAATCCTAAATATCAGAGAAGACCTAGATTCATAAGGAATAAAGATAAATAATTTTATTATGCTGGTGATGGTGATTTTTGGTATTTTTGATGATGATGATGATGATGATGAACCTGTGAGTGGATCCAATTATGGAGCTTCCTCAAGTAAAGATTGGGTCTTTATTGCTATCAAGGATGATTCTCTGAAATCTTTCATTAAAGCAACACATACCGAGGAAAAGGTGTTGGCTGCTAAAATTGAAGAAAAGGATGAATGGGTTATAGGGAGTGTATACTCACATTACATGATTGGTGAAAAGAGAAATTTTCAATCACTGCAAGACTTTGATGGTGGATTGGTTAGATTTGGAGATAACAAGGTATGTAAAATCAAAGGCAAAGGAACAATATCCTTGGATGGTAAGACAAATACTGGTAATGTTTACTATGTTGAACGCTTAAAGTATAATATTTCAAGTGTAGGTTAGATGGTGGATAAATGATTTCATTTGTAATTCAAAGATGAAAAATGCAAGATCATTAATAAATCTGCATTGGATAATGCTTCTGAAACTTCGAATAAAGGTAATATCTTTCATTTGAACTCCATTGAGAAGGCTTTCTTAGTTGCTTAGATTGATGGAAGTTGGTTATGGAATAAAAGGAAGTGTCATATAAATTTTGATTGCATAGTGAAGATCAGTTCAATACTAGTAGTCAGAGATTTACATAAAATTATTACACCTCATAATCCTGTATGTAGAGAATGTCAAATGGGTAAGCAAGTTAGAACCTATTTCAGACTTGTATACATGATAAATCTAATGAAGATATTAATATTATTCATACTAATTTGTGTGGACTAGAAAGGACTAATTTTTTTCAAGGTGATAGATATTTAATGTTACTTATTGATGACTATTCTAGAATGATGTGGGTGACATTTTTGAAAGAAAAATTTGAAGCTTCTGAGAAATTCAAAATCTTTAAGGCTATGGTTGAGACTTAGATAGGACTAAAGATATATAAAATGCTTGAAATCAGAACATGGTGGTGAATTTACACTATGCGAGTTCAATAAATTTTGCGAAAGGAATGGTATTAGGAGACAACTTTCTGCACCTAGAACACCATAGTAGAACGGATTGGTGGAAAGGAAGAAAAGAATGATCTTGGATGCAACAAGGACTATGATGATTGAAGCTAAATTACTTGATATCTATTGGAGAGAGGTTGTCAATAGGGGTGTATACACTTTCAATAGAGTACACATTAAAGACGATACCAATAAGAATTCTTATGAATTATGGTTTGGTCATACTCCTACTGTCAGATATTTCAAAATATTTGGAAGAAAATGTTACCTTAGAAGAGATGATGCATTAGGTAAGTTTGATCCTAGAAGTGGTGAAGGAATATTTATGGGTTATTCTACTAAGCACAAAGCATATAGATGTTATAACAAAAGATTGAATAGGATAATGGAAAGCATAAATGTCAAGGTGGATGAGCATGGCAATAATCAAATTAGAGCTTATGATTATGGACCAGAAGATGAATTTATTAGACCTAAATTGGTAATGCAAGAATCAGTTCAGAACAGTGAACCTGTGACTACGGTAACATTAGAAAATTCAACAGTGATAGAGGAACAACAAAATGAGTTAGGAAATCAAAAAAATTCAAAGACTCCTAGGTATGTAAAGCTAAATCATTCTGAAGATCAGATCATTGGAGATAAAGGGAAAGATGTGATGACTAGGAGAAGGTTAGCTACTAAAGAGGTATGTTTAATTTTTCACTGAGGCAAGTAAAGATGAAAATTGGATAAAAGAAATGGAAGAAGAATTAGATCAAATTGAAAAGAATATGACATGGGAACTTGTACCTAGACCTAAAGACAAGAATATTATTGGAACTAAATGGGTTTTCAGGAATAAATTGATTTAGGAAGATAAAGTGGTAAGGAACAAGGCTAGATTGGTTTTCAAAGGCTATTCTCAAGAAGAAGGTGTTGATTATGGAGAGACTTATGCTCTAGTTGCTATAATGGAAGCAGTAAGATTTTTTCTTTCTTATGCTGCACACAAAAACTATGAAGTATATTAGATCGATGTTAAATGTGCATTTTTGAATCAATATCTTGAAGAAGAATTACATTGAGCAACCTAATGGATTTTCTTTATCACAAGACAAGGACATGGTTTGTGGGCTAAAGAAAGCTTTATATGGACTAAAATAGGCCCCTACAACATGGTATGCTAGATTGGATAAGTATCTTTCAAAACTTGTCTTTAGTAAAGGTAATGTTGATAGTAACTTATATTACAAAATTGAGCATGATGACATATTGATTATTGAAGTCTTTGTGGATGATATTATTTTTGGAGGAGAAGAAGGTTTATGCATGAAATTTGTTGATGATATGAAGAATGAATTTGAAATGTTTATGATTGGTGAAATGAATTTTTTCTTAGGATTACAGATTACACAGATTCATAAAGGTATTTTCATTTGTCAAACTAAGTATGTGAAGGAGTTACTTAAGAAATTTGGAATTGAGAATTCTAACCTATCAGTACTCCTGTGATAACCAGTTGCAAATTATCAAAGGATAGTGAATCACCTAAAGTGAATCTAAGAAAATAAAAATCAATGATTGGTGGATTGTTCTACCTAACTCATACTATACCTAATATAATAAATGTTGTTTGTATTGCTTCTATATTTTATTTAGATCCTAGCGAAATTCATGATATTGTTCTCAAGAGAATATTTAGATATTTTGCAGGTACAACAAACTTTGGGTTATGGTATCCTAAGGATGATGACTTCACATTATGTGCATAGCTAGATTATGATTGGGCAGGAGATGTGGATGATCGGAAGAGCACTACTAGAAGTGCATTCTTTCTTGGGAAGAAGTTGGTGTCATGGCTTAGTAAGAAACAATCATGCATTTCATTGTCTACTACTGAAGCAGAATGTGTTGCAGCTGCTAATTACTGTACTTAGTTGTTAAAGGACATAAGGGTGAGTTATGATGAGCCTATTGTTATTCACTATGATAATATTGCTGCTATTGATATGTCAAAGAATCTGGTATTTCATTCCAAATCAAAACACATTTCTATAAGGTATAATTTCTTGAAGGAAAAGGTTGAAGCAAAAGAAGTCAGACTGGTTTATGTGCCTACCAAAGAACAAATTGTAGACATTTTAACTAAATCGGTACCTAAAGACACTTTTGAATATCTCAAAAATTGGTTAGGGGTTACCAACCCTCTGGAAGAGACTTAAAGATGAAGGGATGCATTAATCTAGTGAGCTTATCAGACATACTTTTCTGATCCAGGTTGATGAATTTGGTGCTACTACTCAAGTGGAGTAGTCAACTATTTGGTTTAGTACTCTTGGTTTGTTATATGTCCTTTGTCATTGATGTTAAAGGGGGAGAGAGATATCCATGTGAAAAACTATCAGATCTTTTTGGAGAGGGGTATTCATGTTAATCTAAGGGGGAGATATATTTCAATTTTAGATTTTGGGAGATTGTTGGCATTCCTTGGAACTTGGATGTTTTTCACATTTAGTGTTGCCATCAATGCCAAAGGGTGGATTATTAGCAATATGATATAATTGGTTAATTGTTGTCATTGATGTCAACACTATATCCCAGTTTGTCTTGTCGATCATCCTGGCTTTGGCTATGTTTCTGATTTGGTATGATCAGATCTATGGAGTCAATTTTGGATGCTTACTTTGATGGTTATATGCTTGCTATATTCTGGTGGTTTCATGATTTGGTTATCACTTTTGGTATCTATAGGTACTCGACTTGTTCTTGGCTTTCCTCACTTGCTTTTGGCTTTATCGACTTCTGACGTTCTTAGTTAGCTTTACCTGTATGCACTCTTTGGAGACTTCATCTATGGATTTTGGGTCCGACTTATGGATTCGGTTTCTATAATTTTGTTGGTGGGTCAGTGAAAGTTGGGTCCCAATTCCATGGAAGTTTGTGAGAAAAAAAAGTTTTCCACTAGAACCGAGCATCTGTTTTTTAAGAAATGAACACCCGTTTAGCTTCTGGGCCCCAACCCATAAAAGTAAAAAATAACAATTTTTCAAAAAATGGGGTCCCGTTTAGGATCAAACCACCCCAGAGAAACGGGTGCATGATTTTTAGAAGTGGGCACATGTTTCTAAAAATGAACACACATTTCTTAAAATGCTACAAATTTCAAAACATGTGCCTGTTTTTTGAATTTTAAATAATGGGCACCCATTTCATAAATGATGGAGTAGAAAACACACATATGCCTTGGTTTTGGCTTTGGATTAGGATTCGTGGGACCAAGACTTTGCTTGGACCTCCAAAAAAATGGCTAAGGCACTCGAATAGTAGATTTCTACCTTTCTGTAATTTTTTGAAGGTGTTCCTGATCATATTTTTTGATGAAATAGAAACTCATTAGAGTTTTCACTGTCCCAATTTCTAAAATGTAAATTTCACAATGATATGATTATTTTTACTATTTTTTGCATTATTTATTAATCCAAAGTGGTACCTAAATGTAAAATAGTGAGGTTTAATAAAAATTTAATAACATTTTTGTTCTTAGGTTTGTTGGGATATATATTATATGACATTAGTCTACATACAATTATTTTGAATATTAAAAAAAACATTACACTAGTACATTTGGGGCTCAATTTCGACGGTCACTCATCGGAATTCTGACTATTTTTCGTCGGACTGCCAACAAATGTAGCTCTCAAAAACTTATCATTGAATACTCCAATGGTGATCACCAATGTCACAAATTTCAATGGAAACCATCAAGTCTCCATCGGTGTATGTCTTACTGATAGCATCATCGGCTATCGACAAGACCAAATGTTCCCTTCACCGCTAGTATCAATCTTGCTGATGGATTTCATCGGCATGTACTACCCTGATGACACCCAAGACATTAGGTTTTTTATCGGTGTATGTCTTGTCAGTAGCCGATAAGATATACACCAACAAAGACCTGATGTCTCAGGTGTTGTCAGAGTAGTACCTATCCATGAAATCCATCGACAGGACTTACACTAGCGGTGAAGGGAACATTTGGTCATCCTGATAGTCGATGAGGCTATCAGTAAGACATACACAGATGGAGGTTTCAAGTCTCCATCATTGTATGTCTTACCGATAACCTAATCGACTATTGGCAAGACCAAATGTTCTCTTTTTTGCTAGTGTAAGTCCTGCCAATGGATTTCATCGGCATGTGCTACCCTGACCACTCATCTGCCAAGAAAGTATCATCGGGCATACAATGTCCTCATAAGATGTTTTCTTTGATTTCCATTGGAATGTTGATATCGTCTAACAACAAGCAGGAACTATGTACCGATGAGGATGTTGTATGGTCGACGGTATAGTCATCGGTGCAAATATAGGGGGCATCGGAATTCCAACAATTATTTGAATTTTTTTTTTAAATAATACAAAAAATCATATAATGACTACTAAAAGTCGATAGTTTCACATCAACCTGTTAATTGTTTTACGGTGTGAGATACGTTTCAGGTGAAAACCCCACACAAAATGTAGCCTATCAACTAATAATGCAACAATATTTTGATCAATTCAAACAAATCATTAGAACTTGTTAGGGCACTATCCTTCTTAACTATGACCAATACAGGGATTTGTCTCTAGGTTTCTATCATGGCTTGTGCTCTATCAAATCTCCTCTATTTGAACTACCTCGAATGCATGCCTACCACTATTTGAAACTTTGATAGCCTATATCCTCTATGTTGCTAATGTTGAAAGGATCCTTTATCACTATGAATATTGGCTCAGGTGTATGGCTTCTGCAATAAGCATAGGATAGTATTTATATTGATTTGATATAAAAATTCTTACTCACAAGTGTCTTTGAAATAGTGAATATCCTTATTATCATATAGAATGAGTATGATGGCATCCTTGCCATCTTTAAAAAATGATCTCTTATCTAAGTGTTTTCTCATATTGTTTTGATTATCTCACTAATGAAAAACCTTCATCACTATGATTTGCTAACTATCTATAGTCATGGAAAGTTATTTGAGCACTCTTTATATCATCTATGGATCTAGGGATTTTGGTTTGACTGGAAACTCTTGGTCTTTAACTTTGTATGACTTCTATTGTTAGTACTCATTCTCTTCAAGTTGGCATCTACATTAGTGTTGCTATATCTTTCCCATGATTGAAAACTTTGATATCTCAACTATAGTAATTTTTGACTGTGAATGGGGATAGTTCATGACCCCTTTTGTGATAAGTTTCTTTTATATCAAAAGTTGACCTAGATGATCATCAAATGAGAACTATTGCCTATCATAATCACTATGCATAACAAGTTTTTGTTAGAGAGATCAAGTATTCTGTTAACAAAGTAATGAATTTACAAGCCTACGTTGATGCATTTTATTCCTACCTCTAGGAGCTAACAACTTTTTGATGTGCACTCATCTAATTATATGTTAATTCAAGCTTCTAATAGATTGAGGTTGTCTGACATGCACATAGATGACTCAAGCATCTTAATTATGTCTCTTGGAGGTTGAGACCTACAAATGGGTCATTGTGCATTTCACTGTATCCTCTTTAGCATTAGAAGGAGTTGTTCCTACCCCTATTAACAAATGTTGAAAGGTCCCTATGTGCTCAATGGGTCTCTTAACTTGTAAAAATTGCCAACATTCATGAAGAAAAATGAAAAAATATCATTAGTGAAATGATTACTCATTGAGATCATATTAAGATGACTTAAAAAAACAACCATCATATGCCACAAAAATAAATACCAGCCAAATATGCCTCAAAAGCCCCTAATTACTTAAAAGTTAATACTATCTATGTGTGTGTGAAAAAGTTAAATAAGTATCTGTAGCTGCAAGCACAACACTTCATTTAAATCATTACATGTATGGTTAGACAAATATAAGCATGAATAATAAAACCATAACAAATCAACTAATTGCCTTCTAAAAGATGTGAGTATAAGATTTCTCTCAAATTTTTATTAGCAATACCAGTGACTAGACTACACCAAGATGAAGGATTTAATCTTTATGAGCATGAGATTAAGCTAAATGGATGCAAGATGGATGAAAGATTCAAGCAATAACGAATTCAAGCAATAATGTATTCAAGCAATAATCGATAAACTAAATATGCAAAAAGCTAAACTAAGATGCAATAATATAAAAAAGAAAGCATAATATATTCAATGACTCCAGAGTGAAAAATGTATAATAATAAATCTCTAGGGTATTTTGAATGAGAGCTAAAGGCTGAATTTATAGAAATTCACAAAAGAGATCAAGAAAAAACACAATTTAGGATTAATTGAAATAATTGAGAAATCAGGTTCAGTTAACCTTGAGATAGATTCCAATTATAGTTTAATTGAAATGCATTCAGATAAGAAGTTCAAGTTGCATTAGAAATGAGATTTAATTAATTCCATGCATTTGTGATAAAAATAGATAATTCTTTGATTTATTCAAGAAAAGAGTCTCTTCAATGCAACTGAACTTCTTTTTCTTAAAAGCTTTGAGGTCCAATTTTAGAGAATCATTAAATTCCTTTTATTTGCTTTTCTAATTTCAAGTTAATCTCAATTTAGAAAAAGAAAGAATATCTCAAGTTTGATTTCTCTCAATTCAATTCTTTTATTTTATTTTCAATTTAACTCTTGCTTTGTGATTAATTCCTCTTTTGTAATAAATTAATTTCATTTTTGCATGATTAAATGACAAATTTATTAATTAATTAAATATGCAAGGATATTTAATGAATTAAAAAAAGATAATTGATCAAAAAGATATTCTTGGAATGATTCAACTAATTAAATAAATATTTAATTAATATTGACTATTTGATTTGTCATGTTACATTTGATGATTAAAGAATTAATTATGTGCTCAAGATTGATTTAATTGCCTTTGGTTAGGACCTTGGTGATTTTGTCGAGATGAGGGGCCCATGGTTTAGATGACCCATTTTGGGGTAGTACATTTGCCCCTCTTTGAACTAATGTGTGAGCACCGCATTGGTTCAAAGAATAGTTGATGTGTCTAGGAGATACCAGTTCTGAACTTGACTGATCATGAACCAGATGAAGAGCGAGGTGTTTAGCTTGATTTGAAGCAATGAAGCTAAACGGAGTTGATTAAAGTGACATCGATCCCAAACTTGATTGAACTAGGAATGATAGAGAGCAAAGATACCAAACTTGAACATGATTGATCAAGAAGCAGATCTTACTAATTTAGGAGTTGATTGAACTAGACACAGTGAGCAAAGATAAAATCGATCTTGAACTTGATGGATCAAGACATGATGAGTGAAGATAAACTGTAACACTTGATTTGAAGCGATGAAAATGAACACCTTCTTAGATTGAGCATGTGATAAAAAATATTCTTTAAAATTTTGATTGAGTTTAAATGAATAATCAGCTTGATGAAAAGTGATGAAATTGATTAATGTTAAGAGATCGATTTAGATGAAGACAAATATCAACTTGACTTGAAGCAATGGAACTGATATGCCCTTAGCGATTGATTCGATTAAGATGATCGAGAGATCTCAACTTGATATGAAGTGATGAAGCTGAGATGCCCCTTAGCAACAAGAATTTAATTTTTTATAGTTGAAAAAGATTTTTTCTCGACTTTTGATGAAGATTTGAAAATTTTCTTGAATTTTGAAGATGTGAGGTCATGTGGTCATCAGTATGCCCCCTTGGGAATGAAATCAAAAGATAGCGAGGGTATATGATTTTAGGCAATTGTTAGCAATGATAATGATTTGAGCACAAATGATTCAGAGGAATTTTGAAAATTTTGTGATGATTGATGAGAAATTAAGTGCATAGTTGTTTTGTAGAATAGAACTGAGATTCAATGTTGATTACTGAGAAATTGAGCTCAATTCGAAGAAAGAATGAGCTTTTGTTGAAAAGCGCTAAGTGGTCCAAATTGTGTGAAATTGACTAGAAAAATGATCTCGAATTTTGATTTTGATCCTGAAAATGTAATCAGGATAGGCAAATTAGCTAAGGGTACAATTTTCATGTCCATCGGACCAAGTTGAAAAATTAGGGTTTTGGCTATACATGGGGTAAAAGTGTCATTTTCAATTCATTTTAACCCTCCAAGTTTGAAAATTCAAAAAGCCTTCTATGAAGAAAAATGGTGGTTCCCACTCATGAGCATCGATTCTAGTGCCAGAGATGACATAATCGACCTTGGAACTATGAGCCAATGGTAAGTGATCAATCTTAAGCCTCTTTGTTGTCTCAATTTTGAATTTTTTTGTTGAATTTTTTAATTTTCGGAATGTACAAGTCGATCGTTTTCGTTTTGTCATGCGAGAAAGGATCCTATCTCATATGAGAAACAAATTAAGATTGTTTTCTCATTTAAGTCTACTAGTTTTGTTGTACTACAACTACCCTTGTGTCGTACAATAACCTTCAAAAGAGCCCATTTTGTCATTCTGGAGCTAGTCCTATGTCGTATGAGAGTCTTTTGTTGTATTAGGCCTATTCCTGACTCGTACGAGTTTCTGCCTCTATTGTTTTATGTCGTATGGAAAACAATAAGCATTTTTGAAGGTGCAAACTTGAAATTTTGATTTTGGAGTTGATGTAGTTGGATTTGCTCGATGTTTTACTTCTCTAATAGGCTTATTTGAAATGTTTCCTGATGCGCTATTGTTTGATTATTTGCAAGTTCGATTGCCCCATTTGTTCAAATGTGTATATCCACTGATGATGGTATTAGTGTGTCAGTTATCAGATGTAGACCAGGCACATATTGATTTGTGCAGATTGACTCATCTTCTCAAGTTACCCGATATCTATGTGAATCACTGTATGCTCATGACATTAGTTAAGAGGTTTCATTTAGAGCATAACACATTTCATTTGCCAGTTGGAGAGATGATGATCACTCCTGAGGACGTATACAGGATTCTCCTATCCCTTTTTCTAGGGATAAGGTTGATTATGATGCAACGCAACTTCCTGGGTTGCTAGCTGTTAGACATGTTTTCAGGCATCCTGATATTCTAACACGTTCCATCAGTTGGGACGTTATGATGACTAGGTACAGTGAGGACATTCCACTAGCTTGTGTCGTGGTAGGTTTCATTGGTTATTTTCTTATGTTGGACAGAGGACAACAGGGATTTTTGTGTGGATGGGGCAGGATGTTGGATAGGCTTGTTAAGCACCCCCATAGGTTAGGATGGGGTTCTTGTATATTGGCACACATGTATTGTGAGATGCATGATATTGTATATAGGGAGGGGAAGAGTATGGCTGTAGGAGTTTTGATTTTACAGGTATGGGCCTGGGAGCATCTCCTTGTATGTAGACCGATTATGAATGATGATAGGAATCCTAGTTAGCCCATCGTATATAGATATTCAGGATATGTGACTCAGCCCCATCTGGGAAAGACAAATTATTGGAGACGAAAGTTGGATGACTTGATAGTTGTAATATGGATACCGTACAGGGGTCTGGAGCCTTGGGATGATTGGACAGTTGTGCGCAGAGACCTCTTCATGAAATGATGTCTCATAGGTAGATCACAAATAGTGGTCGAGAGGTTTGTTGTTACTCGAGTGATAAGGTGGTATGGTAGATCTCAAGGGATCTTGTACGTTTTCACTACATACGTGCATTATGCAGATAAGGAGAGGCGGGGATGGGCACCGAGATTATCATATGCTCTAGGCATGCAGGAGCTGACTGGTTTACAATGAATGAGATGGGATTACCTGGATGATATTGCAGATGCAAGGGTATTGCCCTAGTATAAGGATTGGTTTCAATAGTATCTTTTCTCAAGATTTACTGATCCAGCAGAGCAGGCACCTCTTATAGAGGAGGTTGAGGATGATGCCCCTACACAGGAATAGGGACAAGGATAGAGGCAGGTACTGAGACCCAAGGCTTCGAGGTGCACAGGTGGCGATCCTGGCACTAGCAGCAATGGGGTGGCAGTTGGTGGTAGGTAGCAATAGAGATGAGAGGGTGGATCCCTAGGGATAGTTGATGTGAGACGTAACGAAGTGAGAGTGATGGAGGGTGGTGGAGGGGAAGAGAGAGTAGCTCCAAGACAAGTCATACAAAGGAGGGAGGAGCAGGGGGGAGCCGGAGGTGAAGATTGAGGAGGTGATGGAGGTAGAGATGGAGGTGGAGAGCTTGTGAGGGGTTAGGGGGCTGACACAACGCAGTTGATGAGAGCATGCCTAGTGGGTTTACAGTCACAGCTTGCAGTGGCATAGACTTAGCTAGCAGAGTGAGACCAACAACTAGCAGACCACAGAGCAGTGTGAGATCATCAGTTATCTTAGGTCAGAGCTGAGCGTGATCGTTAGCTGGTGGAGCTCAGAGCATATCATGATCGTTAGGTCATAGAGATGAGAGCAGAGTGAGACGCTCTTCAGCAGGAGGTTCTCCATTAGACCAGTCATGCATCCTATTATGTTGCGGTTTAAAGCATAGCAGTTCTAGTAGTGCAGCAGGTTGTACTGTATTCTCAGTATATGGCTCGATCGTAGGGAGCTCGGGTACCTAGGCAGAATCTGAGTCAGCAGGCTACACCTCCTACACCACCTAGCGATCAAGGAGAGGCAAAGAGCTAGATCTTTTTGTGTAGCTCTTAGATTATTTTATAGAGCCACCCATTTTTTGTAGCCCTTATGATTCTTGCTCCGATCAAAGATTGTATATGTCAATTGTGTTAGGCCCAATATGGAAAGCTAATGTACTAACAGGGGAGGGGTGAATCAGTACTTCAAATCCTTTTCTTAATAATATCTTTACTGTTATGCATAAACTGAATAGTGTAGTAACATAATATAATGCTAAAACAAATAAATAACAATCATACATGATTCACTCCATAACACATATATTTTGGTTATGCAGAAACTCTTGGTTAGAGAGAAAAACTGCAGTGGGGATGGTACCCACAACTTCACTACTACAATAATAAAGGCTGCTCAGTTAGAGCTACATGTTTAGCTATTTCTGATAGCTTACCCTATTAGGAGTATCAAGATCTATTACATCTACCTTGCTAAAAGATTTTACAACACTTAATCTATATGTTGTACCTAGTTAGAGGCTTTACAATTTATAGACTTGATTAGAGTCTTTTACCCTGTTAAAGGTTTCTCTTACAACTTCAAAATATTACAATAAAATCATTACAAATATATGCAACTTTACATCTAGAATGTTATAGAAGATTCTATGTGCTCAGAATAAGATTACCTTGCTTATAGCATACCTTGATAACCCATATAGTAACTCGGTAAAGCCTTTTGTTTACTCTATTCTTTGACTATTCTCTGAAATCCTTCTTTGTGACCTCTGTGTCTCTATAACAGTCATAACACTTATTTCTTTCACATGTCTTTCTTCATATATTTCTATATCTTCCTTTCTTTCATACTACATGTGTATCTGATCTTAATCCATGTTCTATAAATAGATCTCTTATATCGGTGATCCATTCATTTCTTTGATCTTACAAACTTGTTTTATCGAATGAATAACCATGCAAAATATTTCATTGGTTAGATGACCTCAAAATCATACACAATCTTTAAGTGCAATTTCCAATGTGATAACGGTTCTATGTTCCTTGATCTTGTAACACGTTTTCATATGTATGTCTAGGTTCAATGAATCTGGTAACATGTTTCACTCGGTGTATATCAACTTGGTGTGTCATCTTTGCTACTCGGTAGACATGGAATGATACTCGGTAGACAGCTTGGTGCATACTGGGCTCTTGACTACTTTCTTCTATAACTGACTGGACTGTGCATACCGATTGAATATTTCGATAGTAGTGACCAACTAGAGTATATAGAATTACTTTGGATATAAAACTAATGGCAACTTGATAAGTAGTAAAAATCTCCCCTTTTGACATTAGTTGAGATGTTTGACAAGACTACTTTCAAAGTCATAACTCAATAATCTATATACTTTGCAAAATTTGACTAAATTGATAGTATGTACATTAGTCAATGAAATAATATATCCAAATATACCCTTATCAATATACTATACAAAACTTTGATTTTGTATGCTTGGTGATCTGCTCTTGTTCTTTGCTTACTATTCTATTCACTGCTCGGTTCACTGCTCTTGGATACTCTGCTTACTCTGCTCGGCATACTCCCCCTGTATACTACACTCCTTTTGTTTGACACTATACTTTGATGCTTTGAATACTATGTCACTCCCCCTTTTTGACAAACATCAAAATTTAGTTACCATTCGGTGGTGGCAACTGGTCAAAAATGGATTTGTACTTTGTCTGTGCTTTGGTGAGAGCGATAAAGAGGGCATCCTTTACACAATCCATTAAAGAATTTTGTGCTTGAATATCAGCCAATAATGATATTAAGCCATCTAAAGTGATTCCCTCTTATGTAGTAGATAAGTATGTGGCTCGGTTGATCTGTTCTTGGATAGATGAAAGATGAGGAAGGAATAATGTCTGAAGTGTCATTATGTCCATCCTGATCTTGTGTTCTTCATTTCTTAGGTCCAATTGTTGAGCCATGAGCTGTTGTAACTTTGTATAGAAATTCTGAACTGAATTAGGCTCTGTGGTCAACTTATTTGAGAGATCGGTGATCTCTTTCTCAATTGCTTCAGTTTTATTTTTGATGTCTTTAATGAATAAAGAAAATGTACAGAGTTTCTGAAATAAATAATGAATGTGCTTGAGTTGAGGGGTCAACTTAGCAATAAATTTGACAAGTTTAACTTTTCCAATAGCTATAGCTTTTTGTACCTCTTCTATCATTTTTGCAGTGAGCTCCTTGTCTTTTAGCTTGCTCAAATATTCAGATGCATCTACTCCAGATGTCTCTATTTTGGTTAGGAGTTCATCCAGTTGAATGTGGATGGCTGCATCTTTGGTTATTGTAGCTTCAGGTAGTATATCTTTTAAGAGTGCTTTCACCTTCTGAAGTACTATATTTTTCTTTTGAATAGCCATTTTCTTCTCTTGTTCAGCCTTTTCTTTGCATAGTTCACCGAAATCAATGAGTGCTTGCCCCTTTAATTTGGATATATCAACATTGGGCAACACTATTGGTTTTGACAAATCTACTTTTAAACTATGCTTTTTCATCTTCTTTTCTTTTCCTTTCACTGATTGAACTAAGATAATGGCTTGTGAGGTTTGATGACCCTCCATAGGTTGCTCGGTAGAGGCAACACTTTGGTCAGTTTCTTTAGTCTCCGTAGTGTCCTTTGGTGTCTCAGTACTCGGTGTCTCAGTTGCAACATTTTTCAATGCTAGAAGGATCCTGAGATGTCTATTCTTGAGTAGTACCTTCTCCTACAATAGACTTGTGACCTTCGGTGCCTTGATCCATATCCTAAGGGGTTTCGGTTGAGACAGGCTGATTGATCGGTGGATAAGGCTAAACTTGTTCCAGGACTAATTCACTAGAAACAAGTTTTACATATGCATTGCCTTCTGTCATTTCCTATTCAGGTGCCTCTATATCCATGATATCTTCATCTATTTGAATGGTGTTAGCAGGGTCTTGCTCAGTAACATCAGGATCTTGTTGGGTGACATGAACTATTTCAACTTTAGCTTTCTCACTGGGATCCTTGTTTCTAAGGATTTCCTACCACTTTTCTTTTGTCTCATTTTCCACTTCAATATATAGCCCATTCATCAGTTTCAAGGCTTTTTGTTTGACGAGGAACTTTGTGTGGTAGGTTGTCAGATGTTCTTTTATTTCAGCTACCAACATGTCAGGAAAGAGATGTACCATACTTCTTTCTCTGATCTGTTTCTCTGAGTCTAGGGCATATTGCCACCTATTATCAATATGTGCATATAATTCCTTTGGAAGAGAATTAGAGACTTCTAATGGAACCAATCAGAATTTCAGAATTGTGTAGATGACAGCTTCTTCTATTTGTCTCTTTTCATCTTTATTTCTGGATTCATACTTAACATATTTGAATCCTCCAAAGCCACCATATTCCTTCAGATTAGTACAAAAATTTTCAACACTATGTATATTTACCTTCTTGCTCTTAACAATCTGAAATTTGCTTGCATCCTCAGATTCGGTGTCACTAGACTCTTTTGCCAAAATGAGTCTCTGAGTAGATTTCTTGCAAGTTTTTGTTACCTTGGGAACAGTAACACTCTTTGTTTTCTTACTCGGTGAAGCTGCAGATGCTCTAGTGTTAGGTCGCTTTGCTGGAGGAGTCGCTGAGGCCTTTGATGTATCCTGTTTCTTTCTTTTCAACAATTTTCCCTCAGGCAATTCAGTGCTCAGTGTTATAGCTGCCTCTTGGGCTTCAGATTCCTCTTTGGTAATGGCTATAGTGCCTTTGACGGGTGTGGAGGAAGAATATTCCCTAAATTTCTCTGATAATGCCTTTATCATCATTGTTGCCTTTCTTGTAGCTTTGGGTACTACAATGCTCATTTTTACTTTTTCTTTCACTTCTTCATAGGTTCCATACCTCAGCTTAGTAGCATGCCTTGGTAATGTAAGAAATGCATCAATTTGTTGTTGTGTGATGTCAAAATCAATCACGTAACCCATAGGTGACAAAGATTGAGTTCTTGGCTCCACGACATTCACATAACAGTAATCAGTGTCTACTTCAAAACATATGTCATCTTTGTATTTCTCCACTAGCTTGGGTGGAGTCCGGTACCTGTTATGCATTTTCTCTTGAAACTTACTGAAGTAATCATCCATAATATCATTAAGATTATCACCTAGCTTATTGATGAAGTCATTGATCTGATGGGTGATTGGTCGGTGTAGTTCCCAAACAACTTTACTGACTGATGGAAAGAATTTTTCATAATATAAAAACATGCATACAAGTAGTGATCCAAACTTTAGTGTATTAGCCAAGTTGTTCTTCTTCAGCTTCCTAATGGTGTTCAGATTCTCAAACAGGTTTTTCAGCAACACCTCACATAGATCAATTTTCATTCCCTTTTTCACAATTTTGTATGCTAGGTCTACTGCTGCATAGGGTACACTGTTTTCCCTTGCCGATTGGAAGAAATAGTAACCTATTACTCTAATGGCAAATTTTAGTTTTGCATCAGTGACATTGTTCAATTTTAGTCCTCTGCAATCTGATTCCACTCCGGTTAAACTGATCAATTCCTTTTGTGATATCATCTTTTGAGCTCGGGCATGATCATAAATAGGATAACTGGTAATCAGATGAATGATTTCCTTGGTAATCTTAAACGGTTTCTCTTCTAGCCACATGAAGTCATCATGAACTCTGCTTAGAACAAACTTGACCCACTAGGGTTTGAACACACGGGGATAGGTTAGGGCTTCAGTTAATCCCTTGATCTTAATGTGCTCATACTTGCTATCCAATTTTCCATCAGTGCACAATTCATCATAGGTGTCTTTGATTTCAACGTGACCAAGTTCTTCAACATGACATTTGGTGAAGAATCTCACATCCTTGACTAATAACACTCTATTTGGGATGAGTGAAAATGCGGTTTTGTCA
Organism: Cryptomeria japonica; assembly: GCF_030272615.1. Taxonomy (NCBI): domain Eukaryota; kingdom Viridiplantae; phylum Streptophyta; class Pinopsida; order Cupressales; family Cupressaceae; genus Cryptomeria; species Cryptomeria japonica. Next base: position 90,465,772 of record NC_081413.1, on the reverse strand, counting down.
TCTGGTTCAGATGCAACTTTGGGAGTTAAAGAGTATTTTAGTGAGGGATTTTCAACATTCTTAACAACAATGGGATCTTTGATCTTAGGTTCCATTTGTAGGTTTCAGATAAAAAATAACAAAAGATCCTTAGGGTTTGAGGATTTTCAAACGACTGACGCTTTACACTTAGCAAATAATAATAACTTGATAAGATCGGTAAACCAGCTTGCCAATACATTGAGATTAATGTAAATACCTTGAATTTTGCTTTGTAGGAGGTTTGATTGCCTTAGATTCGCTTTTCTCTACTCTCTCGAAAACTTGGTAAGTAAAAAATTACCACGTAAATGCTTTAAGTACATAATATACCTTATCGGGCTCTGTGCAGGTTAGGTCAAAAACATTAAATGCACTCGGTTCCACTAAACTTTCTTTCCCTTTTTTTTTGTGCTTTAACCAAGTAACCTAACTTCCTTCATTTACCAACTTGACAGGTTTCCTGTATAGTGCTCCAAAAGACTTTGATAGAATTTCAAGCTTACTACTACATCTTAACTATGCAGATTTTGAATTAAGTACATAATAAAATAGGAACTGTTAAGATTTAACTTTGAGAGAATGCAGTCCCTTCATACCTTTATCGATTAATTTGGAATAGGAGCACCTGACTCAGTAGGTAAGGTGCTTTCTTCATTTGACACAATTTCCTTCTTTTTCCAAATCATCTTTAATTTTTCTTTTATTTCCTCAGTGTTTTTTCTAGGTTGATCTCTACAATCTCTAGCCAAGTGTCCTACTTTATGACAATGAAAACATGCCATACCAGGATTTCTCCATGATCTTCAGTTGTTCATCCCAAACCTTATAAAGCAGTTGGCACTTATATGTCCATATCTTCCACAACATTCACACCATATCCTTGTATTGTAATCCCATGGTACTACAACATATTGTCGATTAAGATCTCTGTGGGTTTGATACCTTCTAGTATTTTCTTGGTGTGCATACAACATATAGTTCTTTTGCTTATACCAACACTTCTCGGTACTATGTCCATATCTATTGTAGTTTTTACAAAACCCTTTAAATTTTGCCTTCTGATAATTGTTAACAAACTTTGTCCTACATTGACTAGATGTGTGACCATATTTATTGCAATTATAACAATAACCATTGGACTTGGTGACATTCAATTGCTTACCTTTTCTGATTTGGCACATGTTGGCAGTGTGACCTTGATTTCCACAGTAGTTGCAAATAGGCTTCTTTCTTTTGATGTTCTTCTTGATTCTAGCTTGCTTTCATGATTCTCCTCTCTCGGTAGTATGAATTCCCTTCTCGGTAGAGTCTTTTCCTTTGTACCTGAGTCCTGCATCTTTGTTGGGTCATCTTGTATTCAGTTGTTCATCCAACATCTTTGATGCTTCATAACTCTTCTTCAGTGTTTCTTTGGATTTCTTCTCTGTTTCAAGTTCATTGGTCAACCTTGATACTTCAAGTTTCAATGCTTGATTCTCATCATCTTTCAGATTTGCTTCATGATGTGCATAACCTAGTTGATCTGATAGGTTTTGTTGAATTCTAGTCAACATTGTGATTTCATCATTCTTATCAGATACTAAGGCTTCAAGTTGTTGTTTCTCTCTTTCTAGATCTCTTACTTTATCCTCGGCTGTCCTCAATGCATCAAGATTTTTAGTCATCTGTGTGCTGAAATGTTCATGTTCTCTTTTCATTGCTTTTAGTTGATTAGCCAGTGCTTTGTTCTTTTCTTTCAATACTCCAATCATTTCTTTAGTCTCTTCAGATATACTGTTCTCAGATGATGTCTCAATTTGTTCCACTAACTCTTGAGAGTCCTACAAATCATAAGATAATCTTCTTCTCACTTTTAGAGATTTTTGCATTTGCCTCTGCATGTCTGCAATCACTTGATTAGCATGATCCAGCTCTTCTTGCAAATACACAATCCTCTGAGATTGTTTATAGCCTTCCATTGATAAGATCTTTCTCTTTAGGAAGTTAAACCCTTTTCCAAGATTGAAGCCCTAATACCAATTGTTAGCCCCAATATAGAAAGCTAATGTACTGAGAGGGGAGGGGTGAATCAGTACTTCAAATCCTTTTCTTAACAATATCTTTACTGTTATGCATAAACTGAATAGTGTAGTAACATAATATAATGCTAAAACAAATAAATAACAATCATACATGATTCACTCCATAACACATATATTTTGGTTATGTGGAAAATCTTGGTTAGAGAGAAAAACTGTGGTGGGGATGGCACCCACAACTTCACTAGTACAATAATAAAGGTTGCTCGGTTAGAGCTACATGTTTAGCTATTTTTGATAGCTTACCCTATTAGGAGTATCAAGATCTATTAGATCTACCTTGCTAAAGGATTTTACAACACAATCTAAATGTTGTACCTAGTTAGAGGCTTTACAATTTATAGAATTGATTAGAGTCTTTTACCCTATTAAAGGTTTCTCTTACAACTTCAAAATATTACAATAAAATCATTACAAATATATGCAACTTTACTTCTAGAATGTTATAGTAGATTCTATGTGCTCAGAATAAGATTACCTTCCTTATAGCATACCTTGATAACCCATATAGTAACTCGGTAAACCCTTCTGTTTACTCTATTCTTTGACTGTTCTCTAAAATCCTTCTCAATGACCTCAGTGTCTCTATAATAGTCATAACACTTGTTGCTTTCACATGTCTTGCTTCATATATTTCTATATCTTCCTTTCTGTCATACTACATGTGTATCTGATCTTAATCCATGTTGTATAAATAGATCTCTTATGTCGGTGATCCATTCATTGCTTTGATCTTACAAACATGTTTTATCGATTGAATAACCATGCAAAATATTTCATTGGTTAGATGACCTCGAAATCATACATAATCTTTAAGTGCAATTTCCAATGTGATAAGGGTTCTATGTTCCTTGATCTTGTAACACGTTTTCATATGTATGTCCAGGTTCAATGAATCTGGTAACACGTTTCACTCGGTGTGTCATCTTTGCTGCTCGGTAGACATGGAATGATACTCAGTAGACAGCTCGGTGCATACTGGGCTCTTGACTGCTTTCTTCTATAACCGATTGGACTGTGCATACTGACTGAATATTTCGGTAGTAGTGATTGACTAGAGTATATAGAATGACTTTGGATATAAAACTAATGGCAACTTGATAAGTAGTAACAAGTTGACATCATTATGTACCTTGAGATACTAATGATTATATATATGAGATCTTGATTTGACTTCATTATACTTGTGTCGATTGATTTATGAGATCTTTTTGTATATGCTTTATTCTATATGTATGTGTATCTATTCAGTATGGATGTATGTAAGGCAAATGAATATGGATGTTTGTTTTTGTTTCTTTTTATATGCAAATAAAATGAATGAAAATGAGTAATGAGTAGTGCAAAAAATTTGTTTTTCAATGCAATAAGATAAATGTAAATGAGTGCTAATGAATGTATGAATCTATATAAAATGCTTATGTATGCAGCTAAATATCTCAATACACAAGTACTTGATCTGAGAAGTGATGAAGAAGAGACCACTTAGCTTTGAAATGATGAAAGTTCAAACTCTCATTCAGAAGATAAAGAGATCATTACCATATCGAAATCACTCTAAATTCACAAAATATAGAATGAAATGCAAAATGAGATGCAAAATGAAATGCAACCTAAACCTAGTCACTGGATTTGAAATGCTTAAATTTCATCACTGAGCATTAACAAACATAGCACGCAGATTAGAGTTCCTTTCTTTTCATTTGCAATATTAATTATTTTGTCCGCAATGACCCTTTTTTTGTTCATATCCTTGGACAGATTTCGCAGGGACCCGTATTGCATTATAAATAAATTCCCTCAAACCATACAAAGAAATGATGTGAACTTCCCTGTAGCATACAAATAAGAGGAGTCGAGGTATGTGTGGCGATTTCACCTTGATGTGAAGGCTCTTATCATAGACGCCCAGCTTATTAGATGTTTCCAGATCATCAAAATCATTCCTACAAGAAGAAAACAAAGAAAATATTATGCCCCCAATCCTTTCTTCTCTTGGTCAAGATAAAATTCCTCGAGTTACTCAGAGGGATAATAATCAAAAACCAATATAAAAGACAACACACAAAGAAAATTTCCATGCATAGCTCAAACTGTTTAGCGATTGTTTTCAGTTTTGTTGTTTTGCTTGTGTACTTAGTGATAAAACACTTCAATAGTTAGGAGATAGGTGACTGACTCGGAGTGGATGACCGAGTATCACTGATAGAATGATGACTTGGTTGATACTGCTTAGGATGTGTAATATGCTCTGTCGATTAACCTAAGACTAGGACATTGATCAGTTTCAAGCCATAAGGGTTCCAATGAACCAGGATGTCACAAAAGTGAATGAAATATATGTACAAGCTAAAGCAAAGATGCATGAAAGCAGGAATGCCAACGTTGCATTGATAGATGGAGTGCTTGAGTACACGAGATGCCTGTTTGCCAGGTTTTCATCTGCTTGGTAGAGATTCATTCTTTTTTTTTTTACCAAGGTGTCTGTTTACCAGGTTTTCACCAGGGCATTTTCTCTCTTTTTCTCTCTTTTGTTTTTTTACTTTTTTTCTTTTGATTTTTTTCAAAACTTTTTCAGTTGTACAGGTTGTTGGAGTAGAGAATACTAAGTGAAAAAATTTCTTCAAATGGATGGTGTTAATCAGTTCACAAAGTTGTTCTCATTTTGATGTTGAGAGCTGATAGGCCCTAGAGCCAAAGACTACAGTAATGATGTAGGGACCCAGCCAGTTGGGTTCAAACTTCCCTTTGTTATCTCGAAACTGTTGATTTTTAGGATTTTCTCATAGAACTAGGTCACCAACCTAAAATTCTCATTGTTGAACCTTCTTGTTATATCCTCTAGACATTCTCTTTTGATACACTCTTAGATGATCAAATGCCACATGCTAACGTGCATCCAACAATTTGAGCTCTTGCAATCTAGCTATTTTGTAGTCTTCATTAGTAACATGACCTTGCAAAGAAACTCTTAGAGATGGTATTTCCACTTTAATAGGTAATACTACTTCAGACCCATACACCAAAGAAAAAGGTGTAGCCCTAGTAGGTGTTCTAATACTTGTTTTGTAAGACCATAATGCAGGATTGAGTTGTAGGTGCCAATCCCTCCCAGATTTGCTCACTGTTGTGTGAGATAGTCAACACATTTTTTTTGTATGCCTCAGCTTTTCCATTACCTTGAGGGTAATATATAGATGACCAGTGTTGTTTAATTTTGAGTTTCTCACAGACCTCGCCTAGATATTTATTCTTGAATTTTCCTCCATTGTCAATCATGATAGATGAAGGTATCCCATACCTGCAGATGATATGGTTTAGGATAAACAGAGCTACTCGTTTACCAGTCGCTTTAATGAGCAGAACCACTTCTACCTGCTTAGTGAAGTACTTAGTGGCAGTTATAATAAACTTGTGTTTGTTGGATGATGTAGGATATATCTGACCAATGACATCAAAGGCCCATTGCTGAAAAGTCCAATGTGTGATGAAGGGTATGAGATCCCTTGCTGGAGCATGTATGAGATTTCCATGTACCTAACACTTCTCACAAGTTTTAGAAAACTTTATAGTGTCCTCCATGTTTGGCTAGTAGTAGTCATCCCTTAGTAGTTTTTCAGCTAAAGTAAGACAATTCGAATGAGATACACAAATACCTTCATGAACTTTCGATAATGCACATTTAGACTCTTCAATTTCTAGACACCTAAGCAATGTACTATCTAAACCTTGCCTAAACAAATCATTAGCAATAATGACGTATTGTGAAGAATTTTGGGTTAGGTTCCTTTTCTCATTACGGGTAAGATTTTCTGGGATAATTTGCTCACACAGATAAGAGTAGATGTGGTTGTAGTAGGATGAGTCATGTTCAATAATAGAACAGACTATATGGGACTCAGGAGAATCATAGGTAGGGTAATATAACTCTTCCACCAGGAATTGAAAGTGAAAATTAGACTCTTGTAACTCTGGTATAGATGCCAAGGTGGTCATAGCATCTGCTACTCTATTTGTTGATATGGGAATCTGCTAGAATGATACAAAAGTAAAATACTTCTTGAGATTATCAACCATTCTCTTATAAGGTATAAGTTTCTCATCTCGATTCTGATATGTATAATTTATTTGATTCATGATTAGCTAATAATCCCCATAGATGTGTAGTTCAACAACCTTCCATTCAATAGCTAGCTTGATCCCATTTACCAAAGCTTCATACTCTACAATGTTGTTTGTACAAGGGAAGAGAATCTTATATGCCTTCAGGATTGAATACTTTTGAAGAGTAATAAAAAGTATTCTAGCATCGGAACCATTTTGAGTGAAAGACCCATCAAAGAACATCTTCCAGGATTGTTGAGTAAGGTGCATTATTGATTCATCTGGAAACTCTATATGCAGTGGTTGAGTGTCTTCAAGTGGAGCTTCAACAAGTTGATCTGCAATTACTTGTCCCTTGATGGCTTTGTGTTCCATGTATTCAATATCAAACTTTGTAAGAATCATGACCCAATTTTCCAATCTTTCACTGAGTGTTGCTTTGTTGAGAAGATACTTGAGTGGATCAATCTTAGCTACTAGCTTGATGGAATATGCCAACATGTAATGTCTCAATTTTTGTGATGCAAAAAACAATTCCAAGCATGCTTTTTCTATTATAGTGTAGTTCATTTCATAAGACACCAATGTTCTACTAATGTAATATATAGCTCTCTCTTTTTTATTTTCATCCTGTTGTGCTAGAAGTGCCCCCAATGAGGAATCAATGGCTGATATGTATAAGATCAATGGTTTACCCTGAATTGGTAGCATCACTATTGGTGGATTGGATAGGTACTCTTTGATCTATTGAAAGTGTTTTTCACATTCTTGATCCTAGTTGTATATTACTCCTTTCCTCAATACTTTTGTGAAAGGTTGAGATTTGTCTGCCAGCTGAGAAATAAAGCATCTGATTGATTGGAGACGTCCCTGTAAACTTCTCATTTGATTGATGTTCTTCGGAGGTGGCATTTCCATTATAAATTGGACCTTCTGAAGATCAACCTCGATTCCCTTCTTTGAAATGATGTATCCAAGTAGTTTACCAGATGTCACTCTGAATGCACACTTTTTTGGATTTAGCCCAAGTTTGAATTTTTCCATTCTATCTAGTATAGGGCCTAGCTCTTGAATATGTGTGGATCTCTACATAGTCTTCACTAAAGTGTTGTCAAAATAATATTCCATATTCTTATGCATCATGTCATGAAAGATAGTAGTTACTTCTCTTTGGTAAGTTTGTCCTGCATTCTTTAGCCCAAATGGCATGACGTTCCAATAAAAGGTTCCCCATGCACAAGTGAAAGTTGTCTTTTCTTGATCCCCAAGAGCTATTTTGATCTTATTATAGATGGAGAATCCATCCATTAGTGAGTACATCGCATACCGAGTTGTCATATCAACTATCATATCAATGTTTGGTAATGGAAAGTCATCCTTCAGACAAGCTTTGTTCAGATCTCTGAAGTCTGTGCAAACCCTAATAGATTTGTCTACCTTTGACAAAGGTACTATGTTTGAAATCCATTCCACATAGTCTATAGCTCTGATAAACCCAGCTTTTAGCAGTTTTTCTAACTCAGCCTTGACTAGTAGTGCCATGTGAGGGTGCATCTTATAGTGTTTTTGCTTGACTGATTTAACTCCATGTGATAGAAAGATGGTGCATGATAAGATTAGGATCTAGGCCTGGCATATCTGAGTATGTCCATGCAAAATTGATCTTCTTTTTTGAAAAGAGATGAGTGAAATCTTTCAATTCTTCTACTGATAATGATTGAGCTACATGAATGATGTGTGGTGTCTCTTGACTCTCATTGTTCAATGGCTGAGTTGGCTCGATCAATATAGAAGACCTTTCATGAAAATGACTTGGCAGTATATCAAGTATCTCACCTTTAGGCAGCTCAGAGAGGTTTTCACCCTGAGGTATGTCCTTTATGTTCTCTTTTAGAGATTCTGACACCGCCACAGTGTGGTTTTCGCCATCAGATATTTTATTTTTATTTTTATTTTTTTTATTTTTGCGACTAAGATACTTGATATCTGTTTCAGTCATGTTTTCACTTTGTTCGCTAGTGGAAGAGTACATGGGTTCAACTACATTTAGGTAATAGGTTAGCGTGTAGTCATTGGCAAAAGTAGGTACATTCATGGGTTGGTCTTGTAGACTACAATCAATTAATTCAGGATGTACCAAAGATAGAGTGTGGACAGGTTCGAGGGAGTTCACGGTATTGTCATCATAACTTTAAATAGAAAAGTCAAGTTCTAGAAGACTACCTTGCATAAATGTCTCGAGACTAGGAAGAGTCAGAACATGATTATTAAAGTGCACTTTAATATTTAGTTGACCTAATCTAATAGACCTACTTGTAGCATCTTTCTCTATACCAGACTAGACTTCATATCGTGGTTTGATAGTAACAAGATTAGTAGATAGATTCTCATCATTTACATCAAAGGATTCAAAGTTTAATGTTGAGTAGATATTGTCATGAATAGGAATGTTGTCAAAATCACCAGAGTCATCAGATGAAGTTTTCGAGTCTTCTTCAAGTGGTTGAGTGAATATATGTATGGTATCAACACCAACATCTTTAATGCTACAAGTTCCTTCAAGATTTATCTCATTTATCATTTGTATTTGACACACCTGTTGACATGATCCTGATGCTTCTATGACTCCCTGTCGTCTACTCCATTCAGCTTCCTTTGGACTAATGAATGGTTCTTCTTCTGTAGCTTCCAATTCTTCTTTGTAGTCCCATACCTGATTTGTTTTGTTTTATTAGAGGGGTATATAATAGATGAAAAACTTTCTAGTATTCTTCCTTCCTTCAGACCTTGTTCATAGTTTGCTTGTCTTTTTAGTCTGATTTCATGTATCTCCTTTTCTAGCTTTAAGCACATCAGCTCTTGAGTGTCATTTGTGATATCACTAGACTCTTCTAGAGTTTACATACTGGATGTATCTAAGAGGTGGTTTGGACCCCATTCATACTCATTTGAGTCAATTTCTGAATCATCTACTTGCTACTACTAGTGTATGCGACTGGAATTTTCAGGGGTGCAAAGAATACTCTGATTCTTTCTACTTCCTCTCTCATATCTTCTAGAACTTCAAATCCATGTAGTGTTGTAGCTGATACCATTGGAACTTGAGTGTTGACTGTTTCTTTTCTCTTGATTGGTAGTTTCTCTTGTTCTTTTCTACACTTTGCTTTTGTTTTTTGAGTGTCAACTTCCTATGATGTTGAAGGCGATATCCTTTTCTTCCATTTAGACTTAGAAACCTATTTTTGGTCTGATGTCTTTTTTGGATTGTATCTCAATCCAGCCTTATCATTTGTAGATTTTGTTTGTAGCTGAATTGGTTCAGTAATACCCTCTTGATGTTTTCCTAAGGGACCAATGCCTAAATATTCCATGCCTTAGATCATTTTGTAGCCGAGACCATATTGGTTTGGGGAAATCTCACAATGTCATACTTCCTCATTTTGAATATCTTCCTTGAAAAGTCACTTAAGAATAACATCCTCTTCTATTTCATCTACCAGGGAAGTAGAAGATTGTACAAAAAGACTGTCATATATAATATTTGGAGTTGAAGTTTGTGTTCTCATAGCCTCTGATGGTTTCCCAACTGTTTCGGTGATGGAGGGAGAGAGGCTAATGAAAGTACTGGTTCTATCTTGTATCCATCCATGCCAGCATTTGTAATCTTCAATTTCTTTTCTAAGTCCTTCGTCAGAGCTTCTGGAATTTCATTTGTAGAGGTTGCCCTATTATGAGGCATAAAGGTATCTGCACCTTTTGTCAATGCATTATAAGGGAGATTTGTATCAGCAGGAATACAGATTTCCACTACGTTATAGAGAAATTTTAAGAATTGATGGTATGTAAATGGAACTGCCTTCATTTCATGAATCCACGACCTACCCAGTAAGATATTATATGATAGAGGAAGATCAAGTACCTAGAAAATGGCATCTCTTTCTACAGGCTCCACCCTGATTGGTAATGATACTAGACCTTTAGAGGTCCTTTCTTCTTCATCATAGGCTTTAATTGTTATTTTCTTGGCCGGATCAATGATATTTTCAGAAAATCCTAGTTGTGTAAGAAGACTATAAGTACAAATATTTAACCCCACACCTCCATCTATCAAAACATGTTTAACTCCATGTTTATGTATCATGGATTCAATATGCAATGGCTGGTTATGCGGATGATTTAGCAAGTTGTCATCTTCTTTAGAGAAGGTCAGATAGTGAGGTGAAGTTAGATGACCCACCATAGTCTGAAACTGATCAATGTCTAAATCTTTTGGAACATTAGTGGTGAGCAATGATTTGTCCAAGATCTCTTGATGAGTAGAAGATATTTTGAGCAATTTGAAGATGGAGATTTGAGCATTTGTCCTTTTCAATTGTTCAACAATGCTATATCCAGAGGATGATGATGAAGTTAGCTATTTAAATTTGTCAAATGTTGATTATTTTTGTTTGTTTGACGAGGTTGGTAGGTTTGTTTGAGTAGGAGTTGAAGAACTAGCTCCTTGGAGAGTGACTTTCTTTTGAGAATGGGTCATAGCCCTTGCATATCGTGATTCATTTTGTTTATCTTTGATTATAATCACATTGCAATATTCAAGTCAAGAAGACTCAATCATGTTGATGACATTGTCATTGCTGGTATGAGCATAATTTACTTTGGCACCTCCTTTTGTCTTTGAGGAATCACCTTGTTTGTAAATAGGTAAGGGGTCCTTAAAAGCTTTATGATAAAAATTTGTCAGGTGATTCCAAACAATAATTTTACCAGCATCTATGAGATCTTGAATCTCATGCTTGAGCTTCATGCAGTTGTTTGTGTTATGACCTTTATTCCAATGGTAGTCACAGTATTCGTTTTCTCTCCACTATTTTGGTTTGACTTCCAAATCATATGGCCTAGAATTATCTTTTAACATTATCAAGTTGTTTGCCAATAGATTTTTTAAAGCAGATTCATATGATTCTTCCAGATGAGTGAATTCACATCTAGGTTTCGAAAGCCAAGGTTTCTCTTTAAACCACTTTGCAACTTTCTTCAGAGGATTTTTGGTTGCGGTTTTAGCTGCTTTGAGTGCTTGCATGCCACTAGCCAAGTTAAATATTGTGGGCTTTGAGTTGGTTTCAATAGTGTCTACTACTCCATCATTAAAAATGTTCTTGTTGTTGTCTTTTCCATACTTCCAATAAGTGTTCTTCTCTTTAGAGCTAGATACTAGTTGTGTTTCTTTCAAAGGTGAGATATCTCATTTCTTTATAAGCACATCTTCCATTCAGATAGTATTATCTACCATTTTGTTAAATGATGGGTGCACTTGCATTTTGATACTATATTTCAATTTAGGGATCAAATTGTTGATGAATATATCCATTTTCTCAGAATCTGGGATAGGCCGTGAATACCCAGACAACATCTTTCTCCAATGTTGGAGAAAAGTGAGAAAAGGCTCCCCTATTTTCTATTTGGTATTGCAAAGTTTGATTATAGTAATAGGATGTCGAATGTTATAGGAGTATTGTTGTAAAAATAGTTGGATTAGTTCTTCAAAAGTTTTTATTCCCTTAGGTAGATTTGAGAACCATTCCATAGCTTGTTCTCCCAAACTCCTCAGAAAAAGGTGCATGAGATACGTTTGGTCATGCATGAACTCCATACATAAAGCACCAAATTCTCTGATATGGTCCTGGAGATTTGAGTTACCATCATATTTGTCAAATTTTGGGATCTCAACTCATGAAGGAAATGGAGGCATGTATAGATTTTTGTCAAATGGAAATGGGCATATTGTCTCTAGAGAATATTATTTTGAGGACTTATCCATTTTTTCAGTTCTGTGATCTCAGTCTGCAAGGCTTGTAATTGTCCATGTACCATTATTATAGGTGATTCTTCCTTTTTAGTAATGAGACTTTTAATATCATATCCAGTAGGAAGTTTGGCGCGTTGTTTTTCTAGCTCTAGAAAATAGTCTTCTTTTTCTCTAGCCATGATAACCTTCATCATTTTTCGGAAATATTTATCCTTTCGACATATATGAATATCTTTTTCTGGAGGTTTAGAGTCTTCAGATTCACTTGATGAGGAATCATTGTCGATATCATGAATACTAAGGTTGTCTTCATTATTTTGTCCTGTTCTAGGTATAGTGGGAGATAAAGGTTCATGGTAAACTGGTATCTCTAATGATGAAGGTTTATTAGTCAGAGGATCCTCTTCGTAAAATGGATTATCTTTGTATGAAAATGGTTTCCCTTTTCCTTTGGCATCTTTCTTACAAGAACTCCTGGTTTGAATAGGCATTTTTATTGATTGGTGTGACCTAAATCTATTTGTGATGCAGAAGTCAAGATCTAATTTAGATCTAGTTGTTTGGTTAATGTATTGTTTGAGAGAAGAAACTAAGATTTAGTCTAGTTTTAGGAATGATCTATCTTGTATAAGACATTTATCTAAGTTGATTTCAAAGAAGTGACTGACTCGGTCTGGTTTCAAGAATGATCTATCCTATATAAGACGTTATTAAGTGACCTAGATTTGATAAGTAGTTGATTGAACTAGCTGAAAGATGATCGACCAAATCGTGCAACACAAATGGTAGAAGTACACTGTCTTGATCTGTTTATGCTCAGGATGATAATAACTAGTATTATGCTTGTTGTAGACTATTTTAGGCAAGTTTGACTACTCTAGACTGACAAAATCAGAGATCCGTATGACAGGTTTCACAGGAGCAGACGACAGTATGCTAGCTTCAAGATAATAACAATAGTGTTTCATATGAGTTGCTACCTAGTACCGTACGATAGATGGGTATGTCTAGAATGACAAACTGTTCAGTGCAAAATTTTATCATACGACACAGGATGTGAGGTAAAATGATAATTATCATAACCGGATGACTAACAATCAGAGCTTGTACAACACATGATGAAGGTTCAAACGATAGACTATTAGGACTAATGGAATATCATACGACACACAATATGAACTAGGACGATAAATAAGAAGACTCGTATGACTGTTTTCTAGACAGAGGCAAAATTATGGGTTTTCAATGACTGAGTATGACTAGATTTGAGATGGACTGAGTTTTTGACAGCTAAGGTATATACTATTTTTGTGTCACAGACAAAATTTTGACTAGGATAGACAAGTTTTGGATAGAGTTTCGACTAGGATAGACTAGTTTTGGACAAAGTTTCGACTAGGATAGACTAGTTTTGGACAGAGTTTCGACTAGGATAGACTAGTTTAGACATGGACAAAGTTTTTGATCACTGAGTTTGTTTCTTGTTTTTTCCAATTTTAGTTTGAGGGATAAAAACATAGAAAACACATAATATGAATAATAACTCCAATCACAACATGCAAACCCTACGAAATTTGGTCAGAGAAGGAAACCTTTGCTTGTAGACTTAGGTACATACCCAATAGATAATCAGAATACAACCGCTGAGTCTCATGCAATGGATTCTCAACGCCATATTAGCCAACTCCAAATGCTAATGGGGGCACAAAATGACAAGTATCTTGGGAGAGTTACTATCTCTCTTGCACAAAGATTATCCCTCTTCTCGAGGTGAATCGGGTAGCTTCTAATTTTAATTGGAACTAGTAAGGGATTTGTTGGGTGCATCGAGGTATAAACTCAATTAAGAGGTCTCCCAGCCTTGAAAACCAAGATTTAATATACTCGATGGAACAGAGGAAAGCTATTCCTGAGCACTATTGTTTACTTTATTTTCATCAAATCACATTTATTTTATAGTGGGGTGGTGTACTTGGCGTTTAGCCATTCCCAGTTGGGTCGTTTCCCTCTCACTGGCCATAATGGTTATAGAGTTATTAGCTCCTTGGGACGACAGGCCCACTAAAGATATACAAATCTCAAACTTAAAGAAAATGCCTCAAGGCTCTGGATTTCTGATTGTTTATAAAGACAAGAGCATACTCTCTTACCTCTCAAAATTTTCTTAAAACATGAAAGACAATTTTTTTCTTTAACCAAATAGCAAGTTAGGTGCCTAAAACAAATAAATTTAATGAATACACAATGTTTGCTCGAATCTCCTCAAGCAACCTGCAAAGACAACAAATAAGTAGTCATATTGTCTTTGTGGGACAAGCATAGTCTTCAACAAGCATTCTGCAAAAAAATTGATTAGGCTATGAAAATTCTTCAAATAAACAGATAACAAGCCAAGGTCAGTCATCAGTATAATCAAATTGGGCAGAAAACTGGAAGAATGAAAATTTCTTTTTAACCAAGAAAGTACAAAATCGTACGACTATTCTTACGGGGTCTTACGATAAACTGTACCAAATCGTACGACACCTATGATTTTTCATTCTGGCATATAGGAAATGTCGTATGATATTACACAGAGACTATACGAACGAAAAAATCTGAAAAGTCAAAAATCGAAAAAAAAAAAAGTTAAAAAAATATGTTAGTCTTGGAGGTCGAAAAGTGTAGTCTTCTGCCCCACGATGGGCGCCAAAAATGTGTGTGTGTGAAAAAGTGAAATAAGTATCTATAGCTACAATCACAACGCTTCAATTAAGTCATTACATGTATGGTTATATAGATATTAGCACGAATAATAAAACCATAACAAATCAACTAATTGCCTTCTAAAAGATGTGAGTATAAGATTGCTCTCGGATTTCTATAAGCAATACTAGTGACTAGACTACACAAAGATGAAGGATTCAATCTATATGAGCATGAGATTAAGCTAAATGGATGCAACATGGATGAAAGATTCAAGCAATAATGAATTCAAGAAATAATGGATTCAAGCAATAATGGATAAACTAAATATGAAAAAAGCTAAACTCAGATGTAATAATCTCAAAAAGCAAGCACAACATACTCAATGACTCCAAAGTGAAAAGTGTATAATAATAAATCTCCAGGGTGTTTTGAATGAGAGCTGAAGGCTAAATTTATAGAAATTCACAAAAGAGAACAAGAAAAAGCACAATTTAGGATTAATTGAAATAATTGAGAAATCAGGTTTAGTTAACCTTGAGATATATTTGAATTACAGTTTAATTGAAATGCATTCAGATAAGAAGTTCAAGTTGCATTAGAAATAAGATTTAATTAATTCCATGCATTTGTGATAAAAATAGACAATTCTTTGATTTATTCAAGAAAAGAGTCTTTTCAATGCAACTGAACTTCTTTTTCTCAAAAGCTTTGAGTTCCAATTTTAGCGAATGATTAAATTCCTTTTATTTACTTTTCTGATTTCAAGTTAATCTCAATTTAGAAAAAAAAAAAATATATCAAGTTTGATTTCTCTAAATTCAATTCTTTTATTTTATTTTCAATTTAAATCTTGCTTTGTGATTAATTCCTCTTTTGTAATAAATTAATTTCTTTTTTGTATGATTAAATGACAAGTTTATTAATTAATTAAATATGCAAGGATATTTCATGAATTAAAATAAGATAATTGATCAAAAAGATATTCTTGGAATGATTCATTCAATTAAATAAATATTTAATTAATATTGAGTATTTGATTTGCCATGTGACATTTGATGATTAAAGAATTAATTATGTGCTCAAGATTGATTTAATTGCCTTTGGTTAGGACCTTGGTGATATTGTCGAGATTAGGGGCCCAAGGTTTAGATGACCATTTTTGGGGTATTACACTATCCTCTATATGTGAAAGGAAATTTGGTCATGTGCATTGACCGCTACAATTTGGAGTGCAAAAGAGGGAATGTACCTAACAGTCCGCTACAATTTTAGGAACAAAGAGAGTCTATTGCACCGAGAGGTTGCAATCGTGGCCTATGTTGGCCATAATCCCTATTGCAGCAATAACGAGATGTGAGGTAACAGTTATAAAATTTGGATGAACTCAAAGAGACATTTACAAATACAACCTACCCTTTATAATACCAAATTGAAAAAATGGATGCAATGCAAGTCCTTGTATCAATAATGTTTGGCAGCTAGTAAAAAAATAGAACAATAAATTCCATATAAAAGTGGTTAGACTTAAAATGATAAGGAAAATTAAAAAATGCTAAAGAAAATGTCAACTAATAAAAAAAATTACAAGGATGAGGCATATTCACAACTTTTGCAGTTGTGTCATGCATATCAGCACTAGAAAGAACTTATAGTGTTAGTGTACATACAAGATAACATGGGAGTTCATTATACCCAACAACTTGTGGTGTTGTTGTTCGTGTTGGCTCTATTGGACCCTAAAATTAAGATTCAATATACATTATTCAATAAGATTAACTATGCAACATAATGAAATATTGAAAAGTGTGTTATCTTATTGCTCTTTGCTTTGTTTTGAGAATAGTTTAATATTCTCTACTTAACAAGGGCAACCGCATGAAGGTGAAAGCTCATTTGGCCCCTCCCCCCCCTTAACATCACTCTAAATTCCCCATTAACATCTAACATTCATTGATTCTTTCATCCATTATTAAAATATAGCATTGATTCATTATCACATAATGTTCATTAACACATAACATTCATTAAAATTCATTAACATACACCATTCATCAATATTCATTAACACATATCATTCATGAACATTCATTAGCACATAATTACATTCATTAACACATAAAAATCAATCATTATCAATTAAGGTAGATTACAATCATTTTTATTTATTTATTTATTGAAGCTATGTAAAAAACAAGTGGAGCATTGTTTTTTTCATCATTTACCCCATCTTTAGTTGTTCTTCCCTCTGCTCTTAATCTTAATGTATGCCTAGTCCTATATAGAGGACGAGGACACCAAACCAAAGGGGGGTCGTCTGCAATAACAAAGAAATGGGTAAAATTTAAAACATTTTTTATTATTGTTACAAGTATTTCATTAATTTAAATAATATAACCATGGCACTCTTTACCTAATGGGGTGACATCATCTTCCATCTCATTTTGTCTAGCCTCAACCTCAACATGCTGAACACCCTCTACATCCTCTGGAGTTGAAATACAAAAGGTTACATTAATCAATACACCAATTGAAATTAAATTTGTTTAAAAGAATAACAGTGGTCCTCTTTACTTGATTGGGGAACATCACATTCCTGATGTTGTCTACCTGGATCATGCTCCACTTGGTCACCACCAGCTACATGCTCTAAAATATTTTAAAAAAAGGTTACATTAATTACTAAACTAATTACAATTTAATTAATATGTTTAATGGTATTAATAATTACATAAAAAAATTTGAATAGAAAATGAATACCTCCACTACTGGAATGCGCATTAAGACCTTCATGTCCAGGTTGTGTTTCATGATTAACAGGTTGCATTCGAATGTCATGCGCATTGTTATCATTTCTTGCTTATTTAAAAAGGATATAGTGACTTTATGTTGGAACTTAACATCAAATAGATTATTGGTAAAGTACTCAATTTGAAATCATTTTCATTTAGCTCATTTACCTTTGTGACAGATGCATCAGAATCTTGTGCTTTCCCACTCAATTCTCATAGTCATTCAACCACAGTTGTATAGCCTTGCTGGTAGGCAATTCTCTTGTCATATTTTGTGGATGCTCTATTGAATTCAGAGCCCTACATTTTTTCTTAGTATCGTGAATTTTGCTTGTATTGTTTGATAAAAAAGAATTGTTTACAATTTATAAATATTTTGATGTGATATTTCATTTATAGATTCTTACAATTCGTGCAACAAGTTTCATATAACCATCAGAGCTGAGTTTGTGTTGCTTGTTCTTTTCTTGTCTTTCCTTGGTTGCCTTTGACGTGTCACTTAGTATATGAAAAGTTTGAAATATGTTAGATTATATAAATATAAAGAGTAATTAGTACATAATTACATTCTTAATAGTATCACATACCTTCTTCTAGCGCCTAGTGGTTTATTTCCTTTTTTCCTTTCAATTCTCTGCTTTGCATCCAAAATCAGGTCCTTCCACTCCCTCTCTAGAATCATGGGGGACGCTCATACTTTACATTATTCTCTAAATTTTTCCTGTATTGGTCCCTCAGATACTTTAGATATGTGTTATCTTTTTCAAGGACCTTGGTTTTGTCGAATATGTCATTTCCAAAAAACCAAACCATACAGTTTGTTAGTTCATCTTTTAACTTTTTTTCTTGGTCATTCCACCTTTAAAGCAAAAATAAACCTATTAGATTTAGAAATAAACTGAAGCTACCTTTGATATAGTTCAAGAAAAGGATCAAGGGAAAACTATTCTAGCAATGATATGAAATCAAAATAGTGGATTAGGGTTAGGTCACATACGATGTTCCACCTATTATATATGGTGGGTCCAAATATCTGCAATTCAATGTCATTAAGATTTTTATAAAAAATATCATTTTCTACAAAAATATTATGGGATCATTAGTCCAAAATGAGCGATCAATAAGTAAATTACAATTAGACTATATATAATAATAATTTTAAAGTACCTGGAACCTTTTGTATCTTTAAGGGAATCAATTCTTTGTTGCTCACCACCAATGTGCCCTGCAATGTTCCTGTACTAGCAATATGGGAAGATCCAAGAAAGCATGGTATGTTATCAGTAGTAGTCACCTCTAGCGCATCCTCATGTGCATCTCCTACTACAGAAAATGAATCCACTATGAAATGCCCCCAAGAAAGAACGCTTCAAGGGAAATAAACAGATAATGAAAGAGAAAGCAAAAGAGGGATCTACCAACAATGGGTGGGTCAACATGATGTGCAGTAGATGATGTCTACATGCTACGTGTTGTTGACATTGCAGTCAGAAATATAGGTGGTGCTAACCTTAGATGAGGTGGCATTTGCATAGGAACATTGACATCACCTGAAGAATAATACATTAAATAGATTAAACATTAAATATATGAAAACTGCAAGAATTGTAAACAAGGATGAACCTTTATTAAGTGTTTGATGCTAATCTTAATGATAGAATAGTATGAAGGATGACAAAGCTATGTAAATTTGTGACAAGAGGGAAGTGTAAAGGAAGAAGGAAGGAGACACCTTGAAGAACATTGTAATGTATTATGGTTTGATAAAATGAAATAATTTTTGGGTTTTGGAGCATTAATTGGAAATTTCCATGACAGTCACATTTCATGCATTATTTCAAGTTTCTTATCATCAAGAAAATAGATTAAAAATTTCCAATAAAGGATTGGAGGGTGGATTGTAATGAATTAACTTTGTTTTGTACCAAGTTAGAGAAATGGCTATGAAGAATGAGGAGAGTTTGAATTGTTTTTCTCCAAACTATCCAAAACCCTCAGTTTTGGGTCAGTCACAAGGGTTTGTTAATATCCATTGATGTAATCATTGAAAAATTCTCAAATTATGGGTTCCTATTGTCAAATCAAGTATCTTTCATATTGAATTGTTCTTTTGTTGAATGGTTGTACAAATATAAACAAAACTAGTGCCCTAGCAGACTAAGACAAAGTTTTCCTTGTTTTGGGACAACAAACCATATTGTTTTGTTAAGTGATGTCCAATGGGTTTAAATAAGGTTGTGTTGATTAAATAAGGTTGCAACAAATATAAATAACCTTCCCCAGTATGATGGACATTGATAAGGCAAGAAATTTTCTATCTGCTTGTTTGATCATGATAGTCACAATGAATGGTAGTTTGGGTTCCTTAATTTGCAATTTTGGAATTTGTAAGGATTCTATAAGTGTAGATTATGAGTTCTTGGGAAATTGGAGTAGACATTAATGAGATTAGGATAGGGAAATAACAGTCTTGGAGGATAGGGGTAAGTATATGCTATGGTATGATGGTTAAAATACTTGGTATTTTCACAATGTTAAGGCTTACATGGATTTGCTTGAACATGTAACTTGTCTTATTGGAAGTTGAGATCAAGTAGAATGTGAGCTCAACTAAAATATGGCGAGATTTAAAAGGAGAGAGTATAATATAGTGAGAGGTGAGTTGATAGTGAAGAACAAATCACAGTACGAAGCTCTCAAAAATTATAAGTTATGAAGTGAGAGGTTGATCCAAGTCAAGGATCTAGAAAAAGGATGTGTTGGGAATTTGTTGAGAACAAGTGAAGGGATGTGTAAGGGGGTTTTTTTCCCTAAGGTATGATGATCATTCATGTAGAGAATAAGCTATATCCCTTTGCATCAACTACATAATAAATATATGACCAATAACACTAGCATTAAAAAAGCAAGTTCACAAGTCCAAAGGAGTAGTTTTAATGTATAGGACATGGTCATCACCTAAACTACTTGCAATACCTTGATCATGGCCACCGGGTTGATGAGGACACATAAAATCATGTAAAAACAACACGTACATATTTTACTTAATGATACAAAAGAGAATAAAATATAAACCATTATTGAGCTTTTCTTATAATTAAAGCTTTCCTTACTACTTACTTGAAAGTTATTTGTTGTCCACACAAATTGTTTCACCCTCTCTTTTATTTCATCGATCTGAGGGCTCATGGATGCCAAAGCAAAAATCTCTCTATTAAATTTTCTAACACTTTTTCATCATTTCTATATGGTTTATGGTAAATGTGATGTCATCATCACATAATACTGTTGATTCCAAATCCCTATAGAGGTGTTGAGGTACTGCGGGTCCCTTTCCCTTTCCCCTAACATCCCTTTGTGACAAGAATGTTATTAACACTATCAAAATTACTCCAAAACACTCAAGAAAAGAACATAATAATGTACCAGTTTGCTTGTATCAAATTTGTACAATTACAATAAGGTTTACCTGCTTGGTAGAAGTGTCAGGTACTACATTCATGTTTGTGCTATGTGATGGATGTTGGAAAATGCACACTCCAATGAGAAATTGTAGGTGCTTGAAGGTTTTGTCATTGATGGCAACTTTGCAATAATATGTGTTAGATAAATGAGGGGGGGGTGAATCAGATAAACTCACAATACAATTTTCTAATTAGATTCAACCTCGTTAGAACTTACTTGATATGCAACTATGACTATAAATCATTCAAACTCATAAACTGATAAACTTGAAACATCAAAACTCATTTAACACCAGATTTAACATAGAAACCCAAATAGGGAAAAACCACTATGGGATTTTGGACCCACAAAGAAAATATACTCTTCTAGAGTATGCTCGGTTAAAAGCCAATCCTATTAAAGATTACATAAACACATTGCTAGATGTGACCCAGTCAAGGGATTTCCCTCAGATCTATCAGAATCTTGCACTTTGTTAGAAGTGACCTTGTCAAAGGATTTCAAACACTCAATTAGAAAAATACCTTGCTAGAGGATTTACAAATAAGACTATTAGGTCCACTCGTTTAAGATATTTCCTGACACTTACAAAAATAAATAACAGTAATAAAATATATCTACAACTTCACATCTGAAATGTTATAGTAGACTCTATGTGCTCAAAATAATCTTGTCGTAAGACTTATCTTCCTCCTTGCTGGGTTTCTCACTCTATTCTTCGATAAGATCTTCAATCTTTTGTACTTTGTAATCACTTCTGCAGCATCATTATTCTTCTATTTGCCTGCATACTTTGTTCATCAACTTTCCTTATTTATAAGCAATTCCTAATCGCTTAATCTCCTTAATCACATTTCCCATGATCAATATTAGCCATCAGATCTTCAAACTTGACTAAGTTCATTGAATCCTTTGAACTGAAAAATGTTTTATCTTGCCTTCAAACTTGTATTCCTTCCTTGGTACTTGTACTCGGTTATGACCGTTCAATCTGTGCTATAGATCTAACTCTTGAATTTTCATTTCCATTGATCCTTAACAAACTTCTTGCATGACATTCCAATCTTCTATAAATCTCTATCTCATTGGCATCCTTCATTTAATAATGTATTTATTCATCCAATGTGTTTTGTTACTGCTCAGTTGATACTCGATTAATTTTGAACTTTACTCGGCAGACATTCTGTATTCGTCTCGGTTACTATCTTGGTAGCTTTGCTTGCTGATGATGCTCAGTGACTTCTTCCTTCTTTAACCAACACCGATAACCTTGGAGTTTACCGACTAGCTCCTTGCTCAGTAAAATAGAATAGTATCAGACCTTTACTCATTCTATTGCATGAAATCTTTTCTCCTTCTTATTCAGTCTTCGAATACACATATATAGGATATCAAAACAATCAAAATATCATAGTCTCATCACTGTCTAACTCGGTAATAGTTTCCCATTGAATAACTTATTACTCCCCTTCATTTTCACATTCTTTCTATGTCACTTACCGACATCTTTATACTCATCAAAACATACTCTTTAAGATATGGCAACATCATATTGAATCATAAAATCAATTGCTCGACATCAATGACAAAATAATATTATTAAGACAATAATCATCCTTTATCAATTATATCATGAATCTCCAACAACCTTCTCAATATCCTCATACCAACAAACTTAATGTAATGCCAACACTCTACCCCTTTGGCATTGATGGCAATACCAACTTGATTTATTCCAATTGATTTGAATTGCTATTATTCTTCTCCTGTTATCCTTGAGCTGTAAACTTCTCCTATAATCTTCTCCCCCTGTCATTAGTCTTCTCCCCCTTTGACAACAATGACAAAAGTAAAAATAATCCAAGATTACTTCCCCTATGACGTAATTTCCTTACTGTTAAAACTTATACAGATGCATCATCTTAGTCATGGTCAGAGCATCTTGTCTTCATTCACTATTTCCTGCACAACTTTAAACAACCTTCTAAAGTGTGTAAATCAACATCAACTCAAATAGTATTCTGTAGTCATAGAATTGATGCTTTCACCGATCTCTATCAGTGAGTACTAGATAGGGGTAGGACCCCTAACTTACCTCTGAGATACTCAAAAGTGTCCCTTGGCAATGGCTTTGTGAAGATGTCTGCTATTTGTTCCTTTGTGCTAACATATTCCAGCACAACTTTCTTTTCTTGAACTTCTTCTCTTAGATAATGATACTTTATAGAAATATGCTTTGTCTTAGAGTGCATTACCAGATTCTTTGAAATGTTAATAGCACTTGTATTATCACAAAATATAGTTATTGGCTTAGTAACTGTCTCATTCATACCTTCCAATAGTTGTTTGATCCATGCTATAATGGTACAATTCAACGCTGCAGTGACATATTTAGCTTCAGTTGTTGACTGTGAAATGCATCCTTGTTTCTTGCTAAGCCAACTCACTAGTCTTTCTCCCAAAAAGAAAGCTCCACCACTTGTGCTTTTCTTGTCATCAATATTTCCTGCCCAATTAGCATCAGTATAGAATTTTAAGTCAAAATCATTCCTCTTTTTATATAGTAAACCATAATCTTTAGTTCCTCTCAAATTTCTAAAAATTCTATTGATTGCTGTCATATGGGTTTCTTTGGGATCTGCAGAAAATCTTGCAGCTATACCTACTGCATGTGCTATATCAGGCCTGCTGTGAACTACATATTGCAATTTTCCAATCATAGATCACTAAAGTGTCTCATCAATAGATGCAAATTCATCATTCTTTGATAGTTTACAGTTAGTAGTCATAAGAGTACTTATAGGTTTAGAATCCTCCATTCCAAATTTCTTCAAGAATTCCTTTATATACTTGGATTGAGTAATGAAAATCTCATTTTTCATTTGCAGTATTTGTAAACCTATAAAATATTTTATTTCACCAATTAATGACATCTCAAATTCTTTGCACATTTCATTTCCAAAGTTCTTACATAAAGAATCATTTCCACAAAATATAATATCATCAACAAATATGGCTGAAATCAGTATTCCATTGTCCGCATCATTCTTCATATACATGTTGTTTTCACTAGTCCTCATAAATCCAATCTTTATTAAGAGTGCAACCTTTCATACCATGCTCTAGGTGCTTTCTTTAGGCCATATAAAGCTTTGTTCAACTTACATACCTAATCTTTATTCTTCTCTTCAATAAATCCTTCAGTTTGTTCAATATAGACTTCTTCTAGTATACCATTCAAAAATGTAGATTTAACATCCATTTGATATACCTTGAAATTTTTGTAAGCAGCCTATGCCAACAATGTTCTCACTCCCTCAAGTCTTGCCACAGGTGCAAAAGTCTCACCATAGTCTATTCTTTCCTCTTGAGCATAACCTTTGCAAACTAGCCTTAGTTTATTCTGAATGACCTCACCTTTTTCATTTAGCTTATTTCTAAAAATCCACTTTGTAGCAATTACATTTTTCTCTTTTGGTCTTGGGACCAATGTCCATGTTTCATTTTTCTTGATTTGTTCAATCTCTTATATCATATCATTCACCCAATCTTCATTGCTTAATGCCTCTTTTACTATCCTCGGTTCAAACTCTGATATCAAACATGTGTTTTGTATCCGTTTGTTCCTTGTCATCACTGGAGCATCCTTATCTCCTATAATCTGACTTGATGCATGATTTCTTCTAACATATTTTGCTAATATAGGCTCGGTAGGCTTTGTATGATCTTCTTCATCACTCGGTAACTGAGTATTTTCTTCATCAGATTTCTCGGTAAGACTTCTTGGTTGTACATATACAAACTCTTCATAATATTCTAGTTCTTTAGAATTTTCTTAATCATTCCTTTCTGCAAATTTATCAATTTTCACATTTGCACTTTCCACTATTTTGTTAGATGATTTGATCAAACATTTAAATGCTTTACTCCTAGAGGAATAACCAAGAAATGTTCCTTCCTCGCTTTTCTGATCAAATTTTCCATTTCTATCATCTTTGTGAACATAACATCTACTTCCAAATATTTTAAAATAACTTACATTTGGTTTCTTGTCATACCAGATTCCATACGGTGTCTTCATAGTTCCTTTCTTTAGTTGTACTTGGTTTAGGGTGTAAACTGCAATGCTTATTGCTTCTCTCCAAAATATTTGAGGCACTCTCTTTTCTATCATCAAAGTTCTGGCACAAACTACAATTGATCTGTTTCTTCTTTTAGCTGTCCCATTTTGTTGTGGTGTTTTCAGTGCAAACGCTTGTCTCTTTATACCATGATCATTGCAAAATAAGTTAAATTCATCTGAAATGAACTCTCCTCCTCTATCAGATCTTAGACATTTCAATTGTCTTCCTATTTTGTTTTCAACTCTTGCCTTATACCATTTGAACATTTGAAAGGCTTTTGATTTCTCTTTTAAAAACATAACTGACATCATCCTTGAGTAATCATCTATAAATAATATGAAGTATTTATCACCATAATAACTTTGAACTTTCATAGGACCACAAAGATCAGTGTGCACAAGATCTAAAATACCTTTAGAAGTGTAAGACTTACTTGTAAAGCTTGATTTTATCATCTTACCCATCTGGCATCCTCGGCATATTGCATTCTCAATTTTTTCCAAGCTCGGTAGACCTCTTACATGGTGCTTCTTACTTATTTTGATCAGGTTATCAAAATTTACATGACAAAACCTTTTATGCCATAACCAGGTATCTTCTATTTTTGCATATAGACAATTGTTCTAAGTTGAGTCAAGATGAAATGTATTACCTCTTGTATGAGTCCCGGTAGCAGCCAACTTTCCATGTTTGTCATGAACTTTGACAATTCCTTTCTGAAATTCTATTTGGTGTCCTATATTGTTTAGTTGTGCTACACTCAACGAATTGTATTTCAGACCTTCAACACAATATACATCATCGCATTTAGCATTGTCAAGAAGTGTGATAGAACCTTTACTTTTCATAGGACATGGTGCATCATTACCAAATCTTACATAACCTCCATCATGATCTTCTAATTTAACAAACTTGTGTTTGTCACTTGTCATGTGATGTGAGCATCCACTATCTATGATCCAAGAACCATTATTATTAATGTGTGATATTAAGGCTTTTTCTTCATACCTTTCTTCATCTGATCCATCTTTGATAGCCACATTACAACTTCCTCTATCTCAGTCCCATCAGATTTATCATCATTGGATTCCTCATCAACTACCAGGCATGTCTTTCTATCTCTCGTTCTAAAGTCTCGGTGCCCTCTGTATTGGTTGTCTTTCTGTCTGTCATCTTGGTATTCTCTCTTTTCACTAGATTCTTTGTCAGGACAGTTAGAAGCCATATGTCCAATTTTATCACAGTTAAAACATTTTAAAGGTAACTTTTCTTTATACTTACCTTTGCCTCTTGGTAACCTTTTGGCCAATAATGCTTCAAACTCTTCTTTCTTTCTGATTTCCTCATATAGTTTGTGTACTTCTTCCATGTTTTTGTGAAATCTCTCACATGCTCCACTGTGATTTCCTTCAGCATACTTATACATTCTATAATTGTAATTTCCTTCAACATACTTATACTTATACTCTATTTTAGTTTCTCTTTATATCTCTATGATATGGAAATTCCCTTAAGTTTTTTTGAAAATAGTTTTTCTCTCTATGCCTACAATTTGTTATGTTTTTTTTAAATCTAATTTTTTTCTGAATTTTTGCTGATTTTTTACCGGCTTTTTTCTAGGCAAGTTGATTCTGGGAACCACCTTATGAATCCATTAGATGATAGTAGAATTCATCCAAAGTCATATGAAGTAGCCAAGAAAATGGCCGATGATGTATACTGTGAAGACGCAAGACATGATATAGATGATATGGATGAGCAAACATAAGAAATGGTAGTTGAACATGTCAAAAAATATCCCCATGTCTTAAAGGCCCTTGATATTGATGAATATGCTAGAAGTGTGGAACAATGGACATCCAAAAAAAAGTGAGAAAGTCTTGCTCACATAAAGATTGAATCGACAATATGAATGTAAACAACAAAAAATAATTTTCTATAATTCATGGATTAAACTCCATTTTAGTTTCTCTTTATATCTCTATGCTATGGAAATGCCCTTTAGTTTTTTTTAAAAATATTTTTTTGTCTCTATGCCTACAATTTGTTATGTTTTTTTAAATTTCAATTTTTTATGATTTTTGTTTCTGGGTGATTTGCTACTCGGAACTATGT
This sequence comes from Cryptomeria japonica, assembly GCF_030272615.1. Classification (NCBI taxonomy): domain Eukaryota; kingdom Viridiplantae; phylum Streptophyta; class Pinopsida; order Cupressales; family Cupressaceae; genus Cryptomeria; species Cryptomeria japonica. The sequence continues at coordinate 90,438,582 of NC_081413.1, read as the reverse complement.
TATGGATCCATTGGATGATATGAGAATTCATCCAGAGTCATATGAACTACCCAAAAAAATGGTTGAGGATGTATATTGTGAAGATGCAAGATAGGATATATATGATAGATGAGCAAACACAAGAAATGACAGTTGAATGTGTCAAAAAATATCCCCATGTGTTAAAGTCCCTTGATATTGATGAATATGCTGGAAGTGTGGAACAATGGACATTCAATAAAAAGTGGGAAACTATTGCTCACATAAAGATTGTTAGAGTATTCGGATATTTACTTGATTAATTAAACAATATTTGTTTAATTATTTAAGATCCTTTTATCTCTTTTACACTTAAGCTAACTTTAGGTGTATAATAATTAATTATTTTATTAATTATTATGTGCAAACATAGGTTTTCCTTTTTAGGGTTTCTTGACCTATTAGAGGTTGAGTTCTTTCTTTTCATTGTAAGAAGAAGGATTATTACATTACACATTTTGTGAATATTGAGCTCTCTCTTTTTGAGCATATTTTTTGTGTATTTCTTTCTTCTGTGATTTGCTTCCTTGCTTCTCCTTGTAATAGGTTTTTCAGCTTGCAGAGATGATTTGGGCTCTTGTGGTGTTGTATTTTCTCAACTCCAACATGGTATCAGAGCTTCAGATCTACAACTATCTGTTCTTGTTTTGAGAATTTTTGCATTGGAAATAGATCTAGGTTTCAGAAAAAAAAATTTATGCACTTAGGGATAGGCCAGTTTTTTTGAGCACTTTGGGCCTAAATGAACCTCACCATCGTGCTTAGAAGGCTCGGAAACCCCTGTGGTCATATAAAACTTGGTCTTTTTTGGTTCCTGAGCCACTGGGAGTTTTTTTTCTCTAGATCGAGGATGTACATCCCTGCCACGCAGTTCGAGAAAAAAAATTAAATGTTTTTTTGCCTTTTTACGGCATGCAGGCCAAAATTTGAGTTTTTGTAAAAAAAAGAAAAATAAATAAAAAATAAAAAAAAGCATAGTTTTTTTTACAAAAAAAATAAAAAATAAAAAATTGTTTTTGGGGGGGTTTCCCATGGTACATAGGGTACCATGGGGCCCCTGACACCCTGAAGGACTGTCGTCACTATTAGTATGGGCCTAAGCCCCGTCGCCTACCTCTAGCGCTACACTTCGGCCCCCACCGGCGCTTCCCCAGCTTCCCGCTGACCGCATATTCCCAATCGCTGTTCCCGGCGGCCCGCCTTCCCGACCCCACACCGTCGCACACAATGTCAGCCACCACTCCTGGCCCCAACCCCTGCTGCCGCTACTTGGCCCACCCTGCCATCACTACCGCCCTACAAACCCTGCCATGCACAGCTCCCTGTCGGCACTCCAGCCACCTGTCGGACCCGTCACCGCTGCTCGACCATTGCCGCCCGCCTCAGGCCCCGCCTGTCAGTCTCCTGCCACTGGAAACCACCCTGACCACTATTGTACCTTTGCCCAACCACCAAGAATCCCCTCGGCCACCGCTGCACCACCTGACTACCACCCTTGCGATGCCCATTGGCCACCTCTCCATGCCCAACCACTAGACTACCCCTTCCTCTTGTTTTGAAGGGGAGTTTGGTTTTTGGCCATATCTTGGGCATACGGAGTCAGTCTTTTAAAAATGAATAGGTGTCGGAAGCCTGATTCCAAGCTAGACCTCATGATGTTGGTATTGTTTTCTAATTTTTCTATTGACTATGTTTTTTATGGTCAAAGTGAGGTCTCTATTTTGCACTTTGGGAGCCGTAGAATGAGCATCCGAACTCCATTTTTTGAAAAGTTTATATTTTTGGAAAGCGCATGCTGTGTACTTTACAGCCATTTAAGTTTTATTTCCAGATTATTCTCCATGCATATTTTATTTAGTTTTTTGCTTTTCAATACTCTGGTGGATATCTTGGCTGTTTCAGGTCCTACGATCTCTTCTCTGAGTATGATGTCTCTATTTTGGTTCTCCTTTCTATTTCCAGTCTTCTTATCATTGTAGCATTGTATTTATGCAAACACACTAAGATAAAGTGCCATCCTACATTGTTTACTTGGGATATTGCACATCTTGTGCCTTATTGTACATGCACTATTGATAAAGTGTCATGAGGGGGTTGATGTTTGCCTTGTTTGCCATCTACCATTGTCCAGTGAGTGTTCCTTCCATGACATTCACCTCATAATGTGTTTCAAGTGAGTGTTCCTTCCATGACACTATGTACTTTCTCTACACCCTTGATGTTCCTGGGCCTTCATCGTGCCATTCTTGTTGGCCATTCTTTTCAATGTACCTATCCCTCTCCCTCATCAACATTATGGGGAGGTTTGTCCTATTGGTTCTAATGCTTCCATGGTTTGATTGATCATCTCTTTAGGCTTTGGTTTTTTCATGCCATCTGTATCTTGGATTTTAGTTGTTTGCCTTATTTGCCTTCTGATTTGACTAGTGTCATTTGAGGGCTCTCATACAGATTATAGTCTTCTCTACCTGCTCATGTTCTATTTCAACGGAGGTTCTTTAGATCAACAGTTTCTCTTCGATAGTGTTTGCATCTATTTCATGCTTCAGTGGTGTTATTTTCCATCTCTTTTTGAAGTAGAGTTTTTTCCCACGTGGTTTTCTCTATTTCTCCAGTTCATACAGATTTCATTGTATTTGGGTACCTAATCAGGCCTTGTTGTCGGGACCCATCTTTCTTGCTTTTATTAGTTGTTCTAGGTTTTAGCTTCTCCCTAAGTCTAGCTGAATGGGGGGTGTTATAGTATGTGGCTATTTACTTGATTAGTTAAACAATATTTGTTTAATTATTTTAAGTTTCCTTTATCTCTTTTACACTTAAGCTAACTTTAGGTGCATAATAATTAATTCTTTTATTAATTATTATGTGCAAACCTAGGTTTTCCTTTTTAGCGTTTCTTGACCTATTAAAGGTTGAGTTCTTTCTTTTCATTGTAAGAAGGATTATTACATTACAAATTTTGTGAATATTGAGCTCTCTCTTTTTGAGCATATTTTCTCTGTATATCTTTCTTCTGTGATTTGCTTCCTTGCTTCTCCTTGTAACAGGTTTTTCATCTTGCAAAGATCATTTGGGCTCCTGCGGTGTTGTATTTTCTCAACTCCAACAAAGATTGAATCCGAAATATGAATGTAAACAATAAAAATTAATGTTCTATGTTTCATTGGTTAAACTCTATTTTAGTTGCTCTTTATAGCTCTATTCTATGGAAATGCCCTTAATTTTTTTTTTAAATAGTTTTTGTCTCTATGCCTACAATTTGTTATGTTTTTTTTAAATCTATTTTTTTCTAACTTTTTGCCAATTTTTTTTCGAGCAAGCAACTTCTGGGAACCATGTTATGGGTCTATTAGATGATAGTAGAATTCATTTATAGTCATATGAACTTGCCAAGAAAATGGTTGAGGATGTATGTTGTGAAGATGCAAGATAGGATATAGATGATATGGATGAACAAACACGACAAATGGCAGTTGATCATGTCAAAAAATATCTCCATGTGTTAAAGACCCTTTATATTGATGAACATGCTGGAAGTGTGGAACAATAGACATCCAGTAAGAAGTCGGAAAGTCTTGTTGTCATAAAGATTGAATGGGCAAGATGAATGTAAACAACAAAAAATAATTTTCTACAATTCATGGGTTAAACTCTATTTTAGTTGCTCTAGATATCTCTATTCTATGGAAATGCTCTTAAGTTTTTTTAACAAATAGTTTTTTTTTCTATGCCTACAATTTGCTATGTTTTTTTAAAATCTGTTTTTTTAATTTTTTGCCTATTTTTTGCCAATTTTATTTTTGGGCAAGCAACTTCTAGGAACCATATTATGGAAACATTGGATTATACTAGAATTCATCCAGTGTGATATACACTAGCCAAGAAAATGGTTGAGGATGTATACTATGTAGATGCAAGATAGGATATAGATGATATGGATGATGAAACACAATTAATGGCAGTTGAATATTTCAAAAAATATCCCCATATGTTAAAGGCCCTTTATATTGATGAATACGCTAGAAGAGTGAAACAGTGGGCATCCAATAAAAAATTGGGAAACCCTTGCTGACATAAAGATTCAATCGACAATATGAATGTAAACAACAAAAATTAATTTTCTATAATTCATGTGTCAAACACTATTTTAGGTTCTCTTTATATCTCTTTGCTATGGAACTGCCCTTAAGTTTTTTTAAAAATAGTTTCTGTCTCTATTTGTACAATTTGTTATGTTTTTTTTAAATCTGAATTTTTTTAATTTTTTGTCAATATTTTGCGTACTTTTTTTTGAGCAAGCAACTTCCAAGAAACATGTTATAGATCGATTGAATGATACTAGAATTCATCTAGAGTCATATGAACTAGTCAAGAAAATGGTAGTTGAATGTGTCAAAAAATATCCCGAGGTGTTAAAGGCCCTTGATATTAATGAATATGCTAGAAGTGTGGAACAACAAACATTCCATAAAAAGTGAGAAACTTTTTCTAAAATAAAGATTGAATCGACAATATGAATGTAAACAACAAAAATATTTTTCTATAGTTCATGGATTAAACACTATTTTAGTTTCTATTTATATCCCCATGCTATGGAAATGCCCTTAACTTAAAAAAAAATAAAATTCGTCTGTATGCCTACATTTTGTTATGTTTTTTTTAAATCTGATTTTTTGCTGATTTTTTGCCGAAATTTTTTGCGGACAAGCAGCTTCTGGGAACCATGTTATGGATCCATTGGATTATAATAGAATTCATCCAGTGTCATATTAACTAGTGAAGAAAATGGGTGAGGATGTATACTATGAAGATGAAAGACAGGATCTAGATGATATGGATGAGGAAACACAAGAAATGGCAGTTGAACATGTCAAAAATATCCCCATGTGTTAAAGGCCCTTTGATATTGGTGAATATGCTAGTGTAGAACAATTAAAATCCAATTAAAAGTGGGAAACTCTTGCTGACATAAATATTGAATCAACAATATGAATGTAAACAAAAAAAATCAATTTTCTACAATTCATGGGTGAAACTCTATTTTAGTTACTCTTTATATCTCTCTACTATGGAAATGCCCTTAAGTTTTTTTTTTAAATAGTTTTTTTCTCTATGCCTGCAAGTTGTTATTTTATTTAAAATCTAATTTTTTTTAATTTTTTGCCTTTTTTCTTGCTGATTTTTTTTTGGGCAAGCAGCTTCTCGAAACCATGTTATGTATCCATTAGATAATACTAGAATTCATCCAGTATATTATGAACTAGCCAACAAAATGGATGAGGATGTATACATTGAAGATGCAAAACATGATATAGTTGATATTGATGAGGAAACACAAGAAATGGTAGCTGACCATGTCAAAAAATATCCCCATGTCTTAAAGGCCCTTGATATTGATGAATATGCTAGAAGTGTGGAACAATGGACATCCAATAAAAAGTGGGAAAGTCTTGCTCACATAAAGATTGAATCGACAATATGAATGTAAACAACAATGAATAATTTTCTACAGTTCATGGACTAAACTCCATTTTAGTTTCTCTTTATATCTCTATGCTATGGAAATGCCCTTTAGTTTTTTTTTTAAATATTTTTTTGTCTCTATGCCTACAATTTGCTATGTTTTTTTAAATCTGAATTTTTTCCAATTTTTGTTTCTGGGTGATTTGCTACTAGGAACTATGTTATGGATCCATTGGATGATATGAGAATTCATCCAGAGTCATATGAACTACCCAAGAAAATGGTTGAGGATGTATATTGTGAAGATGCAAGACAGGATATATATGATAGATGAGCAAACACAAGAAATGACAGTTGAATGTGTCAAAAAATATCCCCATGTGTTAAAGTCCCTTGATATTGATGAATATGCTAGAAGTGTGGAATGGTGAACATTCAATAAAAAGTGGGAAACTCTTGCTGACATAAAGATTGTTAGAGTATTGAGATATTTACTTGATTAATTAAACAATATTTGTTTAATTATTTAAGATCCCTTTATCTCTTTTACACTTAAGCTAACTTTAGGTGTATAATAATTAATTATTTTATTAATTATTATGTGAAAACCTAAGTTTTCCTTTTTAGGGTTTCTTGACCTATTAAAGGTTGAGTTCTTTCTTTTCATTGTAAGAAGAAAGATTATTACATTACACATTTTGTGAATATTGAGCTCTCTCTTTTTTAGCATATTTTTTGTGTCTTTCTTTCTTCTGTGATTTACTTCCTTGCTTCTCGTTGTAATAGGTTTTTCAACTTGCAGAGATCATTTGGGCTCTTGTGGTGTTGTATTTTCTCAACTCCAACATGGTATCAGAGCTTCAGATCTACAACTATTTGTTCTTGTTTTGAGAATTTTTGCATTGGAAAGAGATCTAGGTTTCAGAATGTTTTTTTGAGTACTTTGGGCCTAAACAAACCTCACCATCATGCTCAAAATGCCCGGAAACCCCTATGGTCATATAAAACTTGGCCTTTTTTGGTTCCTGTGCCTCTGGGAGTATTTTTTTCTCCAGATCGAGGACGTACAGCCCTGGCACGCAGTTCAAAATTTTATTTTTTTTAAAATTAGTTTTGCCTTTTTGCGGCATGCAGGCCAAAATTTGAGCTTTTGTAAAAAAAAGAATAAAAAATAAAAAATAAAAAAAGGCGTAGTTTTTTTTACACAAAAAAATAAAACATAAAAAATTGTTTTTCGGGGGGTTTCCCATGGTACGTAGGGTACCATGGGGCCCCTGACACCCTGAAGGACCATCGTCACTGTCAATATGGGCCTGAGCCCCATCATCTACCTCCAGCGCTACACTCTGGCCCCCACCACCGCTTCCCCAGCTCTAAGCTGACCGCATCTTCCCGATCGCTGCTCCTGGTGGCCTGCCTTCCCGACCCCACACCGTCGCACGCAATGTCGACCACCACTCCTAGACCCAACCCCTACTGCCACTACTCGGGCCACCCTGCCATTGCTGCCACCCTATAAACCCTACCACGTGCAGCTCCCTGTCGGCGCTCTAGCCACCTGTCGGACCCATCGCCGCTGCCCGACCATTGCCACCCACCTTAGGAGCCACCTACCGGTCTCCTGTCACTGGAAACCACCCTGACCACTACTCTACCTTTGCCCAACCACCAAGAATCCCCCTAGCCACTACTGTACCACCTGGCTGCCACCCTTGCGATGCCCACTGGCCACCTTTGCGTGCCCAACCACTAGACTACCCCTTCCTCTTGTTTTTAAGGGGAGTTTGGTTTTTGGCCATATCTTGGGCATACGGAGTCAGTTTTTTAAAAATGAATAGGCGTCAGAAGCCTAATTCCGAGCTAGACCTCGTGATGTTGGTATTGTTTTCTAATTTTTCTATTTCACTATGTTTTTAACAGTCAAAGTGAAGTCTCTATTTTGCACTTTGGGAGCCGTAGAATGAGCATCCGAACTCCGTTTTTTTAAAAATTTATATTTTTAGAAAGCATGTGCTGTGTACTTTATAGCCATTTGAGTTTTATTTCCATATTATTCTCCATGCATATTTTATTCAGTTTTTTGCTTTTCAATACTCTGGTGGATATCTTGGTTGTTTCAGGTCCTACGATCTCTTCTCTGAGTATGATGTCTCTATTTTGGTTCTCCTTTCTATTTCTAGTCTTCTTATCATTGTAGCATTGTATTTATGTAAACACACTAAGATAAAGTTCCATCCTGCATTGTTTACTTGGGATATTGCACATCTTGTGCCTTATTGTACATGCACTATTGATAAAGTGTCATGAGGGGGTTGATGTTTGCCTTGTTTGCCATCTACCATTGTCCAATGAGTGTTCCTTCCATGACATTCACCTCATAATGTGTGTCAAGTGAGTGTTCCTTCCATGACACTATGTACTTTCTCTGCACCCTTGATGTTCCTTGGCCTTCATCGTGCAGTTCTTGTTGGCTGTTCTTTTCAATGTACCTATCCCTCTCCCTCTTCAACATTATGGGGAGGTTTGTGCTATTGGTTCTAATGCTTCCATGGTTTGATTGATCATCTCTTTAGGCTTTGGTGTTTTCATGCCATCTGTATCTTCAATTTCAGTTGTTTGCCTTATTTGCCTTCTGATTTGAGTAGTGTCATTTGAGGGCACTCATATAGATTATAGTCTTCTCTACCTGGTCATGTTCTATTTCAATGGAGGTTCTTCTGATCAACAGTTTCTCTTTGATAGTGTTTGCATCTATTTCATGCTTCAGTGGTGTTATTTTCCATCTTTTTTTGAAGTAGAGTTTTTTCCCATGTGGTTTTCTCTATTTCTCCAGTTCATACAGATTTCATTGTCTTTGCGTACCTGATCAGGCCTTGTTGTCGAGACCCATATTTCTTGCTTTTAGTAGTTGTTCTAGGTTTTAGCTTCTCCCTAAGTCTAGCTTAAGGGGGGGTGTTATAGTATTCAGGTATTTACTTGATTAATTAAACAATATTTGTTTAATTATTTTAAGTTCCCTTTATCTCTTTTACACTTAAGCTAACTTTAGGTGCATAATAATTAATTCTTTTATTAATTATTATGTGCAAGCCTAGGTTTTCCTTTTTAGGGTTTCTTGACCTATTAAAGGTTGAGTTCTTTCTTTTCATTGTAAGAAGGATTATTACATTACAAATTTTGTGAATATTGAGCTCTCTCTTTTTGAGCATATTTTCTGTGTATATCTTTCTTCTATGATTTGCTTCCTTGCTTCTCCTTGTAACAGGTTTTTCATCTTGCAAAGATCATTTGGGCTCCTGTGGTGTTGTATTTTCTCAACTCCAACAAAGATTGAATCCGAAATATGAATGTAAACAATAAAAATTAATGTTCTATGTTTCATGGTTTAAACTCTATTTTAGTTGCTCTTTATAGCTCTATGCTATGGAAATGCCCTTAATTTTTTTTTTTAAATAGTTTTTGTCTCTATGCTTACAATTTGTTATGTGTTTTTTAAATCTATTTTTTTTTAATTTTTTGCCGATTTTTTTCCGAGCAAGCAACTTCTGGGAACCATGTTATGGGTCTATTAGATGATAGTAGAATTCATTTATAGTCATATGAACTTGCCAAGAAAATGGTTGAGGATGTATGTTGTGAAGATGCAAGATAGGATATAGATGATATGGATGAACAAACACAACAAATGGCAGTTGATCATGTCAAAAAATATTCCCACGTGTTAAAGGCTGTTTATATTGATGAACATGCTGGAAGTGTGGAACAACAGACATCCAATAAGAAGTTGGAAAGTCTTGTTGTCATAAAGATTGAATGGGCAATATGAATGTAAACAACAAAAAATAATTTTCTACAATTCATGGGTTAAACTCTACTGTAGTTGCTCTATATATCTCTATGCTATGGAAATGCTCTTAAGTTTTTTTAAGAAATAGTTTTTTTTTCTATGCCTACAATTTGCTATGTTTTTTTTAAATTTGTTTTTTTTTTTTGCAAATTTTTTTTTTGGGCAAGCAACTTCTAGGAACCATATTATGGAAACATTGGATTATACTAGAATTCATCCAGTGTGATATGCACTAGCCAAGAAAATGGTTGAGGATGTATACTATGTAGATGCAAGATAGGATATAGATGATATGGATGAGGAAACACAATTAATGACAGTTGAATATTTCAAAAAATATCCCCGTGTGTTAAAGGCCCTTGATATTGATGAATATGCTAGAAGAGTGAAACAATGGGCATCCAATAAAAAATTAGGAAACCCTTGCTAACATAAAGATTGTATCGACAATATGAATGTAAACAACAAAAATTAATTTTCTATAATTCATGTGTCAAACACTATTTTAGGTTCTTTTTATATCTCTATGCTATGGAACTGCCCTTAAGTTTTTTTAAAAATAGTTTCTGTCTCTATGTCTACAATTTGTTATGTTTTTTTTATTTTTTGTCAATATTTTGCCTTTTTTTTTTTTGAGCAAGCAACTTCCGGGAAACATGTTATAGATCGATTGAATGATACTAGAATTCATCTAGAGTCATATGAACTAGTCAAGAAAATGGTAGTTGAACGTGTCAAAAAATATCTCGAGGTGTTAAAGGCCCTTGATATTGATGAATATGCTAGAAGTGTGGAAACACAAACATTCCATAAAAAGTGAGAAACTTTTTCTAAAATAAAGATTGAATCGACAATATGAATGTAAACAACAAAAATAATTTTCTACAATTCATGGGTTAAACTCTATTTTAGTTTCTATTTATATCCCCATGCTATGGAAATGCCCTTAACTTTAAAAAAAAAAAATTTGTCTGTATGCATACAATTTGTTATGTTTTTTTTAAATCTGATTTTTTGCCGATTTTTTGCCGAAATTTTTTGTGGACAAGCAGCTTCTGGGAACCATGTTATGGATCCATTGAATTATAATAGAATTCATCCAGTGTCATATGAACTAGAAAAGAAAATGGGTGAGGATGTATACTATGAAGATGAAAGACAGGATCTAGATGATATGGATGAGGAAACACAAGAAATGGCAGTTGAACATGTCAAAAATATCCCCATGTGTTAAAGGCCCTTTGATATTGCTGAATATGCTAGTGTAGAAGAATTAAAATCCAAAAAAAAGTGGGAAACTCTTGCTAACATAAATATTGAATCGACAATATGAATGTAAACAAAAAAAGTCAATTTTCTACAATTCATGGGTGAAACTCTATTTTAGTTACTCTTTATATCTCTCTACTATGGAAATGCCCTTAAGTTTTTTTTTTAAATAGTTTTTGTCTCCATGCCTGCAAGTTGTTATTTTATTTAAATTTGATTTTTTTTAATTTTTTGCCTTTTTTCTTGCTGATTTATTTTTGGGCAAGCAGCTTCTCAAAACCATGTTATGTATCCATTGGATAATACTAGAATTCATCTAGTATATTATGAACTAGCCAACAAAATGGATGAGGATGTCTACATTGAAGATGCAAGACATGATATAGCTGATATTGATGAGGAAACACAAGAAATTGTAGTTGAACATGTCAAAAAATATCCCTATGTCTTAAAGGCTCTTGATATTGATGAATATGCTAGAAGTGTGGAACAATGGACATCCAATAAAAACTGGGAAAGTCTTGCTGACATAAAGATTGAATCGACAATATGAATGTAAACAACAAAAAATAATTTTCTACAATTCATGGATTAAACTCCATTTTAGTTTCTCTTTATATCTCTATGCTATGGAAATGCCCTTTATTTTATTTTTAAATGTTTTTTTGTCTCTATGCCTACAATTTGTTATGTTTTTTTAAATCTGAATTTTTTTCGATTTTTGTTTCTAGGTGATTTGCTACTAGGAACTATGTTATGGATCTATTGGATGATATAAGAATTCATCCAAAGTCATATGAACTACCCAAGAAAATGGTTGAGGATGTATATTATGAAGATGCAAGATGAGATATATATGATAGATGAGAAAACACAAGAAATGACAGTTGAATGTGTCAAAAAATATCCCCATGTGTTAAAGTCCCTTGATATTGATGAATATGCTGGAAGTGTGGAACAATGGACATTCAATAAAAAGTGGGAAACTCTTGCTGACATAAAGATTGTTAGAGTATTCAAGTATTTACTTGATTAATTAAACAATATTTGTTTAATTATTTAAGATCCCTTTATCTCTTTTACACTTAAGCTAAGTTTAGGTGTATAATAATTAATTATTTTATTAATTATTATGTGAAAACCTAGGTTTTCCTTTTTAGGGTTTCTTAACCTATTAAAGGTTGAGTTCTTTCTTTTCATTGTAAGAAGAAGGATTATTACATTACACATTTTGTGAATATTGAGCTCTCTCTTTTTTAGCATATTTTTTGTGTCTCTCTTTCTTCTGTGATTTGCTTCCTTGCTTCTCCTTGTAACAGGTTTTTCAACTTGTAGAGATGATTTGGGCTCTTGTGGTGTTGTATATTCTCAACTTGAACATGGTATCAGAGCTTTAGATCTACAACTATCTGTTCTTGTTTTGAGAATTTTTGCATTGGAAACAGATCTGGGTTTCAGAAAGGTTTTTTTATACACTTAGGGATAGGCCACTTTTTTTGAGCACTTTGGGCCTAAATGAAGCTCACCATCATGCTCAGAAGGCCCGAAAATGCCTATGTTCATATAAAACTTGGCCTTTTTTGGTTCCTGAGCCTCTAGGAGTATTGTTTTCTCCAGATGAAGGATGTACAGCCCTAGCACACAGTTCGAGAAAAAAATTTAAAAAAAAAATTTCGCCTTTTTACGGCATGCAGGCCAAAATTTGAGTTTTTGTAAAAAAAAGAAAAGAAAATAAAAAATAAAAAATTGTTTTTGGGGGGGTTTCCCATGGTACATAGGGTACCATGGGGCCCTTGATACCTTGAAGGACTATCGTCACTGTCAGTATGGGCCTGAGCCCCGTCGCCTACCTCCAGTGCTACACTCCGGCCTGCACCAGCGCTTCCCCAGCTCCCCGCTAACCTCATCTTCCTGATCACTGCTTCCGGTGGCCCGCCTTCCTGACCCCACACCATTGCACGCAATTTCGGCCACTACTCCTGGCCCCAACCCTTGCTGTTGCTGCTCAGCCCACCCTGCCATCGCTGCCGCCCTACAAACCCTGCTGCATGTAGCTCCCTGTCAGTGCTCCAACCACCTATCGGACCCATCGCCGCTGCCCGACCATTGCCGCCCGCCTCGGGCCTCGCCTGCCGGTCTCCTGCCGCTGGAAACTGCCCTGACCACTGCTATACCTTTTTCCAACCACCAGGAATCCCCCTGGCTACCACTGTACCACTCGACTGCCACCCTTGCGATACCCACTGGCCACCTCTGTGTGCCCAACCACTAGACTACCCCTTCCTCTTGTTTTGAAGGGGAGTTTGCTTTTTGGCCATATCTTGGGCATACGGAGTCAGTTTTTTAAAAATGAATAGGCATCAGAAGCCCGATTCCAAGCCAGACCTCATGATGTTGGTATTATTTTCTAATTTTTCTATTTGACTATATTTTTTACAGTCAAAGTGAGGTCTCTATTTTGCACTTTGGGAGCCATAGAATGAGCATCCGAACTCCTTTTTTTGAAAAGTTTATGTTTTTGGAAAGCATGTGCTGTGTACTTTACAGCCATTTGAGTTTTATTTCTGTAACGTCCTAAAATTGTGGCACTTGCAATTTTTACTGCATTTGGGTCTTCATGATGGCGACGCAACACTGAACCTGAATGGAGACCCCAAAACTTGTTCATGACACTGAAAACTGCATTTTTCTGCACCTTGGCATGATCCCTCCTTGTACCCTGCTGTCCTGGGAGGTGGGACCATGGTGCCCAGTGCCCTAGTCCCTGGCCCTATTTTGGGCCCGGTCTCTTTTGGGCCTCGGGTCTTTATGTTTGCAATTCGGGAAATAATGTTTCCTGGTCAGCCTAAGGTCAGAAAAATTAGTCTATCAGCAAGTATATAAACTACATTTCCTCTCCCATTTTGAAGAGGAAGTACATATGTGTGCAAGACATGGAAGCGATATTAAAACACTCAAACATTCAAGCATTCAAGCATTAAGCATTCCTTCAAGCAATTGAGCATTCTAAGTCTCCATTTAAGGCTAAGTGTTGCATTCAAGACAAGGATTCAACCATTGAAGAGGAGATCACTTACAACTTACAACATACAACAACATTTACACCTTCGCATGTAAGAATACAAACATTCTTACAACAAGGTATCAGTACTTGTTTACATTACAATCATTTACATTTACAACATTCTCATTTCTTGGTTAATTCCAAAACTAGGGTTTGACCTAAGGGAAAACCCCTAATCCCTAACCCCCCAATTGTCCTCTCTTTTCTGTGTGTAGGTTGCAGGTACACGGCTGTAATTAAAGATCTAGAATCCTTGTGCAGAGACGAACAGATCCCCCTTCGTTTCACGGATTTTTCAGAGGACCGTGTGCACGTCGGGCGCCATCATCCCATCAACTTTTGCTCAAATTTGTAGGACAGCACCGTCTCGACATTTTACTGCTAATTCTAAGTCCACAGCCTCATCCCATATTCCTATCTCTATTTATAAGCGAATCTTTCTTACTTTACATGCATTCCTAGCTCAATCCTTCTATCTACATTCTTTACAAAAGAGGGTAGCCTTGCTGTCTTAACCCTTGAAACTCATTTAAAATCCATTTTTGCATTGTGTGAGATTGGATCTTGTGGGTTTCAACCCATCTTTTGAATGTAAAGTCCCTCCTAAGGGAAAACCGTCAACCCTAGTGACCTCCTTTCTCTCTCCTTGGAGTGGTGGGGGGAACACTTAGGGTTCTATCGCGATTTTCCGCTTTACATTTTGGTGAACCCGATGTGAACATCCTTTCTGATTATTCATGGTTAGATTTGAAAATTGGATGCCTTGATTACATTTCCATGTTTGATCTTTTGCAAATTTTAGAGGTTAATTACATAAAAACCCTAAATTTTCTTTTTAGTAATTGAGCTTGTGAAATGTTTAATTGTTAATGCTTGTTTCAGATCTACCCTTCTATTGCAAATTGTCAATTCATATTTGTGCTTTAATTCTGAAAATTAAATGGTTAAGTGTCAAAACCCTAATTTTTAAAACCCTCTTGATTCAACCTTTGACTGATAATTTCACTGATCAAAACATTTCCAAATCAACTGTAACTTTGGATTCAGCAACAAAATCATAATATCTTTCATCCCTGAAAATTTGGAAAAAAGTTGCGAGGACCATGTGCACCCTGAGCACCATTGTCCCCGACATTTTTTCCGAAATTTCGGGAGCTAGATCCTACTCTATTTTTCTGCTAAAATCTAGAATCTTGGCTGATTTCATCAATTCTAACACTTTCAAAATTAAAGTCAAAGTTGGTCTAGTGATTGCTTGGATTAAGGCTTCTAATCATTCAAAAATTGTTGAAATTGAAATTTTGTGTCAAAATTGTGTTTCTTACTGTCCTAAATCTGAAAAGTGTGTTGGCATTCATTCGAAATTTCAGTGCTTTATTCAAATTCTTGCAATTTGTGACTTTTGAAATTAAGTGTTTAATTGCAACAACTTTGATTTCCGCTTTCAAAATTGAATTTTGCGTGAAATTGAGTCAACTTTTAAATTTCAAAGCTTGCATTGCTCTTAGTATTCCCTCTAAAATCATAAAATTCAAAATTTCAGTTTCCATCTCTTTTTCAAAATTCAAATTTTGTATTTTTCAACAATCTTGGTAGGGTTCAATTTTGAGATTGCAACTTTAATTTGGCCTATCTACAGAACATAAAATCACTCAATTTTTTCAGATTAGCTTTAAAATCATCATAACTTTCATCCTTGAAAATTTCAAAAAAAGTTGCGAGGACCGCGTGCACTCCGTTCGCCACGGTCCCTGACTTTTTTTCCGAAAATTCGGGAGATTGTCGTGATTGCATTTAACAGCCTAAATCTAGGAGATTGGCTGATTTTATTGAAATTTGCTACCTCTAAATTCATAATCTTCTCTCCCTCTCTACTGCATGAGTTTTACAACAATAAGCCCTACTTACACTATTCTCGTTAGACGAAGCATTAGAATTAAGTCTTTCCAAGGTTTAATTACTGAGGAGATGGAACCTAATTTGAATAGCCTTTTTAACGAGGACACGGGTAATTCCTCTAATCCTCCTAATGATGAAGAAGCTCTCCATGAGGTTTCTGTAGAACAACTTTCGAAATTGGATAACCAATTTGATGATTTTCAGCAATGGATGTCTCAAGAGTATCCTGATAGTCAAGCTCTTTCCTTAATTGAGGGTCTAAAACGTATGGTTCAAAGTGATAAGAATGGAATTGATATTTTGAGTGGTATTACACACATTGTGGATTCGAATGTGATGCCTATGAAGAGTTATGCTAAAACTTTAGGTTATACACAACCTCCTACTCAAGTCAATCATTCTATTCTGTTGACAACTTCTATTGCTAGCATACCTACCTTTACATCAAACATAATGACTACTTCTATACAAGACATTCTGTCTATGATCACCAGTCATGGGGGCAATCCTTCCTCTTCAATTAACCCTCTTCCTTCATTCAATCCAACTTCTTCCTTCATTCCTTCAATAAGTGTTCCTATTACATCTCCACAAATGAACATGACGCAAGGGGGCAATTCATTCAACCATTCCATTCCTCCTTGTAGTGCTCCTCTTTTCCAACCATCTCCTATGACTAACTATCATAGTGTCCCGCCACCTTACTCTCAATCAATACCTTCTTTCAATAACATAATACCTCCATCACAATCTAACACGTCTAATATGAACTCTTCGACTGAAGTGACCATTAACAATCTTCCACAAACTATCTCTTCTTTACAGCAACAAATTGCCTCTATGAATCAATCTAAGTTTAGTGTGCCCACATTTGATGTTGTGAGCCCACTTTCTCTTGATATTGTTCGAGCTATCCCTCCTAAGCATGTTGAAATCCCACATTTGGAGCTTTATAATGGTAAAGGTGATCCTCTAACACATGTTAAGACTTTTCAAACAATATGTATCGATTTTGCTTATGACCAAAGGTTGCTTGCAAAACTGTTTACTAGGACATTAAGAGATAAGGCCCTACAATGGTATTGCTCATTGCCTTCCTATTCTATTACTTCTTTCCAAAAACTTGCAAATGCTTTTATTCAATAATTTCAAAACAATATAAGTCCTAAAGTTACTTTGATTGATTTAATGCATTGTAAAGAAGGTTTTAAAGAAAAAGTGACTGATTTCATTGGCAGATATAAGCATTTGTATGCTCAAATCTCTTTTCCAATGCCTGACAATGATGTTCAAAGAATCTTTATTTCTAATTTACAGAAAGATATTAGAGAAAAACTTCTATTTTCTGAGTTTACTTCTTTCCAACAGTTGTGTGCAACTCTTCACAATTATCAACTGACTGTGAGTCAAATGGAACAAGCCAATCCTATGGCTCCGAGTGATAAGGGTGATAGTAGTCAACAACCATTTGGAAAGTTTAAACCGAACAGAGAGTCCGTTAAGTTCAATGAAAACATCATCAACAACAATGTGAATGCAACATCAGGTGTGCCTCCTATTTCTAAGTTTTTCAAGAAAGAGAGAAAGTTTACTCCTTTGAATGAATCATTGCATAGTATTATGAATAAGTTATTGGAACAAAATGTGCTTACTCTCCCTCCTATAAAGCAAATAGATCCTACAAAGATTAATTCACCCTATTTTGATAACAAATCTTTTTGTCAATTTCATCATCGACTTGGGCATGATACTGAAAAATGTTTTGCTTTAAAGGGTAAAATTCAAGATTTGATTGATAATAATACTATCTCTATTTCTAGTATGAATGATAAAGGCAACACATATGTAGCTCCTCCTAACCAAAATCTTAAGATTTTTACTGATCCATTACCTTCTCATACCTCTAATGTGATTGAGACTAATGATTCCTCTTTCTCATCTGATGGTCTTGTGTCTATGACTCCGAATGTGATTAACTTTGTAGAGCAGCAAGAAAACCCTAAAGAACCTTCCATCACATTTGATTCTAGTGAAACTATTAGGGCACCTGATGGTCCTTTATACATAGTTGCAAAAGTCAAGAATACACCTTGTCGTGGAGTGCTTATTGATTCTTCTTGCATGGTTAATGTTATTACTGAAGAATTTCTCTTTACTTTACAATTGAATCAAGTGATCTATGACAAAACAGATGTGATTGTGAAATTATTTGATGCATTTTCTTCTCCTGCAATTGGTTCTATTACATTACCTATTGAGGTCCATAACAAATCCCTTGATGTGAACTTTTCTATTATTCCTTCATCCGAACAATTCCCAAGAAGATTCCCAACCCATTCCTATGGATGTGACTATGTCTATGTCTGATAAACTTTCTAAAAGTAGGCCTATACCTCCTCGTCATGATGGACTTGGTCTCCTTCCTAAACCAAATATTCCTCCTTTATATGGAGCAGTTCCTCCTCCTTCCTTTTATAAAGAGAAGAGACCTTCCTCTTCTCCTATTATCTAGCCTAAGAGACCACAACCTAAACACCCAAGTGATAAGGATGAGAACATTCCTCCTCCTCAATCTTCTCCACTTCCCACTAAGACTAGACGAAATCATTCTGCGCGTGAATGCCGATGAAAGCATCATCTTAGAGCTCAGGCAGCTGCTTCTCAAACTTTGCAATCCCCAAAAACACCTTCAGCTAGTATTATTCCATTTTCTCCTCAGCCGAAAATTGAGCCAAAATCTCCTAAGCATAAGGTGCATGATGGTTTTGATCCTATGCAAGTTAAAGATCCTATTTTTATAAATCTTGATGATGATATAGATGACAATGTTATTCATGATGAAAATGTTACTTCTCTTGCTTCTGATAGTGAATATGAATTTGTTGATGTTGATAACCATTTATCTAATGAATTTTCTAAAGCACTTATCCTAGCTCCTAGACAAGAACAACGTGGCTTGGAACATGAACATAGCCCTTGTTTGGATCTTGTGATAGCTCCATCTGCTGTGTTGGATGTTCCTCCTCTAGCGTGTTTCCCGCCTTCCCGAAATATTGATCAGCAAGATCGGGGGGTGGATGACGTGCTAGACTAGTTTCATTAGCATAGCAGACTCTCTCCTCCTCTCTTTCTTTCGTTACTTCTTCTATGTGTTATTCTCATTCTTCTATTTGTTGTCCTTAGTGTTGTCTACTTGAGGACGATGCAAAGCATTGAGATCTCTTTTGGTCTCTCTCATGTTGACTCAAAAGACACATGTGTTCCCTTCTTCCAAGTGACCTTCCTTGATTGGGGAATGAAGAACAATTATGCATACATACATATGATATACTTGAATTATCATACAGCATACTGACCCTGAGGAAAGTGAAGTCACCTCATGCTTTGTGTTTTGTGTCTATTATCCTTGGGTTTATCTCACACTTGCGGGCTAAATCTTTGTGATAACGTTCTCCTTTCCCTTCTCATTTCTTATGTGTATCACTACCTTAAAGCAATCACCCCCATTGAGGCATGTGCGATCTCTTTAACATAGGGGGGCATACACCCCGTCTATCCCTTCAGGATACTTGAAAATTTCTTGGCGAACTTAGCTTTGCCTTGAAAATTTTTGGTATTTCTCTTGCATGACTCATAGTGAGGGAACCTTACTACTGACAGTCATGGTTCTCCCTCATGATCTTCCCTTTTACTTTGTCAATCGAAGTCGTAAGATCCTTAGTCCACTGGGGGCTTGGTGTGTCTTGCCTCCTTGACGTGGTGAAATTCTTTCAATGTTGTTTCCTTGTACTTTACCGAAAGTATGGGCGTACACTTATACTCCTGCTAAAGTGGGGGCTAAATGTAACATCCTAAAATTGCGACACTTGCAATTTGGACTGCATTTGGGTCTTCACGATGGTGACGCAACACTGAACCTGAATGGAGACCCCAAAACTTGTTCATGACACCGAAAACTGCCTTTTTCTACACCTTGGCATGATCCCTCCTTGCACCCTACTGTCCTGGGAGGTGGGACCATGGCGCCCAGCACCCTGGTCCTTCAGGACTAGGGTACCCAGCGCCCTGGTCCCTGGCCCTATTTTGGGCCCGGTCTCTTTTGGGCCTCGGGTCTTTATGTTTGCAATTCGGGAAATAATGTTTCCTGGTCGGCCTAAGGTCAGAAAAATCAGTCTATCAGCAAGTATATAAACTACATTTCCTCTCCCATTTTGAAGAGGAAGGACATATGTGTGCAAGATGCGGAAGCGATATTAAAAAACTCAAACATTCAAGCATTCAAGCATTCCTTCAAGCAATTGAGCATTCTAAGTCTCCATTCAAGGCTAAGTGTTGCATTCAAGACAAGGATTCAACCATTGAAGAGGAGATCACTTACAACTTACAACATACAACAACATTTACACCTTCGCATGTAAGAATACAAACATTCTTACAAAAAGGTATCAGTACTTGTTTACATTACAATCATTTACATTTACAGCATTCTCATTTCTTGGTTAATTCCAAAACCGGGGTTTGACCTAAGGGCAAACCCCTAATCTCTAACCCCCAATCGTCCTCTCTTTTATGTGTGTAGGTTGCAGGTACGTGGCTGTAATTGAAGATCTGGAATCTTTGTGCAGAGACAAACAGATCCCCCTTCGTTTCGCGGATTTTTCGGAGGACCATGTGCACGCCGAGCGCCATCACCCCGTGAACTTTCGCTCAAATTTGGAGGACAGCACTGTCTCGATATTTTACTGCTAATTCCAGGTCCACAGCTTCATCTCGTATTCCTATCTCTATTTATAAGCAAATCTTTCTTACTTTACATGCATTCCTAGCTCAATCCTTCTATCTACATTCTTTACAAAAGAGGGTAGCCTTGTTGTCTTAACCCTTGAAACTCATTTAAAATCCAATCTTGCATTGTGTGAGATTGGATCTTGTGGGTTTCAACCCCTCTTTTGAATGTAAAGTCTCCCCTAAGTGAAAACCGTCAACCCTAGTGACCTCCTTTCTCTCTCCTTGGAGTGGTGGGGGGAACACTTAGGGTTCGATCACGATTTTCCACTTTACAATTTCCAAATTACTCTCCATGCATATTGTATTTAGTTTTTTGCTTTTCAATACTCTGGTGGATATCTTGGTTGTTTCAGGTCCTACGATCTCTTCTCTGAGTATCATGTCTCTATTTTGGTTCTCCTTTCTATTTCTAGTCTTCTTATCATTGTAGCATTGTATTTATGCAAACACACTAAGATAAAGTGCCATCCTGCATTGTTTACTTGGGATATTGCACATCTTTTGCCTTATTGTACATGCACTATTGATAAAGTGTCATGAGGGGGTTGATGTTTGCCTTGTTTGCCATCTACCATTGTCCAGTGAGTGTTCCTTCCATGAAATTCACCTCATAATGTGTGTCAAGTCAGTGTTCCTTCCATGATTCTATGTACTTTCTCTGCACCCTTGATATTCCTAGGCCTTCATCATGCAGTTCTTGTTGGCCATTCTTTTCAGTGTACCTATCCTTCTCCCTCTTCAACAATATGGGGAGGTTTGTCCTATTGGTTCTAATGCTTCCATGGTTTGATTGATCATCTCTTTAGGCTTTGGTGTTTTCATGCCATGGGTCAGTGCAAGAAGATGAGTCCACTTTTTGGCCAAAAAGTGGAAGTGTTTTCCCTAATTTTCAGATTTTGTCTCATTTGAGCTTAAATTTTGAAACACTTAGAGATTGAATCTTGGAAAAAGTCAGAAATATAAAAGATAGCCCTCTGAGTGTGCTTTCCAAATATATAATTTATTTTAATACCCAGATAATAAAAAATAAATTTTTAAATGGAGTTCTGAAAACTATGTTTTTAAAAAGCCTGTTTCAGGACCATACCATGCATGTGTACGACCCACACTTTTTGACACAATTAAAATTATTTTCTCAAACCATTTTGGGAAATGGTTTGTAACACATTGAAGATTGATGAGCATATTTTTCTGTATTTTTTTTTCTAATATTTTTTTTTTAATTAATTTTTTAATGGCCATAATTATCGTTTTAAAAATTTGACGTGTACGACCCACATAATTTGATGTAAACTTAACATTTTTTTATTTTTATTTTTTTTAAATACCAAAGAATTTTTGTGCAGATTGATGACATAATTTTTTTTCCAAAATTCTTTAAAATAAAAAAGTTATTAAATTAACAAAATTAGTTAATATTTCAAATTTATGGACCCGATTTAGTATAAATTATATGAAAAATAGTTAAAACAATCAATTTTTAAATAAATTTACATATTTAGAATCTAGACAGTATAATCTGAAATGGGTTTTAATTTCGTATAAAAATTCTCTGATGAGAGGCGTGTAAACTATTTCTGAAGTTCATAATTGTGTTTTCATTCATGGAGATTTGAATTTGCAAGTCCATGTCTCAGGTGTGGCCATCCCAGGCCTATCTTGGGCCTCATCCCGAGCCAAGTGGTGGGTTGTGGAATCAACTTCCACAAAACGGGCCCCCGTTTTCAAACAAGGGCAGCTTGTGGAAAAAAAAGGAAAAATGCCATTTAGAAATGGGGGCCTGCTTTTAAACAAAACGGGGGCCCGTTTTTAGAAACAGGGGCTCATTTTTAAAAACGGGCCCCCGTTTTGTTTAAAAGCGGGGGCCCATTTTTAAAAACGGGGACCCATTTCTAAAAAACGGGCCCCCGTTTTAGAACAAAATGGGGGCCCGCTTTTTTTTGCTTCGGACCCCCGTTACCTTTCCGCTCGGGAGCCCGAAGCACAAACGGGCCCCCGGTTTTTAAAAATGGGCCCCCGTTTATAAGAGCACGTTTTCCAACGCGTGGACTTCCGTGAATTTGTGACTCATTACCTTGCACTTGCCCCCATCTGTATCTTCGATTTCAGTTGTTTGCTTTATTTTCCTTTTGATTTGAGTAGTGTCATTTGAGGGCACTCATACAAATTATAGTCTTCTCAACCTGGTCATGTTCTATTTCAATGGAGGTTCTTCAGATCAACAGTTTCTCTTCGATAGTGTTTACATCTATTTCATGCTTCAGTGGCGTTATTTTCCATCTCTTTTTGAAGTAGAGTTTTTTCCCACGTGGTTTTCTCTATTTCTCCAGTTCATACAGATTTCATTATATTTGGGTACCTGATCAGGCCTTGTTGTCCGGACCCATCTTTCTTGCTTTTAGTAGCTGTTCTAGGTTTTAGCTTCTCCCTAAGTCTAGCTGAAGGGGGGGTGTTATAGTATTTGGGTATTTACTTGATTAATTAAACAATATTTGTTTAATTATTTTAAGTTCCCTTTATCTCTTTTACACTTAAGCTAACTTTAGGTGCATAATAATTAATTCTTTTATTAATTATTATGTGCAAACCTAGGTTTTCCTTTTTAGGGTTTCTTGACCTATTAAAGGTTGAGTTCTTTCTTTTCATTGTAAGAAGGATTATTACATTAAAAATTTTGTGAATATTGAGCTCTTTCTTTTTGAGCATATTTTCTGTGCATATCTTTCTTCTGTGATTTGCTTCCTTGCTTCTCCTTGTAATAGGTTTTTCATCTTGCAAAGATCATTTGGGCTCTTGTGGTGTTGTATTTTCTCAACTCCAACAAAGATTGAATCCAAAATATGAATGTAAACAATAAAAATTAATGTTCTATGTTTCATGGGTTAAACTCTATTTTAGTTGCTCTTTATAGCTCTATGCTATGGAAATGCCCTTAATTTTTTTTTTTTAAATACTTTTTGTCTCTATGCCTACAATTTGTTATGTTGTTTTTAAATCTATTTTTTTCTAATTTTTTGCTGATTTTTTTCCGGGCAAGCAACTTCTAGGAACCATGTTATGGGTCTATTAGATGATAGTAGAATTCATTTATAGTCATATGAACTTGCCAAGAAAATGGTTGAGGATGTATGTTGTGAAGATGCAAGATAGGATATAGATGATATGGATGAACAAACACAACAAATGGCAGTTGATCATGTCAAAAAATATCGCCACGTGTTAAAGGCCCTTTATATTGATGAACATGCTGGAAGTGTGGAACAATAGACATCCAATAAGAAGTCGGAAAGTCTTGTTGTCAAAAAGATTGAATGGGCAATATGAATGTAAACAACAAAAAATAATTTTCTACAATTCATGGGTTAAACTCTATTTTAGTTGCTCTATATATCTCTATTCTATGGAAATGCTCTTAAGTTTTTTTAACAAATAGTTTTTTTTCTTTGCCTACAATTTGCTATGTTTTTTTTAAATCTGTTTTTTTTTTTTTTGCCTATTTTTTGCCAATTTTTTTTCTGGGCAAGCAACTTCTAGGAACCATATTATGGAAACATTGGATTATACTAGAATTCATCCAGTGTGATATGCACTAGCCAAGAAAATGGTTGAGGATGTATACTATGTAGATGCAAGATAGGATATAGATGATATGGATGAGAAAACACAATTAATGGCAGTTGAATATTTCAAAAAATATCCCCATGTGTTAAAGGCCCTTGATATTGATGAATATGCTAGAAGAGTGAAACAGTGGGCATCCAATAAAAAATTGGGAAACCCTTGCTGACATAAAGATTGAATCAACAATATGAATGTAAACAACAAAAATTAATTTTCTATAATTCATGTGTCAAACACTATTTTAGGTTCTCTTTATATCTCTATGCTATCAAGCTACCCTTAGGTTTTTTTAAAAATAGTTTCTGTCTCTATGTCTACAATTTGTTATGTTTTTTTTAAATCTGAATTTTTTTTATTTTTTGTCAATATTTTGCCTACTTTTTTTTTAGCAAGCAACTTCCGGGAAACATGTTATAGATCGATTGAATGATACTAGAATTCATCTAGAGTCATATGAACTAGTAAAGAAAATGGCAGTTCAACATGTCAAAAAATATCCCGAGGTGTTAAAGGCCCTTGATATTGATGAATATGCTAGAAGTGTGGAACAACAAACATTCCATAAAAAGCGAGAAACTTTTTCTAAAATAAAGATTGAATCGACAATATGAATGTAAACAACAAAAATATTTTTCTACAATTCATGGGTTAAACTCTATTTTAGTTTCCATTTATATCCCCATGCTATAGAAATCCCCTTAACTTTAAAAAAAAAAAAAAATTGTCTGTATACCTACAATTTGTTATGTTTTTTTTAAATCTGATTTTTTGTTGATTTTTTGCCGAAATTTTTTGCGGACAAGCAACTTCTGGGAACCATGTTATGGATCCATTGGATTATAATAGAATTCATCCAGTGTCATATGAACTAGCCAAGAAAATGGGTGAGGATGTATACTATGAAGATGAAAGACAGGATCTAGATGATATGGATAAGGAAACACAAGAAATGGTAGTTGAACATGTCAAAAATGTCCCCATGTGTTAAAGGCCCTTTGATATTGGTGAATATGCTAGTGTAGAACAATTAAAATCCAATAAAAAGTGGGAAACTCTTGCTGACATAAATATTGAATCGACAATATGAATGTAAACAAAAAAAATCAATTTTCTACAATTCATGGGTGAAACTCTATTTTAGTTACTCTTTATATCTCTCTACTATGGAAATGCCCTTAAGTTTTTTTTTTAAATAGTTTTTGTCTCTATGCCTGCAAGTTGTTATTTTATTTAAAGTCTAATTTTTTTTAATTTTTTGCCTTTTTTTTGCTGATTTTTTTTTGGGCAAGCAACTTCTTGAAACCATATCAGTATCCATTGGATAATACTAGAATTCATCTAGTATATTATGAACTAGCCAACAAAATAGATGAGGATGTATACATTGAAGATGCAAGACATGATATAGCTGATATTGATGAGGAAACACAAGAAATGGTAGTTGAACATGTCAAAAAAAATCCCAATGTGTTAAAGGCCCTTGATATTGATGAATATGCTAGAAGTGTTGAATAACGGACATTCAATAAAAAGTGAGAAACACTTGCTAACATAAAGATTGAATCGGCAATATGAATTTAAAAAAAATAAAATTATTTTCTACAATTCATGGGTTAAACTCTATTTTAGTTTGTCTTTATATATCTATGCTATGCAAATGCCCTTCAGTTTTTTTTTAAAATAGTTTCTATCTCTATGCCTAGAATATTTTATGCTTTTTAAAATCTGATTTTTTAACGAATTTTTACCTATTTTTTGCCATTTGTTTTCAGGCAAGCAGCTTCTGGGAACCATGTTATGGACCCATTGGATGATACTAGAATTCATCAAGAGTGATATGAATTAACCAATAAAATATTTGAGGATGTATACTATGAAGATGCATGACAAGATATAGATGATATGGATGAGGAAACGCAACAAATGGCAATTGAATGTGTCAAAAAATATCCCCATGTGTTAAAGTCCCTTAATATTCATGAATATTCTAGAAGTGTGGAATAACGGACATCCAGTTAAAAATGGGAAACTCTTGCTAACATAATGATTGAATTGGCAATATGAATGTAGACAACAAAAATTAATTTTCTACAATTCATGGGTTAAACTCTATTTTTGTTTCTCTTTATATCTCTATGCTATGGAAATGCCCTTAATTCTTTTTTTTAAATAGTATTTGTCTCTATGCGTATAATTTGTTATGTCATTTTTTAAATATGATTTTTTGCCAATTTTTTTGTGAGCAAGCAGCTTCATGGAACCATGTTATGGATCCATTGAATGATACTACAAGTCATCCAGAGTCATATGAACTAGTGAAGGAAATGGCTGAGGATGCATACTATGAAGATGCAAGATAGGATATAGATGATATGGATGAGGAAACACAAGAAATGGTAGTTGAACATGTCAAAAAATATCCCTATGTATTGTAGGCCCTTGGTATTAATGAATATGCTAGAAGTGTGGAACAACGAACATCCAATAAAAAGCAGGAAACTCTTGGTGACACAAAGACTGAATCCGCAATAGGAATGTGAACAACAAAAACTAACTTTCTACAATTCATGGGTTAAACTCTATTTTACTTGCTCTTTATATCTCTATGCTATGGAAATTCCCTTAAAAAAAATTTAAAAATATTTTTAACTTGTATGCCTACAATTTGTTATGTTTTTTTAAAATGTGATTTTTTTTTTATTTTTTATAAAATTTTTGCCGATTTTTTTTCGAGCAAGCAACTTCTAGGAATTATGTTATGGATCCATTAGATGATAATAGAGTTCATCCAGAGTCATATGAACTAGCCGAAAAAATGGTCTAGGATGTATACTGTGAAGATGTAGGATAGGATATAGATGATATGGATGATGAAACATAATAAATGGTAGTTGAACATGTCAAAAAATATCACCACGTGTTAAAGGCCCTTGATATAGATTAATATTCTACAAGTGTGGAATATTGGGCATCCAATAAAAAGTGGGAAACTCTTGCTGACATAAACATTAAATCGACAATATAAATGTAAACAACAAAAAATAATTTTCTGCAATTTATGGGTTACACTCTATTTTAGTTTCTCTTTATATCTCTTTGCTATGGAAATGCCATTTAAGTTTTCTTTTAAAATAGTTTCTCTCTCTATGCCTACAATTTGTTATAATTTTTTAAAAATCTGATTTTTTAATGATTTTTTACCCATTTTTTGCCTTTTTTTTTTCGGGCATGTAGCTTCTTGGAACCATGTTATGGATCCATTGGATGATACTAGAATTCATCAAGTGTCATATGAATTAACCAATCAAAAGGTTGATGACGTATACTATGAAGATGCAAGACAGGATATGGATGATATGGATGAGGAAACAGAAGAAATGGTATTTGAATGTGTCAAAAAATAGCCCCATGTGTTAAAGGCCCTTGATATTGATGAATATGCTAGAAGTGTGGAACAACAAACATCCCATAAAAAGCGAGAAACTTTTTCTAAAATAAAGATTGAATTGACAATATGAATGTAAACAACAAAAATATTTTTCTACAATTCATGGGTTAAACTCTATTTTAGTTTCTATTTATATCCCCATGCTATGGAAATGCCCTTAACTTTTTTTAAAAAAAAAATTTGTCTGTATGCCTACAATTTGTTATGTTTTTTTTAAATCTGATTTTTTGCCAATTTTTTGCCAAAATTTTTTGTGGACAAGCAGCTTCTGGGAACCATGTTATGGATCCATTGGATTATAATAGAATTTATCCAGTGTCATATGAACTAGCCAAGAAAATGGGTGAGGATGTATACTATGAAGATGAAAGACAGGATCTAGATGATATGGATGAGGAAACACAAGAAATGGCAGTTGAACATGTCAAAAATATCCCCATGTGTTAAAGGCCCTTTGATATTGGTGAATATGCTAGTGTAGAACAATTAAAATCCAATAAAAAGTGGGAAACTCTTGCTAACATAAATATTGAATCGACAATATGAATGTAAACAAAAAAAATCAATTTTCTACAATTCATGGGTGAAACTCTATTTTAGTTACTCTTTATATCTCTCTACTATGGAAATGCCCTGAAGTTTTTTTTTTAAATAGTTTTTGTCTCTATGCCTGCAAGTTGTTATTTTATTTAAAATCTGATTTTATTTTATTTTTTGCCTTTTTTCTTGCTGATTTTTTATTGGGCAAGCAGCTTCTCGAAACCATGTTATGTATCCATTGGATAATACTAGAATTCATCCAGTATATTATGAACTAGACAACAAAATGGATGAGGATGTATACATTGAAAATGCACGACATGATATAGCTGATATTGATGAGTAAACACAAGAAATGGTAGTTGAACATGTCAAAAAAATATCCCAATGTGTTAAAGGCCCTTGATATTGATGAATATGATAGAAGTGTTGAATAACGGACATTCAATAAAAAGTGAGAAACTCTTGCTGACATAAAGATTGAATCGGCAATATGAATTTTTAAAAAATAAAATTATTTTCTACAATTCATGGGTTAAACTCTATTTTAGTTTGTCTTTATATATCTATGCTATGCAAATGCCCTTAAGTTTTTTTTTAAAATAGTTTCTGTCTCTATGCCTAGAATTTGTTATGTTTTTTTTAAATTTGATTTTTTAATGATTGTTTACCTATTTTTTGCCATTTGTTTTCAGGCAAGTAGCTTCTGAGAACCATGTTATGGACCTATTGGATGATACTAGAATTCATCAAGAGTAATATGAATTAACCAATAAAATATTTGAGGATGTATACTATGAAGATGCACAACAAGATATAGATGATATGGATGAGGAAACACAACAAATGGTAGTTGAATGTGTCAAAAAATATCCCCATGTGTTAAAGTCCCTTAATATTCATGAATATTCTAGAAGTGTGGAATAACAGACATCCAGTTAAAAATGGGAAACTCTTGCTAACATAATGATTGAATTGGCAATATGAATGTAGACAACAAAGATTAATTTTCTACAATTCATGGGTTAAACTTTATTTTTGTTTCTCTTTATATCTCTATGCTATGGAAATGCCCTTAATTTTTTTTTTTAAATAGTATTTGTCTCTATGCATATAATTTGTTATGTTTTTTTTTTAAATATGATTTTTTGCCATTTTTTTTGCGAGCAAGCAGCTTCGTGGAACCATGTTATGGATCCATTGAATGATACTACAAGTCATCTAGAGTCATATGAACTAGTGAAGGAAATCATTGAGAATGCATACTATGAAGATGCAAGATAGGATATAGATGATATGGATGAGCAAACACAAGAAATGGCAGTTGAACGTGTCAAAAAATATCCCTGTGTATTGTAGGCCCTTGGTATTAATGAATATGCTAGAAGTGTGGAACAATGAACATCCAATAAAAAGTAGGAAACTCTTGGTGACACAAAGACTGAATTCGTAATAGGAATGTAAACAACAAAAACTAACTTTCTACAATTCATGGGTTAAACTCTATTTTACTTGCTCTTTATATCTCTATGCTATGGAAATTCCCTTAAAAAAAGTTTAAAAATAGTTTTAATCTCTATGCCTACAATTTGTTATGTTTTTTTTAAATGTGATTTTTTTCTGATTTTTTATAAATTTTTTGCCGATTTTTTTTCGAGCAAGCAACTTCTAGGAATTATGTTATGGATCCATTAGATGATAATAGAATTCATCCAAAGTCATATGAACTAGCCAAAAAAATGGTCTAGGATGTATACTGTGAAGATGCAGGATAGGATATAGATGATATGGATGATGAAACATAATAAATGGTTGTTGAACATGTCAAAAAATATCACCATGTGTTAAATGCCCTTGATATAGATTAATATTCTACAAGTGTAGAATATTGGGCATCCAATAAAAAGTGGGAAACTCTTGCTGACATAAAGATTGAATTGACAATATAAATGTAAACAACAAAAAATAATTTTCTACAATTTATGGCTTACACTCTATTTTAGTTTCTCTTTATATCTCTTTGCTATGGAAATGCCATTTAAGTTTTTTTGTAAAATAGTTTCTCTCTCTATGCCTACATGTCAAAAAATAGCCCCATGTGTTAAAGGCCCATGATATTGATGAATATGCTAGAAGTGTGGAATGACAGACATGCAATAAAAAATGGGAAACTCTTGCTGACAGAAAGATTGAATTGGCATAATGAATGTAAACAACAAAAATTAATTTTCTACAATTCATGGGTTAAACTCTATTTTAGTTTCTCCTTACATCTCTATGCTATGGAAATGCCCTTAAGTTTTTTTAAAAAATAGTTTTTCTCTCTATGCCCATAATTTGTTATGTTTTTTTTAGATTTGAATTTTTCTTGGTTTTTTGGTGTTTTTTGCTGATTTTTTTTTCGAGCAAGCAACTTCTGGGAACCATGTTATGGATCCATTGGATGATACTAAAACTTATCCAGATTCAAATGAAATAGCCAAGAAATTGGATGAGGATGTATACTATGAAGATGCAAAAACATGATATAGATGATATCGATGAGTAAACACAAGAAATGGTAATTGAACGTGTCAAAAAATATCCCTATTTGTTAAAGGCCCTTGATATTGATGAATATGCTAGAATTATGGAACAATAGACATCCAATAAAAAATGGGAAACTCTTGCTAACATAAAGATTAAATCGACAATATGAATGTAAACAACAAAAAATAATTATCAACAATTCGTGGGTTAAACTCTATTTTAGTTTCTCTTTATATCTCTATGCTATGGAAATGCCCTTAAGTTTTTTCCAAAAATAGTTTTTGTCTATAAGCCTACAAGTTGTTATGTTTTTTTTTAAATTTGACTTGTTTCAATTTTTTGCCAATTTTTTGCCGATTTTTTTCTGGGCAAGCAGCTTTTGGGAAACATGTTTTGTATCCATTGGATAATACTAGAATTCATCTAGTATCATATGAACTAGCTAACAAGCTGGTTGAGGATGTATACTATGAAGATATAGATGATATGAGTGAGGAAACACAAGAAATGGCAAATGAACATGTCAAAAAAAAAACCCCATGTGCCAAAGGCCCTTGATATCGATGAATATGCTAGAAGTGTAGAACAATGGACATTCATGGGTTAAAACTCTATTTTAGTTTCTCTTTATATCTCTACGCTATAGAAATGCCCTTAAATTTTTTTTTTAAATAGTTTTTGTCTCTATGCCTATAATTTGTTATCCTTTTTTTTTTTAAATTTGCTTTTTTTTAAAAAAAAAATTCCAAGCAAGAAGCTTGTAGGAATCATGTCATGGATCCATTTGATGATGCTAGAATTCATCCAGAGTCATATGAACTAGCCAAGAAAATAGTTGACAATGTATACCATGAATATGCAGGACAAGATATAGATGATATGGATAAGGAAACACAAGAAATGGTAGTTGAACGTGTTAAAAAATATCCCCATGTGTTGAAGTTACTTGATATTGATTAATATCCTAAGAGTGTGGAATAACGGTCATCCAATAAATAGCGGGAAACTCTTGCTGACATAAAGATTGATTGACAATATGAATGTAAACAACAAAAAATAATTTTCTACAATTCATGCAATAAACTCTATTTTAGTTTCTCTTTATATCTTTATGCTATGGAAATGCCCTTAAGTTTTTTTTTAAAATAGTTTCTATCTCTATGCCTACAATTTGTTATGTTTTTTTTTAATTTGATTTTTTTACTATTTTTTACTGATTTTTTGCATTTTTTTTTCTGGGCAAGTAGCTTCTGGGAACCATGTTATGGATCCATTGGATGATAGTATAATTCATCATTAGACATATGAGTTAACCAATAAAATGGCTGAGGATGTATACTATGAAGATGCATGACATGATATAGATGATATGGAAGAGAAAACACAAGAAATGGTAGTTGAACATGTCAAAAAATATCCCCATGTGTTCAAGGCCCTTGATATTTATGAATATGCCAGAATTGTGGAACAACAAACATCCAATAAAAAATGGGAAACTCTTGTTGACATAAAGATTGAATTGGCAATATGAATGTAAACAACAAAAAATATTTTTTCACAATTCATGGGTTAAACTCTATTTTAGTTTCTCTTTATATCTCTATGCTATGGAAATACCCTTTAGTTTTTTTAAAAAGTAGTTTTTATCTCTATGCCTATAGTTTGTT
The DNA here is from genome assembly GCF_030272615.1 of Cryptomeria japonica. Taxonomy (NCBI): domain Eukaryota; kingdom Viridiplantae; phylum Streptophyta; class Pinopsida; order Cupressales; family Cupressaceae; genus Cryptomeria; species Cryptomeria japonica. Next base: position 90,406,429 of record NC_081413.1, on the reverse strand, counting down.
ATGTTTTTTTTTTAAATCTATTTTTTTCTCATTTTTGGCCATTATTTGCCGATTTTTTTCTGTGCAAGCAACTTCTGGGAACCATGTTATGGATCCATTGGATGATACTAGAATTCATCTAGTGTCATATGAACTAGCCAAGAATATGGCTGAGGATGTATACTATGAAAATGCGAGACATGATATAGATGATATGAATGAGGAAAAAAAAAAATGGTATATCCCCATGTCTTAAAGGCCCTTAATATTGATGAATATTCTATAAGTGTGGAACAATGAATATCCAATAAAAAGTGGGAAACTCTTGGGGATGTAAAAATTGAATCGGCAATATGAATGTTAAACTTTATTTTAGTTTTTCTTTATATCTATGTTGTGGAAATGCCTTGTTTTTTTCAAAAATATTTTTTTACTGCATGCCCACAATTTGTTATGTTTTATTTAAATCTCATTTTTTTCCATTTTTTGCCATTTTTTTGCCGATTTTTTTTCCAAGCAAGTAGCTTTGTAGGAACCATGTTATGGATTCATTGGATGATACTAGAATTCATCCAAAGTCACATCAACTAGCTACAAAAATGGCTGAGGATGTATATTGTGAAGATGCAGGACATGATATAGATGGTATGGATGAGTAAACACAAGTAATGGTAGTTGAACATGTCAAAAAATATCCCCATGTGTTAAAGGCCCTTGATATTGATGAGTATGCTAGAAGTGTGGAGCAACGGCCATCCACTAAAAAACAAGAAACTCTTACTAACATAAAGATTGAATCGGCAATATGAATGTAAACAACAAAAAATAATTTTCTACAATTCATGGGTTAAACTCTATTTTAGTTTCTCTTTATATCTCTATACTATGGAAATGCCCTTAAATTTTTTAATAAAATAGTTTTTGTCTATGTGTCTACAATTTGTTATGTTTTTTTTTAATCTGGTTTTATTTCAATTTTTTATCAAGTTTTTGTCGATTTTTTTCCTGGGAAGCAGCTTCGTGGAACCATGTTATGGATCCATTGGATGATACTAGAATTAGTCCAGAGTCATATGAACTAGCGAAGGAAATGACTGAGGATGTATACTGTTAAGATGCAAGACATGATACAAATGATATGGATGAGGAAACACAAGAAATGGTGGTTGAACATGTCAAAAAATATCCCCATGTGTTAAAGGCCCTTGATATTGATGAATATGCTAGAAGTGTGGAACAACAGACATCCAATAAGAAGTGGGAAACTCTTACTGACATAAAGATTGAATCGACAATATGAATATAAACAACAAAAAATAATTTTCTACAATTCATGGGTTAAACTCTATATTAGTTGCTCTTTATATCTCTATGCTATTAAAATACCCTTAAGTATTTTATTTTTTTTCTAAATTGTCTCTATGCCTACACTTTGTTATGTTTTTTTTTAAATCTGAATTTTTTAAATTGTTTTTGCCAAATTTTTGCCGATTTTTTTCCGAGCAAGAAACTTCTGGGAACCATCTTATGGATCCATTGGATGATAATAGAATTCATTCAGAGTCATATGAACTAGCGAACAAAATGGCTGAGGATGTATACTGTGAAAATGCAAGACATGATATAGATGATATGAATAAGGAAACATAAGAAATGGTAGTTGAAAGTGTCAAAAAAATTCCCGATGTGTTGAAGGCCCTTGATATTGATGAATATGGTAGATGTGTGGAACAACAGGCATCCAATAAAAAGTGGGAAACTCTTTCTGACATAAAGACTAAATAGGCAATATGAATGTAAACAACTAAAAATAATTTTCTACAATTCATAGGTTAAACTCTACTTTAGTTGCTCTTTATATCTCTATGGTATGGAAATTCTCTTAAGTTTTTTTTAAAAATAGTTTTTGTCTCTATGCCTACAATTTGTTATGTTTTTTTTTTAATTTGATATTTTTATGGTGTTTTACCAAATTTTTGCCAATTTTTTTACGGACAAGTAGCTTCTTGGAACCATGCTATAGATCCATTGGACGATACTATAATTTATCCAGACTCATATGAACTAACCAGTAAAATGGCTAACGATGTATACTCTGAAGATACAAGACATGATATAGATGATATGGATGAGGAAACACAAGAAATGTTAGTTGAACATGTCAGAAAATACCACCATGTGTTAAAGGCCCTTGATATTGATGAATATGCTAGAAGTGTGGAACAACAAACATCCAATAAAAATTGGGAAACTCTTGCTAACATAAAGATTAAATCAACTATATGAATGTAAACAACAAAAAATAATTTTCTACAATGCATGGGTTAAACTCTATTTTATTTTCTCTTTATATCTCTATGCTATGCAAATGACCGTAAGTTTTTTTTAAAAACAATTTTTGTCCCTATACCTACAATTAATTATGTTTTTTTTAAATCTAATTTTTTTTCTGATTTTTTGTTGATTTGTTTCCATGCAAGCATCTTCTAGGAACAATGTTATGGATCCATTGGATGATACTAGAATTCATCCAGAGTCATATGAACTAGCCAAGAAAATGGCTGACGATGTATACTTTGAAGATCCAAGACAAGATATAGATGATATGGATGAGCAAACACAAGAAATGGTAGTTGAACGTGTCAAAAAATATCCCCATGTGTTAAAGGCCCTTGATATTGATGAATATGCTAGAAGTGTGGAACAATGGACATTCAATAAAAATGGAGAAACTCTTGATGACATAAAGATTGAATTGAGAATATGAATATAAACAACAAAAAATAATTTTCTACAATTCATGGGTTAAACTCTATTTTAGTTTCTCTTTATATCTCTATGCTATGGAAATGCCCTTAGGCTTGTTTTAAAAATAGTTTGTGTCTCTATGCCATTAATTTGTTATGTTTTTTTAAATTTGATATTTTTCCAATTTTTTGCCAATTTCTGACCAATTTTTTTCTGGGCAAGCAACTTATTGGAACCATGGTATGGATCCATTAGATGATACTAGAATTCATCCAGTCATATGAACTAGTCAAGAAAATGGTTGCGGATGTATATTGTGATGATGCAAGACATGATATATATGATATGGATGAGGAAACACAAGAAATGGTATCCGAACATGTCAAAAAAATATCCCCATGTGTTAAAAGCCCTTGATATTGATGAATATTCTAGAAGTGTGGAACAACGGACATCCAATAAAAAGTGGGAAGCTCTTGCTGACATTAAGATTGAATCAGCAATATGAATGTAAACAACAAAAATAAATTTTCTACAATTAATGGGTTAAACTCTATTTAAGTTGCTCTTTATATCTCTATGCTATTGAAATACCCGGCCCTTAATATTTTTTACACAGTAGTTTTTGTCTCTATGTCTACAATTTTTTATGTGTTTTTAGTGTAATTTTTTTTTGCTTTTTCGCCAATTTTTTGCTGATATTTTTCTAGGCAAAAAAATTCTAGGAACCATGTTATGGATCCATTAGATGATACTAGAATTCATCCAGAGTCAAATGAACTATCCAATAAAATGGTTGAGGTTCTACACTATCAAGATGCAAGACAGGATATAGATGATATGGATGAGGAAACACAAGAACTAGTAGTTGAACGTGTAAAAAAACATCCTTATGTGTTAAAGGCCCTTGATATTGATGAATATGCTAGAAGTGTGGAAGAATGGACATCCAATAAAAAATGGGAAACTCTCGCTGACATAAAGATTGAATCGGCAATATGAATGTAAACAACAAAAATGAATTTTCTACAATTCATGGGTTAAACTCAATTTTAGTTTCTCTTTATATCTCTATGCTATGGAAATGCCCTTAATTTTTTTTTTTAAATATTTTTTGTCTCTATTCCTACAATTTGTTATGTTTTCTTTAAATCTGATTTTTTAAAGGACTTTTTGCGAATTTTTTCTAGATTTTTTCTTGATTTTTTTCTATTTTTTGTCAATTTTTTGCCCTTTTTTTTCCAGGGTAAGCAAATTATGGAAACCATGTTATGGATCCACTGCATGATACTAGAATTCATCTAGAGTCATATGAAGTAGCCAAGAAAATGGCCGAGGATGTATACTATGAAAATGCAGGACATGATATAGATAGTACAGATGAGGCAACACAAGAAATGGCAGTTGAACATGTCAAAAAATATCCCCATGTGTTAAAGGCCCTTGATATTGATCAATATGATAGAAGTGTGGAACAACAGACATCCAATAAAAAGCGAGAAACTTTTGCTGATATAAAGATTGAATCGACAATATGAATGTAAACAACAAAAAATAATTTTCTACAATTCATGGGTCAAACTCTATTTTAGTTTCTCCTTATATCTCTATGCTATGGAAATGCCCTTAAGTCTTTTGAAAAAATATTTTTTGTCTCTATGCCTACAATTTGTTATGTTTTTTTTAAATCTGATTTTATTCCAATTTTTTAAAGATTTTTTGGTGATTTTTTTTCTGGGAAAGCAACTTTTGGGAACCATGTTATGGATCCATTAGATGATACTAGAATTAATCTAGAGTCATATGAACTAGCCAAGGAAATGGCTGATGATGTATACTGTGAAGATGTAAGACAAGATATAGAAGATATGGATGAGGATACATAAGAAATGATAGTTGAACTCGTCAAAAAATATACCCATGTGTTAAAGGCCCTTGATATTGATGAAAATGCTAGAAGTGTGGAACAAAAAACATCCCATAAAAAGCAGGAAACTCTTGCTGACATAAAGATTGAATTGGCAATATCAATGCAAACAAACAAAATTAATTTTTTACAATTCATGGGTTAAACTTTGTTTTAGTTGCTCTTTATATCTCTATGCTATGGAAATGCCCTTAAGCTTTTTTAACATAGTTTTTATCTCTATGCCTACAATTTGTTATGTTTTTTTTTTATCTAATATTTTTCCTATTTTTTCTCCAATTTTGCTTATTTTTTTGTGGGCAAGCAGCTTCTAGGAACCATGTTATGGATTCATTGGATGATACTAGAATTCATCTAGTCTCATTTGAACTAGCCAAGAAAATGGTCAAGGATGTATACTATGAACATGAAAGACAAGATATAGATGATATGGATGAGGAAACACAAGAAATGGCAGTTGAACATGTCAAAAAATATCCCCATGTGTTAAAGGCCCTTGATGTTGATGAATATTCTAGAATTGTGGAACAACAAACATTCAATAAAAAGCGGAAAACTCTTGCTCATATAAAGATTGAATCGGCAATATGAATGTAAACAATAGAAAAATAATTTTCTACAATTCATGGGTTAAACTCTATTTTAGTTTCTCTTTATATCTCTATGCTATGAAAATACCCTTAATTTTTTTAAAAAAAATAGTTTTTGTCTCTATGCCTACAATTTGTTATGTTTTTTTAAAATCTTATTTTTTTTATGATTTTTTACCGATTTTTTGCCAATTTTTTCTGGGCAAGCAGCTTCTAGAAACCAGGTTATGGATCCATTGAAAGATACAATAATTTATTAAGAGTCATTTTAATTAACCAATAAAATGGCTGAGGATGTATACTGTGAAGATGCAAGACAAGATATAGATGATATGGATGAGGAAAAAAAAGAAATGGCAGTTGAACATGTCAAAAAATATCCCCATATGTTAAAGGCCCTTGATATTGATGAATATTCTAGAAGTGTGGAAGAACAGACATCCGATAAAAATAGGAAACTCTTGGTGACATAAAGATTGAACTGGCAATATGAATATAAACAACACAAAAATATTTTTTCCAGTTCAAGGGTTAAACTCTATTTTAGTTGTTGTTTATAGCTCAATGTTATGGAAATGCCCTTAAGTTTTCTTAAAAAATAGTTTTTGTCTCTATGCCTACAATTTGTTATGTTTTTTTTAAATCTATTTTTTTCGTTTTTTGCCGATTTTTGTTCAATTTTTTTCTAGGAAAGGATCTTCTTGGAAGCATGTTATGTATCCATTGGATGATACTAGAATTCATCAAGTGTGATATGAACTAGCCAAGAAAATGGTTGAGGATGTATACTACATAGATACAAGACAAGATATAGATGATATGGATGAAGAAACACAAGAAATGGCAGTTGAACATTTAAAACAATATCCCCATGTGTTGAAGGCACTTGATATTGATGAATATGCTAGAAGTGTGGAACAATAGACATTCAATAAAAAGCGGGAAACTCTTACTAACATAAAGATTCAATCGGCAATATGAATGTAAACAACAAAAATTAATTTTCTAGAATTCATGGTTTAAACTCTATTTTAGTTTCTCTTTATATCTCTATGCTATGGAAATGCCCTTAATTTATTTTTTAAAATAGTTTTTGTCTCTATGCCTACAATTTGTTATGTTTTTTATAAATTTGATTTTTTTTTTTACTTTTTGTCAATTTTTTGCCAATTTTTTTCGAGCAAGCAACTTCTGGGAACCATATTATGGATCCACTAGTTGATACTAGAATTCATCGAGAGTCATATGAACTAGCCAAGAAAATGGTTGAGGATGTATACTGTAAAGATGTAGGACATGATATAGATGATATGGATAAGGAAACACAAGAAATGGCATTTGAACATGCCAAAAAATATTCCCATGTGTTAAAGGCCCTTGATATTGATGAATATGCTAGAAGTGTGGAACGAAGAGCATCCAATAAAAATCGATAAACTCTTACTGACATAAAGATTCAATCGACAATATGAATATAACAAAAATTAATTTTCTACAATTCATGGGTTAAAATCTATTTTAGTTGCTCTTTATATCTCTCTGTTATGGATATGCCCTTCAGTTTTTCTAAAAAATAGTTTTTGTGTCTATGCCTACAATTTGTTATGTTTTTTTAAATATGATTTTTTTACAATTTTTTACCCATTTTTTGCTGATTTTTTTTTGGGCATGCAGCTTCTAGGAACCATGTTATGGATCCATTGGATGATACTAGAACTTATCCAGAGTCATATGAACATATCAATAAAATCACTGAGGATGTATTCTATGAAGATGCAACATAGGATATAGATGATATGAATAAGTAAACAAAAGAAATGGTAGTTGAACGTGTCAAATAATATCCTCATGTATTAAAGGCCCTTGATATTGATGAATATGCTAGAAGTGTGGAACAACGGACATCCAATAAAAAGCGAGAAACTCCTACTAAAATAAAGATTAAATTGACAATATGAATGTAAACAACAAAAATTAATTTTCTACAATTCACAGGTTAAACTCTATTTTAGTTTCTCTTTATATCTCTATGCTATGGAAATGCCCTTACGTTTTTCTTTAAAATAGCTTTTGTCTCTATGCCTACACTTTGTTATATTTTTTTTAAATCTGATTTTTTTTTGATGTTTCGCCGAGTTTTTGCCAATATTTTTCTGGGCAAGCAACTTCTGCTAACCAAGTTATGGATCCATTGGATGATACTAGAATTAATCCAAAGTCATATGAACTATCCAAGAAAATTGTTGAGGATGTATACTGTGAAGATGCAAGACAAGATATAGATGATATGGATGAGGAAACACAAGAAATGGTAGTTGAACATGTCAAAAAATATCCCCATGTGTTAAAGGCCCTTGATATTGATGAATATGCTAAAAGTGTGGAACAACAAACATTCAATAAAAAGTGTGAAACTCTTGCTCATATAAAGATTGAATCGGCAATATGAATGTAAACAACAAAAAAATAATTTTCTACAATTCATGGGTTAAACTCTATTTTAGTTTCTTTTTATATCTCTCTGCTATGGAAATACCCTTAAATTTTTTTTTTAAATGGTTTTTGTCTCTATGCCTACAATCTGTTATGTTTTTTTAAAATCTTATTTTTTTCCAATTTTTTGCCAATTTTTTGGTGATTTTTTTGCGAGCAAGGAGCTTCTGGGAATCATGTTATCTGTTTTTTGGATGATACTAGAATTCATCCAAATTCATATGAACTAGCCATGAAAATGGTTGAGGATGTATACTGTGAAGATGCAGGATATGATATAGATGATATGGATGAGGAAACACACGAAATGGTAGTTGAATGTGTCAGAAAATATCCCCATGTGTTAAAGGCCCTTGATATTGATGAATATGCTAGAAGTGTGGAATAATGGGCATCCAATAAAAAGTGGCAAACTCTTGTTGACATAAAGATTGAATTGGCAATATGAATGTAAACAACAAAAAATATTTTTTTACAATTCATGGGTTAGACTCTATTTTAGTTTCTTTTTATATCTGTATGCTTTGGAAATGCCCTTAAATTTTTTTTAAAATAGTTTTTATCTCTAAGCCTACAATTTGTTATTGTTTTTTTAAATCTGATTTTTTTACGATTTTTTACCCATTTTTTGCCAATTTTTTCTGGGCAAGCAGGTTCTGGGAACCTTATTATGGATCCATTGGATGATACGAGAATTCATCAAGAGTCATTTTCATTACCTAATAAAATGGTTGAGGATGTATATTGTGGAGATGCAAGACAGGATATAGATGATATGGATGACGAAACACAAGAAATGGTAGTTGAACATGTCAAAAAATATCCCCATGTGTTAAGAGCCCTTCATATTGATGAATATGCTAGAAGTGTGGAACAACAAACATCCAATAAAAATAGGAAACTCTTGCTGACATAAAGATTGAATCGATAATATGAGCAAGAAAATTTTTATTTTTTTTATTCATGGGTTAAACTCTATTTTGGTTGCTGTTTATACCTCAATGTTATGGAAATGCCCTTAAGTTTTTTAAAAAATAGTGTTTTTCTTTAAGCCTACAATTTGTTAGTTTTATTTTTAAATCTAATTTTTTTCCAGGCAAGGAGCTTCTAGGAACCATGTTATGTATGCATTGGATGATACTAGAATTCATTGAGTGAGGTATTAACTAGCTAATAATATGGCTAAGGATGTATACTATGTACATATAAGACAAGATATAGATGATATGGATGAGGAAACACAAGAAATGGCAGTTGAACATGTAAAAAAATATCCCCATGAGTTGAACGCTCTTGATATTAATGAATATGCTAGAAGTTTAGAACAATAGACATTCAATAAAAAGCGGGAAACTCTTACTGACATAAAGATTGAATCGCCAATATGAATGTAAACATCAAAAAATAATTTTCTATAATTCATGGATTAAACTCTATTTTAGTTTCTCTTTATATCTATATGCTATGCAAATGGCCTTAATTTTTTTTTTTAAATATTTTTTGTCTCTATGCCTATAATTTGTTATATTTTTTAAAAATTTGATTTTATTTCAATTTTTTGCAAATATTTTGCCAATTTTTTTTCGAGCAAGAAACTTCAGTGAACCATATTATGGATCCATTGGTTGATACTAGAATTCATCTAGAGTCATATGAACTAGCCAAGAAATGGCTGAGGATGTATACTATAAAGATGTAGGACAAGATATAGATGATATGGATAAGGTAACACAAGAAATGGTAGTTGAACATGCCAAAAAATATCCCCATGTGTTAAAGGCCCTTGATATTGATGAATATGCTAGAAGTGTGGAACAATGGGCATCCAATAAAAATTGGGAAACTCTTGCTGACAAAAAGATTGAATCGACAATATGAATATAAACAACAAAAAATAATTTTCTACAATTCATGGGTTAAAATCTATTTTAGTTGCTCTTTATATCTCTCTGCTATGGATATGCCCTTAAGTTTTCCTAAAAAATAGTTTTTGTTTGTATGCCTACAATTTGTTATGTTTTTTTTTAATTTGATTTTTTAATGATTTTTTACCCATTTTTTGCCATTTTTTTTTGGAGCAAGCAACTTCTAGGAACCATGTTATGAATCCATTGGAGGATACTAGAACTTGTTGAGACTCATATGAACAAAAAAGTAAAATGATTAAGGATGTATATTGTGAAGATGCAACATAGGATATAGATGATATGGATGAGCAAACACAAGAAATGGCAGTTGAACGTGTCAAAAAATATCCCCATGTGTTAAAGGCCCTTGATATTGATGAATATGCTAGAAGTGTGGAACAATAGACATCCAATAAAAAGTGGGAAACTTTTGCTAACATAAAGGTTGAATTGACAATATGAATATAAACAACAAAAAATAATTTTCTACAATTCATGGGTTAAACTCTATTTTAGTTTCTCTTTATATCTCTATGCTATGGAAATGCCCTTACTTTTTTTCAAAAAATAGCTTGTCTCTCTATGCCTACACTTTGTTATGTTTTTTTTAAATCTGATTTTTTTCTGATTTTTTGTCAAGTTTTTGCCAATTTTTGTCGTGGCAATCAGCTTCTGGGAATCATGTTATGGATCCATTGGATGATACTAGAATTCATCCAAAGTCATATGAACTAGCCAAGAAAATGGCTAAGGATGTATACTGTGAAGATGCAAGACAAGATATAGATGATATGGATGAGGAAACATAAGAACTAGTAGTTGAATATGTCAAAAAATATCCCCATGCATTAAAGGCCTTTTGATATTGATGAATATTCTAGAAGTGTGGAACAATGGACATCCAATAAAAAGCAGGAAACTCTTGCTTAAAGAAAGATTGAATCGACAATATGAATGTAAACAACAAAAAATATTTCTCTAAAATTCATGAGTTAAACTCTATTTTAGTTTCTCTTTATATCTCTATGCTATGGAAATGCCCTTAGGTTTTTTTTTTTAAATGGTCTTTGTCTCTATTTATACAATTTGTTTTTTTTTTAAATCTAATTTTTTTCTTATTTTTTGCCGATTTTTTTTCAAGCAAGTAGCTTCTAGGAACCATGGTATGGATTCTATGGATGATACTAGAATTCATCTAGACACATATGAAATAGCCAAGAAAATGGCCGATGATGTATATTGTGATGATGCAAGATAGGATATAGATGATATGGATGAGGAAACACAAGGAATGGCATTTGAACATGTCAAAAAATATCCCCATGTGTTAAAATCCCTTGATATTTATGCATATGCTAGAACTATGGAACAACATACATCTAATAAAAATTGGGAAGCTCTTGCTGACATAAAGATTGAATTAGCAATATGAAAGTAAACAACAAAAATTAATTTTCTACAATTGATGGGTTAAACTCTATTTTAGTTTCTCTTTATATTTCTATGCTATGGAAATGCCATTAAGTTTTTTTTTAAAATACCTTTTGTCTTTATGCCTACAATTTGTTATATTTTTTTTAAATCTATTTTTTTTTTAATTTTTTGCCCCTTTTTTGCCAATTTTTTGCCAGGCAAGTAGCTTCTAGGAACCATGTTATGGATCCATTGGATGATACTAGAATTCATCCAAAGTCATATGAACTAGCCAAGAAAATGGTTGAGGATGTATACTATAAAGATGCAAGATAGGATATAGATGATATGGATGAGGAAACACAAAAAATGGCAGTTGAACATGTCAAAAAATATCCCCTTGTGTTAAAGGCCCTTGATATTGATGAATATGCTAGAAATGTGGAACAACGAACATCCAATAAAAAGTGGGAAGCTCTTGCTGACATAAAGATTGAATCGACAATATGAATATAAACAACATAAATTAATTTTCTACAATTCATGGGTTAGACTCTATTTTAGTTTCTCTTTATATCTCTATGCTATGGAAAAGCCCTTAACTTAATTTTAAAAATAGTTTTTGTCTCTATGCCTACAATTTGTTAGATTTTTTTTTATTTTTTGCTCGATTTGTTTCCTGATTTTAAATCCAAATTTTATCTGCTAACTAGAGAAAATGAAGAGACTCTTTCAGTGGGGAAAATTGTATGGCCAATTGGCCATAGAGTCCTAAATAATTGTATAAAAGTTGCTTCCATACAAAGGGCTATTTTGAGGGCTGGAAGGGTTTAGTCAGACTGAATTGTCGAATAGGTAATGGTTACAGTAACCAACCAAGTTGGTGTTGGCAAAAACCTAGCAACATCACATGAATGGATGTTTTCTCCTCCGTAATTTGTAGTTGTTCTTGGACCTAGAAAATTTGCTTTCATACAAAGGGCTATTTTGAGGGTTGGAAGGGTTTACACTCATAGAGAATTATTCAACCCTCTAGAAGCTATGAAGCGACTTGTCTTTATAACTAGCAGTCATAGAATGGAGAGGTTAGGGAGGTTGAGGATCCATATTTTGCCAAAACGGATACTATTAAACAAAGTGAACAAGAGAATACAAGGAAAGCAAAGGAACTTGAAAAAATATCTTGATGAAAAGAATGAAAGGGCCAACCTCTTATACAATTATTGCTGAGCATCTATCTGCAGCAATTGTGCCCTAATAATTGCCCTAATTTTAAGTTTTACTCATTATTGGTGCATTTAATCTTATTATGTGGATGTTTTAGGGGTATGTGGCCCGAGGAATTGAGGCTCAATGCCAGAAACAACCAAGGGGAGGACAAACATGTTCAATTATGGACTTATATTTGGGATTCTCATTACACAAGATCAAATTATAACTTGGTCAAGACTTGAATATTTTGATGACAGAAAGATAATGAATCATAACTTGGGCAATTGGTATGTCCAACGACTTGTCTTTATAACTGGCAGTCACAAAATGGAGAGGTTAAGGAGGTTGAGGATCCATACTTTTCCAAAGATGATACCATGAAACAAAGTGAACAAGAGAATGCAAGGAAAGCAAAGCAACTTGCAAAAATATCTTGATGACAAGAATGAAAGGACCAACCTCTTGTACAATACATAACATGAAGCACAGGAGATAAGAGGTAGTGACAATAATGGTGATGATTGTTGTGTCAATGGCACCACCATCTGCTACTACAATTTTCTATGAATTCCCTAGGGTTTAAGTTTTCTAGCTCCAATGGGTTGCTTCCCATGCCTGGAAAATTTGCAAGGAAGAGGTTCCATGTTTGACTCTCAGTAGGGACTCATGAGAAAGAGATAGAGTGAATTATGAATGAGAAAAGGTCGATTGTCGTTGCCATGGGTGAATTCTTCATCAGCATCTATTTGCTGCAATTGTGCCTACTTCCTCCCAATTTTTACACCTTGATGAGCCCACGTATAATGATGGCATGTAATTACTTTTTTTCAAAAAAATAGCACATGTTCGTCAGAATTCTAACTTGAAATACAAAATCTACACTATCGGCAAAAGTCAACCCAATGGTAACACAACTAGAAGTATGCCATTGAGATATAATACACTGAAGAAGTCCATCAGTATAATGCACACTATCAACAATGAAGATTCTTTTATTATTGATAGCCAATGATTCTATCAGTAAGAATTTTCCCGATGGACACAAGAAAAAGTAAAAAGCATCGACAAAGGTTAAGATGATATAGGGTCAAAACTTATGTTGAGGAGACATAATGTATTAGTAGGAGCTATGCCGAGGGAAAAGGCATCAAGGAAAACATGCCCATCGCCTAAACACATTTTAAGCTATCTCGATGGCTGATGAGATTAGCGGGATAACTTGCACCGATTAGTAGGAAGAGAGGTCATGAAATTATGTTATCTCGATGAGTAAGAAGACATCTAGAGGCTGTGAAAATCATCATACCAAAATATTCCAATCAACAGCTAAAATCGGCGTTCGTCGAAATGCCAAGGTGAAATTTCAAGATGTCAGTTTTTAGTCCGAATTCCGACATAAAATTTTACCACGTCAGAATTTTGATGAACATGGGATAATTTTTGAAAAAAAAACAAATCAATCTGACAAAGAAAAAGAAATCCCATAGATCATCGTAAATGCTCGTCGAAATTTGAGGCCAAATGTATTAGTGTTAAAATATGAAATTTTCATCAAATTATGATGATCGTACACCAGATGTTTTCAAAATGTACTTTATAGTCTATTAAAAATTAATAAAAAATATATTCAATCAAAAAATAAGAAAAAATATTTTCATCAATATTTGGTGTCTTAGGTATCTTTTCCCAAAAGGATTTGCAAAAAATCATTTATTTACATCAAAATATGGTGGTTGTACACATGTGTGGTATGGTCTTGAAATAGGGATTTTGAAAAAGTGGTTTTTAAACATGCCTACTAAAAAGAAATTTCTACCATGTGGGTATTGAAATAAACTACATAATTGAAAATTAGACTCCAAGCACTACATTTTCTAGTACTGAAGTTTATTGAGATTCAATCTCTAAGTGCCTCAAATTTTGACATTAATCGACATAAATTTGAAAAATAGGGAAAACACTTCCACTTTTTGCCCAAAAGTGGGACTCAACTTCTTGCAGCCACCCTGGTGCTTCTTGATCATATCCTAAGCATTTGATGATTTTACATTGGATGGCATGTTGTTATGGTGGTCTTATTTGGATCTAGTTAAACTTTCACTAAGGGTTTCTACTGGCTAGTGAAGCGTGTTGGATTTTGGTCTTAGCAGAATTCTCGACGAATTTAATTGTTTGGTTACTTGATTTAGGTCCATGCTATGTAATGTAAATCATAATATTGGTCTGGTGGTATTGTGTGATGTAACTTTTGTAATTATAGGTTTATGAGTTTAGGGTCTAGTCGATCTTGTCAATAAGGTTGATGATTTGTACTTCTAGGTGACTTATTCATGTAATTGACATAATGGATGGATCGATGGTTATGGTTGGTTAAGTCTTCATTATCAGAGGTTGGTTCATGAGCAAACAAGTCATATCATTCATAAGAAGGTTGGAAAGGTTTTGTATTGTATGGCAGACATTAGTGCATAACTGGAAATGTATCAGGCATTTGTAGATGCTACATTCACAATTCATTCCTTATAGGATTGTAAACCACTGATTTTGCAAGTCAGTGAGACTTCCCTTTGTGATGAGAAGTGTGCTTTAGGTTGTTGGCCTCTCTACATGTGCAGACCCTATTGTAATCATTCACATACTACTTCAAAGTATTCATCTTATTGTGGGTAGGGTTTCCCATCGTGGTTTTTCCCTTTTCGGGTTTTCCACATCAAAATATTGCTATTATGTGTTGTGCTTTCATGTTATATTCCTCATTGAGTTGTGCTTCAGTTTAAGGTTCATAATTGTATTGATTGCTATTATTGTTAGTAAACAGATTCACCCCCACCCCTCAGTTTACTCCCAATATCAGAACATTCTAACACACACATACAACCTAGCTACATGACTCTAAGTGAGTCTGTGTATTGATTCCATCATGATATTTTAACTCCATTGGCTATAAAATTTTTGGAGATGATACTCTCTCTCTAACATAACAAAATATCAATGATTCTAATTAAACTTAAATATATAGTCTTTAAAACAATCATTATTTAAAAATACTTAACAAAATCAAGTTATCTACCTAATTGTTTTCATTTAATCAATTTATACAATAATCTAGTGATTAAGCTACACTAATTTAATGGGATGAGACATAGAAAAATAATATGTCTTAGAATCATGAATACACAAACCATTGATATCAATATTAACTTTTTTGTACTAAATTTTTCTAATATTAAATAAGTTTCAATGTGCAGCTCCCATATGAAATATCCAACCAATGTCACATATAACTCTACAAGTGAAACCAAATAAACATTTAATGTGGCTAAACAAATCTCTAAGGATGCCACTACATAATGTTAGAATAACTGGTGGACAACTGAGAGGGGGGGAGTGAATCAGTTGTCAATAGATTATATTAATCAAACCACTTTATAACCTTTCACCAGAGCACATAAACATTAAATACCGAAATAGAAGGAATAGATATCGACAAGCAATAAAACTTAAGAATGAAACAAAGAATTAATACAATGCAACCATACCACATAACACCATGATTTGTATGTGGAAAACCTAGTAAAGTGAAAAACTATAGTGGGAAGCCTACCCACAATCAGATGATACTTCTACAGAAAGTATGTGATACAATAAGGGGCCTGGACATGAAAGAAGTCACACTACCTAGAGCATACTGCTCATTACAAAGGAGTCTCACTGACTACAGAGAGGTTATAACCACCTCAATATAATTTGACAACAATCCAAAAGAATGAACTGACAATGATAGCATCTACCATGCCTGATTATAGTCTCGGTTAAGTTCAATAGTGGAGGCCTTTGACCTCTTACATAAACCCAACTTGATCACCTATGATTGACCAAATCTACTTCGCATATGATATTTCATTCGATGACCATAACCGCCACCACAATCTACAATGAGATCTTACATCATTTTATACAAACCCTAAGGCCTAAACCAATTAGGTCAGCCACCTAAAAGATATTACAATAATATCATTACATACATCCACATTACAATGATATACCATGTTGGCTTTAAACCAAAACAACATTAACCAACCCATAAATCATCCCAGTAACGTGTAGAGAACACGTAACATGATATCGTTCCATAACCTGGACCCAAATAGATTCACCATGCCAAAGCGATGTTCTTACATAAACCCAACTTGATCACCTATGATTGACCAAATCTACTTCGCATATGATATTTCATTCCATGACCATAACCGCCACCACAATCTACAATGAGATCTTACATCATTTTATACAAACCCTAAGGCCTAAACCAATTAGGTCAACCACCTAAAAGATATTACAATAATATCATTACATACATCCACATTACAATGATATACCATGTTGGCTTTAAACCAAAACAACATTAACCAACCCATAAATCATCCCAGTAACATGTAGAGAACATGTAACATGATACTGTTCCATAACCTGGACCCAAATAGATTCACCATGCCAAAACAATGTTTCCAATCAGTCGAGGCACGAAAAAAGATCACCTTCTGCATCCTGAATTCCATCTAGAAGCCACACCAACACCACTTATGCATCCTGCCAAAGATTCTTAGTAATAAAACCTTAAACCCTTACCAATTTAGGCTTACTAGAGTGTATGATAGCATCTAATCATCAAGTCAATACCAACTGACCAAAACATACTGCATAAACATCAAACCAAATATATTCCTTTGATCCAAACATGTTGGTAGTATCCAACTTATAGTCCCTTCTGTCGGTAACACTAGTTCTTCTACTAGTAACTAAAATATCTCTGTCAGTAGCCAATCATAACAGCTAGTGTTGACATCAATGACAAAACATCAATGCAACACATAATCAATTCCTTCATATTGCCAACACATAACACCCTTTCCCTCATGAAAAATTTAGGGATTTCTCATCTAGAGGCAAAAAATAAATAGTTTCAATTGATGAAGATTCTACTTGATAGCCCTGAAAATTGATTGCATAAGAATTTTAAATTTTGAGCTTATTTTTTTATCATCCTAGTATTATTGTGTCCTCTATCAAAGTTATAAAAAACTAGGGTTAGGGTTCATCAAATTTTCCTAAGCTTTGTGAAGAAAAAACCCAAACAACATTATATCTCGTCGTTAGTTTTTCCCACCTAAGGTCAAGGGTTGTATTCTGTTGGTGGGGCCATTTCATTTCCTAAGCGTTAAGTTATGTTAGACCAGTTTTAGAAATGATTTTCTTATGTCGTATGAAATTTTCCTCATAGTTGGTCTCATTTAATATTTGTGCTCGCACCTTAAATCTTCCTAAGTGCAAAATCCCTAAGTATTTTAGTCAGTTGATAAAATCAGAACAGATCTAATGGTTTGTGCATCCCCATGGTTGAAAGTGTAGTGAAGATAAAGACCGTGACATCATGAAATGATGCCATGTGTCTTTAGCGAAAAAGAGAAGAGTTAGCGATGTAACTTGCTGAAATTTTGTGTTACCGGTTCTCAGGAGGTAAAGACCAGTTTACTAATAGTCCTATCGATTGGCACATATTCAAGATGAATAGTGATGTTATGTCTAGGGTTAAAAGGTTCCCAACTTTTAACTCTGAAAAGGGTAATGGGCACTATGTTGAAGCAATAAAGCATGAACATATTCGATGGCCCCCATATTTCCGCAATAGAAGTTGCAAGAAGGTTATGGACCGCAACATCATGACATAGTGCCACATGTCCTAGGCTGACCAAGAAAACCTATGGTGAGGCTGCTGGCAAAGTTGGGTCAAAAGATGATATGGTGCTGATGTGTCACGATTTTATGGGTCCACAAGAAGAGATAGAAGGTCAATTTCCACATCGATCAATAATTATCATCTGATTTGCCAGATTGGGTACAATCTACAGCTGAGTTTCAAATTTGAAATAAAAAGGGATCATTAAAAGATAATGGTCGTAGCCCACACTGGAAAGATAGGATGAATAGGATGTAGACTTGTCGACTTCAAATAGATGACGATGAGTTTGAATTTTTAAATGTCGACTTTCCCCTGAGGAAGCTTGTGGGCGGTCTTAGTTGAGTAAAGGACTGATTAGACATGCAAGGACAATATCTTAGAGATGTGAGAGGATTGGGATTGCTTTAGGTTTAGATATGATGGATCATGAGTTCTCTGATGAATTTAGAGATTGCCTATTGACATGGATCTTGAAGTAGAATATTGTACACTCAATAAGGAATAATATTAGAATAAAATCATTCACGTAAGATGAACAGGATGCAAATGGCAATGGAGTGATGGCCTATAAATGATGGCGACTTGAGTTGTAGGCATGATCGCTAGAATTCATAGCTAATAGGATGAGCAAAAAATATCAGGATGATGATTCTTCATGAGGATTAGCACTGCCATTTTGAGTTGAATTCAGATAATAAATTTACTAGGATGGTGATAAATGGGTAGAAAAGGATAAAAACTTCTTCATCTTTTGAAAAAGGTTCTGCATTAGTAATAGGATGGTGCTTGAACAGAATTATGCATGGAGTTGTTGCATATTTTTTGACACTAGATAGATGTTTTTCCTCTGGTATGAGATTGCTCATTGTCAGAGGGGATGTGACAGATCAGAGGATTGTCAGAGGGGCCATAAAATCCTTTTCTTATTAGAAAAAGCCACCCATGTCACATCCTTTGTTCTTACTTTGTGAATTGTTGGCAGAGTGTGGGAGGAAGGAGCTCGCAGGGGGTTGAATGAAGGATTTGTTCGAGTAAGGAGTGGAAGTTGGTCATCTCTACAAAGACATGGAAGTTGCAATGCCTTCTCAACATATCATGTTTACCCCTGAGCTCCTCTTTCCATTTTCTCTAATCTGGGGCATAAAGGTTGGAGATATTCCTCTAGTTTGGGGGAGATTTTACTTCTTGCCAGGATCTATTTTCCTTTTCAAGAAGGGAAATGTGTAAAACAGACTGAGCATCTTAGGATCCATCTAAAAGTTTCAGTGTGATATTGAATGGCTCAAGTGTTTTTGTTTCTACCAATAATCAGTTGAATATTTTGGTTCCACTTCATCATGGGCACCAACATATGGATAAGGAATATTTTGTAACAGAATTATGTACAACCTCTTGGACTTGGTCTTTGGTGACATGTGTCTTTAGGCCTGAAGCTTGTCGGTCCCTTGTTTTCTATAAAAGGGAAGTCAAGGCCATAAGTTAGGGTTTTGAAATTTCTAAGAAGGGTCTCTATAAAGTAGGTCTAGTCTGCAAGCTTAGGTTCCATATAGTTTTAGGGAGTCATGGAAAAACCGAAGGGACTATAATGTTAGTCTACAGAGAAGCAATAATGAAATAGTTATTCATTTTCAAATGGGTTATTCTATAAATGAAATTGTTATCTGTTATCTAATAAAGATAGCTTATGAGATTAATACAAATATATTCTCAAATCTTTACTCTCCCATGTACAATTTTTTTTTTGAGTCAATTAGATCATGGGTTTCATTTACTTATTGCATTGTTATGATGTATGTACTTTTCCATTCTATGCTTTAATCCAAGGGGTTAATTAAAAATTCTTGAATGAAATTACAAAGAGATAAGACTTGTACCAAGATTTGATAAGTAGTTCGGGTAAGGGATTGTAGATGGAACGGTATTGTAAGGCAATATTGTTAAGACTGAATCAAATATTAGATAAATTTTATCAGATTTCAGTAACATTTCAGAGAATCTGTAGTCCCAATGAATAAGGCACTGGTATTTTCTAGAAAATGTCATTAGGTTTTCAATTTCTTGTCGATTTTGTTTGTGACTTCTCAAACAATCTTTTAAATATCAGAATATTTTTGTTACGTTTTCATGTATTTGCTGAAGTTATCCCACCCGTCTCATGCTCCAGCTTAAGGTTGAGGATCACTAAAGGATTTTCCATCCTTGATAATTCTCCCTTTCTATTGAGCCTTTTTATGAGATAATCTACTTTGTTTTCAGTAAATTCCTTAGTGTGGTGCAGAGATCAGGGGGTTTACTAAAGGGATTACCCTCTCAAGTTTTGCAGAACCCTAAGTGTAGAAGGATCGTGTATCCTTATTGAAGTTGGTCCAAGCCTGAAGGATATTGATAGTTGGAAGTGGCTTTCCATAGGTATCTCAAAGGAATCAGCTTGGTCTCTGCCCTGTGGAAGTGTAAACCCATTTATTTTGGGAACCAACACTACCCTCTTGAATATAATAACCTAGAGTAGTTCCTTGAACAAATAAATGAAATGGGAAGCACTAAAAGGTTGACTAAGTAGTGACAAATTTTGTGAGAAACAACTTTTTTTGTAATTTATAATAGTTCCTGTAACAAGATGAAGATTGAGGGTGAAGATTCTGTTAGCTCTCAGAGACAACTAAGAGGGGGGAGGTGAATTAGTTGTCCAATAAATTCAAACCAAAACTAACTTAACCAAAACTAAATGCTTAATACCGATAAACCAAAATTTATGCCGGTAGACAGTTTTATCAATTAATTTCAGTATAGGTAAAGATTAATGCATTAAACAAAAATACAATAACAACTACAACACATAACACCAATATTTGTATGTGGAAACCCTGTAAGGGGAAAAACCACGGTGGGAAACCTTACCCACAATCAGATGATACTACTACAGATAGTATGTGTGTACAATATGGATTCTGCACATTTAGAAAGGTCAACTTCCTAGAGCTCACTACTCAAACACAAAATGAGAGTCACATTGACTACAATTGGATGATTAAATCCAATGATAATGTACTGCTCAAAAATAGCATCTTCATATGCTAGATTCAGTACCGGTTTAGCTCTAATATGCCTTCTTCAAACCTTCCTTCAATCTTTAATGATGTCTACATGTATATCTCTTCTTATATTCGCATATACCTTATTACAATCCTTTTCTTAATCCTATATCAATCTCACAAATGAGATCTTACATTTATACCATAACTTAAGATCAAATGAGTAGGTCGGCTCACTAGGGATATTACAATGAAATTAATTACAAATGAATCAATATGTGATGCATGATGTCAATTCAATGCATTTACAATAATAACAAATCATCTCCATGACGTGTCGTGGTGATCTGGAATAGATATGCTTGTCGTTGCATAACTTGGACCTATTTGCCGGTAAGAGAAAATATGCAAACCCGATCAAACCAATGAACAAATCACAAAAACCAAGTGTCCAAACAATGTCTTCGACATAACCAAATAATCTCCAAGTCATTCCAAGTGTCATTGAATAGTATAACCTATCGGTGAACCAAATACCGATGAAAAGTGCTGACTAGTTTTGACATCACTAAAAAAACCATATCAACATATCCAAAATACCAATAATCTCCCCCTTTGGCATTGATGGCAACACAAGATGGAAAAACCATCAATGTGCCAAAATAGAAATGCCAGAAACCAAAAACCAATAATCTCCAAAAGAGAGCATTAACCAAAAATGAAAATACAGAGAGTAATAATCTCTTCAACAATCTCTCCCCAAAATAACAATCTCCCCCTCAAAGGATAATGTGTTTTTCCATAACAATCTCTCCCCCTTTGACATCAAATGCCAAAGCAATACAAAAACTAGTTCAAAACATATTACAAAATACCAACTCGTCAATATGACCAACTACTCCCCTTGAAAATTAGCTCTCCTCATCAAAGCCGGAATAAAAGATTTCTCTATTAATTTTGCTAGTTGATGACAATCATCAACTGTCTAAGTCTCTACCAATGGGGGTATAACCCCAAGCTTCTCTATGAGATATTCAAATGTTTCCTTAGGCAAAGGCTTAGTAAAAATATCTGCAATCTTCTCTTTAGTATTCACATAAACCAATTTCACTTCTTTTGCTTCAACATTTTCTTTCAGAAAATTTAGTTTGGTAGAAACATGTTTAGTTTTTGAGTGAAGTATTGGATTCTTAGATATATCAATTGCTTCCATATTATCATAGTAAATTGTTATAGGTTCCTTGCATTTTACCTTTATATCCTTCAACATTTTCTTTATCCATAATACCTGTGTATAGTTAGTTGTTGCTGCAACATATTCTGATTTTACTATTGATAAAGATGTACAACTTTGTTTCTTGCTCAACCAAGAAACTAATCTGCTACCAAGAAAAAATACTCCACTAGTGGTACTTTTTCTGTCATCTACATCTCCTACCTAATTTGCATCTATATATGCACATAAATCAAAGTTTTCATCTCTAGGATACCATAATCCAAGATTTGTAGTGCCTTGTAGATATCAAAAAATCCTTTTCACTACTTATTCATGATTTTCTTTAGTATTACTCTAAAATCTTGAAACAATACATATTGCATTCATAATATTAGCTCTTGTTTGTGTCAAATACAGTAAACCTCCTATCATAGACTTGTATCTAGTAAGATTAAAAGGTCTTGATTCATCTTTTAGTGATAGTTTATCAGTTGTAGTCATAGGTGTGCTTACCAATTTAGAGTTTTCCATGTCAAATTTCTTTAGTAATTCCTTCAAGTATTTAGATTGACATAAGAATATACCTTTGTTAGTCTATGAAATCTGCAATCCTAAAAAGAATTTTATCTCTCCAATCATAGACATTTCAAATTCTCCCTGCATCTTTTTAGAAAAGTCTTTACATAATAAATCTTCTCCTCCAAAGATTATATCATCAACAAAAACTTCTATAACCAAGATCTCATCATTAGTCACTTTGTAATATAGATTTCTATCAGCATTACCTTTAGTGAAACTAATCTTCAAAAGATATTTATCCAATCTAGCATACCAAACTCTAGGAGCTTACTTTAGTCCATACAAAGCTTTCCTTAACGTACAAACCATATCTTTGTCATTTGTTAATGAAAATCCATCAAGTTGTTCAATGTAAACTTCTTCTTCATGATCACCATTCATAAATGCACATTTAACATCCATTTGATATACTTTATAGTTCTTGTGTGCTGCAAAAGCCAAGAATAATCTAACTGGCTCAATTCTAGCTACCGGTGCAAAGGTTTCATTATAATCAATTCCTTCTTTTTGTGAATATCCCTTAAACACTAATCTTTCTTTGTTTCTAAATACCTTACCATCTTCATTAAGTTTATTTCTGAATACCCATTTAGTTCTAATTACATTTTTGTCTTTACGTCGGGGAACTAATGTCCATGTATTATTCTTTTCAATTTGTTCTAATTCATCTTCCATAGCTTTAATCCAATCTTTATCTTCGCATGCCTCATTAATTGATATTGGTTCAATTTGAGAAATAAGACATACCTCTTCATTTTCCAATCTTTCTCTAGTCATAACACCTTGATACTTGTTCCCAATTATCTAATTTTCAGATTGGTTTAATCTTACATATTGGGGTGTTTTTGCTTGTTGCCATTCCTCAGTCACTATGGAATTTTTAGATGATGCCTGTTTGACAGGATCAACAATTTGTATCAGTGTATTCATTGTAGATTCAATTGATATTATCTCTATTGCCAGTTTAGTGTCCATGTACCTTGAATTTAATCTAAAATGTTCATCAATCTTCACATTTGTACTTTCAACAATTTTGTGCAATCTCTTGTTAAAACATCTACATGCCTTTCTCTTAGATGAATAACCAAGAAATATTCCTTCATCACTTCTAGGATCAAATTTGCCAATATACTCATCTCTTCTAATGTAGAATTTACATCCAAATATTCTGAAATATTTAAGAGTAGGAGTATTACCAAACCATAGTTCATGAGGGGTCTTACCGATTTCACCTTTGATGTGAACTTTGTTGAATGTGTAAACCGTTGCACTCACTTCTTCTCTCCAATATACATGAGGTAGATTTGTTTCTGATAACATATTTCTAGTTGTCCCCAAAATAGTTTTGTTTTTCATTTCCACAACTCCATGGTGTTGGGATGTCTGGGGTGTTGATAACTATCTTATGATTCTATTCACTTCACATAATGTATTAAATTCCTTAGATGTGAACTCACCTCGTTGATTTGATCTCAAACATTTTATTTTCTTACCGGTTTCATTTTCTACCATTACCTTGAATAGTTTGAATTTCCCAAAAGCTTCTGATTTCTCCTTGAGAAAAGTAACCCAACACATTCTAGAATAGTCATCAATGATTAGCATAAAATACCTATCTCCTTGTAAACTTCTAGTTCTTGCTAAACCACATAAATCAGTGTGAATTAAGTCAAGAGCATTATTGGATTTATTTGGCATACTCTTAAAAGATGCTCTAACTTACTTTCCAAATTGACATTCCTTACCAGATTGTGAGGTTTAACAATCTTAGGTAAATCTCTTACTGCCTTAGTTGTACTGATTTTCACAATGCAATCAAAATTTACATGACAAAGTCTCTTATGCCATAACCAACTTTCATCAATATGTGCAATCAGGCATGTCTTCTCATTGTTATTCAAATGAAAAAAATTACCTCTAGTCTAATTACCGGTTGCAATTTCTAAGCTAGTTTTGTTCATGATTTTGCATTTACCATTCTTGAATTGTAACTAAAATCCTTTTGCAATTAATTGACCAACACTCAAAAGATTATGCTTCAAACCTTCAACATAGTAAACATTATCAGTATTGTGCTTACCATCAAAAGATATAGTGCCTTTTCCTTTGATCAAACAAGCTTTATCATCTCCAAATCTCACTAGACCCCCATTGTATTCCTGAAAGGTTAAGAATTTACTTTTATCACTAGTCATATGATGTGAACATCCTGAATCAATGATCCATTCATCCTTATTTTCAATTTTAGCTACCAGGGCCTGCTCTACTGGTTGAACAGTAGGTGTCAGTTGATCTTTTGTTATAGCAACAAAAACCTATCCATTGTCTGTCGATTCCTCGTCAGAATCATCAGTAACTCCTTCATCAACAAGGTAACAAGATTTGTCTCTATTCTTCTTAAATCTGTATCTCTGATATTCAGGGTTAGGCTTTTATGTTCTTTTAGATTCTTCTTTCAATCTTGCATGTCTATCAGGACACCTAGATGCCATGTGACCAATCTTATTGTAGTTAAAACATTTAAAAGGTGCTTTACCTTTATACTTACTTCCAACTAGACCTTTAGGCATTTTCCTTGCAAATAGTGCTTCAAGTTCTTCCATTTCTTCATTCTCCTTCCTGCTTTCTTCAAGTTCTCTTGCATAAAAGGCTTTCCAATCAGATTTATCAAATGATTATGATGATGATGATGATGCAGATGATAGTGATGCCTTGAAAGATAAATCTATCTTAATAGTAGCAACATGACCAAATTCCTCAAGTTCAAAAGCTGAAAGTTTTCCAACCAAAGTGTCTCTAGATACTGATGCATTAGGCATTGTTCTCAATTCACTTATAGTTGTCACTTTCATCTTTTATGTCGATGGTAGTGCTCTTAAAACTTTAGAAACAATTGCATCTTCACTTAAGGTTCCTCCACAACATTGTATACCCAAAACAATTTCATTTACTCTTTCCATAAAAGAAGAAATCCTTTCATCTTCTTCCATTTTCAGATTTTCATACCCGACCCGAAAGCATTCAAGTTTTGTAATTTTGACTATGGTATCACCTTCATTAAATTTTTCCAATTTGTCCCAAATATCTTTAGCAGTAGATCTGTCTGATAATCTCATGATTTGTTGATCTGACAATGTGCTCAAAAGAGCTTCTCTAGCTTTGCAATCATTTTCCTCATCTTTGGCCAAGGTTGGTGAATTAGGTTGACCTTGAGTAGGAGAAACATAACCATTGTTTGTAATTTCCCATATGTCCTTTCAAATGCAATTCAAATGTGTCTCCATCCTAATCTTCCATATGCCATAGTTAGTTCCATCAAGTTTAGGACTGCCCTTCTTGAAATAGTTAGAAGATATTGGATCTCTTCAAGCTATTAAACTTCTACAAAAAGGAGGACTAAGGTTTGATACCAATTGTTAGGTCCCAGAGACAACTAAGAGGGGGGGGTGAATCAGTTATCCAATTAATTCAAACCAAAACTAACTTAACCAAAACTAAATGCTTAATACTGATAAACCAAACTTTATGCCGATAGACAATTTTATCAGTTAATTTCAATACCGATTAAGATTGATGCATGAAATAGAAAGAAAATAACACCACAACACATAACACCAATATTTGTATGTGGAAACTCTGTAAGGGGAAAAACCATGGTGGGAAACCTTACCCACAATCAGATGATACTACTACAGATAGTATGTGTGTACAATATGGAGTCTGCACATGCAGAAAGGCCAACTTCCTAGAGCTCAATGCTCAAACACAAAATGGGAGTCACACTGACTACAATTGGATGATTAAATCCAATGATAATATACTACTCAAAAATAGCATCTTCATATGTTGGATTCAATACCGGTTTAGCTCTGATATGCCTTCTTCAAACCATCCTTCAATCCTGAATGATGTCTACATGTATAGCTCTACTTATATTCACATATACCTTATTACAATCCTTTTCCAAATCCTATATCAATCTTACAAATGAGATCTTACATTTATACCATAACCTAAAATCAAATGAGTAGGTCGGCTCACTAAGGATATTACAATGAAATTAATTACAAATGATTCAATATGTGATGCATGATGTTGGCTCAATGCATTTACAATAATAACAAATCATCTCCATGATGTGTCATGTTGATCTGTAATAGATATGCTTGTCAGTGCATAACCTGGACCTATTTGCCAATAACAACAAATATGCAAACCCAATCAAACCAATGAATAGATCACCAAAACCAAGTGTCCAAACAATGTCTTCGACATAACCAAATAATCTCCAAGTCATTCCAAGTGTCAGTGAACAATATAACTTGTGGGTGAACCAAATATCGGTGACTATGCATAAGTCATTGAATATGTCGGTGAACATCATGAAAGATCTCCAAGTCCTGACAAGTGTTGACATCAATGACAAAACCATATCAACATATCCAAAATACCAATAGATTGAAGGTTTGCGAGAATTACAAAGGGTTTAAAAGTTAAAATTCTATCTAATGTTTAATTAGGTGGAATAATACATAACATATGCAATACAGAAGACCTCATCATGATGAAACTTATAGTTCTAATGTAAATCTATATCTCGTGAGAAATGTTAAAAAATGTTTTCACTATAAACATAAAGTTTGACTGCTTAAAATTATTCATGAGGTAGTGAAAAACATAGCCACCATTGAGCATAATAACAAAATATTAATTTTTGTTGACAACTTTCTTCTTATCCTTGAAATATTAAGATGACATATGTTTTTAATGAAGTGAATTAGATTGCATTAATTAAAAAGACACAA
The DNA here is from genome assembly GCF_030272615.1 of Cryptomeria japonica. NCBI lineage: Eukaryota > Viridiplantae > Streptophyta > Pinopsida > Cupressales > Cupressaceae > Cryptomeria > Cryptomeria japonica. The sequence continues at coordinate 90,378,788 of NC_081413.1, read as the reverse complement.
GATTATCCCTCACATATATTTAATTATTTATGTTGTATTCAATCAAATTTTAGTGTCAAAGAAGTCTTAGGTTGTCAAGAAAGCAACATAAGTTTCCACATTAGTGATTAGCACATACACTTTGATCGATGTACATTGTTCCCCATTCATTCCCTATAGTTTCTAGGAAGGAGCAAGGTATCATCACAACAATATCAATGGTTCTTATTACACTTGCACATATAGTTGTCAAAACAATCATTATTTAAAAATACTTAACAAAAAATTTATCTACCTTATTGTTTTTATTTAATGAATTTTAGTGATTAAGATAGGCTAATTTAATAGGATGTAACATAGAAAAACAATGTGTTTCATACCCATGACTACACAAAACCATTGATATCTGTTTTTACATTTTGGTACTAAATTTTTGTAATTAAATAATTTTTAATATAAAATATAAAATATTCAACGAATCTCACATACAACTTTACAAATGGAACTAAATAAACATTTAATGAAGCTAAACACATCTCTAAGGATGCCACTACATAACACCCTTTCCCTCACAAAAAAAAATTAGGGTTTCCTCATCTAAAGACATAAAACAAATATCGATGATTCTTATTACACTTGAATATATAGTTGTCAAAACAATCATTATTTAAATATACTTAACAAAATCAAATTATCTACCTATTTTTCTTATTGGCAATGGGCCGAAGTTGATAAGGTGTACATACCCTACCCCTTTGTGGGATTTGAACTTGTGACTTCTCTTTTAAGAGCACAAGTTCTCCACCACTAGGCCAGCTCAAGTTGTACAATTATCTACCTAATTTATACAATTATTTAATCAATTTATATAATAATTTAGTGATTAAGGTACACTAATTTAATGGGATGTGACATAGAAAAACAACGTGTCTCAGAATTATGAATACACAAAACCATAAGGATGCCGCTACATAACACCCTTTCCCTCACATGAAAAATTTAGGGATTCCTCATCTAGAGACATAAAATACAAAGTTTCAATTGATGAAGATTCTACCCTCTTAAATATAATAGCCTAGAGTAGTTCCTCGACCAAACAAATGAAATGGGAAGCAATAAAAGATTGACTAAGTAGCAACAAATTTTGTGAGAAAAAACATTTTTTATAATTTGTAATAATTCCTGTAACAAGGTGAAGATTGAAGATTTGCAAGAATTAGAAAAGGGTTTAAAAGTTAAAATGTTATCTAATGTTTAATTAAGAGGAATAATACATAACATATGCAATACACTAGACCTCATCATGATGCAACTTATAGTTCTAATGTAAATCTATATCTCATGAGCAATGTTAAAAAAAAAATTAATTATAAACATAAAGTTTGACTAATTTAAAATTATTCATGAAGTAGTGAAAAACATAGTCACCGTCGAGTATAATAATAGAATATTAATTTTTATGAACAACTTTCTTCTTATCCTTGAAATATTAAGATGAAATATTTTTTTAATGAAGTTAATGAATTAGATCTCTAGCTTTACATATGGTTGTTCTCATATATGATACTATTGTAATACCCACTGTTAGGTCCTTGTTTATTTTTTTATAGGGAGATATTATGAATCTAAGATGAATTTTAGATTTATTTAGTAGTTTTAAATTGTGGTTTGTTTTGATTTCATAGTTTGGGATTTTTTTGTTTGATTTTAGTAGAATTCAAACGCATCTTTTTGTTTGATTTTAGTAAAGTTCAAAGGCATCTTTTACAGTTGAAGGGAAGCCCCTTTTCATGCTTTCATATTATTGAAATTTTTATTTAAATAACATTAATAGATTTCTTTTAATTAATCTCTTTTCATTTATATTTTGTGGTAAAAATATATAAAATAGGTTTTCTTAGATCATTTTAAAAACATATCATAATTTCTATTTATTTTTTCAATAAATTTTTAAAATTTATGTATGATGAGATATGTTGCTCTAAGAAAATATTCACATCTAATTATCACTTGTATATAGAAATAATGTATTAACAAATATTTGTGAGATACAATTCTCTTTTCATAACTCATTTCAACTTATTTTTAGTAGTATAAATTTCCATCTATCTTGTTCAAGGACTTCTATGTAAGTAGGTTTGTTTGTCACTCTTTCGGGGCTAAAAAAATCAGTTTGTTATGTGTATGTAGTATCTTTTAGTCTTGATTCTATAAATCATATTTATTGGTTCTTCTAGTATGGGTTATGTTTTCATAGAACCAAGTCCTCTAATTTAAATGTTGTGGGATATACAATTTATGCAATAGCTTTCTAAGTGGACCTACAAGTCAACATTTTGTGATAAAACTATCCCATTCATGCAAATAACTCCTTTCAAAAAAATAAAAAAAGATCAAAGATATAAGTATAAAACAAAAAAACATATTAAAAAAAAAAATTCGTGGTGGGAGCCCTAATAAGATGGGGAAAGTGTTTGACATTCTTGTATCTCAAGTGGAATGTGTGGACAAAGAACACCAAGTGGAGATTCTTGATGTGTTGTTAAATTCAATGATAGGAGAGTTGAGCCTTTCTCTGGTTGGTCAGTTCCTTGCGTTTCGCTCTTCCTTGGATCAGGTAAGAAAGTTGGTAGCAGCTAAATGGAAATTGGAAGGAAATTAGAATTTGGGAATTTGAGAATTTTGGATCCATTGACACTGCCTTCCCCTGGAGTTTTGGAATTTGGGAGTTTTTAAGGGAATTGCCAACTCATTTGGTAAATTCCTTGTTGTTGACTGCATCACTCAAACCAAGTCTAGATTGGTGTTTTCTACAATCCTTGTGAATTTAGCTATTAACTCAATGTTACTGACCAAGGTAACTCTCCTTTTTAGATTGGGCTCGTGGATCCAACTGATCGAGTATGAGAATGCTAAGGATTTTTGTCAAAGTTGCAACAGATATGGGCACCTTAGCACAACATGTATGAAAAATATGGGGACGAAGAAACAACCCCCTAGAGTCATAGATAAGCCAGAGGATGAGTTAGGTTTGACCCCTAATGGTGACCAGATGCTATGTTTTCCTACTGGTTAGGGCCGCTCTAATATGGAGATCAAGAAAAACTTAGCTCAAGAGAAGAAAAACAAGTTGATGACCTCACAGCCCGTTCATCAAATAATGCCAAGCTAGGTGGCAAGATTCCACTTCCCATTATTAACAATCCTAAAGACCAAATGCAAAATACTACCCCAAAGGTAGGGGAGATAGTGATTGATCTGAGTCAGAACCCAACTCAAAAAAAGATTGTGACTCGGGAAGATGAGACCGAGGCAACAAAGAAAAGAGAGTTAAAGGACTACCCCTGATAAGGAAAATATAAATTTATAAAAACAAATGAATACCCCGAAGAAGAAAAGAAAATGAGGTTTTGTGAATCTTAAGGAAAACTTACAGAGCTTAGGATTTTCTCCAATCCCTCCGACTACCAAGTCAAAATTATAGCTCTTAGATGATGAGAGTGATGACAAACAATGGACCTGAGTTACAACTAAGAATAAAAAGAAGAAAAAGGTGGATGTGGGTGGAGAAGGTAAATTAAGGAGACCTTCTTAGAAGGATTCCAAGAGGAAGGATGTAGCTAGGGAAGTTGCAGAGGGAAAACAAAGAACCTTAGGTGGTCCTTCTAAGAACAAAAAGAATAAAACTTAACTTATCCTAGATGTGGGATATCACTTCTACTTAGATGAGTAGAGTTGTTTGTGTTGTGTTCAAATGAAGAGTTTATCCTGGGATATGAGGGACTTGAATAGTCCCCTAAAAACAAATGCTTAGATGTACATTGATGAAACAGAAAGTGGACATTCTTTAATTTCAGGAGACCAAAATGAAAGCGGTCATTTTTAAGAAGGTTATTAACTCCTTTTGGGGCTCTACTGCTTTCCTTGCCAGTAATGTGAAGGGTGGTTTAGGAGGTATTTCTACTCTTTGGAACCCATCCTTCATTGAAGGCACTTTGAGTCATTTAGCAAAAAATTGCTTGATAGTTAAGATGTGGGACTTGAGAGCTTAGTTGTAATGGTTCCTAATTAATGTTTATGCTCCCAATGTGAGATCCCCATGTTTTTCCCTTTGGTCCCCTATATCCAACCTCACTGTGAATCAAGTGAATTCTTTGTAGATGGTGGTGAGAGATCTCAACTCACCACTTTATCCCTTAGAGAAATTGGGAGGCATAGAGGACTACTCTGAGAGTATGACTAATTTATTTGATTTCATTTCAACTATGAGTCTTATGGACATCATCCTCAATGGTTCTAGATTTGTGTGGTCAAATAGAAGGAAAGAGAAGAATTTGATCCAAGTTAGATTAGATAGATTCTCGGTCTCTAGTAACTAGGAAAACTTTGATTCCTTCTTACTTTTCTCTGTCTCGAGAGATGGATCTAATCACAATGCAATTATTTTTCCCATCAAAGACTCCAGGGATAAAAAATGTTACCCCTTCATATATGAGATTATGTGGTCACATCACCTTGACTTCAAATCCATAGTTGAACAATGGTGGAATGTTCCTATCAGTGGTACCCCTATGTATTGAGTTGCTTAAATCCTCAAAATCATAAAGGAAAAAGTCCAAGGATGGAACTGGTACTTGTTTGGCAATATCTTTGAATAAAAAAAGGATATCATTGCAAATATTGAGAAGCTATAGAAAAAGGTGGAAGAAAGGAAAGTCTCAAAGGAAGAAAAAAGGGAGGAAACTAAATTAAGAGATCAATGGGTCAAGCTGAGTAAGAAAGAGGAGGTGTTTTGGAAACAAAAATTAAGAATACAATGGATCAATGAGAGAGATAGAAACACCAAATTCTTCTATCAGTCAACCTTGATACATAGAAGCAGGAATATAATAAGAAAGCCAACTAAGGAGGATGACTCCTCTATTGAGAATGAGGAAGAGATGGCTGAGATTTTATTAATTTCCTAAGTCTAAATAACCCAAATAACCAAGACAAATTTGAAGAACCTAATAGTCTGCTTGAAGTGATCCTAGAAGTTATTATTGACAAAGACCTATCTCATTTGACCGAGAAGGTAACCTTCCATGAGGTAAAGGATGCTATGTTTTCATTTGGAGACTTTAAAGGCCCAGACCCTAACGACTTTTCCCAAGCCTTCTTTAAAGATCACTGGGAAATTGTGGGAGAGGACATCTTATTGGCCATTTGGAGGAATTGATTGTGTGTTGCATTGATGTTTTTTCATTGATGTCAATACTAGCTATTTTAGATTGTTTATAGATAGCCTTCTAGTCATGGTAGGATGAGTAACTTCTAGTTGGTCTGGATCTGGCATGATTTGGTATGCTCTGGTATAGTTTGGTTATGGAATTGGCGTGTTCATGATACTCATTTTCATATTTAGTAAGTTGGTTTTGGTCTGGTGATCAGATGCTATCTTGTTTTCTTGGAAGCTTGGCTTGTGGTTCCATTGAGGGTTTCACTAGTAGATCTTTTGATAGAGACCTTTGATGATATGTGTAAGTAGCATTGGTGCAGCTTTCAGTATGGTTTCATGATGCTAATGGTGATCGTGTTCAAGACTTGGCAGATGGAGATCATTGTTGTAGTGTGTGGACCTATATCAGGTCCCGGTTGATCTAGATTATGGATTGGTTTGTGTGGATTGGACCTCTCAATGTGTTTCTGGGATGTCTTATGTGTTGGATATTATTTGTTTGGTCTAAGGCCAACATGTTTTGTAATTATGTAATTGGTTTATTGTCTAGTGGCTGACCTGATTGATTATGCTTGAGGGTTTGTATATATAGATGTAAGATCTTATTGTAGATCATATCAAGGAAATGAGATATGGATATGTAATGTGCGAATAATGCAATATCATTCAGGTAGAGGATTTGGTCGATCATTGGAGATCGAATTGGGTTTACGTAAGAGGATTTAGTCCTCTAATATTGAGCTTAACCGAAACTATACTAAGGCATAGGAGATGCTATCTTTGTAGCTCAATCAATTCTCCAGATTGTAGTCTAGATTTATATGTAGTCAATGAGACTCTTTTTGTGATGAGAAGTGCACTCTATGTTGTTGGCCTTCCTGCAAATGAAGGCCCCTCAATTGTAATTCACATACTTACTGCAAAAGTATTATCTGACTATGGGTAGGATTCCCACCATGGTTTTTCCCTTTATCAGGTTTTCCACGTATAAATCCCAGTGCCATGTAGATGGTATTTATTCTATGATTATTGTTTATGCTTAACTAGTTTAACTGCAATTCTGGTACTTGGTTTAATCATTCCAATATTAATTTTTTGGGTTCCAGTATTAAAGTTATAATTGCTAAATGTTTTGGTAATCTGTGACAACTGATTCACCCCCCCTCTCAGTTTTCTTCCAGTTATTTGAACTATCTAACAATTTGTATTAGAACTTTTGTCCTCTCTGCAAAAACCTTAATCGCTTGAGGAAGATCCTATGGCGACTAATAGTTCAAGTTCATCTAGCTCATCTGGAGCTATCTCTCAGAGAGATATTGCTATGCTTGACGGAACAAATTACACGGTATGAAAGATTCAGATGGAGACTCATTTGAGATGTCTTGGTAGGGATATTTGGGAGATCACATAGAATGGTGTTACACCTTATAATTTGGCATCTAGCAATCCTCCTCTGGCAAACTTGGATAAGGAGCTTGAGAAGGATTGTAGAGAAAGAGAAGTCCTCTTGTGTGGAGTTTCTGATCAACAAATAATGGGATTAACTGACAAATCATTTGGAAAGGAGATATGGGATAAGTTGGAGACTCTTAATGAAGTTGACCCTACAGTGAAGATTGCTAAACTTGATGGTTACTAGGTGAGATATGAAAACCTAAAGATGGAAGAAGATGAAAGGATTACTGCATTCATGGAAAGGGTAAATGAGATTGTTATGGGAGTTCAATGTTGTGGTGGAACTTTGAGTGAAGATGAAATTGTTTCTAAAGTCCTGAGAGCCCTACCACCAGCTTATAAGATGAAGGCTACTAGTATTAATGGGTTGAGAACAATGACTAATACATCTTTCAACAGAGATACCTTGGTTGGGAAATTATTTGCTTTTGAGCTTGAATAATTTGGACCTTCTAAAGCTGTGAAGTGTGAATCTGCTTTTCATGCATTTACATCATCAACCAGTAAGATTGGAGAGATGTATATGCAAAAGAATTAGATTATATGAAGAGAGAAGATGAAGAATTTGAGCAACTTGAAGTACTATTTGCTAGAAGAGTACCTAAAGGACTGGTAGGAAGTAAGTATGAAGGAAAAGCACCTTTTAAATGTTATGCATGTAATAAGATTGGTCATTTTGCATCTTGATGTCCTCAAAGGAATTTGAGATTTGAAGAAAGAGTTAGAAGATCTTTTCAGCCTAACCATGGATATCAGAAGAAGTATAAGCACAGGAAAAACAAAGACAAGTCATGCTACATAGTGGATGAGGAAGGAATTACTAATTTTGATGATGAACCAAAAGAAGACTCTGCTAGTGGTTCCAAAAATGAAAAGGAATGGGTGTTCTTGGCTATCAAGGAACATGTTCCAGCACTGGAAGATATTATACCTAAAGATAAGGCACTTGCTGATAAAATTGAAGACAAGAATGAATGGGTAATTGATAGTGGATGTTCACATCATATGACTGGAGATAGAGGAAAGTTTCTATCTTTGCAAGAATATGATGACAGTCTGGTTAGATTTGGAGATGACAAGACACGTATGATCTAAGGAAAATAAATTATATCATTGGATGGTATGAACAATACTAATAATTTTTATTATGTTGAAGGTTTGAGGAATAATCTTTTGAGTGTAGGACAATTGGTGGATAAGGGATTTCAATTACAATTCAATGAAGGAAAATGCAAAATCATTAATAGATCTGGTTTGGAGATTGCAAGTGACACATAGACAAAAGGTTATATATTTCATTTGAATTCTAGTCAGAAGACATGTTTGATTGCACAAATTGATGAGAGTTGGCTATGGCATAAGAGGTTGCTTCATGTGAATTTTGATTGCATTATAAAGATCAGTTCAACTAAGGTAGTTAGAGATATACCTAAGATTGTGAAGCCCTATAAGCTGGTATGTAAATAATGCCAAATGGGTAAATAGGTCAGAACCTATTTTAGGAGTATACAAGATAAATCTAATGATGTTTTTCATCTTATTCATTATGATTTGTGTGGCCCTACTAGAGTTAAAAAATTTTGAGGTTGTAGATATTTAATGCTAATCATTTATGATTATTCTAGAATGATGTGGGTTACTTTTCTAAGGGAAAAATATGAGGCATTTGAAAAGTTTAAAATCTTTAAGGCTAAAGTGGAAATTGAGATAGGATTGAAGATTAAATGTTTGAGGTCGGATAATGATGGATAATTCACATCCGGTGAGTTTAATAAGTTTTGTGAGAAGCATGGTATAAGGAGATAATTTTATGCTCCCTGAACACCTCAATAGAATGGAGTTTTGTAAAGGAAGAATGGAACTATCTAGGATGCTGCTAGAACAATGATGATGGAAGCTAGTCTACCTCATATCTACTGGAGAGAAGCAGTGAGCACAATGGTTTATAAATTCAACAAAGTACATATCAAAAGAAAAACCAGTAAGACACCTTATGAATTATGGTTTGGAAATACACCTACAGTTAAGTATTTCAAAATATTTGGTAGTAAATTTTATATTAGGAGATGATATTATTGGAAAATTTTATCCTAGGTGTGATGAAGGAATATTTCTTGGTTATTCTAATGAAAGCAAGGCATATAGATGTTATAAAAAAGATTGCAGATAATTGTGGAGAGTAATAATGTCAAGGTGGATGAGCTAAATTTAGGTCGAATCAGAGTTTATGAGAAGGAAACTACAATGGAAATGATTATATATTAACCAGTAGCACCTTTACTAGAATAGAGTGTTGAATCAATTACTCTAGCAGTATCAAAAAATTCTACAGTAACTAAAGAACCGAGAAGAGGAACAGAGAGTTAAAGGACTCCTAGGTATGTGAGATTGAATCATTTAGAAGATCAAATCATTGGGGATAAAAACAATGGAGTAATGCCAAGAAGAAGACTAGCAACCAATGAGGTATGTTTAATTTTACAAGTTGAACTGGTATAGTAATTGAGGTATGTAAAAATGAATATTAGTTGAAAGCTACGGAAGAAGAATTAGATCATACTATGAAGAATAACACATGGACTTTAGTTCCCCAACCTAAAAATAAAAATGTTATTGGAACTAAATGGGTTTTTAGGTTTTTAGGAATAAATTGAATGAGGATGGTCAAGTTATAAGAAATAAGGCTAGATTGGTTTGCAAAGGATATTCTCAGAAGGAAGGAATTGATTATGGTGAGACTTTTTCACCAGTAGCTAAGATTGAAGTTGTAAGATTATTTCTTGCCTATGTTGCTCATAAAAACTACAAGGTTTATCAGATGGATGTTAAGTGTGCATTTTTGAATGGGGATCTTGATGAGGAAGTTTATATTGAGAAACCTGATGGTTTTTCTATGGGCATTTTGGATCTGTTGATATGGTTTTTTCATTAATGTCAACACCTGTCATCGCTTATCAACACTTATTAGCACTTGGAGATTTTGGTTATGTTCACCAACAAGTCAGAGACTCATGCATAGTCACCAGTATTTAGTTCACTGATAGATTATATTGTTCACCGGTACTTGGAATGACTTGGAGACTACTTGGTTATGTCAAAGAAATTATTCGATCACTTGGTTTTGCCGATTTGGTTAATTGTTTATTCGGGTTTGCATATTTTCTATTATCAAAAAAATAGGTCTAGGATAATCACCGGCAAGCATATCTATTCCAGATCAGCACAACACATTATCGAGATGATTTATTACTATTGTACATGCATTGAGCCGACATCATGCATCAAATATTGATTTATTTGTAATTGATTTTATTGTAATATCTTTTAATGAGCCGACCTATTCAAATTGGTCTTCGGTTATGGTATAAATGCAAGATCTCATTTTGTGAGATTGTAGAGGGAATGTGAAAAGGATTGAAATAAGGTATATGCAAAAATAAGCAGAGCTATACATGCAGACATCATTTGAAGGTTGAAGGAAGGATTTTGTGAAGGTAATCAGAACTAAACCGATACTGAATCTAGCATATGAAGATGCTATTTTGTGCAGTACATTATCATTGGATTTAACCATCCAATTGTAGTCAGTGTGACTCTCATTTTGTGATTGAGCAATGAGCTCTAGGCAGCTGGCCTTTCTGCATGTGCAAAATCCATATTGTACACACATACTATCTATAGTAGTATCATTTTATTGTGGGTAAGGCTTCCCACCATGGTTTTTCCCCTTACAGGGTTTCCACATACAAACATTTGTGTTGTGTGTTGTGGATGTTATTTTCTTTTTGTTTCATGCATTAATTTTTATCAGTACTGCAATTAACTGTTAAGACTGTCTACCGGCATAAAGTTTGGTTTACCAGTATTAAGCATTAAGTTTTGATTAAGTTAATTTTGGTTGAATTTATTGGACAACTGATTCACCCCCCCTCTCAATTGTCTCTGGGACCTAACAATTGGTATCAGAGCCTAGTTCTCTTTTGTAGAAGTTTAACATCTTGAGGAGATCCAATGTCTTCTAACTATTTCAGGAAGGATAGTCCTAAACTTGATGGAACTAACTATGGCATATGGAAGATTAGGATGGAGACACATTTGAATTGCATTTGAAAGGACATATGGGAAATTACAAAGAATGGTTATGTTTCTCCTACTCAAGGTCAATCTAATCCACCAACCTTGGCCAAAGATGAGGGAAATGATTGCAAAGCTAGAGAAGCACTTTTGAGCGCATTGTCAGATCATCAAATCATGGGATTATCAAACAGATCTACTGCTAAAGATATTTGGGACAAATTACAAACATTGAATGAAGGTGATACCACTATCAAAATTGCAAAACTTGAATGCTTCCGGGTCAGGTATGAAAATCTGACAATGGAAGAAGATGAAAGGATTTCTGCTTTTATGGAAAGAGTAAATGAAATTGTTTTGGGTATACAATGTTGTGGAGGAACCTTAAGTGAAGATGCAATTGTTTCTAAAGTTTTAAGAGAACTACCACCGACATAAAAGTTGAAAGTGACTTCTATAAATGAATTGAGAACAATGCCTAATGCATCAGTATCTAGATACACTTTGGTTGGAAAACTTTCAGCTTTTGAACTTGAGGAATTTGGTCATGTTGCTACTATTAAGATAGATTTAGCTTTCAAGGCATCATCATCAATTGCACCATCATCATCATCAGATAAATCTGATTGGAAAGCCTTCTATGCTAGAGAACTTGAAGAACTTGAAGTACTATTTGCAAGGAAAATGCCTAAAGGCCCAATTGGAAGTAAGTATGAAGGTAAAGCACCCTTTAAATATTTTAACTGTAATAAGATTGGTCATATGGCTTCTAGATGCCCTAATAGACATGCAAGATTAAGAGAAGAAGCTAAAAGAACATATAAACCTAACCCTGACTATCAGAAATACAAGTTTAAGAAGAATAAAGACAAATCTTGTTATTATGTTGATGAAGGAGTTACTGATGATTCTGATTAGGATCCGATAGATAATGGATGGGATTTTGTTGTTATAATAGAAGATCAACCGACAGCTACTATTCAACCGGTAGACTAGGCCCTGGTAGCTAAAGTTGAAGATAAGAATGAATGGATTATTGATTCGGGATGTTCACATCATATGACTGGTGATAAGAGTAAATTATTAACCTTTCAGGATTATAATGGAGGTCTAGTAATATTTGGAGATGATAAAGTTTGTTTGATCAAAGGAAAGGGCACTATATATTTTGATGGTAAGAACAATACTGATAATGTTTACTATGTTGAAGGTTTGAAGCATAATCTTTTGAGTGTTGGTCAATTAGTTGAGAAAGGATTTCTGTTACAATTCAAGAATGGTAAATGCAAAATCTTAAACATAACTGGTTTGGAAATTGCGACCGGTAATCAGACTCGAGGTAATATCTTTCATTTGAACAACAATGAGAAAGCATGTTTGATTGTACATATTGATGAAAGTTGGTTATGGCATAAGAGACTTTGTCATATAAATTTTGATTGCATTGTAAAAATCAGTACTACTAAGGTGGTAAGAGATCTACCTAAGATTGTTAAACCTCACAATCCGGTATGTAAGGAATGTCAATTTGGAAAGCAAGTTGGAGCAACTTTCAAGAGTATTCTGGAGAAGTCTAAAAATGTTCTTGATTTAATTCATACTAATTTATGTGGTCCAACAAGAACTAGAAGTATACAAGAAGATAGGTATTTTATGCTAATCATTGATGACTATTCTAGAATGTGTTGGGTTACTTTTCTCAGAGAAAAATCTAAAGCATTTGGGAAATTCAAACTATTCAAGGTGATGGTAGAAAATGAAACCAACAAGAAAATAAAATGTTTGAGATCAGATCAAGGAGGAGAATTCACATCTAAGGAATTAAATACATTCTGTGAAGTGAATGGGATCAGAAGACAATTATTAGCACCCCAGACACCCTAGCAAAATGGAGTTGTGGAAAGGAAAAATAGAACTATCTTGGACACAGCCAGAAGTATGATATCTAAAGAAAATCTACCTCATATATAATGGAGAGAAGCGGTCAATATAGTTGTTTAAACATTCAATAGAGTTTGCATTAGAGGTGAAACCGATAAGACCCCACATGAACTATGGTTTGGTAATACTCCTACTCTTAAATATTTTAGAATATTTCGAAGAAAAAGCTATATTAGAAGAGATGAGTATATTGAAAAATTTGATCCTAGAAGTGATGAAGGAATATTTCTTGGTTATTCATCTAATAGCAAGGCATACAGATGTTTTAACAAGAGATTGCTGAAAATTGTTGAGAGTGCAAATGTGAAGATTGATGAATAGTTTAGCGTAAATTGAAGGTACAGAGACTCTGAACCAGCAATAGAGATAATCACAAATGAACCTACTATGAATATACTAGTATAGAATGGTGATCCAATTACACCAACATCATTTGGAGATTCAATTGTCACTGAAGAACAACAGAAAGTAAAAACACCCTGGTATGTAAGATTGAATCATTCTGAAGATCAGATAATTGGAAATAAATTTCAAGGAGTTATGACTAGAGGAAGATTGGCAAATGAGGAGGTATGTGTTATTTCTCAAATTGAACCTACATCAATTAATGAGGCAAGTGAAGATAAATATTTGATTAGAGCTATGGAAGATGAATTGGAACAAATTGAAAGAAATAACACTTGGTCATTAGTTCCCCGACCTAAAGACAAATATGTAATTGGAACTAAATGGGTTTTTAGAAATAAACTTAATGAAGATGGCATAGTAATCAGAAACAAAGCAAGATTAGTGTGTAAGGGATATTCACAGAAAGAAGGAATTGATTACTATGAAACCTTTGCACCGGTAGCTAGAATTGAGGCAGTCAGACTTTTATTGGCTTTTGTAGCACAAAAGAACTATAAAGTATATCAAATGGATGTTAAATGTGCATTTCTGAATGGAGATCTTGAACAAGAAGTTTATATTGAACAACGTGATGGATTTTCTTTGACAAACAACAAAGACATGGTTTGCATGTTAAGGAAAGATTTATATGGATTGAAACAAGCTCCTAGAGCTTGGTATGCTAGATTGGACAAATATCTTTTGAAGCTTGGTTACACTAAAGGTAATGCAGACAACAATCTATACTACAAAGTGACTAATGATGACATCTTGGTTATTGAAGTTTTTGTTGATGATATAATCTTTGGAGGAGAAGATGGTTTGTGTAAAGACTTTTCTAACAAAATGCAATGAGAATTTGAAATGTCTATGATTGGAGAGATAAAATTCTTTTTAGGATTGTAGATTTCATAGACTAATAAAGGTATAATATTTCTATGTCGATCTAAGTACTTGAAGGAGTTACTAAAGAAATTTGGCATGGAAAACTATAAACTGGTAAGCACACCTATGGCTACAACTGATAAACTATCTTTGAAGGATGAATCTACACCTGTTAATCCAACTAGATACAAGTCTAGGATAGGAGGTTTACTGTATTTGACACAAACAAGACCTGATATTATGAATGCAGTATGTATTGTTTCAAGATTTTAGAGTAATCCTAAAGAAAATCATGAATTGACAGTGAAAAGGATTTTCCAGTACCTACAAGGCACTACAAATCTTGGTTTATGGTATCCTAGAGATGAAAATTTTGACTTATGTGCATACACATATGCTAATTGGGCAAGAGATGTGGATGAAAGAAAAAGCACCACTGGCGGAGCATTTTTTGGGGGAGTAGACTAATTTCATGGTTGAGCAAGAAACGAGTTGTACAAGTCTATCAACAACAAAATCAGAATATGTTGCAGCAGAAACTAATTGTACATAGGTATTATGGATCAAGAAAATGTTGAAGGACATAAAGGTAAAATGCAAGGAACCTATAACTATCTACTATGATAATATGGCAGCAATTGATATATCAAAGAACTTGGTATTTCACTCTAAGACTAAACATGTTTCTATCAAATTCAATTTTCTAAAGGAGAATGTTGAAGCAAAAGAAGTGAAATTGGTTTATGTGAATACTAAAGAGCAGATTGTAGATATTTTTACAAAGCCTTTGCCTAAGGAAACATTTGAGTATCTCAGAGAGAAACTTGGAGTCCTACCCCCACCGGTAGAGACTTAGACAATTGATGTTTGTCATCAACCGACAGAATTAACAAAGAAACATGTTATTCCAGCTTTGATGTGGAGAGATACTTCTCAGGGGGAGTAGTTGGTATAATAAGTTGTTATTTTGTTTTTGGTTTTGTATTGCTTTGGCATTTGATGTCAAAGGGGAAGAGATTGATATGGAAAAACACATTATCCCTTTGGGGAGAGATTGTTGGAGAGATTGATTACTCTTTGTATCTATATTTTGGAAGATTGTTGGTTTTTGGTTTTTGGCATTTCTATTCTGGCACTTTGATGGTTTTTCCATCTTGTGTTGCCATCAATGCCAAAGGGGGAGATTGTTGGTATTTTGGATATGTTGATATGGTTTTGTCATCGATATCAACACCTGTCATCGCTTGTCAACACTTACCAGTAGTTGGAGATTTTGGTTATGTTCACCAGCAAGTTAGAGACTTATGCACAGTCACCGGTATTTGGTTCACTACAAATTATATTGTTCACCGACACTTGGAATGACTTGGAGACTACTTGGTTATGTTGAAGTAATTATTTGATCACTTGGTTTTGCCGATTTGGTTAATTGTTTATTTATGGTTTGCATATTTGTTATTACCAACAAATAGGTCCAGGATAAGCACCATCAAGCATATCTATTCTAGATGAGCACATCACGTTATGGAGATGATTTATTACTATTGTAAATGCATTGAGCTGACATGATGCATTGGATATTGATTTATTTGTAAATTATTTTATTGCAATATCTTTTAATGAGCCGACCTATTCAAATTGGTCTTAGGATATGGTATAAATATAAGATCTCATTTTGTGAGATTGTAGAGGGAATGCGAAAAGGATTGCAATAAGGTATATGCAAAAATAAGTAGAGCTATACACACAAACATCATTTGAAGGTTGAAGGAAGGATTTTGTGTAGGCAATCATAACTAAACTGGTACTGACCCCAACATATGAAGATGCTATTTTATGCAGTACATTATCATTGGATTTAACCATCCAATTGTAGTTAGTGTGACTCTCATTTTGTGATTGAGCAGTGAGCTCTAGGTAGCTGGCCTTTCTGCATGTGCAGAATCCATATTGTACACACATACTATCTGTAGTAGTATCATTTGATTGTGGATAAGGCTTCCCACTATGGTTTTTCCCCTTATAAGGTTTCCACATACAAACATTTGTGTTGTGTGTTTTGGATGTTATTGTCTTTTTGTTTCATGCATTAATCTTTACCTGTATTGCAATTAACTAGTAAGACTGTCTACCAACATAAAGTTTGGTTTACTGGTATTAAGCATTAAGTTTTGGCTAAGTTAATTTTGGTTGAATTTATTGGACAACCGATTCACCCCCCCCCCCCCCCTCTCAGTTGTCTCTGGGACCTAACATTTTCACTATCAGATGATACAAACATGGTTTGCAAGTTAAGGAAAGCTTTATATGCATTAAAACATGCACCTAGAGCTTGGTATGCAAGGTTGGATAAATATATTTCGAATCTTTTTTTTTCTAAGGGTAATCCTGACAGTAATTTATATTATAAAATCACTGATGATGATATACTGATTATTGATGTATTGGTTGATGATATTATTTTCAGAGGTGAAGATAAGTTGTGCAAGGAATTTGCTAAAAATATGGAGAATGAATTTGAAATGTCTATGATTGGGGAAATGAATTTTTTCTTAGGTTTGTAGATTACTTAGACTGACAAAGGTATTTTCATCTGTCAAACTAAGTATGCTAGGAAATTGTTGAAGAAATTTGGTATGCGAGATTCTAAACCGATAAGTACTCCTATTATTACAAGTGACAAATTGACAAGGAAAGATGTTTCCACATTGGTAAATCTTACCAAATTTATGATTGGAGGTCTGATTTATTTGACTCAGACTAGGCTTGACATAATTAATCATATCTACATTTTTATCCCACCATGGTTTAGATCTTGATCAATTCATACATCCATAATAAATTTTTGTTTCCACTAGGGGCAAAATCCCAATTCCTTTTGCTAAGGTGATCCTTTGAATCTTTAAAAATCTAAAAAATTCAGAAAAAGCTTAGAAAAACCAAAAACACCGAGGGTTTTGAAATAGATAACGAGAAACAAAGCAACAAAAATCAAGGCATTTCATCAACAAACTGAATCATGAAACTCAAAAACCAATGATGAATCAACCAACAAGTAATAAAGGATTATCAAATATCATTCATCAAGATGAATATATCAGTTAATGACCACACGAACATGTGAATGACATACAAGATTCAGTGTTTATATCATGATTTTATTGCTAATCATGTACTATATGCGACTCAAGGATGTCCATTACTAGAGAAGTTATGATGAGGCATGATTATTTTTCTTTGATTGCTATTTGTGGTTTATCTCTTACTACGATATGAACTTGTCTCAGGATATGATTGGCAAAAGATCAAGGAGGACATTCCAAGTCATGCATGAAAGGAGATAATCTTTGTCTATTCTACAAGCAATACTCAGGTTAGCTTGATCCATTATATCAAGTTCTTGTATTAACTTGTTATATCAAAATCCATGTAAGAAATACTCAGGTCATCTTGAATCATTATGTCGAGTTGCTTGTATTTTCTTACAACATTTAAAAGCTCAATGATGAAATCAAGCACTGTTACAAGACAACATATGAAGAATGGCAGTAAAATTTTAGTTAGATCATTTCATTAGCTCATTATTCATCTACATTAAAAGCATTCATTGTCTGTTACATTATAAGCATATCATTTCATTAACAGATCAACAGTCATAAATAAAGATTGAGTATACTTGGACAAACACAAATAATTTGCATTTAATCATTATAGGTGCATTCTTTTTAGAAACATTTTAATCATCATTCATTTCATTTGTTGCATTGAATCATTGCATTAGTTTGCATTCAATTAAGTGAATTTTTATTCATCATATAGTGTATCATCATTATAGTTTGCATTATTATTCCATTAAAGATCATTTAGTTGCATCTTTTCACTTAGATTCATAATCATTATAAGCATTACATATAAAAATACAAAAACATTTCATATAGATCATTTGCATCATCATCAAAAGCAAATCAATCATTCATTTGCATTCCATATAGATCATTACATTTGCATCATTTAAGATAGTAATCATTTTCATTTGCATCCAAGATCATCAAAATCAAAAATCAAAACAAAAACATATAATCATTGCATCCATATCATCATCACATAGAATAACATGCATAAAGAAACATCATCCATATAATCACTGCATCCATATAATCAAGGCATATAGATCATCAAATAGAATAACATGCATAATAAAGATCATCATCATATAGAGTCCATGTCTGCATATTTAACAATAAATAGTCCAAGTATACAATAATATTAGATAAACAATACAAGTGCCTCCACATCAAGTCATGACTGTCTTGTACAACTACCACCTAACTCTGTATGTCTCTGTGGTTGTGGGTGAGAAGATCCTCCAGATGTCTATCTCCCATGCTCACCACTTCGCTAAGGAGGTCCCATGACCCCACCACTGCTAGTGTCCATCAACACGGTAGTATGATAACTATCTACTCTCTAGCTCTCTGCAACTACCTCCTCATATCGTCATCGCCAGTTGGAAGTCTCCTTCCTAGCCCAAACTAGTGCTCTAACAGTGTCAGCCGAGAGAGTACCTAATCCAACCTACTGAATATGATCAAGAAGGCCCTGAGTATCCTGTTGTCTCCTAATAGCTCTATCCCTCTTAGTCATAAGAGTTTGCACTTGTGCTTGAAGCTGATCAATCTGTTCTCTTAGACTATCAATGGTCTCTTGCTTTAGCACATCATGCTCTAGTGCATCCTATTGTGGTGCATGAACCCCAATCCCCTCCTCACCACCAACTTGTCCAACTGCTGGAATCTCGATTCGAGTAACTCTCTAAACCTGTCATCTAATAAGGGGAACATGATCCTCAAGATCCTCATCATCTCCACCATGAGCTGCAATAACCCCAGGATCTGGCTGAATCTATCCAAAATCAATGCCTCTCCCGTAACCCCCATCCAGTCCAGTCACCCTGCCTCCTCCTGTCAATGGCAACCCTCTCAGTGATCTCATACCTTCTCTACCATGATCCCTCCCAATCCATCCAACATCCCTCCCACCCATAGGACGTGGTCTCCCAATCCTGCCAACTAGTCCAAATGGTCCTCCACGGACTCTCAGTCAACCTCCCCTCTATCCAGGTCTCCTACCACCACCACCTCCATGCCCACCCTCATCTCCACCTCCCCCAGCCTCCTAAGTAGCTCTAAGCTCTTGTCTCCATCTACATCCCCTCACACCTAGATCATCTAAATCATCATCATCTCCTAAGTTGGATTACTAATGCGAGGAAATGGATGAGCTAGTATGTACTAAGCATACTCTACAGTAACTCTAGGATAAAGAATGTGCAATCTCATATCATAAGCCACTCTCAGAAAAGCAACAAAATATGCATGAGCAATCTCAAATGATAACAAAGGTCCCCAATCTCACCTATCTCTTTACCATTGAGCATATATCATCACACCAGTAGGCATAGGTTGGATGATACCAAACTGTCTAAGAATGTGACTAATCAACTATCGCTCAATAATGTAAGGCATCTAACCAATGAGATATCTACTTTGCATGATAAATGGTAATGTTTGTGCATCATCCATCCATGGCTCATAATCAACATATGGTCTCCAAGTAATGCTATCTAATGAAATAAGCACCCACCGCCAATACTCCATCTTACCCAGCTTATGCTAAGTAAGGATACCTGCATAAAAATATGCATAAGTCTATCTCTCTCCATGAACTCTATGATGGATAGGCTAAGTAATAGAAATGTGCTCCCAACACCAGATCTGCAATAAAGTGCATCTTGTAGACAAACTCGCATTCTCATCATACACTACCTGATGAAGATCATGATATAAATGAGCTAGCATACAAACACCCCAAGCATATTGAGTATGATGTTGCATCATACTCCAGAGAATCTCACCCCATCCAATAGAAAAACCTTGTCATCGCCTATCTAGACAAATAAATCTTCCAATTAGACTAGCAAGAATAATGAGAAGAGCCTTGTAATACATCAGCATATCCACCCATCGAATCTCTCCTCTACCAATTCTATCATCAGCAAACATGGCTCTGCAAGCCTCTGTACCAAGATGATCCTAAAAATCATACTACACTAGCTCGCTAGTCACTGGGATGTGCAGAATCCTATAGACATCCTCAAGAGTCACACTAATATCACCCGTAGGTAGGTGGAAATAGTTATGCTCACTGTGCCATCTGTTGGCTAACACTATCAACAATCCTCTATTATGCATTGTACATTAGGAAATAGGAAATCATCACAAACAAGTCAAAATACTAGACATTAGCTCAATCACAAAAACACAAAATGTAATGATCTATCCTAAACAACACTCAATAGAGACATGAAATAAAAGCATTCAAAAACGAAAGATTATGCAAACCATAGATATGATTTGAATGCTCCTTCATGCGGCTCCATTGTTCTTCTTTCCTCTTCAAATGGTTGGATTGTGGATCTCACCTACAAATGCACACACATAATTGAAAGCAAGTAGATAAGATTACTGATCAAGAGTACTAGAAATTCGATAGTCTGATTACCAATTAGCTTTGATTGATGAAGATCATCCAATTTATAGAAGAATTGGAGAGATGACAAGATTAGCATGATTCAATTCAAATGGAAATTGCAAATCAATTATGTCAATTATGACAAATTATGACAAATTATGCACTTTCTATGCAAAATTTGTTTATTGATAATTTATGACAAATTATGACAACTTCTATGTCAAAATTGATTGATTGTCAATTATGACAAATTTATGACAAATTGACATGTCATTTCCATGAATTTAGGAGAGAAATAGGAGGAAATTGAAATTAGGAATTAGAAAATAAGGAAATTAGGTGGAAATTTGGAAAAATTAGGTAAATTAATTAATAATTTGTCATTTATTAATTAATTCACAAAGAGGAATAATTAGCCAATTAAATGAAGATTTAATTGTAATGAAAAGACTTAGGATAAATAAGTAATTTATTAATCCTAAAGGAGGAAATGACAAACTAGGTTAAATGATGAAATCACGAAACCCTAGAAGATGAATTAGGTCTGCGAGAATGACAACTAGGCCTTGATTAAAGATAATTGATATCGATCATGATTTTAAATTGATAAATGACTAGTGTTGATAAATGACTTGATTGACAAATGCGCCAATTGATGAGAAACAATGACAAATTGATCCAAATTGACGTAATTGAGACAGACAACAATCGATAGCGAAATGATCGCAAAATGACAAATTTGACAGGAGGACAAGAATCGATGACAAAAATAGATTGCAAGATGACAAGATTGAAAATGACCACGATCGATGAAAAATCGATCGCAAAATGACAAGATCGAACATGACAATGACCGATGACAAATCGATCGTTTAAATGACAAGATTGAAAATGATAAGGATTGATGATAAACTGATCGCCAGAGGACAGGATTGAAAAGAGGGCAACGATTGATGAAAAATCAATTGCAAGATTGACAAGAGGACAAAACCCTAATTAGGATTGACGATGTCCAAAATGATGACAAATGAGCATACACATTGATGCAATAAGATAAAATCGATCAAAATCATGACTGAATAGTATTGTTGACAAGACCAAATTTGAGAGCGAGATGAATGAAGAATGTAGAAGAATGACTCGATGTTTGCAAATGATAAAAACCAAGTGCGTGACATAGGAGAAATGTTAATGCGATGCAAAAACCTAAAATGAGGCAATGCACAAATGTTAAAGTATGATTCCGCAAGCGTTGACCATTTTTAGGTGTCTATATTTTGCCCCTCTTTGAGACAATGCGATTTTAAGCGTTGTTTCAAAGAACACTAATGAAAATACCTCGGACAACTGACAATGACATATGCATGCCCCCTCGAGGAATTGGCCGAAAAGATGCAGAAAAGAGGCCAATTGATCGATAAGAATGACACGATCAAACAGACTGACAATCGGAGATCAGATGCATGAAGGACAAGCAATTTAAGATGCACAAGACCGCGACCAACATAAGATGGAGAGGATGTACGTCCATCTATGCACTGACAAAGATCTATAAATGGAACCAAGAGGGGGAAAAGAACTCATTTGCACTAGACAAAGAGGAGGATTTGTTGCTCTGGACAAGGACACTTGCAGATAGATGATGAACATTCCTATGGCAGATCACCTCGGGGAACATGTACGCACATTCAGATGACCAAATGACGTAGGAGTAGCGGTATGGATCTCAAAAACCCATGTTTTCAATTCCATGAATTTTGATCGCTTGTGGGACATTACGGGACCCACAGGGGATGCAGAGAAGGACTCCTGCGCTTGTGTAGGGCGAATCCTGCACTTGTGTAGGGTCTTCTGCACTTGTATAGAGAGACACAGGTGCAAGTTACCTGACACAGGTGCAGGTTCCTTGACATAGGCACAAGTGTGCATATATGGCTCAATTTTGGTTCGAAATTGCATGCAAATGACCCGAAAAGGGGGGATAAGGGTAGGATAGAGCAAAATAGGTAAAGTACACCCTAATTTGGCCATGAAAAATGAGGAAAGGCAACCCATAGGAGAAAACCCTAAAACTGACAAAAAAGATGCCCCAATTTGTGATGCAGAGTCGACAGTATCCATTGATCACGTGGGAGAACCAACCTGACTGCTTCATGCTACGACATAGACTCAGGAGCACGGACAGAGATACATTAGCAAGACGATTGATAGGAGGTACATCATCCTTGAGACATGGCAGGGATGAGGAGGACAGAGGGAGCACCCAGTGACAGAGGCACGTGCTCCTTATGACAGATAGATGTAGTTTGACCTTATGTAGTCAGCCTGCGGACCATACTTAGGACAGACAGTCCAATTTTGTACTCTGATATTATTGTGATATGATATGATATGCATTGATAGGATGGGATGCAATGTGTTATGATTTGTAATTATTTGTCTACATATGGATGACTTATGCACTTTTTATGAACATGTATGGATGTATTTGTATGTAGTGTGGATGCATTTATGATGTGAAATGGATAAAATGCTTGATGCAATGCGTGATATAATGCAAATGTACTAACCAAATGGATGTAGGATGCAACATGCATTTTTGGAAATCGGAGCACTAGACCGAACTGACTATCCAAACTGACAGAAGAAGTGTTAGTAAGAAGAAATGAGATAAAGGACAATGAAGAAAAAATTGCTTTCAGTAATGCACTTTGTAGGTGAGAACCTTTATTTTTATTTAGCAAACTAGATGCGTAGCATCATGGCATTGAAGGCCAGAGCTGAAATGCAACCCTTTTTGCAAAAGACAGACACATCACAGACAAACAACAATCACAATCAAAAAAGAAAGGGACCATGAGCCATCCCGGTCACTCTAAATCACTCAATGACATCATCGAGCAACATAGGAACATGATCGAAGATAAATCAACAAATGATAAGATGCACAAATTACAACAAATCAAACAAACATCTTGACCTTAATTGTCAAAAGTTGAAAGTGTTGATAGGACAATCATGTTGTCTGGTTTCAGGACATGTGGTACCCCATCTAAGACAGGACACAGTCTGGTTTCGAGTATACCACACCCTGTATAAGACCCATGATAGTAATGACAAGGACAAATGATATTGAGGGTAATATTCGATTGATATGACAATGTTGATCAGTTTGAATGCTTGCTTGGTCGAATAGTTTATTTGTTAATGCATGATTTCAGTTAAAGCATAATGTTGGATTGATTTGTCGTTGGATGTATGCTCGGCGATCTGTCTATGCTCAAAGGGAATTATTTATTGAATTGCAAAATGCTTGTTTTTGTTTCGCTTTTTTGAGGTTTTACAATTTTTTTGTGTTCATTTTTTCAGGACTTCATTTGATTTTTTTTGGATTATTTCAGGACATTTTTCAATTTTTTTGTTTTTATTTCAGGACATTTTTCAATTTTTTATGAGATTATTTCAGGACATTTTTCAATTTTTTTTTGTTTTTAGTAGGACATTTTTCAATTTTTATGAGATTTTTTCAGGACATTTTTAATTTTTTTAAACTTTTTTTCAGGACATTTTTCGATTTTTATGATTTGATTTTTTTAGGACATTTTTGGATGCAAAAGTTCTAGTGATTGATCATGACAAGGGAAACGCACCTAATGCGCATCTGAAAGATATACATAGACCGGGACCAAAACATATATACAAGAAACCGGAGTATGCAAGACAATGATGTTGACCAATAACGGGCCTGGAATAGAACATTAGGTTAAGACAAAGATAGACGTGAGAAACGGGCCGAGATAAAGCATAGTCTTAGAGATCATGACAGATGACGGAGCAATGATCTCAATTTACACATGGTGCCTATTTGCCAGGTTTTCACCAAGGTACTTGCCCAAAGCGCCTGTTTGCCAGGTTTTCACTAGAGGGCGAATCATTTTTGTCTTTACTCTTTTGCTCTTTTCTTTGTTTTTCACTTCTTTTGTATTTTTGTATTTTTTCTTTTTTTTGTATTTTTTTGCTTTTTTCATTTTTTTGTATTTTTTCAGGATCATATTTGAAGAAACATCTGACAGAAAATTATGCCCAGTATTTGCGAAGATGCATGCTATTGATAGGATCAGACAAAGGTTCACCTTCTGGAGTGGCAAGCTGATATGCCCCCGAGCCATAAGTTGCAGTTACTATGAAAGGCCCAACCCAATTAGGTTCAAAATTGCCTTTAATGATGTCAATAGACTGTGCGTTCTTAGGGTTTGCCTTTAAAACCAGGTCTCCCACTTTGAAGTGTCACCCTTTGACCTTCTTATTATAAGAGCGATGGAGATGGTTTTGATATGCTTGTAAATGTGTCAGGGCTGTCTGACGCTTTTCATCTAACATCTCAAGCTGATGCAGCCGGGAGACTCTGTGTGTCTCATTATCAATCAGGTGTTGCAAAGAAACTCACAAGGAAGGAATCTCCACCTCCAAAGGTAAAATAGCTTCCGCACCATACACCAAGGAATAAGGTGTTGCGCCAGTAGGTGTGCAGACAGAAGTGCGATAGGCCCATAGTGCTGGATTTAACTATACATGCCAATCTCGACTAGCGTCATTGACAACTTTCTTCAGGATCTTGATAATGGTTTTATTGGATGCTTCAGCTTGACCATTCCCCTGTGGATAGTATGGACTAGAGAAATGGTGTTGAATATGAAATTTTTCACTAAGCTCTTCAGCATCTTTATTCTTGAAGGGTCGACCATTATCTGTAACTATGGCAAGGGGAACCCCATATCTGCATATGATATAATTCAGCAAAAATTTTGAAATTTGGACACCCATGATATAAGTCATGGGGATAGCCTCGATTCATTTTGTAAAATACTTTGTGGCTGTAATGATGAACTTGTGTCCATTTGCAGATGTCGGATGAATCTTGCCAATAAGATCCAATCCCCACTGAGAAAAGGGCCATGGAGATATGACAGAATGAAGCTCTTGAGCTGGTGCATGAATATAGTTTCCATGAATCTGGCACTTGTAGAACTTCTTCACAAAATCATGAACATCTTTTTCTAGAGTGGGCCAATAATACCTAGCACAAATCAACTTTTTGGCTAAGCTAAGACCATTGAAATTGCCCCCACATATACCATCATGAACCTCGTGTAAAGTCGTTTGTGCTTTTTCAGAATCCAAACACCTGAGGAGGGTATGGTCAAAAGAATGGCGGTAAAGGGTGTCGGCAATGATGACATATTTGGCTGTCTATCAAATAAAGGCTCGGCATTGGTTAGTGGAAAGGTTGGGTGGTAAGGTTTGGGATTTCAAATATTGATATACGTCATTGTACCACGGGGATTTGGGACCAACAAGAATGCACATCACATCAGCTGTCAGAATGTCAAAAGAGGGAACTTGCAATTGTTCGACCAAGAATTCGTACTTGTCCATATTATGGGGCATATTCAACATGGAAGCAATTGTAGCCATTGCATCTGCCGACTTGTTTTGCATTCTTGGCACTTGACTGAAATGGATAGATGTGAATTTTGTCTTGAAGAAATCTACCATGTGCTTATAGGGAATAAGCTTCTCGTCCTTTGTTTTGTATTCATCATTGACTTGTTGGATGACTAATTGAGAATCTCCATAGACTTGCAAATGCGTGATGTTCCAATGGACTGCTACTCGGAGTCTTGTGACCAGTGCTTCATACTCTGCAATGTTATTGGTACAATGAAAAGTTATCCTGTAGGACTTTGGAATAGCATCACCTTGAGGGGTGACAAACAGAATACCGGCTCCGGACCCAAACTTGGTATGAGATCCATCAAAGTATAACTTCCATTCATTAGAGGATGTGAGAGCAAAGACTGATTCATCTGGAAAATCGGTCAACATGGGATGATCATCAGAAATAGGAGCCTCTGCCAGTTGATCTGCTATTACTTGTCCTTTTATCGCCTTTTGCTCCATATACACAATGTCAAATTCACTGAGGTTCATGACCTACTTTGCTAGATGACCCGTCAAAGCTACTCGGCTAAGCAAGTATTTTAAGGGATCAATTTTTGCAACCAACAATGTTTGGTGGCTTAACATATAATGTCAGAGCTTTTGTGTTGCAAATACCACTGCTAAGCATGCCCTTTCAATAGTTGAATAATTTAGCTCATAGCCTACCAGCATCCGGCTGATATAATAAATAGCTCTTTCTTTGCCGCTCTCATCCTGTTGAGCCAAGAGAACTCCTAATGTTGTTTTAGTTGCAGAAATATACAATAAAAATGGCTTTCCTTCTATTGGAGGCATTAAAATAGGCGGCGACAACAAATAGTCTTTTAGAGCTTGAAAGGATAATTGACATTGCTGTAGTAGATGTTGGAATGGATGACATTTGTCGGCCAACTAAGCTATGAAGCGGTGAATGGACTGGAGCTTTCCTTGTAGACTTCTTAATTGTCGGAGGGTTGAAGGTGGAGGCATATCCATTATTGCTTTGACCTCGGTAGGGTCGACCTCAATGCCTCGGTGAGAAATAATGTATCCGAGTAATTTGCTAGCTGTGACACCAAAGACACACTTCTTTGGATTTAGCCTGAGTTTGTAGGTCTCCATTCGGTCAAAGATTGGGCCTAGGATGGCTAGATGACTATCTCTGGTGACAGATTTGCATAACAAGTCATCAACATAGTCCTCCATCAAAGTATGCATGAAATCATGAAAAATTGTCATCATTGCTCTTTGATATGTTACACCTGCATTTTTAAGACCGAAGGACATCACATTCCAATAGTAGGTACCCCAAGCATAGGTGAATGTTGTCTTATGCTGATCTTCAGGAGCAATGCGAATTTGGTTATAGCCGAAGAAACCATCCATCAATGAAAGCATCTCATATCCAGCCATCATGTCCACTATGATGTCTATGTTTGGCAATGGAAAATCATCTTTAGGGCATGCTTTATTGAGGTCCCTAAAATCTGTGCAGATTCTGATGCCCCCAGTTACTTTGCTAACTGGTACTAAATTTGAAATCCAGTCTACATAATCAATGGGTCTGATGAAGCCCACATCTAGCAATTTTTTTAATTCCACTTTGACCAAAAGAGCCACCTGAGGATGCATCTTTCTAAGTTTTTGTTTGACAGGCTTGGCATCTGCTTTTAGTGGTAAATGATGAAGAACTAATTCTGGATCGAGGCCAGGCATATCTGCATAGGACCATGCAAAGTTGATCTTCTTCTCTAGAAAGAAATTAACAAAATCTATCTTTTCTTGTTGTGATAGAGAAGCAGCGAAATGAATGACATTAGGGTTGTCAGGTGTACCCAAATTGATTTCCTCGATCATTTCCACAAGCAATGTTGATTTGTCCTGACTTGACAGGGGTATGTCCACTCTTCCACCTTTGGGCACCTCAAAGAGGTTTTCACCCGTAGGTACGTCTTTTATTTTTACTTTTGTATGATCAGAGAGTGCCTTATGGTTTTCACTCAAAGATCTATTCTTTTGATTTTTTACTGTTTCTTTTCTTTTTTCATTTTGATGACTGGAAGAGGGAGTTGACTCCCCAAAATATGTTGTGGAATCCAGGTCAATAGCAAATCTTGCCTTATGATCACCTTGTGTATTCCTTCCCATAGTCCAAGGAATTCTGCAATTGCTTCATCATTTTGAAAATAGTCCAATGTAAGTGGTTCTTGTTGGTCATATTGGACAAGCTAGGGATAAATGAGGGGTATGTCATCATCGATGTTAAGGAGAAATAGGGCTGAATGGTAAAGATGTGAATATCTGTAGTATCACTGTTTGAACTACTGGAATCCGATTCAGAGATTAGGTCCCACAATGATTTTATCCAAGCATGAGGACATGTTTTAGGAAGAGGAGTTATTTCATGTTTGTCTTCCATAGGCAAATTATCAGGGTCAATGAAAATATTGTCAAGGGCGTAGGAGCTAGAAGAAAAAGAACTCCACTCCCATTCATTAGAATCAGTTTCGGGTCGGGTATCCTCAGGTGTTATTTCATCGTCAGAATCATGCCCTTTTCGACACGTGGGCACTTTGGTAGATGTGGATCCATTTCGTAATGGTACAAAACCTAACCCTAAAGTTGGAGGGTGCCTCTTAGGTATAACAGGTTCTAGCCTTCCATTGTTGTTCAGGCCTAAGCCACTACAGCCATCATATCCTTTCTTTTGTAGCATAGTAAATCCTTTGCCATAGCGTTCCACTGGCAACCTGACAAGTGGGGTCTTAGTTGGATCTTTGTAAAGCCAATCTATGACATCATCATTTATAGTTTCTTTGTCAAGTTCTCCCCATCTTGTAAATGTAGCGGGAGGCTGATATTGAATAATGACCTTAGGTTCTTTTTGCAATAAATGCGGTTTTCCATATGATTTTGGAGATATTGGTAAATTCCTGATGAGGAATCTTTGATCCATTGAATATTCTCCACACCCTTGGTCTTGTATCTTCAATTTTCCTTTGACTGCATCTAACAATGCATTAGGATCCACATAACTATCTGATTTGGCTTCTCTATTAACTGGGACTTGCTGCTGAGGAGTATCCTTTAGAGTAGCACAAAATTGAAATGGATTAGGATCTCCCGGAATTGTTATCTTAGTTCCATTTTAAGGATATTTTAAACATTGATGATAGGTGGATGGAACTGCCTTCATTGCATGGATCCATGGATGGCCAAGGATCATATTATAAGGGAGGTCAAGGTCTAGAACCTACAGGAAAGTGTTTTCGGTCACTGGACCAACTCTGATAGGCAATGTAATTATCCCTTTGGATGGGCGCTCAGCATCATCATATGCTTTAATTGTTATTCTTTTGGAAGCATTAATGTCATTTTCTGTATATCCAAGGCCAATGACCACTCTCAAGGTACAAATATTAAGACCTTCTCTGCCATCTATCAAGACTTGTCGGATTTTACAATTATGGACAAAGACTTCAAGGTGTAAAGGATCATTATGCGGGAGCTTATCAGGTGAGATATCATTATCAGAAAATGTGACATTTTGGGAAACAGCTAAATGTCCAATTCGGGCTTGAAACTGATCAACATCAATATCTGTCAGGAAAGTGGACTCAACTAAAGCTTTATCCAGGACTGCACGATGCATGGAAGACATTTTCAACAACTCAAGGATTGATATTTGTGCAGGTGTTTTTCCTAGATGATCCAAAAGATTGTACTGACTTGCAGGAGTTGGTTTGGAAGGAGCTGCAGGAGCTCCTTTCAGGACTATTTTGGATCGATGAGTGGTGACCGCACAAGAAGGATCTTGTTCTTTTATTTGTATGGTGGCAACATAATCATTTGACGCTCAAAAACAATTAATGACATTGTTATAACCAGTGTTTGCATAATTAGCTATTTGAACAGAGTTGGAAGAAGACGCTTTACCCTTGTCATGATCCAGCAAAGGAGTTTTGAAAATGGTATGATCAGTGTTAGAGGTCAGATGGGGTGGATCTACCTCAATTACTCCTTGCTCCAACAAGTCTTGGATCATATGTTTCAATTGAAAACATGATGCAGTTTTGTGTCCTTTGGACCGATGATATTCACAGTACGCATTATCATTCCACCAATGCGGTTTTACTGCCAATTCTGCCTTGATATCTGGTAGCTTAATAAATTTTGCTCATATCAATTGTCTCATTACTGATTCGATAGGCTCTCCCAATGGCGTAAATTGTCGAGGAGGCCCATCTCGCGATCGGAAGGGCTTGCGTTGTTGGTTTTGTTGTTGGCCTTGTTGTTGATTATTTTGTTGAGTATGCTGTTGTTGAGCATGTTGTTGGTATTGCGGCTGTTGAGTAACATTGCTCATTGGTGCTTGATTTTGTTCCATAGTGGACATATTAGGAACACTCAATTTCTTGATTGTGAATGGGGGTTGATTTGCATTCACCGCTCTTGCATCAACAACACCATCATTAGTGACATTTTTGTTCTTATACCAAAATCTATTTCTGTCCCCTGAATAATTTGTGTTGTCACTGTCTTTATTGAGCTTGATAATTCCTTTGGCTACAAGAGCCGTTTCAATGCTCATTCCTTTCTTAATGACTTTTTCTATAGTACTGGGACTTTTTAATTTTAGCTCATACATCATTTCTGGGACCAAATTTTGGATAAACAGATTCACTTGTTGTTCTTCAGGTATATCAAGAGAAGAACGACTATACAAGCTTCGCCATCATTGCAAAAAAGTCACTAATGGTTCACCTGGCTTTTGCTTAGTATTACATAAATTTGACATAGTCACATCACTGTCGATGTTGAACGCAAAATGAGATAAAAACTTTTGAGCCAATTCCGACCAAGTCTTTATATTTCCTGGCAGATGTGAATACCAATCCATGGCTTGTCCTGTGAGACTTTGTGCAAATAATCGCATTAAATATGTCTCCTCATAGCTCACTTCAGTACATGCTACAAAAAATGCTCGAATGTGATCTTTTGGATTGCCATTCCCTTTGTATTTCTCAAAATTAGGTGCCTCAAAATGCTTAGGGAATGGAGGCATGTATACGCTCTTGTCAAATGGATTGGGACATAAATCTTGATCTGTATACAACTTCTTTGTTCCTTTGGTTTCTAATGCGTCAACTTTTCGTTGCAACTTCTCAAGTTGTTGAGCAATTGTATCAGATTTTAGAGGTCCATCATTAATCCCAGCAAGTATTCTTTGTTGATACATTGCATTTCCAATCGGTTGTTGATATTTTGAAATGGTCATTTTTGGTGTCTCTGGCATATAAAGTTCTTGGTACATCTCTTGTTGTTGCGGTTGTGCTATGCCTTGATATTGACATTGTTGTTGTGCTTCTTGTAGCTTGGGTTGATATTGCAATTGAGTAAGTGGTCGATATTGCACAGGTGCTAATTGTGGTTGTGAAGTAGGATAGCTTGTTTGCCTTGGCACATATTGAGGCACATGTTGTTGATGTTGACGAATTGGAATTTGTTGCCTTTGTGCCAATTGTTGTCACGGTGTATATCCCATCATTTGTAAAAAACTTTGTTTAGGTGGTTTTTGTTGCTTTTCCTTAAGATGGGGTATAGCACTTGCATTAACTTGTTGTGTTGTTTGTCCAATCCATTGTGATGGTTGCAAGTTTGTATTAACTTGTAATGGTGCCGAAGGCGCTGCAATTTGTTGTCGAATGCAAAATTGTTGTTGTTGCACATTGCTGGTTTGCACATTCAAGTGTGCCCTTTGTGTATTACTCAATTGTTGCAACAATAGTTGTTGGTGCAAACCACTATCCATAGCTTTTTGTGTCACCATTATCAAAGGATTTGTTGCAATAGTGTTTGGCAAAGATATTGAACTCAACGGGACATAAGAACTTTGTTGCATCATGGAATTACTTTGGCCATTAGTGATATTAGGCATTCTAGTTGTGAAGCTTTCCTACATCTTAGACTTGGATGCAACTTTATGCATGTAAGGAACCACTTCTTGTTGAGGAACCATTGTCAACATTTGCGTAGTCTTCATTTGATCTTGTATTATAGGCGTCGTATTGAATAATGGATTATTTATTGTCTCAAACGGTGACTTTTGAGGAATAGTCACTATTAATGCCTTTGAAGCACGTTTGCTCATCAAGGTAGGTTGAGTTGCTTTTTGTGCATTTTCTTCATTTGGATGCGGAGAGAAACTTAACAACTCACCGCCTTGTTGTTCTTGCACATTGACTTGTTCACTTGAAGAGGTCACATTACTCATCATGTTAAGATTATTTTGTGGAAACATCTTAAAGACCTTTTTCAATAACTTATCCATCTTTTTTGATATCTTTGGATCTTGGAGGAACATGTCAACATCATTAGAAGCATCAGAATCAGATGAAGAATCTGGTTGGACATTTGGATTCATTTCTTGTTGGATGCCTTGATCTGAACCAAATCCTTGCGAAAGGGTTTGTTCTTCATATAATGTTTGAGCTTGAATGTCATGTTGCAAGTGTGGTTGATTCCAATTGAAAGGTGCACTTCCTCTGGGAGTAGGTGGAACACTCCCATGTCCTGGTTTCATAGGTACAAACACTAGTTCATATAATGGAGGTGGTCCAAGTTGAACCATCCCATATGGTGGTAAAGATGTATTTGATGAACCTTCGATTTGCACTGTTTGACTAGTTTGAAATTGCGAATTTGCTATGTTGTCCATGGGTTGATACGTTTGTTCACCCATCTTTTTAGTTTTTGATCTTGTCTCAACAGGCATGTCACTTATGCAAATGCAATGTTTTTAGAATTTTTCAAAGACAATATATGGTATGCAACTAAATGCAAACTTAAATAGATGAAAATGCAATCTATGTTTTTTGGTTGTTTTTGAAGATTTTGACAAACTTATGAACGCAAATCTAAGAGAGGGACCCTTGGGAAACTGAAATGATGTCTAGACCTCAAAGGACAAAAGGACTTAAGTGACAAAAGGACAAGATGACAATGTCTCCCCTATATGCTTGGATACTAAGCTAGGTTTGATGAAATGACATTGATGACAAAAGGACAAAAGGTTTGATAAGGTCTAGACCTCTTAACAATGACTTAGGGTTTATCAAAGATTTGGATTACTCAAGGATGACAAAACCTAGTTTTTGACACTATATGCTAAGAGACAATTAATATGCAAGTGATCTTATTATGATATGATGATGACCTAAGCTTAATGAAGAGACTTAGGGTATGCAAATATAAATGTATGACAATGGTATGACTTTAATGCAAGAGGACATATACAAGTGAATGACTCTTATTGATATGCAAAGGAGTATGACTTAGGTGAAACCTAACCTTGGTACTTGACAATGACTTTGCAAAATGCAACCTAGGATGAACCTAAATGTAAGTGACATGAATGTTAAGACAAGATTTGGAACAATGTTTGATCATCATGTTTGAAGGTGTGTTTGAACTTTGTTGAACTTTTGTTGGATGAATGTCTCTTGTGTTTAATCTTATGTTGGATCAATTTGCCTTGTTCTTGAAATGAGATAAAATTCAACTTTTGACAATCAAAGAATACAAGATATTGCAACTTAGACTCAAGACAATCATGCTCATTCCCACATTTCTTATGGTAGGCAAGGACATTAGGTACTTGAGAGGTAGACTCATTATGGGATTCAAGGAGAATACATAGATGCTTGACCCCACGGGCTCCCCTCCACGGCAATCACTTCTCAGGGAAGCCAAGCATCAATCCCCATGGAAATCTCCCCATGGCGAACTTAGTATCTCTTCCAAGTATCCGAACTTGTCCTTCTCAAGCAACTAGAAGGGTTTTTGGTCTCTAAAAACAAGGTGTTTAGTAAGGATTTCTGTTAAGTGTTACTCCTTGATGTCATGCAAGCATGATTGAGACATTAAGCCCATCAAGATACCAAACAAATATAGTCGCGCAAGCACGATTTAGACCAAGAAGCCCTACTTAGATGTTGATATGAGAAAGATTTCAAGGGTCATCACTTCCCAAGTAACTGCAATTCCCACGTAACACTTCCTTCAAAGCTTTTGCCCATCAGGTATTTTTTTATAGTGAGTTAGAATGCCAAGGTATTCTAGCCGTACTCACTTTGGGTCGTTCCCTTCTCATGATTATCACTTGCTTACAAAAGAAAAGTGGTCAGGAAGGCAGGCCCTCTAAAGGAGACACACAATGCAAGACACGAGCATGGTATCGAAGATCTGGATTTCTGATCACCCTAAGAAGGATGAGAGCATACTCTCCTACTCCAATGTCACACTCAACAATAAAAGCAAACAAATGTTCATTCCAACCTATTTAGAAATCACTAGGTGCCTAAAAATTAAATGCAAACACAAAGTTTGTTTGTTTCTCCAAGGCAACCTGCAAAAACCTAAGTTAGGAGTTTGATACGCTTATTCTTTGACTATCGAACCTGCACAAAGTGTGTTAGTAGTTTGATTTATTGTCTTTGCCATGCGTATGCCAAGATTCTGCACAGATGATTATTACCAAAAACCAAGAAACAGAAAACAAAATGCAAAAACAAAACAAATTTCAAGTAAAAGACTGTGTTTTTACCTCTGTTCTAGACTTGACACAGGCGCAGAACTCAGGACACAGGCATAGAACCCATCACATAGGCACAGAATGTCATACACACAAGTGCATAATGTTCAACATAGGCGCAAGTTGCTTCACACGGGCACAGAAGTCTCCAAAAAACCCTACACGACCCTGTTTTTGGGTTTTTTGGCCTGCAAATCAACTCAAAAGCACTAAAAACACAATAAAAGGGATTAGATGGTTAGTGTTTCACGTCGGGTTCACCAATTAATGTACGTTAGGAAATAGGAAATCATCACAAACAAGTCAAAATACTAGACATTAGCTCAATCACGAAAACACATTGCAATGATCTATCCTAAACAACACTCAATAGAGACATAAAAACAAAGCATACAAAATTAAAGATTGTGCAAACTAGATGTCGATTTGAATGCTTCTTCCATGCGGCTCCGTTGTTCTTCTTTCCTCTTCAAATGGTTTGGTTGTGGATCTCACCTACAAGTGCACACACATAATTGAAAGCAAGTAGACAAGATTATTGATCAAGAGTACTAGAAATTCGATAGTCTGATTACCAATTAGCTTTGATTGATGAAGATCATCCAATTTATAGAAGAATTGGAGAGATGACAAGATTAGCATGATTCAATTCAAATGGAAATTGCAAATCAATTATGTCAATTATGACAAATTATGACAAATTATGCACTTTCTATGCAAAATTTGTTTATTGATAATTTATGACAAATTATGACAACTTCTATGTCAAAATTGATTGATTGTCAATTATGACAAATTTATGACAAATTGACATGTCATTTCCATCAATTTAGGAGAGAAATAGGAGGAAATTGAAATTAGGAATTAGAAAATTAGGAAATTAGGTGGAAATTTATAAAAATTAAGTAAATTAATTAATAATTTGTCATTTATTAATTAATTCACAAAGAGGAATAATTAGCCAATTAAATGAAGATTTAATTGTAATGAAAAGACTTAGGATAAATAAGAAATTTATTAATCCTAAAGGAGGAAATGACAAACTAGGTTAAATGATGAAATCACGAAACCCTAGAAGATGAATTAGGTCTGCGAGAATGACAATTAGGCCTTGATTAAAGATAATTGATATCGATCATGATTTTGAATTGATAAATGACCAGTGTTGATAAATGACTTGATTGACAAATGCGCCAATTGACGAGAAACAATGACAAATTGATCCAAATTGACGTAATTTAGACAGACAACAATTGATAGCGAAATGATCGCAAAATGAGAAATTTGACAGGAGGACAAGAATCGATGACAAAAATAGATTGCAAGATGACAAGATTGAAAATGACCATGATCGATGACAAATCGATCACAAAATGACAAGATCGAACATGACAATGACCGATGACAAATCGATCGTTTAAATGACAAGATTGAAAATGATAAGGATTGATGATAAACTGATCGCCAGAGGACAGGATTGACAAGAGGGCAACGATTGATGAAAAATCGATCGCAAGATTAACAAGAGGAAAAAACCCTAATTAGGATTGACGATGTCCAAAATGATGACAAATGAGCATACACATTGATGCAATAAGATAAAATCGATCAAAATCATGACTGAATAGTGTTGTTGACAAGACCAAATTTGAGAGTGAGATGAATGAAGAATGTAGAAGAATGACTCGATGTTTACAAATGATAAAAACCAAGTGCGTGACATAGGAGAAATGTTAATGCGACGCAAAAACCTAAAATGAGGCAATGCACAAATGTTAAAGTAGGATTCCGCAAGCATTGACCATTTTTAGGTGTCTACATGCGTAATCTCATGCATATACAACAAATGGCATAAACCATAGGCATCTATATGTCTAACCTCTACCTGTGTCAACTCTGGCACTAAATGATGCACTTCAGGTAATTTCTCCTAACACTGGAGAACATCAAGTTTCTCCTATTTATCAAGAGAAATCAATCAATCATCAATTCATCATCTATATATAAAATCAAACTAAAGCAATCTATGCTATCTATCTATCAAATCAAACTAAAGCAATCTATGATATCTATCTATCAAATCAAATTGAAGCAACTTATGCTATCAAATCATTTTAAAACCTATCAATCATGGTTTTCTATCAATCACCAAGTTCACTTAAAACTTTTCTAAGCTCTTACATCAGAAACTAAATCAGTTTCTTAGAACTACTCACACAGTCAAGAAATCAAGCTAATCAAGCAATCTATCAAGCAATCAAGATAATCAAGCAATCAATCAAGAAATCAAGCTAATCAAGCAATCTATTAAGCAATCAAGCTAATTAAGCAATCTATCAAGCAATCAAGCCAATCACGCAATCAATCTATCAAATCAATCAATCTATCTATCTATCCAACAAATCGCTCAATCAAGTCCCTATTTCATCATCAATGCATATTAAACACGTTAAATCTAATCATCAAAGTGATTTTTAGCCTTTGCACTTATCAAAAACATCAAATTTAACCAAAAGTGCTATCCTATTGAGCATTTGTGCTAAACTACAACAAATGCACTAAATCTAAAGACATTTATGCTAAACTAATGCATATGTGCTATCCTTTTGAGCAAATGTGCTAAATCTACAAGCATATGCGCAAACCCATGCAAAAGCGCTACCTTATTGAGCACAAGTGCTAACAAATGAAACATTTGCGCTATCCTATGCATAAGTGCTAACATCCTTAACATATTCGCTAACAAAAAGAACATTTGCACTAAAACATGCAAATGCGTTAATCCTAATTGCATATGCGCTAAAACAAATTGCAAAAGCATGAACCTAACGCCAAAAAAATCATAAATTTTTTTTTTGAAAATTCAAAAATGCGCTAAAACATGAAAATTTGCACAAAACATTGACAATAAAGCTCAAGATAAGATACCTACCAGATACCCATACTCAGCAAGTCACTGATAACACCGAACACGCTCAAAATGATGGTTCTCCATGGGAATCACCATTTCACCACCTCAGCAAGAATATTTTCTCCACAAGCTGACAAGGATAACAATGAAATGAAAATTAGCCTTGGTTAATTTTATATTTACTATTTGAAGAGTAATTAATTTCAATGGGGCAATTTAATTTAATTTTTTTTCACAAATGAATTTAGTTGACCATAAGTTTATAAAATTATCATGAGATTAATCATTCAAACCAAATATTTTGACAATTTCACGATCAATCTTCTAAGAGGGCACACAATCAGGATTTTCAATCTCTATCAAGCGCATCATCAAGACCTGATTTAATCTTTGAAACAATGTTGTCTTCACATCATTTCAAAGAGGGGCAAAATGTATACACATTAAAATTGGCTATGAGCAATTAAATAAATATTTTATA
The DNA here is from genome assembly GCF_030272615.1 of Cryptomeria japonica. Taxonomy (NCBI): domain Eukaryota; kingdom Viridiplantae; phylum Streptophyta; class Pinopsida; order Cupressales; family Cupressaceae; genus Cryptomeria; species Cryptomeria japonica. Next base: position 90,340,852 of record NC_081413.1, on the reverse strand, counting down.
TTTATTTAATAATTATTCTTCTATTAAATAGTCAATTTGAAAAGATTAATTTATTTAATTCATTTTTGTATCTTTCTATTAATTAATTCATTTATCCTATTCCTCCAAACAATTAAATATCTAATATTTAATGGTTATTCTCCTATCCTATAGTCTCAAATATTAAATAATTCTCAAAATTATTTAATCCCTTATCCAACTCATCCCTCCATCTCCACTTCATCTTCCCTTTGCCAACTCATCCATCATATGGCTAAGGAAATTAATATTTCTTAAATATTAATTCATTATTTATCTTCAACCACCAAAATTAATGAAAATTGTGTACGTACACATATTTCAAAAGATTTCCTATATTCTCTCCAACACCCCCTACATCTTAGGAAGGACTTGAGTCCACTTGTCCTATCATTCCTAAATCTTCTCCAACCATCCCTAGATTCCCTTAGTCAGCAACCCAGTCAAGGTGAGATGAGTGAAACTTGTCTTCTCCTTCCCCCTTTCTCTCAACCTTCACCTTTGCTCATAGCCATTCAAATCTACAGATCTGATCAGGATCATTGATCTGAGCCACATCATCTAATCCTCTCAAGGTCTATAAAATCAAGAGCTTTAGTTGAGAGAGAGTTAGTCTTCAAATTAATCATATACATCTGTGAGTTTTTGAAGCAAATAGCAAATAGCAATAGCAATTACCATGTAGCATAATCATTTTAGCATAATCATGTAGTATTTGCATATCATGGTATCAGTTAACTACAAGTTATCAGTCCATTCTTCATATTCCATCTTGGAAGCTATCAGTGCATTGTCTAAGAGCACACCATCTGCAACCAGGAACAGTGGAGTTAGGACACAATGGGACATAAGTCATGAAGGTAATATATTAGTATTTTATTTAATATGTATTTCATGTAGTTTCATTAGTTGAGTTTGGATTTCCTGTAGCAATTTCCTTTGTATTTTGTGAAACTAACTTGTTGCAGGTAACATTCTAAGAATGAAATTCAAGCTCACACATGGATAAACTGGAAACATTGAATGAAGGAGATTCCACTATCAAAATTGCAAAACTGGAATGTTACTGTGTTAGGTATGAAAATTTAAAAATGGAAGAGGATGAAAGAATTTATGCATTTATGGAAAGAGTTAATGAATTTTTTTTAGGAATACATTTTTGTGGAGGATCTTTAAGTGAAGATGAAATTGTTTCTAAATTTTTAAGAGCCTTTCCACTGGCTTACAAAATGAAAGTAATAGCTATTAAAGAGTTGAGAACAATGCCTAATACATCGGTATCTAGAGATAAATTTGTTGAAAAACTTTCTGCATTTGAGCTTGAAGAATTTGGTCCTGTTGCTATAGTCAAGACTGATATAGCCTTCAAAGCATCATCATCATCATCTGACAAATCTGATTGGAAAGAACTTTGAGCAAAAGAAGTTGATGATATTAGAAGAGAAAATAAAGAACTTGAAGAACTTGAAGTACTATTTGCAAGGAAGATGCTTAAAGGTCCAACAGGAAGTAAGTATGAAGGTAAAGCACCTTTCAAATATTTTAATTGCAATAAAGTTGATCATATGGTGTCTAGGTGTCCTGATAGATATTCAAGACTATGAGATGAGGCAAAGAGAACACATAAGCCTAACCCTGAATATTAGAGATACAAATCTAAGAAAAATAGAGATAAGTCATGTTACTATGCAGATGAAGGTGTTACAGATGATTCTGATGAAGATCCAGTAGATAGTGGATGGGCATTTGTTTCAATAAAAGAAAATCTACCGGCACCTATTGTCAAACCAGTAGAGTGGGCATTAGTAAAAAAAAATTGAAGAGAAGGATGAATGGATCATTGATAGTGGATGCTCACATCATATGACTAGTGATAAAAGAAAATTCTTATCATTACAGGAATATCATGGAGGTCAAGTAAGATTTCAAGATGACAAAGCTTGTTTGATCAAAGGGAGAGGCAATATATCTTTGGATGGTAAGTATAATACTGACAATGTTTATTATGTTGAAGGTTTAAAGCATAATCTTTTGAGTGTTGGTTAGTTAGTGGAAAGAGGATTTAAATTACAATTCAAGAATGAAAAAAGCAAAATCATAAACCAAAATGAATTGGAGATTGCAACTGGAAATCAGACTAAAGGTAATATCTCTCATTTGAATACCAACAACAAGACATGTTTGATTGCTCAGATTGACGAAAGTTGGTTATGGCATAAAAGACTCTATCATGTGAATGTTGATTGCATTGTAAAGATCAGTTCAACCAAGGCAATAAGGGATTTACCTAAAATTGTGAAACCTCATAATCTGGTATGTAAGGAATGTCCTCAGGGTGATAGATACTTTATGCTAATTATTGATGATTATTCTAGAATGTTTTGGGTTACTTTTCTCAGGGAGAAATCATAAGCTTTTGGGAGATTCAAGATATCCAAGGCAATGGTAGATAATGAAACCGAAAAGAAAATCAAATGTTTGATATCTAATCAAGGAGGAGAATTCACATCTAGGTAATTCAATGCATACTGTGAAGAGAATGGAATCAAAAGACAACTATCAGCACCCCAGACACCCCAGCAGAATGGAGTTGTGGAAAGGAAGAATAGAACTATACTAGATGCAACAAGAACCATGATAATGGAAGAAAATCTACCTCATACATACTAGAGAGAAGCAATAAATACATCAGTTTATACTTTCAACAGAGTTCACATCAAAGGTGAAAATGGTAAGAGCCCTTATGAACTATGGTTCAGTCATATTCCTACTCTTAAATATTTCAGAATATTTTGAAGCAAATGCTATATTAGGAGAGATGAGTCTATTGACAAATTTGATCCTAGAAGTGATGAAGGAATATTTATTGGTTATTCAACTAGAAGCAAGGTATATGGATGTTATAATAAAAGATTGTAGAAAATCATTGAAAGTGATGAATACTAAGAGGGGGGTTGTGAATTAGTATGCCTAAAAAATTAACCAAACTCTTAAACAATTTTACTGCAGACCAATGTAGTAGTTTAAACAACAAACCGGTTAAAACATAAACAAGCCAAATAGAAAATAGAACATTCACCCACAGAAGCACAATCACCATAACACAAGATATTTTGACGTGGAAACCCAAATGGGAAAAACCATAGTGAGTAAAACTCACAAGTCAACTATCTATAGAATAGTAACTAGACCGGTTAAGGTCAGACTGGTTAAGGCCTTACAATGTTCTTCACCAGAACAGATCCTGTTAGGAATCTAGATCTTTGTTAGACGATAAGTCCTGTTAAAGACTACCCTATTAAAGGATTTCAGATCCACAACTATGAACCACCTTGTTAGAGGATTTACAATAGGCTTGGCTAGGCCTACTCGGTTAAGGGTTTCAGACTTGTTGAAGAGATTAGTAATCAATAAGTGAATGATCTAGAAAGTAGCACATAATGCCTGATTAGATCCTTGACTGCTCTTTGTTAATGCATTCCAGCATTACTTCAGTCTTCTATACTTTTCACTCTCAATCTCTGTTGTGAGATACCTTTTTCGCACAGACCTAATCTTATCTCCAAAAATTGCACACAATAACAACTTCAAAACCCTAGACATGATGTCCTCATATAGGAATGTGATTTCATGTCGGTCCAATAAGATTACCGGTTGAATCACCGCATTGGTGTCACTAGATGATAACTCATCACACTTTACAATTATACTAGTTTAACAAATAAAGACTGGAAAAATGGAACATAGTGTTCTAATAAAAAAAGATTAAATATCACTAGGGGTCCTCATCCTGCTTGAGGTCTTGATACCACTTGAGGTCTTCAGTCATGCTTTGACCGGTAAGCGTCTCCTGCAAAATAGCAATAGTGTTCTACAAACAAAGACTATATAATGGCATAAAATACTGGTTTGAACAATACAACACATATTATGGGTGGAGAATAACTCATACGTAAAATAAGTGTGTGTCCATCAATGACAATCACAACTTAAACATCATCAAAATGCCAACATAAAGTACTAATGTGAAGATAGATGAATATTTTAGAGGAGAATCAAGATCTATAGATTCTAAACTGGTAGTAGAATTGATTATAAATTAACCGGCACATATTGGAGCAAAATAGAATGAAGAACCAGTCACACCGACATCATCAGAGAACTCAACTATGACTGAAGAACAACAAACTATGAATGGAAATCAGAAAAAAAAAAACCCAGGTATGTAAGATTGAATCATTCAGAAAATCATATAATTGGAAATAAAAATCAAGGTGTTATGACAAGAGGAAGATTGGCAAATGAAGAGGTATGTTTAATCTCCCAAGTTGAACCTTCATCATTTGTTGAAGCATGTAAAGATAAACATTGGATAAAAGAAATGGAAGAAGAATTAGAACAGATTGAAAAGAATAATACTTGGACATTAGTTCTCCAGCCTAAAGACAAAAATGTAATTGGAACTAAATGGGTATTTAGAAATAAACTGAATGAAGATGGTGAAGTAATCAGAAACAAAGCAAGATTAGTTTGTAAAGGTTATTCTTAGAAAGAAGGAATTGATTATAATGGAACCTTTTCAATGGTAGCCAAAATTGAAGCAGTAAGACTATTTCTTGCATTTTCAGCTCACAAGAACTACAAGGTTTATCAGATGGATGTAAAATGTGCATTTTTGAATGGAGATATAGAAGAAGTTTACATTGAGCAGCCTGATGGATTTTCATTAACAAATGATAAGGATATGGTTTGCAGATTAAGAAAAGCTTTATATGGATTGAAGCAAGCTCCCAGAGCATGGTATGCTAGACTGGATAAATATCTTTTAAAGATAGGACACACAAAAGGTAATGTTGATAGTAATTTGTATTACAAAATTACCAATGATAACATTTTGATTATTGAAGTATTTGTGGATGATATAATTTTTGGAGTAGAAGAAGAGTTATGCAAAGATCTTGCTAATAAGATGAAGGAAGAATTTGAAATGTCTATGATTGGAGAGATAAAAAAATTTCTATGTTTGTAGATTTCTCAAATAGATAAAGGTATATTCATTTGTCTAACAAAATACTTGAAGGAACTTTTGAAGAAATTAGGAATGGAAAACTCCAAACCGGTAAGCACTCCTATGACTACAACTGATAAATTGACATCAAAGGATGATTCAACACCTATAAAGCTGACAAGGTATAAATATATGATTAGAGGGTTACTGTATTTCACACAAACTAGACTTGATATAATGAATGCAGTATGTATTGTTTCAAGATTTCAAAGGAATCCTAAAGAAAATCATGAAACCACAGTAAAAAGGATTTTCTGGTATCTACAAGGCACAACAAATCTTGGTTTGTGGTATCATAAGGATGACAATATTGAGTTATGTGCATATACAGATGCGAATTAGGCAGGAGATGTGGATGACAAAGAGTACGACTGGTGGTGCATTATTTCTTGGCAGAAGATTAGTTTCATGGCTCAGCAAGAAGTAGACTTGCACATCATTATCTATAGTAGAAGCAGAATTTATTGTAGCAACAACTAATTGCACTCTGGTATTATGGATCAAGCAAATGTTGAAGGATATCAAGGTAAAATGCAATTAACCGATAGTTATTTACCGTGATAACCCAGGAGCAATAGATATATCAAAGAATCCAGTATTTCACTTTGAAACAAAGCATGTTTCTATTAAGTATAATTTTCTGAAAGAAAACATTGAAGCAAATGAAGTAAGATTGGTTTATGTGAACACTAAAGAGAAAATTGCAGATATTTTTACAAAGCCTTTTCCTAAGGAAACATTTAAATATCTCAAATAGAAGCTTGGGGTAATCACCCCACTGACAGAGACTTAAATGATGCAGATTGGCATCAAACCGACAGGGACTAACAGAAAAATCTTTTTCTGGCTTTGATGAAGGAGAGCTACTACTCAAGGGGAGTAGTTAGTTGTATGTTATGTTCTGATTCTAATTTTTAATTTCTTTGGCATTTGATGTCAAAGAGGGAGAGACGTCTATGGAAAAACAATGTACTTTGAATATTGGGGAGAGATGCATTTTGGTTTTGGTTATATTGTTTCTATTTTTGGTATAGAACTTTGTGTTGATCTGTTTAGGGGAGATTGTTGGCATTTTGTTTTTGGCACTTAGATGTTTTTCCATCTAGTGTTGCCATCAATGCTGAAGGGGGAGATTATTGGTATTATGGATGACTTTGCCATGTGTTGCATTGGTTTTGTCATTGATGTCAACACTTATCTTTTTGGAGGTCTACATTGTTGATTTGGCACTCTGGTTATATTGATTTGTGGATAAACTGACACATTGTGGTCCCAGTATGGGTATTGGCTTATGCACAGTTACCAATATATGTTTCACCCGTAGCTTAAGAAGTTGATGATAACTTGTTATTATCTGGAGATCATTTGGTTATGTCGAAGACATGGATTGGATGTTTGCATTTGACGTTTTGCATACTAGACTGACTGGGTTCACATATTTATCTTAGCCGACAAATAGGTCCTGGTTATGAACCGACATATGAAAACATGTTCCAGGTTAGCATGACATGTTTTGGAAATGATTTATTGATTGGATAATGTGTAAATGTATCGAGGCCGATATATTGTATTGCACCAAGTCTTATTTTGAAATTGATTTAAATGTAATATCTTTTGGGAGCCGACCTAATGGTTAGGTCTTAGGTTTTGTATAAATAATTGTAAGATCTTATTTGGAAGAAGTGTGTGTATGTGTTGAGATTATTGTGAAGAGAGAAAACAAGCATATCCTTGTGTGAATCATGTAGATATCATCTAAAGGTTGAAGGAAAGAATGTTAAAGGTCATGAAGGTGTTTAGTCCTCATGCACAGAGCTTAAAGAGGTACTAAATCTAGCATTGAAGATGATAAATTGAAGTAGTACATTGATTGCTGGATATAACCATCCAACTGTGTAGTCAGTGAGACTCATAATTTTGTGATTGAGCAGTGAGCTCTAGGTGGGTGGCCTTTCTGCATATGCAAACCCCATTATTGTATTCACATACTATCTGTAGTAGTATCATCTGATTGTGGGTAAGGTTTCCCACAGTGGTTTTTCCCCTTACAGGGTTTCCACGTCAAAATCTTTGTGTCATGTGTTGTGGATGTTGTTTTTGTTTATGTTTCATGCCTTAAGTTCTACCAGTATTACTATAACTATTAATCTATTTTACCGACACTAAGTTTTAAGTTGGAGTAATTTGTTTTGGGTTGCAATTTATTGACAACTGATTCACCCCCCCTCTCATTTGTCCTTCCTAGTTCCTAACAATTACCAGTTAGTGAGGAGACTAATCACAAATTCAATCACACAGAAAGAGACATCACATAACACTAGCATGTATGAGGAAAACCCAAGATGGGAAAAACCTTGGTGAGAAATGCTGCTGGAGTCTACTACTCCAATCGAGCCTCACAATGAATCTCTATTACAATATTTAGGGCTATGACCCAAGGAGCTACAACCCCCAATTTAGGGCACCAACCCAAGGAGCACCAACCCCTAATTTAGGGAACCAACCCAAGGAGCACCAACCCCTAACTTGTTTATGAGCTACAACCCCTACACTGAGCTACAACTCAGTGCTCTCAAAGATAACTTCAATTACAAAAGTAGTTATTTTGTTGCAAGTGAATCTTGTAACCATTTCATATACCTTACTCTGCCGATGAGACACCTTCTCTTCTATACTGGTACCCCTCTTATGTTGCTCTCATTAGCTGATGTAATGCTGGTAAACTCTACTGGTTCACCTCTATTTTTCTTCTATTCTGCTGGATCTCTTCCTCACTATTCTATTCTTTAGTTCTCTCAATTACCTTCCTGCTAGTACAAGCACCTACCGGTTCACCTCTCTCTGCCAGTTCTTACTTCTTTCAATTTCTCTGCTACTCTCCACAATACTACTCTCACCTAGTTCTATCACTATTTTCTCTGCTATTACCTTTTCTTGTTTTCTATCGGTATGGACACTACCGGTTCTTCACTTCTACCTATTGAACACTTCAACCTTGTTCTCCCTCACACTCAATCTCTTCTCTATCTCCTTGAAGAGCACTTGACTGATCTACTCTCACATGTAGCAACCCTATCTTCTTCTATTCAATAACGACCTTCAATGATTTTGGCTTCCTTATTTATAACCTGGTTTTCCCGCCAAGAGCCAATTCAAATCTTAGGTGGTTAGGGTTTCTTCGGCTAATCAAATCTTCATCAGATCCAATCCAATCTGCCTTGTATCGATCACTTGCATTAGAGGAATGCATCTGTATGCATTTTTCATCATCTAATGCATATTTGCTAAAAATAGAAAATCTAACCTTATTCTTTAGCCTTGAAATTAGTCGACACATTTATGATCCAGCTATTTCTGTCTTGAGGTCAATCTGTAGTCAGATATCAAACATCATTCATGGTGCCAGCAGATCCTTGATTTTCCTCTAACATTCATCTTTCATTGAGCTGCACACTTTGCAACTACTCTGTGATTGTCGCAATCAACATTTAATGTCGACCAATCACAACTACTTCTTTGACACTAGACATCATCGACCTCTACATATTCACTACCTCTGTTTTGTGTGGCATCATGGTCGATATCCACCTCATCACTCTACTCTATTGTTTTAGCTTGGTCACTGACCACATACATAACTGATATGCCCATACCGGTTCACTAACCCTACTGACACTAACCACCTTGCTAGTTATCCTACCTGCCATCACCTTTTCTAACCTATCAGTGCAAGCCTTATGTCTGCACTTCACTTTATCAGGTGAGAACCTTATCTTCCTTGTCTCTTCTTTGATGTTTCTTTAGTTAACATAACCTATCATCTATCACCAGTGCAAATTCAGGTAGATGTGTCTCCTAGTGGACAACATACATTCGTTCTTGCCGGTGAGACACATTGATGAGACCAAGTCATCACCCTCCAATTGTTCTGTATCAACCTTCCTTCAACATCTCGGTATCACCATGTATATTCCAAAATAATCACTAGCATCCTTCTTCATCAAACCGGTTCTCTTACCAATTGGTTTGTCAAGATGACAAACACACCATCTCAACTCCTCATTCTTCCTTCACTATCTCGGTAGACATCTTGTTTTCACTTGCTTATCCAGTGTGCATTTTTGATCTCATGCTATAGGGGCTTCCTTATTTTCCACTTGTACATCTAGTCTCTGCATTCAATCACCTGTCTATCTCAGGGAATCCTTTTGTTGGTACAAGTGTGACATTACTGAGGGGAGGATACATCTAAAATATGACATATGTCCCAGTGGTTTTCCATATGTCATCCTACACACAGAGGCAAGATACTATGTCAACCTATCACCTAGCCTGTGATAACTTCTTCATCTGGTGAGAGTTCTGATAGTTATCCTTACACTAGAAATCTAGTGGCCTACACAAACTTCACCTCCGGTGTTGATGTGATCCAAATAGCATTTCACCACTTCAGCACAATCAATGCCCATCATGTAGTCTCTTCATTCTGGTTGTATGCACCACCATATCAACAACACTTTTATTGAGTGGAGTGGTCAGTTTACTGCACATCTAGCATATCGGTATAAACCAGTTCTTCCTTCTACATGAAGATGGTCACCTGGTTGTCACTAATGACAACACATCAACTCTTTTCCCATACCAGTCCATCTTCAATTCTGATTGACATCACACTCTAATGCCAACAACCTCTTGTTCACTTAGTTGACATCAATGTCAGTGATACTGGTAACATCCTATACTAGCTGACATCAATGACAACACAATGTCAACAATCTCCCCCTTTGGCATTGATGTCAACACATGTAGTATCTGGTATACTACAATAATTTTCTCTCCCTTTGACAACAATCGCAAAGGGCACTATCAGGATAACATACCTCCTTGTATCTACCGGGCACTAACATAGGTCTTTGTCCCCCTTTTTACCGAGTGCATCTTCCCCTTTGAAGATTATGCACAACATCATCTCAATTATCTACACTTGAGATGGAAAGCTCAAGTACCAAACAATCCTTAACAACATACACCAGTATCTCCCCTTCTTTCACTCAGAACTAATTGAGGAATGAATTTATTTTCTCTTGTGCATGTGGTCCTACCGGTTTGTCAGACTTCTCTTTCTTTCAATTGATGATCCATAGTCAGATGAGCAATTTATTTTCTAGTATTATCAAGCATCTGCTTGATCTTCTTCTATGTTCAGTATATCTAATATTAATCTAAAGTATGGCCCTAAACTCCCCCTGAAAAAAGACCTCTGAACTTCATCAATTCAGTCAAGTCCTAAACTGGGACCCACATCAATACTTGTAACTACAACCATCATGACCACAATGCCAACTGCAGGTCACATATCAAACCAATTGACACATAAATATGTGTGCTCATAAGATCAGCTACCAGAACAATACATTTCATCTAGGTCCTTTCCAATAACACCTGAGACATAACCTCATCCATCCAAACTACCGAAGTTACTATAATGATCCCTCAACATCATTGACATACATAACCTACAATACTGATCAACATCCATGTTGGTAACATGTTGCACATACCTGTGTCCTATATAGGTATCTTATCTCTACCGGGACACTTTCCTCTTAACCTCTATCTCCCGGTAACAATTACCTCTGCTACCATTCAATTTACCTATAGGAATAAACCATCTTCCATGTGTAGTCAAGGTGGTAACTACACACATATTGCCACCTCATTTTCTTCCTCTCACCGGTAGTAGCTTGTTCATCTCCTTGTCTACTTTTCAATGAAGGCGTGACTGATATGGTAAATATGTAACTCCCCCTAAGTCCAACATCTCCTTTAAGCCATAGGAGACATCACTTGTGTATTGAATGCACAATATCAGTCCATTCTCTTATCTTTCGGTGTCTTCCTCCATGTCTGCTTGATTTCTTTCCTTTCCACATCTACAGTCTTGGGAGCAGTGTCAACCTTCTTCACCTCATTGGTCCTCTTTCTACAAGTAGTGCTAAATTGCATACAACATCCCTTTCTGATCATGCCATAATGGCTGGTTACTGGTTTTCTTGAATCCCTTGATTGTACAGGAGCACTTCTCCTTTTGTTCCAAGCAAGTCTATGTTTCTCATATCCCCTATTACTACTCTCATACTGAGCATGATTGATTCTCTGATTGCCATTGAAATTCATATTTTTCTTCCTACATTCATAACTTCTATGACCTAATCCATTTTAGTTATAACACACAATGTTTACATTTTTAGGAGCAGTGCAATGATTCTTGTTAGCATAGCTAGGAAGGGAAATATGCATGTGTCTTCTTTGTGAAACATTTGGCTTATATGCATGAAATCTATAGCCATCTGATTTATCATACCTAGGAAGAATAATCTGTCTATTCCTAGACCACATTTTATATTCTTTTGCCCTATGGCCGTAATATTTACATGCAAAACAATAACCAAAAAAAGGAGGCTTATTACTTACAAATTTATTTTGCCAAACATGAGGTGATCTTACTGGTTTGGCATCTCCATTTGTGCTTCTCCAGGAGTGGATCCAGGGTTGTCCAATCTCTACAGGTCTTCCATTAGATCCCTTGTTCTTCCACACTTGACTTGATGTGACTTGATGTCTTCACCTATTTTCCCTTTTCCTTTCAAATCTGCATTGTTCTTCCATGCAACACCATTCTTCATCCTTAGCTTCATTTTCTCACCAGTTGTAGTAAGATCTATCCTTTTCTTTGGAAAATTTCTAATAGTGAAGGTTTGACCCTTTCCATATCCATTTTAGGAGACAAATTGAGTATCTTTCTGGGAGGTCTCCTTGCTTATAGATCATTCACTGCTACCACATCCTAATCCTCCATTGTCCTTGGAATGTTTTTGTTGGCTTAACATTTTATCCAAGGCTTTAGTCCCACCATCATACTTGTTTGTCAATTTGAGTTCATCTTGACATTCTCAAGTTCTTTCCTAGGGGACTCCATTTCACCTATCATCTATCGATGCTCTTTATCCTTTGTCTCTAGCTCAGTCTTTAGCTCTTTGCACCTACATTCCTTGGTGTCTTTTTGTTGAGTCTTTAACTCTAAGATACATTTCTCAAATTCTTCAAGGCATCTGATCAACCGATTTTTCTCAATAACTACATCATTCTTAAACAACTTGTATTCATTTCTTAGATTCTCCATTTCACTATTCAAGTCTTGACATCCTTTGTCCTTAGACCTCATATATAGCAACAACTCCTCACAGCTTCTCTCCTTGGCATCCAAGATAGACTTCAAATTATTTTCCATTCTTTTTGCCTCATCTAGTTGAGTGGTCAGTAAGTTGACCTTTTTGTTTGAATTTTCAAGGCAAGTTCTCAACTTGCTACATTCTTCATGAACTGATTTATTGTAATCCTTAAGTTCATTTATAACATTTTTTAGTTCATTAAGGGTGCTTAGAAGCTCACCTTCAAGATCAACTTCTGCATCTTCTTCTTCTTCATCATCATTTCCCAATAGATCTTTCCGGCTAGATCTATCTACCCTGCCTCGTTCCTCTTCATCTTCTTCAAGGTCACTGCCAAACATGTCATATCAGTGGGATCTATCTGCATTATCCCTTTTTGATGTGTGATTCTCAATGTTCATCTCATGGGCCATGAAGAGATGAGTCTCCTCGTCACCATTTCTACTGCAACAATCTGATCTGCCTTTGTCATCTGCACATGTATCTACTGCAGTGTTCTTCTCACTATTACAAGTTGATCTAGCAGTGCAGGGCTCATTTCCATAGAGTTTCTTTAGTCTATCCCATAGACTTTTTTTCGATTTACACTTGTCCTCCTGTGAAGGAATATCACCAGTGAGTCCACAGAAAATAGCCTTCATGGCTTCATCATTGCACTTGCATCTTCTTTCTTCTTTAGGACTAGTGGGAGGACTGACATTCCTAGGGAGACCATTAACAAAGGCCATCTAGACATCATAAACTAGAGAGGACAGGTAGACTTCCATTCTACAAATCCAAATGGTATAGTTTGATCCATTAAACACTGGAGCATGGATTGACACTAAACAAACCATTGTTTTCTTAAGCCAGAATCTACCCAAGCGAGACAAATATTGATAAACAGGGTACCTATGCTCTGATACCAATTCTTAGACACAATGCACCACTGAGAGGGGGGTGAATAAGTGGCTCTTAATCTTTTCCCCTTTAACTAGCTTATGCATGTATACCGGTCATGGGATCTAACATAATGCAGACTTACCAATTAGTCAAGAGACTAATCACAAATGCAATCACACACAAAGATAGATCACATAACACTAGCATGTATGAGGAAATCCCAAGATGGGAAAAACCTCGGTGAGCAATGTTGTTGGAGTCTACTACTGCAATCTAGCCTCACAATGAATCTCTATTACAATGTTTATGGCTACGAACCAAGGAGCTACAACCCCCAATTTAGGGAACCAACCCAAGGAGCACCAACCCCTGATTTAGGGCACCAACCCAAGGAGCACCAACCCCTAACTTGTTTATGGGCTACAACCCCTACACCAAGCTATAACTCAATGGTCTCAAAGATAACTTCAATTACAAAAGTAGTTATTATGTTACAAGTGAATCTTGTTTTCATTTCATATACCTTAATCTATCGATGAGACACCTTCTCTGCTATACCGGTACCCCTCTTCTGCTGCTTTCATTAGTTGTTGTAATGCTGGTAAACTCTACTAGTTCACCTCTATTCTTCTTCTGTTCTGTTGGATCTCCTCCTCATAGTTTTGTTCTTTAGTCCTCTCAACTACCTTCCTATTGGTACAAGAACCTACTAGTTCACCTCTCTCTCTGCTAGTTTTTACTTCTTTCAGCTGTTGTTGTACTCTCCATGATACTACTCTCAACCAGTTCTATCCTTGCCTTTTGTATAGTTACCTTTTCTTCTTTTCTGTCAGTATGGACACTACCGGTTCTGCACTTCTACTAGTAGAACACTTCAACCTTGTTCTCCCTCACACTCAGTCTCTTCTCTATCTCCTTGAAGAGAACTTGATTGATTTGGTTTGACATGCAGCAGCTCTATCTTCTTATGTTCAACAACAACCTTCAATGATTTTGGCTTCCTTATTTATAACCTAGTTTTCTCTCCAAGAGCAAATTCAAATCTCAGGCGGTTAGGGTTTCTTCCACTCATCAAATCTTTATTAGATCCAATCCAATCTACCTTAGATCGATCACCTACATTAGAGGAATGCATCTGTACGTGTTTTTCATCATCCAATACATATTTGCTAAAAATAGAAAATATAACCCTATTCTTTAGCCTTGAAATCAGTCGACACATTTATGATCCAGTTGTTTCCTTCTTGAGGTCAATTTGCAATCAGATCTTAGACATCGTTCATGATGCCAACAGATCCCTGATCTTCCTCTTTCATTCATCTTTCATCAAGTTGCACACTCTGCAACTCCTTTGTGATTGTCGCAATCAACATTTAATATTGACCAATCACAACTACATCTTTGACACCAAACATCACCAACCTCTGCATATTCACCACCTCAGTTCCTTGTGGCATCATAGTCGATATCCACCTCATCACACTACTCTGTCGGTTCATCTTGGTCACTGACCACACACATAATCAGTATGCCCATACTGGTTCACTAGCCCTACTGGCACTGACCACCTTGTCGGTTACCCTTCCAGCCAGTATAATCCTTATGTCTGCACTTCACTTTATTAGCTGAGAACCTTATCTACCTTATCTCTTCTTTGATGTTTCACCGGTTGACATAATATGTCAACTATCACCAGTGCAGATTCAAGTAGATGTGTCTATTGGTGGACAACATGCTTTCCTTCTTTCCAGTGAGACACATTGATGACATCAAGTCATCACCCTCCAACTATTTTGCATAAACCTTCCTTTAGCATCCCGGTATCACCATGTATATTCCTGCAAACTCACTAGCATCCTTCTTCATCAAACTAGTTCTCCTAGCAACTGGTTTGTCAAGATGACAAACACACCATCTCAACTCCTCATTATTCCTCCACTGTCCTGGTATCACATCTTGTTTTCACTTTCTTATCCGGTGTGCATTTCTAATCCCATGCTATAGGGGCTTCCTTATCTTCCACTTGTACATCCAGTCTCTACATTCAATCATTTATCTATCTTAGGGAATCATTTTGCTAGTACAAATGTGTCATTACTGAGGGGAGGATACATCTTCAACATGATATATGTCCCAATGGTTTTCCATATGTCAACGTGCACACAAAGGCAAGATACTATGTCAACCTATCACCTAGCCTTTGATAGCTTCTTCATCCGATGGGAGTCCTGCTAGTTATCCTTACACTAGCAATTTGGTGGCCTACACAAACTTCACCTCCAGTGTTGATGAGATCCAAATAGCATTCCAGCACTTCAACACAATCAATGCCCATCATGTAGTCTCTTCATTCTGGTTGTATGTACCACCATATCAACAACCCTTTTACTGAGTGGAGTGGTCACTTTACTGCACCTCTAGCATATCGGTACACACTGGTTCTTCCTTCTGCATGAAGATGGTCACCTGGTTGTCACCAATGACAACACATCAACTCTTCTCCCATACCAGTCCATCTTCAATTCTGATTGACATCACACTCTAATGCCAACAGCCTCTTGTTTACTTAGTTGACATCAATGTTAGTGATACCGGTAACATCCTATACCAGTTATCAATGACAACACAATGCCAACAAGAAGAACAAAACAATCTTTGGTGTTGCAATGACTATGATGACTAAAGCTAAACTACCTGATATCTATTGGAGAGAGGCTATTAGTACTACTATATACACTTTCAACATAGTACATATTAAAGATGATATCGGTAATACTCCTTATGAATTATGATTTGGTCATACTCCTACTGTCATATATTTCAGCATTTTTGGAAGCAAATGTTACATTAGAAGAGATGATGCATTAGGTAAGTTTGATCCTAGAAGTGATGAAGGAATATTTTTGGGTTATTCTACTAAGAGTAAAGCATATAGATGTTATGACAAAATATTGAATAGGATAATGGAAAGCATAAATTTCAAGGTGGGTGAGCATGGAAGCAATCAAATCGAAGCTTATGATTATGGACCGGAAGATGAATTTATCAAACTTGAATAGGTAATGTAAGAATCAATTCAGAGTAGTGAACCTATGACTCTGATAAGATCAAAAAATTCAACAGTGACAGAGGAAAAACATAATGAGTCAAAAAATCAAGAAAATTCAAAGACTCCCAGGTATGTAAAGCTAAATCATTCTTAATATCAGATCATTGGAGATAAAAGGAAAGGTGTGATGACTAGGAGAAGGTTAGTTGCTGAAGAGGTATGTTTAATTTCGCAAATTGAACTAGAATCTTTTGTTGAGGTGAGTAAGGATGAAAATTGGATAAAGCAATGGAAGAAGAATTAAATCAAATTGAAAAGAATAAGACATGGGAACTTGTACCTAGACCTAAAGACAAGAATATTATTGGAACTCAATGGATTATTAGGAATAAATTGAATGAGAAAGGTAAAGTGGTAAGGAACAAGGCTAGATTGGTTTGCAAAGGCTATTCTCAGGAAGAAGGTGTTCATTATGGAGAGACTTATGCTCCAGTTGCTAGAATTGAAGCGATAAGACTTTTTATTGCTTATGTTGCACACAAGAACTACAAAGTATATCAGATGGATGTTAAATGTGCATTTTGAAATGGAGATCTTGAAGAAGAAGTTTACATTGATCAACCTGATGGATTTTCTTTATTAGAGGACAAGGACATAGTTTGTAGGGTAAAGAAAGCTTTATATGGACTAAAACAGGCCCCTAGAGCATGGTATGCTAGATTGGATAAGTATCTTTCAAAATTTGGCTTTAGTAAGGGTAATGTTGATAGTAACTTATATTACAAAATTGAGCATGATGACATATTGATTATTGAAGTCTTTGTGGATGATATCATTTTTGGAGGAGAAGAAGGTTTATGCATGAAATTTGCTGATGATATGAAGAATGAATTTGAAATGTCTATGATTGGTGAAATAAAAATTTTCTTAGGCTTATAGATTATGCAAACTGATAAAGGTATTTTCATTTGTCAAACTAAGTATGTGAAGGAGTTACTTAAGAAATTTGGACTTGAGAATTATAAACCTATCAGTACTCCTATGATAACCTGTTGCAAATTGTCAAAGGATAGAGAATCACCTAAAGTGAATCCGAGAAGATACAAATCAATGATTGGTGGATGTTGTACCTAACTCAGAAGAGACTTGATATAATGAATGTTGTTTGCATTTCTTCCAGATTTCAGTCAGATCCTAGAGAGACTCATGATATTGTTGTCAAGAGAATATTAAGATATTTGGTAGGTACAACAAACTTTAGGTTATGGTATCCTAAGGATGATGACTTCACATTATGTGCATGTGCAGATTCTAATTGGGAAGGAGATGTGGATGACTGAAAGAGAACTACTGGCATAGTATTGTTTCTTGGGAAGAAGTTGATTTCATGGCTTAGTAAGAATCAATCATGCACTTCATTGTCTACTGCTGAAGCAGAATATGTTGCAACTACTACCAACTGTACTTAGATTTTATGGATGAAACAAATATTAAAGGACATAAGGGTGAGTTATGATAAGCCTATTGTTATTCACTATGATAATACTACTTCTATTAATAGTTCAAAGAATTTGGTATTTCATTCCAAATCAAAACACATTTCTATAAAGTATAATTTCTTGAAGGAAAAGGTTGAAACAAAGGAAGTCAGATTGGTTTATGTGCCTACTAAGGAACAGATTGCAGACATTCTAACTTAACCAGTACCTAAAGACACTTTTGAATAACTCAGAAATCAATTAGGGGTTACCAGCTCTTTAGAAGAGACTTAGAGATGCAGGGATGCATCAATCCAATGAGCTTATCAAAGATAGTTTTTTTATTCGGGTTGATGAATTTGGTGCTACTACTCATGGGGAGTAGTCTATTGTTTTGTTCGGTATTCTTGGTTTGGTATTCATCTTCTGTCATTGATGTCAAAGGGGGAGAGAGGTATCCATGTGAAAAACTATTAGATCTTTTTTGGAGAGAGGTACTCATGTTAATATAAGGGGGACATATATTTCAATTTCATCTTTTGAGAGAATGTTGGCATTCCTTGGCACTTGGATGTTTTTCACATTCAGTGTTGCCATCAATGCTAAAGGGGGAGATTGTTGGCAATATGCTAGGTTTGGTTAATTGTTGTCATTGATTTCAATAGTGTATCCTAGTTAGATCTATCCTGATTAGTCTTGGTGATCATCCTATCTTTGGCTATGATTTTTATCTGGTCTGATCAGATCTCTGGAATCACTTTTGGATGCTTATTCTGATGGTTATATGCTTTCTATATTCTAGTGGTTTCATGATTTGGTTATCACTTTTGGTATCTATTGGTACCCGGCTTGTTCTTGGCTTTCCTAGCTTTGTTTTGGCTTTATTGACTTCTGACATTCCCGGTTAGCTTTACCGATATGCACTATTTAGTGACTTCATATGTGGATTTGGGGTCTAACTTATGGATTCAATTTCTATCATGCTATTGATTCTTTTTTATCATATCCTAAGTATTTGATGACTTTACATTAGATGGTGTGTTGTTATGGTGGTCCTATTTGGATCCGGTTAAACTTTCATTGAGGGTTTCTACTAACTAGTGAAGCATGTTGGATTTTGGTCTTAGCGGAATTCTCGGTGGATTTAATTGTTTGGTTACTTGATTTAGGTCCATGCTATGTAAGGTAAATCGTAATATTGGTCTGATAGTATAGTGTGATGTAACTTTTGTAATTATGGGTTTAGGATTTAGCCGCCCTTGTAAATAAGGTTGATGATCTATATTTATAGGTGACTTATTCATGTAATTGACATAATGGATGGATTGATGGTTATGGTTGGTTAAGTCAGCATTATAAGAGGTTGGTTCATGAGTGAACAAGTCATATCATTTAGAAGAAGGTTGGAAATGTTTTGTATTGCAGGGAAGACATAAATGCTTAACCGAAAATATATCAAGCATTTGTAGAAGCTACTTTTTAGTTTATTCCTTTCTAGATTGTAGTCCGAAGATTTTGTAAGTCAGTGAGACTTCCCTTTGTGATGAGCAGTGTTCTCTAGGCTATTGGCCTTTCTGCATGTGCAGACCCCATTGTAATCATTCACAATACTACTATAGAGTATTCATATGATTGTGGGTAGGGTTTCCCACCATGGCTTTTCCATTTCTGGGTTTTCCATGTCAAAATATTGGTGTTATGTGTGTTGTGCTTTCATGTTATATTCCTCATTGAGTTATGCTCTGATTTAAGGTTCACAATTGTATTGATTGCTATTATTGTTAGTAAACTAATTCACCCCCACCTCTCAATTTATTCTCGGTATTAGAACATTCTAACAATTACATATTTAATTTAGGAACCAACAATTAGTCTTATACACACACATGCAACCTAGCTACATGACTCTAAATTAGTCTGTGTATTGATTCCATCATGACATTTTAACTCCATGGGCTATATTTTTTTTTCAGATGATACTCTCTCTCTAACATAACAAAATATTGATGATTCTAATTACACTTTAATATATAGTTCTCAATGTTCGCAATTTACACTCATCTGGTTTAGTTGTGGTGTCAATGATGGAAACACACATCATTTTGGGTTAGATACTCACCGATATTCATTGTTTATCAATTGTCATTCCAGTCATCCAACATACAAGGAAACTGACAACCAACAAACAAGGGTAACTGATAAACTAGGTACCAATTTATGAGGCTGACATAGGAGATTGATCCGACAAGTTTACACAACAACAATCAGCGGCATAGGTTGCGGAGTTTAATGCATTTATTTTTGTCTAGGCCTATATGTAAATTAATTGTAATATCATTGTAAGCTAACATAAGGCATTTATGTTTATGATTGGGAAGGGTATTTAAGTCAGTCCGGTTAGGTTATTTTGAATAGATATGAAATGTATAGTGATGTGATATTGTGCGAGCGATGTTGGTTGACTAAATGCGAATCTAATATTTTGTAGTTGGTCTTGGTTATTGGTTTTGAGGTTTGGGATGCAAAGTAAGTTACCAGTAAGGGAGGACACAATGAAAAGCGATACAAACAGTTCTTGAACAGGAACTCATCCAGCATAGTAGATGCATTCTCTAAGTTCAAAAATTTGTTTGTAACTCCATATTTGGTGTTTGTTGTCAGTGAGGCTCCTTTTGTGATGAGCAGTGTGCTCTATTTTGTTGACCTTCCTTCATGTGTAGGACCCTATTGTAATATTTATTCATTTGGTCAGTGGATAGAAATTGTGGGTCACCAATCCCACCGTGGTTTTTTCTCTTTGAGGTTTTTCACATATAAATCTATGTGTTATGGTGTATGTTCTTGTGATTGTATCATTTCTACTTGTTGTTATATTCTTTTATAGTTACCCATTACTAAAATACTTTGTTAATAAGGTTAAAATTGACCTCACCGGTAGAACACTGATTCATCCCCCCCCCCCTCTCAGTGTTCTTGGAATCCAACAATTGGTATCAGAAAACTTTTGGGACAAGAAAGCAAAAGGAGTCTGAAGTTCAGATAGGTTTCAACAAGAAGAAAAGGGAAGGAAAAATCAAGAAGGTTGGGGAAGCTGTATAGAAGATGTCCTTTGAAATCAAGCAAATCATTGGCCTAGCAGAAGGATCTTCTCTGATAGTAGTTCAGGCCTCACCGACAACAACAATCGGCAAGGGTGTAGTGAAGAGGAAGAAACTAGAAACTTATATTGCCCCTGTTGCATCCAGTTCTGATACTAATGATGGGCCCCCAAAGATTCCCACGACTTACATACCGATTTAGAGGGAGAAGCCTCAGGAAGGAAAGAAACATGAAGTAAAGGTCACCCCTCCGACAACCCCAAAGAAAATTTTGAAGGAGAGGAAACTCACAAAGAAGATGAAACCGGTTAAGGAGTCTACTTCTACTCTCGACAAGAAGAAGAAGAAATAAAATATAGATATAGCTCTCAAATCTGGTAAGAGTATTGAAGTCATTCCTCCTCTCTCAGTTGCTGAATTGATTGATCAAATAACTAAAGATGGAATTTTGAGTAATATCAATCATTACTATGTACATATGGATGATAAGGAACAAATGGTGATTAATGAAGGAGTTTTGTTATACTTAGATAAATATAAGAAGGCATTAATTGAGATTGAGAAACAAATACGGGCAGAATTATGTAACACATTAGATGCTAGGAGATCGTCTGCAGTTGAAGAGGATAAACATATAAAGATACAGGAGTTATTGACTATTTGTGGTGCTATAACTGATGGGGAGATGCAGCAGTATCTAAAATATCCAAACAAAAAAATATTCTGGAGCAAACACCAACATGTGAGTGTGATGGTGGGTAGAGTTAATAAAATAGTTAAGGAGACACATGAGGCATGGGTAAAATTATTTGTAGATAAACCTGGATTCTTTACATCACCGGAAGTCCCTCCAAAGTCTAACACTCTAGACATACCTGTAGATGATAAGGAGAAAGGTATATTGGGTATGGATTCACTGGTTTTGGAATAAAAACTCTAAGAGAATGTTCCTCTGACAGAAGCACCTATACATAATGTAGAGAAACCGGTAGATAATATTGAAACTGTACGTGATAAGCAAGATACACCAAAATAAAACATTCAGGATATAGAGGTCATTGATGTGGATACAAAAAATAAGCAGGTTAAGGATATTGAACCTCCGACAACAAATGTACATATAGAAGAGGCTAAGGCTGAGTAGGTAACTGCACCAAGTGGCGAAGCCACCAGTGCCATTCATCGGGTTGGAGAGTCTAGTCATTCATTGTTGGCACTTGGCTCATTTGGTCAAGTTGATTGTGGACAGAAGAATATTGAGCAACTGAGCAGTTTTGAATTGATGTATGTTGTATCTCAAAAGTTAAGGAAGGAAGGGTCTGAAGACAAGCAAGTTATTTAGCAGGCTAACCCAGTTTTGTAGCAGCTTTTTCTAGAATATAAGGTAGATCATATTGGAAGCCCATCTAGAAAATTGAAAGGTTTGACAGAGCACATTTCCAAAGAGTTTAAAACTCTTCAATAGATATCAAACTGATAGTTAATAGAGAGGTACAATGCAACTAGAATGATCACCTGTGACAATATGATCACATCAAATGAGGCCAAGATGACAAAGGAGCTAACAAAGATTGATGAGGCTCTTAATCAGTGCAGTTGTATATATAGGTCTTGTACTAACACCAGAAAACTTACATCTAACCTGGAGGTAAAAATAAAAGCAGCAAAGGCCTGGTTGGAACATCTAGCTAACAATTTTGATGGTACTTAGTCATTGACCAGCGCTATTGATGGTCAAATTTTGGTTACAGAATTTGAGATATTAGCCTTGGAGAAAGATATGGATAGATTAATCTGGTGAGTAAGGGAATTGAGAGGATTAGTAAGTCCCCGGTTGAACACTTTATTACTTCATAAGCGGGAAAGTATAGAATTGATGAATAAACCCACATCGACAGACCTAACAGAAGAACTACATGCATACATTCTTAATGGGTTTGTATCTATTTTGGGAACATTGAAAACTGGTTGGGATACTTACTTAGGATTTTTGAAGGCTGCTTACCCGGATATATTCAAGTACATCTAGATCCGGTAAACACATTTGATTTCATTCTTTCATTCATTTGCCTTGCACTTTGTCATTGATGTTAAAGGGGGAGAGGTTGATGTGAAAAATGTTAAGGGGCATAAGAAGTAATCTATAGCTCAGGGGGAGAAGGGTCAGTTTTGGTCATCAGGTTTGGGAGGAACCAGAACAACACTTCAGCAAACCATTTTTCACATGAGTGTTGCCATCAATGTCAAAGGGGGAGATTGTTGACAATTGACACTCATTCGGTTTAGTTGCATTGTCATTGATGGCAACATAGATCATTTTGGGTTGGATACTCACATGTATTCATTGTTTGGCAACCAGAATTTAAGTCATCCGACATACAAAGAAACCGACAACCAGCAGACAAGGGGAACCAACAAACTAGGAACTCGTATATGAGGCCACCATTGGAGATTGATCTGATAGGTTTCCATGGCAACAATCAGCGTCATCGATCATGAAGTTTAATTCATTTATTTTTGTCTAGGCTGACATGTAAATAAATTATAATATCATTGTAAGCTGACATAAGGCATTTATGTTTATGATTGGGAAGGGTATTTAACTCAGTCCGGTTAGGTTATTTTGAATAGATATGGAATGTATAGTAAAGTGATATTATGCGAGTGATGTTGATTGACTAAATGTGAATCTAATATTCTATAGTTGGTCTTGGTTATTGGTTTAGAGGTTTGGGATGCGAAGTAAGGTATCGGTAAGGGAGGACACAGTGAAAACCGATACAGAGAGTGTTTGAACTAGAACTCATCCAGGATAGTAGATGCATTCTCTGAGTTTAGAATTTTGTTTGTAACTCCATATATGATATTTGTAGTCAGTGAGGCTCCTTTTGTGATGAGAAGTGTGCTCTAGGTTGTTGGCCTTCCTACACATGTAGACCCCTATTGTAACATTTATTCATTTGACTAGTGGATAGATATTGTGGGTTACCAATCGCACCGTGATTTTTCCTCTTTGTGGTTTTCCACATATAAATCTTTGTGTTATGGTGTATGTTCTTGTGATTGCATCATTTCTACTTCTTGTTATATTCCTTTATGGTTACCAGTTACTAAAATACTTTGTTAATAAGGTTAAAATTGATCTCACCAATAGAACACTAATTCACTACCCCACCCCCACTCTCTCAGTGTTCTTGGATTCCAATAGTCAAAACAATCATTAGTTAAATATACTTAACAAAATCAAGTTATCTACCTAATTGTTTTCATTTAATCAATTTATACAATAGTCTAGTGATTAAACTACACTAATTTAATGGGTTATGACATAGAAAAACAATGTGTCTCATAATCATGAATGCACAAACCATTGATATCAATATTTACTTTTTTGTACTAAATTTTTCTAATATTAAATAAGTTTCAATGTACAGCTTCCATATGAAATATCGAACCAATGTCACATATAACTCTACAAATGAAACCAAATAAACATTTAATGTAGCTAAACAAATCTCTAAAGATGCCACTACATAACACCCTTTCCCTCACATGAAAAATTTAGGGATTCCTCATCTAGAAACAAAAAAAAAAAATTCCACCCTCTTGAATATAATAACCTAGAGTAGTTCCTTGACCAAACAAATGAAATGGGAAGCACTAAAAGGTTGATTAAGTCGTGACAAATTTTGTGAGAAAGCATATTTTTTTAATGAAGTGAATCAGATTGCATCAATAAAAAAGACACAAATTTTGGGCACTGGCTATGCAGCGGACAAAATGGCCCGCCCCATGCAATGCCTTCTCCATGCCCATCATGTCATTCATTCCCAGGCTCGTACAATATGTCATATCCGTCAGTTACATTCGTCCTGCCCACTGTAGCTTTTACCTTTTTTTTTTTTTCATTTATTATGTTTTTATATTTTTAAAAGTTATAATGAGTAAAATAATAAATATTATAAATAATGAATTATATATTTAAATTTTTTATAATAATTTATATATTTAAATTTAAATTTTTTAATTTATTTTAATAAAAAGTATATTACAATATATATATTATATATAAATTTTAATAATATTATTTTAATTTTTTAAAAATACTTATATAAGTAAATAATTGTTTATTTTTTCTAAATACTTATTTATTTCTTATGTTAAAATAGTTTATATTATCTAATTAAGTTATATATCATGTATGTTAAAACTTAGTTATATGCTAAGATCAATTAGTTATTTTTTATTTTAAGAAACTTTTATTTTCTATCTTTAGTAATTTTTATGTTTATATGTTTTTGATATTAAAAGCAGCCAAAAAAAAACAAGGGGGTTGACCCATAGGAACATTAAGAAGGCCAGTGGCAGGGCCACAAATCGTTTTGTTATTTTCTTTGTTAAGTAATTTTTATTTTCCATACGTGAAATTATTGATTAAAACCATAAAAGCTATTTGGATTATTAGCTATCTAGCATCCATTTTGGTATTTATATTCTTCGACCAACCATTAAAGATAAGTTTCACACCACACCACAATTGAAAATTGAAGAAAAAAAAGACAAATTTGAAAAAAAAAATGAAAAAATTTATATGTTTATATTATTATCTTATTTGTTTTTTTTTATATAAATTTTTAAATGTGTATATAATATTTTTTATTGTTATATTTTTTTGATAAATATGATATAGAATATTTTTCATATGTTATTTTCTTATTGTGTAAATAAATATGCCTAATTTTTTAATTTAATTATTTTTTACTGTTATAATATTATTTATTTAATAGATTTATTAAATTATAATGTTTAAATTTTAAGAAAACTTAATAAAGAAATAATTTTAAAATTTACTTTTAACTTATAATACTTAAATTTTAAGTAAATTTATAAAATTAATTTTAAGTAAATTTTTATAGTAATTTTTTTTCATATTGGTTTATTTTTATAAAATCTTTGAAATTGGATTACTGTTATTTGATAAATCTTAGGGTTATGTCAATTTGATGGTTCAAATATGATTAGAGTTACCATAAAAATTTAAGTTATATTTTTATAGATTTACTTAAAACTTAAACATTATAATTTTTATGGTAGCTCAAATTCTATTTGAACTTTAAAATTGACCCTAACCCTAAGATTTATCAAATGGTAATCCCAACTTGAATCATAATTAAACCCTAATTGAACTCTTACTTTAATTAAAATATATATAACCCTAAACTCTAATCTTTTTTAAAAATTTAACCATAGTTGACTTTATCTATTGTATATAATAATATTTTTTTCCATAATTGTTAATTAAATTTTAAATATGTTTTAAAAATAAACAATCTCCAATCTCCTTTTGACAAGAAAGCAAAAGGAGATTGTAGGTGTCTATGCTGCAGAAACATATAGGTAAGATTGAGTTTCTTCGAGGTTTGGGAATTTTACGAGGGCTTTTCCACATAAACATTAAGTTACGTTTTGTGTTTGATTTTATTGTTTATTTCTATTTCATTTTTTGATCTATGATGGGTTAAATAATTGTGGACGTATTAAAAGAATAACATTTCTTATTCATTGTTTTATCTAACATTTTTTTATTGTTTTTATCTTGTTTCCACATGAAGGTGGGTCGTTGTTATTAGATTTTCACAATTTATTGGATTGTCTATATGTTAGTATATAATTTTTAAATTTTAAGATATATTTGAGAGATGTTTATTATATTTTTACAATAATTTAATTCTATACAATTTGTGAAAATTATATATATATATATATAAATAATTTTTTTATAAAAAATTAATAATAAAATAATAACTTTTTAATAAAAAATAGCTTAACAAATTAAAAATTATGTATCTTAACTTTAAAAAAATTTAAAAAATTCACAATTTTTATTGCAGAAAGAATAATTTAATAATAACAATGACAAATAGTAATAAGATAAAATATAATATCTTATTATTAATTTCCCTTTTAAATTTTGAATAACAATTATTATTTTTTTCCTTGGGGACGCGTTAAAACCAATTTTTTTAACTTACCAACAAATTTAACGGGCATCATATAGAAATTATATTTTAGAGAGTGAGGGGGCATTAACCTAGATGATGCCGATTGGAAGCCTTTTTGACGGTGGGAAACCATTTAGCATAGCATAAACATCGTTTTGCATGTCGCTTCTGCCTTGTGTCTGTGGCGCTGTATCCACGTACAATTTATAATCATATGTCTGCACCAAGGCCCTATCCTCAATAATTAATTAAAAAATAAACGATTGTTATATTTTAATAATTAATTATTAATTAATTTATTAACACAGTCAATGATGCAAAATGAGTGCTGCGTAGACAGAGGTCACAAGGTACCGGGCTACCTACTGCACAGTATTCCGCGGAATCAAAGTAATATTTTATTCCCATCAAATTATGGCTCCACTTCCAAGTTGCTTTTGAAAAGAAAGGTGAGGAATCTTACCCTTTCACATCTGAAGTCGATCGTAGGTGTTGCAGAAACGTCTCTGAAACGTCTATTTCATGACAGAAGAAAAGTCCAAAATATACGAAAAGAAAGTGAAAGATGCTTCGCATCTTTGAGGTCGGTGGAAATAAATGGGGTGAGTGATGATCACAAGTAACATCTCACACCAAGTCAATGGTGGGCCCGCCCTTAAAGGACATACTTTTTTCCTTGTCGGCCATTTGTTTTGATTCCCACGCCTCTCAATTAATTTAGAATTCAATTAATTAGAGAAATGGATCTTATCAAGTATCGTAGGTACCTTGCCTACTTAAGCATATCTAGAATGCCCTAATCACATTCTCGCCATAAATCAAACTCTACAAATAACACACATCTTTATTATTATTTTTTATACTTTTTTGGGTTATTCAATTAGTTCTTGTGTCACATTCTTTGTATCAAGTTTATATCACACCCATGTTTGATTGGAACAAGCAACCACAAAACAACTCTATTAATAAAAAATCCTACATGAAATTATGTTTTCAGAAAACTAGCTACAAATTGTGTATCCTTAGTTAACATTTATCTAGTAGAATATCATCTCATGTGGATCAGATATTTGTTGAACTTAAAAAGAAAAACATTATAGATGATAGGTTTTTAGATGATTAGAGATTATTTGTACAAAGGTCTAATAGTGGTTATAGCAATTGTGCTTACAATATTCAGTCTTATCACATATTTATACTATATATTGTAAATAAATAATCCACATGTAAATACAAAAAATTATCAAATGTTGGTTAAATGGACCAATACTTGAACACAAGAGAACCTATAAATGTTATATAAAAAAACATAAATACATTTATTAGCAAGTGAAACAAATCTTTTTTTGTTTGCATATCTATCCACGTCCCTATAAGTGTATCATTTATAAAATAAAACTAGTATATCTATATTTAAAAAATATAGGTAAATTATGTGGAGAGATATCTTATAATAGAAAGGACTCTGACAATTGATTGTTCCCTTTTAAATATCATGGCACTCTTCCACTATCATTTGAATGTAACGGTTTCATATAGTTGGAGACAAGTGGCGAGAGTTCTATTTTATTTGTAGTAATAAAATAACACCTCCACAAAAACTAAAAGACATATTTCATGCGTTTACTCGTCATGCGATCTCGGCATAATAAGATGCTCACTTAAACAATTATCGTTATCATAGTGAAAAAACATTATTCTTATGTGTACAACTATTAGGCTAGCAATGTATATGCATTGGAGTATTTCATATTTAATAATTTGTTTTATCACAAATATAAAAGGTGAACGCAATAAATGCTTTTTTTTTCCATGAAATATAAGGGATTTCTAAAAGTTTTGATGTTCAACAATTGGTCCCTTTGTGTTCAATATAAGTTGTATTTTATATAATAATATATTATTTTTATAACAACAAATAATTTGTTGTATTCAACTATTAGTCCTTTAGTTGCATATAAGTTGAATTTTACATAAAAATACAATATTGTATTAATTATTGTGTGCACAAAAGTGTGACAATCAAATAACCATAAAGCAAGTGACACGCCAATGAAACATTATATGTAAAAGGATTTAATTGATAAACAAGTTAAACAAAACAATCCTTTCCAAGATGTTCCATTGTTCTCTATCTCTAAGAATTCCTCAAGTCATGGTTTTGCTCTCAGATCATTGAGCACTTGACTTTCAAAATGACAACCTAAAGAATGAGAGCTTATGCTAAAATGATCTATATGCCATGCAATTAAGATCTATATGAGAGTAACAATTATACTACAATTAATGCATGATAATGAAAATGCTATGATAATGATATTAAAAATGCTATACTAACACGAGTAATTACTAATGATAATAAGATTATGATCTAAAATGATTCTAAAAAGCTTCTGTGAGAGAGGATTGATTAATTGAAAAAGACTTGTGAGAGGGACTTGTGTAGCACCTTGATAGTGAAAGAATGAGTCCTATTTATAGAGGAAATAGGACAATGAATGGTTATCACTCAATTGATGGAGGAAGTGTTAGGATTGCTTGAGGAAGGGGTGATCCTCAATCCATGCACTCCTCTTCAACCCAATCACATGTTGACAAGTGTCAACAAGAGAAGGCTTAAGAGGAGAGAGACAAAGCATTAAATGCTTGAAGAGACATGATGGTTACCATGGGTGGTTGGGTTAAGGTTAGGTTGATGGATAAAACTTTTATCCAAGGGGTAAAGGAATGTGCAAGGGTTAAAGGGTTACCTTGGTCAAATCATTAAATGCTTGAAGAGACTTGAGGGTTAACTTGGACGGTTGGGTTGAAGAAAATGTCTCTAACCAAGGGTCAAAGATGGGTTAGTTGGATTAAAGCCTTTAAGGCTTGAGGAGACTTTGGGGGTTAACTTGTGCAAGGGAGAAATACTTTTAATGATTGTAAGAGCCTTAAATATTTTGAGAAGTGACTTTTCTCTAATTCCTTAGTTTAGGAATGTGCAAACACTTAGAAAGTGGATTAGGGTAGGTGAGGATAAATAGGATTTTAATTAAAATAAAATTCATTTATTTCAATCAAATGTGCAACTTGCATTGGATGAGTTTTTTAAATAAATACATTATTTAAATGTGTGTGCAACTTGTTTTTTTAGGAAAATGCAAGTGGGTGAAGGATAAATAGAATTTATTTAAGTGTGAGGGATGGGATTTTAGGGATTTAAATAAATATTGATTTATTTAAATGTGAAAGATATGATTTAAATAAATGTTAATTTATTTAAATGCAAGAGGGGTGGTTAGTTAAATAAATATGCTTTATTTATTCAATTAATAGTTAGAACATGGTCAAATGAATAAAATAAAATAAATTGAATAATTTATTTAACTAATAGAAGAAGGGGGTTGGGGTGAAATAATTAAATATTAATTTAATTAATAGTTGAAAAAAGGAAAAGGAATAATTAAATATGAATTTAATTAATATTTGGATGAAGGATAATTAAACAAATATAAAATTCATTTAATCAAGTGGACATATATAGGTGTCTACATTTTGCCCTTCTTTGAAATGATGTGTGGCGACATGTTGATTCAAAGAAAAATTCACTTGATGATGCTGATAAAATTTTTGATTTGCCTCAGATGTTGATTGTTGAATATTGATATGAGTATACCCCCTCAAGAGATGAATCAAATAAATTTTTAAATTTTTATGATTGTTGAAATTGTTTTCATTTTTTACAATTTTTACAATTTTGGTTTTTTTTTTGGAGTTTTGGAAGTATTATTTTTTGATCGGTAAAAGGCTGAAGCTAGAATTTTTTTTATTAATTAAATAAAATGATTACACACTCTATTTAGTGTGGGCACCGATAGGAAAGAATGGAGGAAGAAAAACTTCGATCTCGCTTAGATCCCTTAGAGGATCAGAATCTAATGATACACATAAACAAGAATGAGAACAAGATACAATAGCCCCTGGGAAAATCCCAACCAACTGAGCTATATGATAGAGAAATGTCATTCTAGAATTTTGATGTTCTGAAAGAACTGCTCCAACCTAAAAATGATATATGCTTCACCCATGATACCCTGGATCTAAACCCTCAGTAGCAGGTTACAAATGATCTGCAAAAGATCTTACGACCAAGATCAGTGTCAGGAAATACACTATAGAGATTAAATAAGAGAGCAATGTCAAGAGACTCGTTGAATGAGTAATGAAGCACTGAAAACCTCAAGGGGAAGGCCCTGCAGGGCTAATCATGACTAGACCTACATTAAACCTTCAGACTTATCCTACAACAAGCACTTCACGAGATGTTAGCCCGAAAAAACCACACAACTAGTGGTGCCAAACCTTCACAATTAATCTGCAACATCCTCAAAGACTATAGGAGATGTTAAGAAATATAAAAGCTCATGTCATAGAAAAGCCATATCACAACAATATATTTAGGAGATAAAGCCAATCAGAGAGGACAATAGGAGTATATCTGAGAATAGTATATCTGAAGAGATTGAAGAAATGATTGGAGTATTGAAAGAAAAGAACAAAGCACTGGTTGATCAGCTAAAAGCAATGAAAAGAGAACATGAACATTTCAACACACATATGACTGAAAAATCTTGATGTATTAAGGATAGCCGAGGATAAAGTAAGAGATCTAGAAAGAGAGAAACAACAACTTGAAGCCTTAGTATCTGATAAGAATGATGAAATCACAAGGATGACTGGAATTCAACAAAACTTGTCAGATCAACTAGGTTATGCACATCATGAAGCAAATCTGAAAAATGATGAGAATCAAGCATTGAAACTTGAAGTATCAAGGTTGACCGATGAACTTGAAACAGAGAAGAAATCCAAAGAAACACTGAAGAAGAGTTATGAAGCATCAAAGATGTTGGATGAGCAACTGAATACAAGATGACACAACAAAGATGTAGGACTCAGTTACAAAGGAAAAGGCTCTACCGAGAAGGGAATTCATACTACCAAGAGAGGAGAATCATCAAAGCAAGCTGGAATCAAAAGAAATAAGCCTATTTGTAACTACTATGGAAATCAAGGTCACACTGCCAACATGTGCCAAATCAGAAAAGGTAAGCAACTGAATGTCACTAAGTCCAATGGTTATTGTTACAACTACAATAAATATGGTCACACATCTAATCAATGTAAGACAAAGTCTGTTAACAATTATCAGAAGGAAAAATTCAAAGGGTTTTGTAAAAACTGCAATAGATATGGACATAGTACCGAGAAGTGTTGGTTTAAGCAAAAGAACTATATGTGGTCTGCACACCGAGCAAATGCTAGAGGTTACCGAGCTCACACAAATCCTTACTGACAGTATTCTACAGTACCATGGGATTACATACAAGGATATGGTGTGAATGTTGTGGAAGATATGGACATATAAGTGCCAACTGCTTTATAAGGGTTGGGATGAACAACTGAAGATCATGGAGAAATCCTGGTATGGCATGTTTTCATTGTCACAAAGTTGGACACTTGGTTGGAGATTGCAGAGATCAACCTAGAAAAGACACTAAGGAAATAAAAGACAAATTATAGATGATTTGGAAAAAGAAGGAAATTGTGTCAAATGAAGAAAGCACCTTACCTACCGAGTTAGGTGCACCTATTCCAAATTAATCGGTAAAGGTATGAAGGGACTGCATTCTCTCAAGGTTAAATCTTAATAGTTCCTATTTTATTATGTACTTAATTCAAAATCTACATAGTTAAGATGTAGTAGTAAGTTTGAAATTCTATCAAGTCTTTTGGAGCACTTTACAAGAAACCTGTCAAGTCGGTGAATACAGGAAACCTATCAAGTCGATAAATGAAGGAAGTTTGGTTACTCGGTTAAAACAAAAAAAAAGGATAGTAAATCGATTTAGTGGAACCGAGTGCATTTAATGTTTTTGACCTAACCTGCATGGAGCCCAATAAGGCATATTATGTACTTAAAGCATTTTCGCAATCATTTTTACTTACCAAGTTTTTGAGAGAACAGAGGAAAGTGAATCTAAGGCGATCAAACCTCCTACAAAGAAAATTCAAGGTATTTACATCAATCTCAATGCATTGTTAAGCTGGTTTACCAATCTTATCAAGTTGCTATTATCTACTATGTGTAAAACGTCTGTCGTTTGAAAATCCTCAAACCCTAAGGATCTTTTGTTAGTTTTTATTTGAAATCTACAAATGGCACCTAAGATCCAAGATCCCATCGTTGTCAAGAATGTTGAAAAGCCCTCACTAAAATACTCTTTAACTCCCAAAGTTGCATATGAACCGGATGACACAACCGCATTTTCACTCATCCCAGATAGAGTGTTATTAGTCGAGGATGTGAGATTCTTCACCAAATATCGTGTTGAAGAACTCGGTCATGTTGAAATCAAAGACACATATGATGAATTGTGCACCAATGGTAAATTGAATAGCAATTATGAGCACATTAAGATCAAGGGATTAATTGAAGCCCTAACCTATCCCCGTGTGTTCAAACCCCAATGGGTCAAGTTTGTTCTGAGCAGAGTTCACGATGATTTCATGTTGCTAGAAGAGAAACTGTTTAAGATTACCAAGGAAATCATTCATCTGATTACCGGTTACCCTATTTATGATCATGCCCGAGCCCAAAAGATGATATCACAAAAGGAATTGATTAGTTTAACCGTAGTGGAATCAGATTGCAGAGGACTGAAATTGAACAATGTCATTGATGCAGAACTAAAATTTGCCATTAGAGTAATAGGTTACTGTTTCTTCCAATCGGCAAGGGAAAACAGTGTACCCTGTGCAGCAGTAGACCTAGCATACAAAATTGTGAAAAAGGGAATGAAAATTGATCTTTGTGAGGTGTTGCTAAAAAACCTGTTTGAGAATCTAAACACCATCAGGAAACCGAAGAAGAACAACTCGGCTAATACACTAAAGTTTGGATCATTACTTGTATGCATGTTTTTCTATTTTGAAAAATTCTTTCCATCAGTCAGTAAAGTTGTTTGGGAACTACACCGACCAATCACCCATCAGATCAATGACTTCATTAAGAAGCTAGGTGATAATTTTAATGATATTATGGATGATTACTTTAGTAAGTTTCAAGAGAAAATGCATAACAGGTACCGGATTCCACCCAAGCTAGTGGAGAAATACAAAGATGCCATATGTTTTGAACTAGACACTGATTACTGTTATGTGAATGTTGTACAAAAACTCAATGTTTTCGATGTTTAACAAAAACTAGTTTCAAAGTTATAACTCAATAATCTATATACTTGCAAAATTTGACTATACTGACAGTATATACAATAGTCAATGAAATATTAAATCTAGATATACTCCCCTTATCGATATACTATACAAAACTTCTGATTTTGCATGCTCGGTGATCAATGTTCTGTGTGTTGCACTTGTTCTTTGCTTTACTGTTCTGTTCACTGCTCTTGGGTACTCTGCTTACTCTGCTCGGTATACTCCCCCTGTATACTACACTCCTTTTGTTTGATACTATACTTTGATGCTTTGAATACCATATCACTCCCCCTTTTTGACAAACATCAAGACTTAGTTACCATTTGGTGGAGGCAACTGGTCAAAAATGGATTTGTACTTTGTCTGTGCTTCGGTGAGAGCGATAGAGAGGGCATCCTTTACACTATCCATTAAAGAATTTTGTGCTTGAATATCAGCCAATAATGATATTAAGCCATCTAGAGTGCTTCCCTCTTGTGTAGTAGATAAGTATGTGGCTCGGTTGATCTGTTCTTGGACGGATGAAAGATGAGGAAGGAATAATGTCTGAAGTGTCATTATGTCCATCCTGATCTTGTGTTCTTCATTTCTTAGGTCCAATTGTTGAGCCATAAGCTGTTGTAACTTTGTATAAAAATTCTGAACTGAATTGGGCTCTATGGTCAACTTATTTGAGAGATCGGTGATCTCTTTCTCAATTGCTTCTATTTTATTTTTGATGTCTTTAATGAATAAAGAAAATGTACAAAGTTTCTAAAATAAATAATGAATGTGCTTGAGTTGAGGAGTCAACTTAGCAATAAATTTGACAAGATTAACTTTGCCAATAGCTATAGCTTTCTGTACCTCTTCTATCATTTTTGCAATGAGCTCCTTATCTTTTAGCTTGCTCAAACATTCTGATGCATCTACTCCAGATGTCTCTATCTTTGTTAGGAGTTCATCTAGTTGAATGTGGATGGCTGCATCTGTTGAGACTGTAGCTTCAGGTAGCATATCTATTAAAAGTGCTTTCACCTTTTGAAGTACTTTCTTTTTCTTTTGAATCGCTGTTTGCTTCTCTTGTTCAGCCTTTGCTTTGCATAGTTCACCAAAATCAATGAGTGCTTGCCCCTTTAATTTTGATATGTCTACATTGGGAAACACTATTGGTTTTGACAAATCAACTTTAAAACTATGCTTTTTCATCTTCATTTCTTTACCTTTCACCGATTGAACTAAGACAATGGCTTGTGAGGCTTGATGACCCTCGGTAGGTTGCTCAGTAGAGGCAACACTTTAGTCAGTTTCTTTAGCCTCTGTAGAGTCCTTTGGTGTCTCGATACTCGGTGTCTCAGTTACAACATTTTCAGTGCTAGAAGGTGCTTGAGATGTCTGTTCTTGAGTAGTACCTTCTCCTGATGTAGACTTGTGACCTTCGGTGCCTTGATCCGTATCTTGAGGGGTTTCGATTGAGACAGGTTGATTGACCGGTGGATAAGGCTAAACTTGTTCCAAGACTGATTCATTGGATACAAGTTTTGCATATGCATTGCCTTCTATCATTTCCTATTCCGGTGCCTCTATATCCATGATATCTTCATCTATTTGAATGATGTCAGCAGGGTCTTGCTTGGTAACATTAGGATCTTGCTCGGTGACATCAATAATTTCAACTATAGCTTGCTCACCAGCATCCTTGATTTTAAAGATTTCGTGCCACTTTGCTTTTGTCTCATTTTCTACTTCAATATACAACCCATTCATCAGTTTTAAGGCTCTTTGTTTGATGAGAAACTTTGTGTTGTAGGTTGTTAGATGTTCTTTTATTTCAGCTACCAACATGTTTGGAAAGAGATGTACTAGACTTCTTTCTCTGATCTGTTTCTCTAAGTCCATTGCATACTTCCACCTATTGTCAATATGCAAATATAATTCATTTGGAAGTGACTTAGATAGTTCCAATGGAGCCAACTGGAATTTTAGAAGTGTGTAGATGATAGCTTCTTCAATTTGTCTCTTTTAATCATTATTTCTGGTTTCATACTTAACATATCTGAATCCTCCAAATCCACCATATTCTTTCAGATTAGCACAAAAATTTTCAACACTATGTACATTTACCTTCTTGCTCTTGACAATCTTAAATTTGCTTGCATCCTCAGATTTGGTGTCACTAGACTCTTTTGCCAAAATGAGTCTCCAAGTATATTTCTTGTAAGTTTTTGTTACCTTAGGAATAGTAACACTCTTTGTTTTCTTACTCGGTGAAGTTGCAGATGCTCTAGTGTTAGGTCGCTTTGCTAGAGGAGTCGGTGAGGCCTTTGATGTGTCTTGTTTCTTTCTTTTCAACACTTTTCCCTTAGGCAATTCGGTGCTCAGTGTTATAGCTACCTCTTGGGCTTCAGATTCCTCTTCAATAATGGCTAAAGTGCCTTTAACAGGTGTGGAGGAAGAGTCTTCTCCGAATTTCTCTGATAATGCCTTTATCATCTTTGTTGCCTTTCTTGTAGCTTTGGGTAATACAATGCTCATTTTTACTTTTTCCTTCACTTCTTCATATGTTCCATACCTCAGCTTGGTAGCATGTCTTGGCAATGTGAGAAATGCATCAATTTTCTGTTGTGTGATGTCAAAATCAATCTCGTATCCCATAGGTGACAAAGATTGAGTTCTTGGTTCCACAACATTCACATAACAGTAATCAGTGTCTAGTTCAAAACATATGGCATCTTTGTATTTCTCCACTAGCTTGGGTGGAATCCGGTACCTGTTATGCATTTTCTCTTGAAACTTACTAAAGTAATCATCCATAATATCATTAAAATTATCACCTAGCTTCTTAATGAAGTCATTGATCTGATGGGTGATTGGTCGGTGTAGTTCCCAAACAACTTTAATGACTGATGGAAAGAATTTTTCAAAATAGAAAAACATGCATACAAGTAATGATCCAAACTTTAGTGTATTAGCCGAGTTGTTCTTCTTCGGTTTCCTGATGGTGTTTAGATTCTCAAACAGGTTTTTTAGCAACACCTCACAAAGATCAATTTTCATTCCCTTTTTCACAATTTTGTATGCTAGGTCTACTGCTGCACAGGGTACACTGTTTTCCCTTGCCGATTGGAAGAAACAGTAACCTATTACTCTAATGGCAAATTTTAGTTCTGCATCAATGACATTGTTCAATTTCAGTCCTCTGCAATCTGATTCCACTACGGTTAAACTAATCAATTCCTTTTGTGATATCATCTTTTGGGCTCGGGCATGATCATAAATAGGGTAACCGGTAATCAGATGAATGATTTCCTTGGTAATCTTAAACAGTTTCTCTTCTAGCAACATGAAATCATCGTGAACTCTGCTCAGAACAAACTTGACCCATTGGGGTTTGAACACACGGGGATAGGTTAGGGCTTCAATTAATCCCTTGATCTTAATGTGCTCATAATTGCTATTCAATTTACCATTGGTGCACAATTCATCATATGTGTCTTTGATTTCAACATGACCGAGTTCTTCAACACGATATTTGGTGAAGAATCTCACATCCTCGACTAATAACACTCTATCTGGGATGAGTGAAAATGCGGTTGTGTCATCCGGTTCATATGCAACTTTGGGAGTTAAAGAGTATTTTAGTGAGGGCTTTTCAACATTCTTGACAACGATGGGATCTTGGATCTTAGGTGCCATTTGTAGATTTCAAATAAAAACTAACAAAAGATCCTTAGGGTTTGAGGATTTTCAAACGACAGACGTTTTACACATAGTAGATAATAGCAACTTGATAAGATTGGTAAACCAGCTTAACAATGCATTGAGATTGATGTAAATACCTTGAATTTTCTTTGTAGGAGGTTTGATCGCCTTAGATTCACTTTCCTCTGTTCTCTCAAAAACTTGGTAAGTAAAAATGATTGCGAAAATGCTTTAAGTACATAATATGCCTTATTGGGCTCCATGCAGGTTAGGTCAAAAACATTAAATGCACTCGGTTCCACTAAATCGATTTACTATCCTTTTTTTTTGTTTTAACCGAGTAACCAAACTTCCTTCATTTATCGACTTGATAGGTTTCCTGTATTCACCGACTTGACAGGTTTCTTGTAAAGTGCTCCAAAAGACTTGATAGAATTTCAAACTTACTACTACATCTTAACTATGTAGATTTTGAATTAAGTACATAATAAAATAGGAACTATTAAGATTTAACCTTGAGAGAATGCAGTCCCTTCATACCTTTACCGATTAATTTGGAATAGGTGCACCTAACTCGGTAGGTAAGGTGCTTTCTTCATTTGACACAATTTCCTTCTTTTTCCAAATCATCTATAATTTGTCTTTTATTTCCTTAGTGTCTTTTCTAGGTTGATCTCTGCAATCTCCAACCAAGTGTCCAACTTTGTGACAATGAAAACATGCCATACCAGGATTTCTCCATGATCTTCAGTTGTTCATCCCAACCCTTATAAAGCAGTTGGCACTTATATGTCCATATCTTCCACAACATTCACACCATATCCTTGTATGTAATCCCATGGTACTGTAGAATACTGTCAGTAAGGATTTGTGTGAGCTCGGTAACCTCTAGCATTTGCTCGGTGTGCAGACCACATATAGTTCTTTTGCTTAAACCAACACTTCTCGGTACTATGTCCATATCTATTGCAGTTTTTACAAAACCCTTTGAATTTTTCCTTCTGATAATTGTTAACAGACTTTGTCTTACATTGATTAGATGTGTGACCATATTTATTGTAGTTGTAACAATAACCATTGGACTTAGTGACATTCAGTTGCTTACCTTTTCTGATTTGGCACATGTTGGCAGTGTGACCTTGATTTCCATAGTAGTTACAAATAGGCTTATTTCTTTTGATTCCAGCTTGCTTTGATGATTCTCCTCTCTTGGTAGTATGAATTCCCTTCTCGGTAGAGCCTTTTCCTTTGTAACTGAGTCCTACATCTTTGTTGTGTCATCTTGTATTCAGTTGCTCATCCAACATCTTTGATGCTTCATAACTCTTCTTCAGTGTTTCTTTGGATTTCTTCTCTGTTTCAAGTTCATCGGTCAACCTTGATACTTCAAGTTTCAATGCTTGATTCTCATCATTTTTCAGATTTGCTTCATGATGTGCATAACCTAGTTGATCTGACAAGTTTTGTTGAATTCCAGTCATCCTTGTGATTTCATCATTCTTATCAGATACTAAGGCTTCAAGTTGTTGTTTCTCTCTTTCTAGATCTCTTACTTTATCCTCGGCTATCCTTAATACATCAAGATTTTTCAGTCATATGTGTGTTGAAATGTTCATGTTCTCTTTTCATTGCTTTTAGCTGATCAACCAGTGCTTTGTTCTTTTCTTTCAATACTCCAATCATTTCTTCAATCTCTTCAGATATACTATTCTCAGATATACTCCTATTGTCCTCTCTGATTGGCTTTATCTCCTAAATATATTGTTGTGATATGGCTTTTCTATGACATGAGCTTTTATATTTCTTAACATCTCCTATAGTCTTTGAGGATGTTGCAGATTAATTGTGAAGGTTTGGCACCACTAGTTGTGTGGTTTTTTCGGGCTAACATCTCGTGAAGTGCTTGTTGTAGGATAAGTCTGAAGGTTTAATGTAGGTCTAGTCATGATTAGCCCTGCAGGGCCTTCCCCTTGAGGTTTTCAGTGCTTCATTACTCATTCAACGAGTCTCTTGACATTGCTCTCTTATTTAATCTCTATAGTGTATTTCCTGACACTGATCTTGGTCGTAAGATCTTTTGCAGATCATTTGTAACCTGCTACTGAGGGTTTAGATCCAGGGTATCATGGGTGAAGCATATATCATTTTTAGGTTGGAGCAGTTCTTTCAGAACATCAAAATTCTAGAATGACATTTCTCTATCATATAGCTCAGTTGGTTGGGATTTTCCCAGGGGCTATTGTATCTTGTTCTCATTCTTGTTTATGTGTATCATTAGATTCTGATCCTCTAAGGGATCTAAGCGAGATCGAAGTTTTTCTTCCTCCATTCTTTCCTATCGGTGCCCACACTAAATAGAGTGTGTAATCATTTTATTTAATTAATAAAAAAAATTCTAGCTTCAGCCTTTTACCGATCAAAAAATAATACTTCCAAAACTCCAAAAAAAAAACCAAAATTGTAAAAATTGTAAAAAATGAAAACAATTTCAACAATCATAAAAATTTAAAAATTTATTTGATTCATCTCTTGAGGGGGTATACTCATATCAATATTCAACAATCAACATCTGAGGCAAATCAAAAATTTTATCAGCATCATCAAGTGAATTTTTCTTTGAATCAACATGTCGCCACACATCATTTCAAAGAAGGGCAAAATGTAGACACCTATATATGTCCACTTGATTAAATGAATTTTATATTTGTTTAATTATCCTTCATCCAAATATTAATTAAATTCATATTTAATTATTCCTTTTCCTTTTTTCAACTATTAATTAAATTAATATTTAATTATTTCACCCCAACCCCCTTCTTCTATTAGTTAAATAAATTATTCAATTTATTTTATTTTATTCATTTGACCATGTTCTAACTATTAATTGAATAAATAAAGCATATTTATTTAACTAACCACCCCTCTTGCATTTAAATAAATTAACATTTATTTAAATCATATCTTTCACATTTAAATAAATCAATATTTATTTAAATCCCTAAAATCCCATCCCTCACACTTAAATAAATTCTATTTATCCTTCACCCACTTGCATTTTCCTAAAAAAACAAGTTGCACACACATTTAAATAATGTATTTATTTAAAAAACTCATCCAATGCAAGTTGCACATTTGATTGAAATAAATGAATTTTATTTTAATTAAAATCCTATTTATCCTCACCTACCCTAATCCACTTTCTAAGTGTTTGCACATTCCTAAACTAAGGAATTAGAGAAAAGTCACTTCTCAAAATATTTAAGGCTCTTACAATCATTAAAAGTATTTCTCCCTTCCACAAGTTAACCCCCAAAGTCTCCTCAAGCCTTAAAGGCTTTAATCCAACTAACCCATCTTTGACCCTTGGTTAGAGACATTTTCTTCAACCCAACCGTCCAAGTTAACCCTCAAGTCTCTTCAAGCATTTAATGATTTGACCAAGGTAACCCTTTAACCCTTGCACATTCCTTTACCCCTTGGATAAAAGTTTTATCCATCAACCTAACCTTAACCCAACCACCCATGGTAACCATCATGTCTCTTCAAGCATTTAATGCTTTGTCTCTCTCCTCTTAAGCCTTCTCTTGTTGACACTTGTCAACATGTGATTGGGTTGAAGAGGAGTGCATGGATTGAGGATCACCCCTTCCTCAAGCAATCCTAACACTTCCTCCATCAATTGAGTGATAACCATTCATTGTCCTATTTCCTCTATAAATAGGACTCATTCTTTCACTATCAAGGTGCTACACAAGTCCCTCTCACAAGTCTTTTTCAATTAATCAATCCTCTCTCACAGAAGCTTTTTAGAATCATTTTAGATCATAATCTTATTATCATTAGTAATTACTCGTGTTAGTATAGCATTTTTAATATCATTATCATAGCATTTTCATTATCATGCATTAATTGTAGTATAATTGTTACTCTCATATAGATCTTAATTGCATGGCATATAGATCATTTTAGCATAAGCTCTCATTCTTTAGGTTGTCATTTTGAAAGTCAAGTGCTCAATGATCTGAGAGCAAAACCATGACTTGAGGAATTCTTAGAGATAGAGAACAATGGAACATCTTGGAAAGGATTGTTTTGTTTAACTTGTTTATCAATTAAATCCTTTTACATATAATGTTTCATTGGCGTGTCACTTGCTTTATGGTTATTTGATTGTCACACTTTTGTGCACACAATAATTAATACAATATTGTATTTTTATGTAAAATTCAACTTATATGCAACTAAAGGACTAATAGTTGAATACAACAAATTATTTGTTGTTATAAAAATAATATATTATTATATAAAATACAACTTATATTGAACACAAAGGGACCAATTGTTGAACACCAAAACTTTTAGAAATCCCTTATATTTCATGGAAAAAAAAAGCATTTATTGCGTTCACCTTTTATATTTGTGATAAAACAAATTATTAAATATGAAATACTCCAATGCATATACATTGCTAGCCTAATAGTTGTACACATAAGAATAATGTTTTTTCACTATGATAACGATAATTGTTTAAGTGAGCATCTTATTATGCCGAGATCGCATGACGAGTAAACGCATGAAATATGTCTTTTAGTTTTTGTGGAGGTGTTATTTTATTACTACAAATAAAATAGAACTCTCGCCACTTGTCTCCAACTATATGAAACCGTTACATTCAAATGATAGTGGAAGAGTGCCATGATATTTAAAAGGGAACAATCAATTGTCAGAGTCCTTTCTATTATAAGATATCTCTCCACATAATTTACCTATATTTTTT
Source organism: Cryptomeria japonica (assembly GCF_030272615.1). Lineage (NCBI taxonomy): Eukaryota > Viridiplantae > Streptophyta > Pinopsida > Cupressales > Cupressaceae > Cryptomeria > Cryptomeria japonica. Next base: position 90,298,310 of record NC_081413.1, on the reverse strand, counting down.
AAATATAGATATACTAGTTTTATTTTATAAATGATACACTTATAGGGACGTGGATAGATATGCAAACAAAAAAAGATTTGTTTCACTTGCTAATAAATGTATTTATGTTTTTTTATATAACATTTATAGGTTCTCTTGTGTTCAAGTATTGGTCCATTTAACCAACATTTGATAATTTTTTGTATTTACATGTGGATTATTTATTTACAATATATAGTATAAATATGTGATAAGACTGAATATTGTAAGCACAATTGCTATAACCACTATTAGACCTTTGTACAAATAATCTCTAATCATCTAAAAACCTATCATCTATAATGTTTTTCTTTTTAAGTTCAACAAATATCTGATCCACATGAGATGATATTCTACTAGATAAATGTTAACTAAGGATACACAATTTGTAGCTAGTTTTCTGAAAACATAATTTCATGTAGGATTTTTTATTAATAGAGTTGTTTTGTGGTTGCTTGTTCCAATCAAACATGGGTGTGATATAAACTTGATACAAAGAATGTGACACAAGAACTAATTGAATAACCCAAAAAAGTATAAAAAATAATAATAAAGATGTGTGTTATTTGTAGAGTTTGATTTATGGCGAGAATGTGATTAGGGCATTCTAGATATGCTTAAGTAGGCAAGGTACCTACGATACTTGATAAGATCCATTTCTCTAATTAATTGAATTCTAAATTAATTGAGAGGCGTGGGAATCAAAACAAATGGCCGACAAGGAAAAAAGTATGTCCTTTAAGGGCGGGCCCACCATTGACTTGGTGTGAGATGTTACTTGTGATCATCACTCACCCCATTTATTTCCACCGACCTCAAAGATGCGAAGCATCTTTCACTTTCTTTTCGTATATTTTGGACTTTTCTTCTGTCATGAAATAGACGTTTCAGAGACGTTTCTGCAACACCTACGATCGACTTCAGATGTGAAAGGGTAAGATTCCTCACCTTTCTTTTCAAAAGCAACTTGGAAGTGGAGCCATAATTTGATGGGAATAAAATATTACTTTGATTCCGCGGAATACTGTGCAGTAGGTAGCCCGGTACCTTGTGACCTCTGTCTACGCAGCACTCATTTTGCATCATTGACTGTGTTAATAAATTAATTAATAATTAATTATTAAAATATAACAATCGTTTATTTTTTAATTAATTATTGAGGATAGGGCCTTGGTGCAGACATATGATTATAAATTGTACGTGGATACAGCGCCACAGACACAAGGCAGAAGCGACATGCAAAACGATGTTTATGCTATGCTAAATGGTTTCCCACCGTCAAAAAGGCTTCCAATCGGCATCATCTAGGTTAATGCCCCCTCACTCTCTAAAATATAATTTCTATATGATGCCCGTTAAATTTGTTGGTAAGTTAAAAAAATTGGTTTTAACGCGTCCCCAAGGAAAAAAATAATAATTGTTATTCAAAATTTAAAAGGGAAATTAATAATAAGATATTATATTTTATCTTATTACTATTTGTCATTGTTATTATTAAATTATTCTTTCTGCAATAAAAATTGTGAATTTTTTAAATTTTTTTAAAGTTAAGATACATAATTTTTAATTTGTTAAGCTATTTTTTATTAAAAAGTTATTATTTTATTATTAATTTTTTATAAAAAAATTATTTATATATATATATATATAATTTTCACAAATTGTATAGAATTAAATTATTGTAAAAATATAATAAACATCTCTCAAATATATCTTAAAATTTAAAAATTATATACTAACATATAGACAATCCAATAAATTGTGAAAATCTAATAACAACGACCCACCTTCATGTGGAAACAAGATAAAAACAATAAAAAAATGTTAGATAAAACAATGAATAAGAAATGTTATTCTTTTAATACGTCCACAATTATTTAACCCATCATAGATCAAAAAATGAAATAGAAATAAACAATAAAATCAAACACAAAACGTAACTTAATGTTTATGTGGAAAAGCCCTCGTAAAATTCCCAAACCTTGAAGAAACTCAATCTTACCTATATGTTTCTGCAGCATAGACACCTACAATCTCCTTTTGCTTTCTTGTCAAAAGGAGATTGGAGATTGTTTATTTTTAAAACATATTTAAAATTTAATTAACAATTATGGAAAAAAATATTATTATATACAATAGATAAAGTCAACTATGGTTAAATTTTTAAAAAAGATTAGAGTTTAGGGTTATATATATTTTAATTAAAGTAAGAGTTCAATTAGGGTTTAATTATGATTCAAGTTGGGATTACCATTTGATAAATCTTAGGGTTAGGGTCAATTTTAAAGTTCAAATAGAATTTGAGCTACCATAAAAATTATAATGTTTAAGTTTTAAGTAAATCTATAAAAATATAACTTAAATTTTTATGGTAACTCTAATCATATTTGAACCATCAAATTGACATAACCCTAAGATTTATCAAATAACAGTAATCCAATTTCAAAGATTTTATAAAAATAAACCAATATGAAAAAAAATTACTATAAAAATTTACTTAAAATTAATTTTATAAATTTACTTAAAATTTAAGTATTATAAGTTAAAAGTAAATTTTAAAATTATTTCTTTATTAAGTTTTCTTAAAATTTAAACATTATAATTTAATAAATCTATTAAATAAATAATATTATAACAGTAAAAAATAATTAAATTAAAAAATTAGGCATATTTATTTACACAATAAGAAAATAACATATGAAAAATATTCTATATCATATTTATCAAAAAAATATAACAATAAAAAATATTATATACACATTTAAAAATTTATATAAAAAAAAACAAATAAGATAATAATATAAACATATAAATTTTTTCATTTTTTTTTTCAAATTTGTCTTTTTTTTCTTCAATTTTCAATTGTGGTGTGGTGTGAAACTTATCTTTAATGGTTGGTCGAAGAATATAAATACCAAAATGGATGCTAGATAGCTAATAATCCAAATAGCTTTTATGGTTTTAATCAATAATTTCACGTATGGAAAATAAAAATTACTTAACAAAGAAAATAACAAAACGATTTGTGGCCCTGCCACTGGCCTTCTTAATGTTCCTATGGGTCAACCCCCTTGTTTTTTTTTGGCTGCTTTTAATATCAAAAACATATAAACATAAAAATTACTAAAGATAGAAAATAAAAGTTTCTTAAAATAAAAAATAACTAATTGATCTTAGCATATAACTAAGTTTTAACATACATGATATATAACTTAATTAGATAATATAAACTATTTTAACATAAGAAATAAATAAGTATTTAGAAAAAATAAACAATTATTTACTTATATAAGTATTTTTAAAAAATTAAAATAATATTATTAAAATTTATATATAATATATATATTGTAATATACTTTTTATTAAAATAAATTAAAAAATTAAAATTTAAATATATAAATTATTATAAAAAATTTAAATATATAATTCATTATTTATAATATTTATTATTTTACTCATTATAACTTTTAAAAATATAAAAACATAATAAATGAAAAAAAAAAAAAGGTAAAAGCTACAGTGGGCAGGACGAATGTAACTGACGGATATGACATATTGTACGAGCCTGGGAATGAATGACATGATGGGCATGGAGAAGGCATTGCATGGGGCGGGCCATTTTGTCCGCTGCATAGCCAGTGCCCAAATTTTGTGAGAAAGCATATTTTTAAGCCGATAGGCTTTTTGTATGGGGGTTTGTTTGCCGGGAAAGTGTCAGCCATCCGGAAAAGGCATCGGGAAAAAAGGCGGCTTATAGTTCACTTGTCAGAAAGTTGCCACTTGCTTGGCAATGACATTTATTTGACCGGACACACATTTATAATTACCATTTGGAATGATATTTCACAGGTTGCAAATTCGAAGGTAAGCTCTGGGTTTACACATAACTATTTGTCAACATATTCAGCATCTTATATATCTTCTTTCGAAAGGGTTTTTTCGTGTGATTAGCCATTAACACTTAGCCTTCCTAAATCTTTTTGCAGCAATGGAAATTGCAGTTTACAGAAGAGAAGATAACTGCACAATGCCGTTTGCTTGCTATGGTTAAAATCCATGTCGTATCACTGGGTGAAATTGCAGCGAACCTAAAGAAAACCCAAAAACATCGCTTTAATTCGCTCTAAAATTCGGACGGAAAAAGGCTTAGGGTTTTGTTCCTTGTTCGTTCTGCAAATCTTTGACATTCGAGAGTTTACAGCCTGTTCAAACACAACGTGATTTTAGTGTTGCAGAGTCCAGTGACGGCTGCTGGAGGAGGTAAGAAGTGTCTCCATTGCTATTTTAGGTTTGGTTTTTATTTATATTTAACAATCTAATACATATTTCTGGATTTCATTATTAATCGGCGATACCTATATTGTTGTGTATTTTTTCCCGAGCAGACGGAACTTTCCTTGCCTCATGCTTGAAAACAAATTTCACCGTCAGATCTCTGAATCAAATGGGATTGAATAGAATGAAGCAGTAACTCTAGGGAGATTTGTTTTTGTTCTCTTTAGTTTAAAATAATTATGGCATGTTAGGGTTTCGTAAATTTCTCGTTCAAACTCTGCCCATTTTTCCTCATCGACATTGTTGACGGAATCTTGAGGTAAGTCACTTGCCATTGTTTCAGTGAGTTTAATCTTTTGGAATTCGTACACGGCCGGATTATTTTTTTCCTTGTGTTTTATTTCATCCTAAAACAATTCTTCTATTTTAATTTTTCATTCCCCACTTGACAATAGATCCATTGTTCGCCATTTCTGTGAGCATTGAATTTTGTGTTGTTAATAATTCTGGAGTAATGTTTAATTTCCCATCATTTCAATTCTAGGTTGTCGTTTCATCACTCTCATGGGAAACTTTCTGACTTGTATGGGACTGAAACAAGACATCTTTTTTTTTTTAACCTCTTTCATCTGGGTAACGATAAATTTGTTTTTGAAATGTGAGAGCAACGGTATGTTTGAAGTAAGTACAAGGTTTGATAAAGTGGTTATTGCATTGGAGATCTTGTTAGATACTCTGATGTGAAATGGGTAGGATTCAATGTCATTTCATTGGCCAAATTTGCTGGTAAGATTGTTACTGAAGTAAGGATTTGTTTTTGAGCTCGTCTGTTTGGAATAGGGATTTGTAAAAATAGGTGCTAAATCTGAGGGCTTGATAGATATCTTGATGATCATAAATGAGTTTTTTTACATATGGGTTTTAGTTTCATGGTCTAGAATCTAGATTAGTAATGGTACAAGGATTGTTTTCGTTCCCCTTTCATTGGCTAGGGTGTATTTGCATTGAAATGTGAGAGCAGGAGGTAGGAGGTAATTCTGAATAGTGTAAATGTTTTTGCAAACTATTTGTTGTGTTTGAGGACTCGATTGACAAATGGATGCGAATAAACTGGGATTTGTTATAATGGGTGGTGGATTATTGAGCAAGTGAAAGATATTAAACCCCACTTTTTTAGAATATGCTATTTGTTGCTTGTGAATTTATTGAAGCAGAAGCTGTAGGGAGATTGGTTTTGGTTCATCTCATTATTATAAAATTTCTGACTTGGTAGGATTCCATAGTATTTTTCAAATCCTGCCCGTTTTTCCTCATCGGCATGGTTGATAACTTGATAGCAATACACAATTTCTGCATAATCTTAAGGCAATTCACTTGCCATGGTTTTGGTGTTTTTTTATTATTGGGTATCTGTATGTGGCCAGATTGTTTTTTATTGTGTTATCTCTTATTAGAAGGGATTGCTTCTCTGATTTTATTTCAATTTAGTTTCTCCTCCCATAGCATTGATCCCTGTATCAATTGAAAACACAGGCTGCTTGCTATTTATGGTATAGTGGGTACAAGCCTATTCCTCCATATGTGAATGGCCGTGGTTGCCCACTTACAATTTCCCTAAGTCAGCATTCACAATGTTAAGTTCCTATTAATAACCAATTTTTCATTAGAATATTTTCCGCCATGATCGCTCCAAATATTCTCCTAAACAACAAATTGTCATCTAATCAGAGCCAATCTCTTGTCAAATTTTTCCTGTCACCAAATATTTGAGCCCTATATATTGGTAGAGAAGTATGTAACGCATTGTAGCATTTAGTGAAATGACCATATTAGCATATTAATCTGATTGAATTTGCAAGGGTAGCTGTTTGCTGGATAATATTTAATTTATTTTGAATCATTTAGGAAAGGTATAGGTTAGTTGAATAATTAGCATTTTATTCTGTGATTTGCAAAGAAAGGAGTTTTGCTGGATAATGTGCATTTTATACTGAGTGATTTTGCAAAGAAGGGTTTGGTTGAATAATGATTGTTTAATTTTAAATGAGTTTTTGCAAAAATAGGGGTTTGCTCGATAACGAGTGAGGTTATTTATATACATTAAGGCTGTTTAATTTGAGTGATTTTCTTATGGCAGAGATTTACAGGATGATTATGAGAGGCTGTTTTATAACGTGAAGGAGTGTCTAAATGTAGTTTTGACGGATTTTTGAAAGGCAGGGGTTTGCTTGACACTTACTGAAAGGTTATATTCAGAGGCAAACATAGTTTTATTTGGATTATGGAGAATTTGTTTTATAGGTAAAGCTGATATGTATAGGATAATTAGTGAGAGGCTGTTATATGGGCAAAGTGAGATTTAAATATACTTTTATTTTGATTAATTTCATTAAGACAGGTGTTGTTGGATACTTAGAGAAGTAGAACACATTTTTTTAAGTGTGTTGAATTATGATATTTTATAAGACTTGCAAGGGTTGGATAATTAGTGAGATGTTACTTTATAGATAACGGTAAAGGCAGTTTTTGGGTTGTGGTCAACAGACATTCTTTAGTTATATGAGGCTGCCTTTATGTAAGCATTTCACAATGGAATTGTTTTTTTGTTTACCATCTATATTATTCAAATGAGGTGGGTAACCCATCAGGGATTCTATTTCAACCAGGGAAACACCATTTAATTTTCCATTTCCTCCCTACTGTTTGAGGTATCTCTTTATCTATATTAGACTTCCTCCCATTTATATGATTACATTGCTGCTTGTGCTTTATTAATAACAAAAAAACATATTGAATTGATCTTCCAATCTACATACAAAGATAATAGTCGTTCACAACTTGATACTTTTTTTTTCAAATTAGATCTATTAAAAGAGGCCTAATTACAAATTCCTTGAATTCACAGTTCACTGCACTAAAAATTTGTTCAATAAATAATACAACCTTTCAATCGTGTTTATATTTCCATTTTATACATGGTTTCTGATGAATATTTTGACAATTGTAAGTGGATGTCACAAGTTCTGCTCATCTCATACAATAGATTCCTGAGATTGATGCTTAACACCCTCTCTGAGACCAAAATCAACTGGTACATCGTTCTTCCTTGCATTAATAAGATTCTTTGCATTCTTCTTTCTCATTTTTAACTATTCTGCTCTGCTAATGATGTTCCCTATTTCAATTCACTACTTCCTTTCTCACTTTATCAGTAGTATAACTAATTATTGTCATTTTGTTTCACAAATAACAATACAGACCCCCTCTCAACCTTTCTCTTTTGTGAACGACCACCACCACACTACTCTTCTCGGTTTTCAAATCTTTGCCTCTTCTCGATTCTATTATATTCGAATTTTCTATTTTATGACGTTTTGCTTACGTCAAGGTATTATCGTACTGTACAAACCTAAGTCCCATGTGTTAACTTTAGTGTTCTCTCTTTTAGTGGAGTTCATCATTTAGTGGATTCCAACTCCCATATAAGTTTTACTTGTAATTTTTTAATAAGATGTTATTTGTTTCAAGGATTATTTGTTCAACAATCTCCATTATTATTATTTAAATATTCTCAGAATGCTCCATCTCTGGCTATATAAATTCACATTACAAATGTGATGTACCTACTTTTCATTTAAAATGGTAACGAACATACCTCCAACTTTAGAGATGATTTTAGGACAGCATACTGTATGGTTAGATAGAATCCTTAAGATATAAATAAACAAGAGATCCTATCATTGATTAGCAATTAAAACTTGGTTGGCACTTAGAATTATATGTTTCATAAATTCAATAGTTCATTATTTTATAAATCGGTATGCTTGGAAAAATGGTTTCTATTACCACATTAGAGTCTAACAAACTATTGAGATGGTGAGCACTGAGAGTATTTAATTATATTTTGTTCATAGATAACCTCTTTTTCAAATACACAATGGGTGCTTATCTTCACTTCAGGAAATTGCTTCTGGTTTTGGTCATGATGTAGCTATGCCTAGGCATACAAGTAGAATGTTACTGTATTTAATAAAAGTCGCTTTTAAATGAATATACTTTTTATTCCAGTAACTTATAATCTTCACTGGAACTTCCTTTTTTGAAATTGCTCTGGGGATTTGGAAAACCACTCTCTGGGAAATAAATAGACTTTTATGAGATAAATGAAACATTCTCTGTAAGTTTGATTTATGTAAATGCATACTTTTCTATAATGCATCATTGCCAATCTTAATGATATTTAATTTTGGACATACTACTTTGTGCTACACATTTTTTTAAATGGCATCCACACAACACTCCACAGTTCCAACTTGTATTTTCAACGATTTAGAACAACTCTCATATTTGAATTTTTTTTCACTTGTTTAGACTTCATCATACAATGTCCACTTCCCACTGTTCCATTTTACTGCAAGAAAATTGCTTTTCTATATTAAAATATTTCGAAATGCTTGAGTAACAATCTTGTTTTATACATTTATCTCCTTCTCTTCTACTTCCTGTTGTGACCATTTCACACATCGCCCCATTGCAAATGGGGACCCCCTCTTTTCGCTCGTTTTTCGCTCGCTTTTCGCTTCGCTTTTAGGGTTTTGTTAGTCAGTCAATTGTCTGGATTTAGGGTCAAGCCTTAGGGTTTTAATTGCCGTCTTTTCAGGCCAGAATCCAGTCAGTTTTGAGAGCTTTTGAGCTTCTTTTGCAGAATGCAAATTTTGAATGCAACGATTTCGCCAAGGTGGTCTATTTTCAATTGGAATTTTTTTGAGTGTAGAGCTTAAATTTGTCTAAGTGTTGAAGATGAAGTGTGAGTTTTTGTCCAATTGAGTAATTTTGACCAAATTTTGACTTTTTGATTTTTGATCCCGGGCATGGGGAATGATTTGTTTTCGCCTTGTGAAGTGATTAAATGTGCAAAATCATGATATTTTGGCCTGTAGGAGCAAAATCGCTCCTGTCCCTCAGTGAAGGACCGGAGCTCGTTTTCAAACATCTTACTGTCCCTGCAGAGTCAAAGTGAATTTCGAATTGCAAGTGATGAGGAAGGGCGGGATCTTTCCGTTGAATATAAATTGAAGAATTTCACGAACGCGGAAGTACCTCCAGAAGCAAAATCGCTCCTGTCCCTCAGTGAAGGACCAGAGCTACAAATCAAATTTTGCCTTGTACTTGCAGGATTTTGACGACTTGACAATTTGAAAAGGTCCAAGGAAATGCATTTTATCAAATGAATATAACTTGAAGTGCCGACATGAAGGAGAATGACCCAGAATGCCAAAATCGCTCCTGTCCCTCAGGAAGGGACCAGGGCGAAGTACATTGTAGCTCCCGTCCCTCTCCCAGGGACCAGAGCGATATTCTTCATAGGGCATGTTCTGGACGAAAATCAAGCAAGTTATAAGTTTGAAGGCAAGAAAGACGACGAGATAAACTCATTGAAGATAAATTGAAGATTACCAAATGTCAACAAGGGACCTCAAATGCCTGGTTCACTCCTGTCCCTCAGGAAGGGACCAGAGCGATTTTTGTCTAAGACAAATTTCTTGCCAAGTTACAACCGATCCCAAGGCATGGATGAATGGAATGGGACGTTACGAATCCGTTGAAGATAATTTTAGAGGTTAGCAATGTGATGTGGAGCCTACAAGAGCAAGATCGCTCCTGTCCCTCTCCAAGGGACCAGGGCGATATAATGGTTATATTATCGTTCCTCCAAGTTCAAGACACTCCAAGGCGAAGAACAAGGTGGTGAGGACATTTTAAGACATCTCCATCAAACACAAAGTTACAAAGGTCACCAAGTTAAAGAATTTGCATCAAGACACCTAGTTCGCTCTTGTCCCTCAGGAAGGGACCAGAGCGATATCTATTATATTGGCCAAATCTCTCAAAAATCACGTAAGGTCAAGGTTTTGCAAGGTCGTATGGGGTCCAGGACATGATTAAAAGATGATATTCAAAGGCTTCAAACGTTAAAAGATCCCCAAATTGAACACAGAAGCTATATCGCTCCTGTCCCTCTCCAAGGGACCAGGGCGATTTGTATGGGATCCTTCATTTTCCTTCAAATTCATGCCAAGTCAAGGTTTTTCGAGATCACACAAGGTATAAGGTGTCATTTGAAGATGATGTACAGAGGTTTTGAACGTCAAAGTGTTACCAATTTGTGCAAGGAACTCATATCGCTCCTGTCCTTTGGACAAGGACCAAGGCGATTTTTATTAAAAGACTCATGTTTCATCAAAATCATGTCAAGGCAAGTTCATGCTAGATCAAGAACGTCCTTTAAGAGGCAATGAACGAAGAACCAAGGTTGAAAGGTGATGCATTTGGACTAGAGCTTCAAGATCGCTCCTGTCCCTCTCCAAGGGACAAGGGCGATGATCCTTCCAACGTCTAAACGCCTTGTAGAATTCAAGTGGAACGAAAGGGGAGCGAAAGAATAGCATTGTTTGTCCATCATAACAAAGATTGAAGTTCGAAGTCACAAAGATTAAAGAGAAATTATGAGGATCGTCCCTGTCCCTCTCCAAGGGACCAGGGCGATATTTGCCAAAGCATTCATGTTCCTTCGAAGATCATAACAAAACAAGTTACAAAGGGTCTAAAACGCCATTTGGAAGGCAATGAACGAGGAGTTAGAATCAAAAACGAGGAATTTCAAAATAGAAGATAAGGATCGCTCCTGTCCCTCTCCAAGGGACCAGGGCGATATTCTTCCTAACATCAAATGCGCCTTGTAAAGGTCAAATGAAACAAGCATGGAATGAAGAAACAAGGTTATTATTTGCCTCATGATGGAAATTTGAGATCAAAGATGCAAGATTAAGGAAAAACAATGGAGATCGCTCCTGTCCCTCTCCAAGGGACCAGGGCGATAATGGTCATGAGATGCATTTATTCACACATGCAAGACACTCAAGTTTGAAAGACCCAACAAAAATACCGATTTGAGCGTAAGGATAGAGACTTTGGACGTCGAAATTGCAAGAATCATGACAAAATTGATGGATCGCTCCTGTCCCTCTCCAAGGGACCAGGGTGATGAGGTACGTATCCTCCATTTTCAAAATTTGGTGCTCAAACATGCATTTTTTGAATTTATTTAAAATGCTAAAAAAAAAAGAAAAATCAATATTTAATGAAAATTAGCATTTAAATATTGCGCTTAATGTCAATTAATTATTTTGCCTTGTGAAAAAATCAAAATTTATTAATTAAAAATGAAAGGCATTTAATAATTAATTAATTAATTAAAAAAAAAAATCGAATGGAGCGTTTGGTTTGGAGAGTCGGCCTTGTTACTTATGTAAAAATCGTTTTTAATTGCTATATTTTTACAAAAGTCGGCCTTGGGGATGATAAGAGGTGAGCGCTATAAAGGGAGGGTGAAAATTGTTATTTTCACATCATTATTTGTCATTTCTTACATGAGATCTTGAGGAAGACAAAGGAAAGTGCGAAGTTGTATTCAAGGAGCAAATTTCATTTCAAGTTAGAAGGCGCTAGTAACTTCCAAGGTGGTGCGAATCTATATTGGGCGAACTTGCCAAGGTGTTAGAGGATCACGTCAAGGACAAAAAGGTGGCGAAATTGATATTTTGAAGAAAGAGATCACGTTGAAGGCTATATATTTTCGATCTTTTTGCCTAGGCGAATTTTCTTTATTTGCATTCTAGAGCTAGCTCTCTATTGAGGTATGGCAACCCCAAAGGCGGGAGCATCCACCAGTCGTTCAACTCTCATGAAAGAAGATCAGAAGACCGAAGAAGTGGAGACTAAGATCGTGTCCAAGTGGAGCAACATTGGAGATACAAACTTAGGCAACTTCAGCACAAAGAAGTTTCGAGAGGTCCCTTACATTGGCAAGCCATCACCTGTCGCCCGGAGAATAATCGAGAGTGGTATCATTAAGGCGGCCAGCTTTCCTCCAGCTATTCAGTGCCATGAGTTGATGATCGAGTGTGCTCGTCATTATGATCCACAGTCCAGAACGATCGTGTCCAAAGAGGGAAACACTTTGGCGTACCTTTCAGAGGAAGCTATAAGTGAAGCTTTCCATCTTCCAGAGCACAGGGACATGATATACAAGAGCATAGAAGGAGCCAGATCAATGTACGAAGATGATCCAGATGCTTGTCTAAGCATTATCAATAAGAACTGGCTACTTAAGAGCCGTCCCCGTCTGAGCAAGGTCCCGAACACACCGCACAGGATTGATTTCCAGGAGGAGTACAGAGATTTAATTACCATGCTCAACCGAGTTACAGGAGCCCCTCATGCCTTCTATTTTGAGAAGTGGATGTTTTACTTCATCCAGGTGATTGTTCAAGGGAAAGGTACGATACATTGGGATAGGATGATTAGCCATTGCTTGGACGTACAGTTGAGGAGAGTCAAGGCTACTAAGTCCTTCCACATGAGTTCATACGTCATCTATGCCTTGATTAGGAGTGTTGAATATGCAGGACTACCTCACAGAGGAGTGATTGGAAGAGGACCCGGCGAGGTCAGAACTTGTGATTCCTATGCCTACTTGCATCATCCGCCAGGGAGCAACTATAAGTTGGTTAATGATACTTTCACGATGAACATCACCAGGATGTTGCAAGGTGGAATTCACAACAGATTATCTCAGGATGCCCAGGAATTCATAAAGAGGTACGGTGCTTGGTTCGTTCAGTTTCCCAAGTTCACTTATATTAGAGTGCATGGATGTCCTTTACCTCCATACATGTTGCCGAGATATCCGACAGACAGAATTGTGTTACTTGAAGTAACAAGACAGTTGGCAGCATATGTGAAGGCATTCAGACACAGACATCAGAATGGAGTTCCAGTACCTATCATTTTGGGTAACTCAGTTGAGGTATGTCCTAATGCTTTAGCCATGGATGACGCAGAGAAGGAGTTAGCCTTGTATTCTTTTTCATCTTTTGCTTTGAGAGAAAGCTTTGATCCACATGGACATTTAGAGGAGACAGTCGGCAGGGAGTTTAGGCATGAGTACCAAATAGAAGATTTTATGATGAATCTCTTAGATGATCTTGAAGTGAAATGGAAAATGCATTCTAGATTGCCTTTGGATTTCATCAGGAAATGCAGGATTTATAGAGTGGCCGACCAAGCTCAGGACAGTGGCAGACATATCCAGTCTTCCTATGATCGAGAAAGCAAAACAATAAGGTTAGATTGGAATGAGCCCGAGGTCGTGGATTTAGATACTTTGATGGCACCAGTCTTGTCTTGTACTCGCAGATGGGTTGACATACAACATCAGAAGTTGAGAGAACAAGGCATAGCCATGACTTTCACTTTGGAAGAGAAACCTGTCGAAGGTGGAGCTAGTGTGAGTGAAGGCAATCCTAATCCTAGAAATTCAGGTGAAGGAAACCTTCGATGTGCCAGTGAGGGCAATCTCCATCCAAGAGGTTCGAAGAGGAAAGAGAGACTTGGAAAGAGAGAATCTTCCAAGAAGAAACAAGAGGCTAACCGAGATCGTTCATCCGGTACATCTTCTAGACCTGAGAAGAGAACAATTCAAGTGGAAGAATCCATGGAATCGATGGTACAGAATGATAGGCAGGAGGAAGGACAAGCACAACAAGGGTCACCAGATGGATCTCTCCAGGACTATGAGTTAGATGAAGATAAAGAAGACAATGAAATAACATCTCCTCCCAGACAGGAAGAAATAGTGCATAAAGAGATTCAAGTTCAAGAAACAAGATCGATTATCCCAGATTGGTTGAAGGAAAGATTAACCAAGGTGATCGTAGTAGAGGACGAAGACAATGCAATTGATTTAGAGAGCCTTGTTGGACGTTCACACGAAGTAACAGAGAAGAGAAAGGCTACCAAGATGTCCAAGATGATTCGAGATGAGACTGGATCCAGGAAATTGCAGATAGCTACACCGGCAGTAGACAAATATGAAGGTGAGATCCTAGTAGAGGAATATGATATACAAACTTTTGAGCTAGGACCATCTACAGCAGAGCAGACTTTAGATGATGCCACCGATTCATTTGAGGCATTGAAAGACAAGCTTAGAGAAGAAATGGAGAAGAACAGAAAGCTTGAGAGAGAGGTCGGTGCATGGAGGACTTATTTCAGTCATATCAATGAACCTTTGGGACGTCAGGATCCAGCTAGATCACTAGTGCAGGCACTTCCACTTCAATCAATCAATGAGGCAGAAAGATTCAGGAACATGGTCCAACGTACAAGTAATTGGATGGATAGATCTCATACAGTGGCCATAGAGTTTGTAACAAGGATGATGAAGATTATTCATCAAGCTATCCAAGTTCTTGAGATAATCCACAATTTGATGATAACAGTAGCTGCATTTGCCCATACCAAGGATGTCGTCATTCCTGTCTTGAAAGTTATTAGACACACATCCAGGAAAGTTTTAGCGCAAGAGAAGATCTTGGATGGGGAATCTCACAGTTTGTTTCAGTGGTCAACCTTACTCCATATGAAGAGTGTTTTCTTCGAGGACATCAGTGTTAGATGTGGCCAAGTTGAGGAGGTGATCAATCCGATCCAGGACAGAGTATTTGAGGTACTTCGTACCATTCTTGGCAGAAGGATCGAGGTCGAGACAGATGTGGATATGCAGGAATTAGAGGATAGAATCAAGGTCATCTTTTGCAAGGACGCAAATGTTACAGATGAGCAATATGATCAGATGTTTGCCACCATGCTCCTGATTGAAAGAACAAAGGAGCTTGAATCCACTTGGGACGCAGCTCTTCTAGATGCATTCGATCAGGTCATCCACTTGGAAGAGAGTATGAAGAATCTTCCCGAGATTCCAATTGCAGAAATCGAAGGAATCGTGACAAGATTCATTGCATATGCCAAAAAAGAACATTGGAAAGGGAATAAGGTTCTAGATGAAAGGTTGTTATAGATGACATGGCATCTTATTTGTCATTGGTTTTTGTCTCCTAGGTTTTTGTGCCAAATTTAATATTTGGCTATGTATTTAATATTGTTCAGTAAAAAGGAGGCCATTTGTAACAAACCCTAATTAGGGTTTAGGTGTCATGATCTTGACTGTTGATCTACTTTCGATCTGGACCTTTCATTGTAACTGGGGATGCTATTTATACCCCCATTTTTCATTTCATTTGGTAATAGTCAATAGATGATAGTTGATGTAAGAGAGAATAGAGATTAAAGAGATTAGAGTTAGAAGCAATTTTATTTTGTAGCAAGATTGAGTTTTGAAGAGAGGAATTCAAGCAATTGTTGTACATGATGACTTGGAAATCAATAAAATATTGAAGTTATGGTGTTTTGTTGCAACTTTCTTGGTTATCTTCATGGTTGTTTAACTTACTTGAATCATGCTCAATCAAAGTAGTGTGTTAGTTTGAAGGACATAGTGTGAGACTTGATCATTGGTAGGATTCGTAATCCAAACCACTAGCTTCTTGCTGATTGTAGGAACGCCTTGCGTGGTCGACTGGAGAATACTTTGAGTCCCTTAATCTTCAATCATTATTGTATCTTGGATATGTACCTTCGTGGTAGTGTCTTTGATCTTTGATGCATTGAATATCATTTTGTTACCTTAGAAGATCGCATCAATTTCAATTGAGTTGTTACCTTATGGCAAAATTGAAGTTGGTTGAATCTTGCCAAGTCTTGTCTACACGAAGTCATTTTTAGGGTTAGATTAGATTAGGCCTCTTTCAAACCCTACTCTTTTGTTATTTTTGAATAGTTTCTTAGTTTAGTAAAATCTTGAGCTTTCGGAATACGTAAGGCCCCTTGGAGGAAACAGCAAATCACATCATACCGCTGGAAGCTTGTCCACACGTAGAGACCCTACTAAAAGAACCTTGGAGTCTACCTAACTGATCCTTTATACGAATCTTCAGCAGTTAGAGACTATTTTCTCAAGAGAGGATAAGATGCCTATTGGTATTTTATTCTGTGTATGATGGTGTACAAAATACACGTCAACACTTCCCTAATAAATAAAAAAGATTGAATGGTACACTTTCAAAAGTACCCATCTTCCATTTACACAAACTCCGCCTATCGGCTTCCTGTTGCAGGCACAAAGCGTGCAATTGCTAGTTTTAATCTATGATGTGCATTCGCTATACTTGCTTGGAAGGAGAAAGGTATCATCATGATAAGATCGTCGCACAATAAATGATTTTCTCTTCAACAACTCTTTTTAAATGTGTTCTAGTTTGCTAGGGTTTTGTGCAAATTGCCAATTCTCTCTCTGAGGGCAAGGTATGTCACTTCCATGGTTTTCGGTGATTTTTTTCCTATAGCTGTAAGTGGTCAGATCAGTCTGTTATCTGTAAGTTAATGAATTAGATCTGTAGCTTTACATATGGCTATTCTCATATATGATACTATTATGGATCAGTCTGTTATCTGTAAGTTAATGAATTAGATCTGTAGCTTTACATATGGCTGTTTTCATATATGATACTATTGTGGATCAGTCTGTTATCTGTAAGTTAATGAATTAGATCTGTAGCTTTACATATGGCTGTTCTTATATATGATACTATTGTGATACCCACTGTTAGATCCTTGTTTATTTTTTTACAGGGAGATATTATGAACTTAAGATGAATTTTAGATTTATTTAGTTGTTTTAAATTGTGGTTTGTTTTGATTTAATAGTTTGGGATCTTTTTGTTTGATTTTATTAGAGTTCAAAGGCATCTTTTTGTTTGATATTAGTAGAGTTCAAGGACGTCTTTTACAGTTGAAGGGAAGCCCCTTTTCATGCTTTCATATTATTGAAATTTTTATTTAAATAACATTAATAGATTTTTTTTTTAATTATTCTCTTTTTCATTTATATGAATATGATACTATTGTAATATTCACTGTTAGATCCTTGTTTATTTCTTTACAGGGAGATACTATGAATCTAAGATGAATTTTAGATTTGTTTAGTGGTTTTAAATTGTCTTTGGTTTTGATTTTGATTTGATTTAAGATGAATCTTTTTGTATGATTTTAGTAGAGGAGTTCAAAGACATTTTTTACAGTTGAACGGAAGCCCCTTTTCATGCTTTGGTATTATTGAAATTTTTATTTAAATAAAATTAATAGATTTGTTTTTTAATTATTCTCTTTTCATTTATATGAATTATTAGTCCCTGCCTTAAGCAGGGAACTAATGTTTTCATGTAACTCAATTAGTTTGTCAAATGAAATCAAAAATATTTAATTCTAAAGTTTTAAGTATGATTCTTTTGATTTTTTTTATTTTTCAAATTATTTTAATTTTTTCCTAAAAACATGATTGGCTGATAGAATTTTCCTTCAAGGTTGTTTGTGCAGTTGAAACAAATAACTCAAGACAAAATTTGTGTGTATATTTCAACCATTGCATTTCATGGCAGTTACAAAACCTGGGCATGCTCCATTTTTTCCGTTTGCATAATAGTATTACAGTATCGGCATGGCCTGTAGCCTTCTTACATTGCCTACTGGTGCACTAGGCCTATCCTATGCATTCCGTGTTGTTAAATTCTATTCCTTAGTTTAAGAAAATGGATGAAAATTTGGAATTGCTATTTGATCTTTAGGTGCAGACAAATTGATTTGAATTTTTTTTTTTTTAACAGGGAAACTATATCAGAATATCTCTGAGTAGCTTGCAAATTGAGTTAAGAGAGGGAGTCACTACCATTTAATCGGGTGTATAAAATGGTATTTTTTGTGGCCTTCCTTCCTTCCTTATGTTTCGCTTTAAATTTATTCTCGCTTGATATCAATAATACCGTCGTGTTTCTGTATTTATTATATCTATGTTTAGGCAAATTCGTGGGGCAGTGAGGTTGGATGTAAATGGGACGACGGTAAATATTATAAAATCAAAAGTATCACAGTTTACTATGGAGATATTCTCCATGGCTTTGAAGTTGACTATATTCAGCGTGATGCTAGAAATAAAGTTACGAATATCCAAATTCTTCACGGAAAAAAAACTGGCCAGAACTCAAAGGTTTAGATTTTATAAAATTTTCAGTGTGACTTTGTATTTTGTAATTACATTTTTCATTCTTTTATATTTTAAATTTTTCACAAATGCATATAATAGATGCAATTAAAATGTTTATATATATAAATATATGTATTTAAAGTTATCAGATATATAATATAAACTATGTATAATATTTATTTATTGTCTCACTTCAAGATTCTAAGTATATTAAATTATGTTTGTGGTTAAAATTGCAGATTTTTTTGGGAAGTGGATATGCTCCGGTAAGTGGAAGTTCTGTAAGCGTACTTGCTGAAAGAGACTTGAAGAAAGTTGAAGGATACATGAGCCATTTCCATGGTCATAAGATAATTACGTCTTTGACATTCATTACCAATGACGGCCAAAGACATGGTCCATATGGCTCTGAAATTGGAGTAGAGACTTTTAATTCAGCTGCTAATAAAAAGATCGTTGGATTCCATGGGTATGATGGCACATATCTGAATAAACTGGGCGTTCATTACCAGTGACGGCCAAAGACATGGTCCATAGTTGCTAATAAAAAGACGTGACGGAAGCCCCTTTTCATACTTTCATATTATTAAAAAATTTATTTAAATAAAATTAATAGATTTGTTTTTTAATTATTCTCTTTTCATTTATATGAATATGATACTATTGTAATATCTATTGTTAGATCCTTGTTTATTTCTTTACAGGGAGATATTATGAACCTATGATGAATTTTAGGTTTGTTTGACAGTTTTAAATTGTCTTTTGTTTTGATTTAAGAGTTTGGGATCTTTTTGTATGATTTTAGTAGAGGAGTTCAAAGACATTTTTTACTGTTGAACGGAAGCTCCTCTTTATGCTTTCGTATTATTGAAATTTTACTAGAATTTGTGTGAATGTAGCTATTAAATCTATGTTACTGACCAAGGTAACTCTCCTTTCTAGATTAGGCTCGTGGATCCAACCGATTCAATATGTGAATGCTAAGGTTTTTTGTCAAAGCGGTAATAGATATGGGCACCTTAGCATAGCGTGTAAGAAAAAACTGGGGATGAAGCAGCAACCCCCTAGAGTCACAGATAAGCTAGAGGATGAGCTAGGTTTGACCCCTAATGGTGATCAGATGCAGTGTTTGCCTATTGGTTAGGGCCCCTCTAATCTGGAGATTGAGAAAAACTTGGCTCAAGAGAAGAAAAACAAGTTGATGACCTCATAGCGTCTTCATCAAATAGCGCCAAGATGGGTGGAAAGATTCCACTTCCCATTATTAACAACCCCGAAGACCAAATGAAAAATACTACCCTGAAGGTAGGGGAGATAGTGATTGATCTGAGTCAAAACCCAGTTCAACAGAAGATTGCAACTTGGGAAGATGAGCTCAAGGCAACAAAGAAAAGAGAGTTAGAGGACTCTACCCATGATAAGGAAAATATAAATTTAGAAAACCAAATGAAGACCCCAAAGAAGAAAAGAAATGAAGGTTTTGCAAACCTTAAGGAAAACTTACAGATCTTAGGATTTTCTCCAATCCCTTTGACTACCAAGTCAAAATTTTGGCTCTTAGATGATAAGAGTGATGACAAAGAATGGACCTAGGTTAAAACTAAGAATAAAAAGAAGAAAAAGGTAGATGTGGGTGGAGAAGGTAAATTAGGGAGACCTTCTCAGAAGGATGCTAGGATGAAGGATGTACCCCGAGAAGTTGTAGAGGGAAAACAAAGAACCTTGGATGATCTCTCTGAGAACAAAATGAAGAAAACTTAACTTATCCTAGATGTGGGATATTGATTCCACTCAGGTGAGTAGAGTTGTTTGTGTTGTGTTCAAATGAAGATTTTATCGTGGGATATGAGGGGCTTGAATAGTCCCCTAGAAAACCATATGCTTAGATGTACGTTGATGAAACAGAAAGTGTATATTCTTTTGATTCAGAAGACCAAAATGAAAGCGATCATTTTTAAGAAGGCTATTAACACCTTTTGGGCCTCTACTACTTTCCTTGCAAGTGATGTGAAGGGTGCTTTAGGAGGAATTTCTACTCTTTGGAACCCATCCTTCAATGAAGGCACTCTAATTCATTTAGCTAAAAATTGCTTGATAGTTAAGATGTGGGACTTGAGAACTCGGCTGCAATGGTTCCTAATGAATGTTTATACTCCCAATGTGAGATCCCCACATACTGCCCCTTGGTCTCCTCTATCCAGCCTCATTGTGAATCAAGTGAATGCTCTATGGATGGATGGTGGCGGGAGATCTCAATTCACCACTTTATCCCTTAGAGATATTGGGAGGCATAGAGGACTACTCAGAGAGTATGACTAGTTTAGTTAGTTTCATTTTGACTACTAGTCTTATCGACATCATCCTCAATATTTCTAGATTCATGTGGTCAAATAGAAGGAAAGAGAAGAATTTGATCCAAGTTAGATTAGATAGGTTCTTGGTGTCTAGTAACTAGGAAAACTTTGATTCCTTCTTACGTTGCTCCTTCTTGAGAGCTAGATCTGATCATAATATAATTCTTTTTCCCATCGAAGACTCGAGGGAGAAAAAACGTTACCCATTCAAATATGAGATTATGTGGTCACATCACCCTGACTTCAAATCCCTATTTGAACAATGGTGGAATGTTCCTGTCAGTGGTACCCCTATGTATTGAGTTGCTAAAATCCTCAAAATCCTAAAGGAAAATGTCAAAGGATGGAACTAGTAATTGTTTGGCAATATCTTTGAGCAAAAAAGGGATATCATTGCAAATATTGAGAAGCTAAAGAAAAATGTGGAAGAAAGAAAAGCCTCGAAGGAAGAAAAAAGGGAGGAAACTAAATTAAGAGATCAATGGGTCAAGTTGAGTAAGAAAGAGGAGGTGTTTTAGAAATCAAAATCAAGAATATAACGGCTCAATGAGAGAGATAGAAACACCAAATTCTTCCATCAATCAACCTTGAAACATGGAATCAGGAATAGAATAAGAAAGATAACTAAGGAAGGTGGCTCCTTTGTTGAGAATGAGAAAGAGATGGTTGAGATGTTTATTAATTTCCTAAGTCTAAATAACTAGAATAACTAGGATAGCTTCCAAGAAAATAGCCTGCTTGATGTGACCCCAGAAGTTATTAGTAATAAAGACCTATCTCATTTGACATAGAAAGTGACCTTCAAAGAGGTAAAATATTCTATGTTTTCATTTAGAGACTTTAAATCCCCAGACCCTGATAGTTTTCCCCCAGCCTTCTTTAAAGATCACTGGGAAATTGTGGGAGAGGAGATCTACCATGCACTGAAAGACTTCTTTAGGTCAAGTAAAATGTTTAATCAAATAAATGCCACTTTCATTGCCTTGGTTCCTAAGAATGACAATGTTGTTTCCACTAAAGATTTCAAGCCAATCAACTTATGTATACTTTTGTGTAAGATCCTCTCTAAATTTATGGTCAATAGGTTAAAACCGATGTTATATAAGATAATTTTTATTAATAAAAAAGGATTTGTGAAGCACATAAATATTTTAGATGTTGTAATTTTTGCTCATGAACTTGTCCACTGAATGGAAAACAACAACAAATCCTCTATGGCCTTCAAATTAGACATTTATAAAGTCTATGAAAGAGTCTCTTGGAACTTCCTCTTTGAAGTCTTGAAAATTTTTATCATAAGGGGTAAATTTCTAAACATGATTGAGCAATGTGTTGCTACTCCAAAATTTTCAATGCTTTTAAATGGATCACCAAGGGGTTAACATTGTTGCTGAAGTGTTGTAGAGAAAAGTCAAGAAACTCAGAAGGAGAGGAATGCTAAAAGGGGTTAGAGATACTTCCACACTTGATCCTATCTCTCATCAACAATTCATTGATGAAACTATCATTTTTAGAGAACCTTATCTCTCAGAAGTGAGGTATTGGGAAAGGATACTGGATAATTATGCTAAGATCTAAGGGAAGCATATTAATTATGAGGGGAGTAAGATTTTATTTATTAATGCCAATTGCATCCTAAAATCACTACTATCCTAGCTTGCTAAACTGCTAATCTTCTTAATTCTTATTTGAGGTTACCTCTCATTTCCAAGTTCCCCTCTTTGACCTTATAAAATGGGATTATTCAGAGGTTCCATAAGAAATGGGATGGTTGGAAAGGTAAGCTACTCGGTATGACTAGGAAAATTCAATTAGTTAAGTCTTGTCTCTAGAGCATTCCCATATATTGCATATCCCTCTTCAAAATGTTGGGGAAGGTGGCCGAGAAGATTGAGAGGATTCAAAAGAGATGTTTTTGGATTGGTACTGAGGATAGATTATCTTTAGTTGACTGGGATAGGCTTTTCTACTCCATCAAATCAAAGGGACTTGGGATAAGAAAAATCAAATCTTTTAACAAGGAACTGCTATTTGAAGTTGGTTGGCAGTTAACGAAAGGTAAAAAGGATTGGGTGGACATATTGAAATCCAAATACCTTAGCAATGAAAAGCACAACAAATTCCTAAATCAGTTTGAGTTACCCTTTGGATCCTTCATCTATAATAATGTGGCAAAAGCTAAGGCTTTCATTAAAAAAAATGGAAGAATGATAATAGGGAATGGGAAAAAAATCAACTTTTGGGATGATGTTTGGAGTCATGACCAAGTCGTTCCAAATCTACCTCAATTATGGAAAGTGAGTCCTAATGAGGTGTGGGGAGCTAGTTCAGGATTATATAGTATGGAAAAGAGACAAAGTTGAGTGGAAGAATATTGAAGAGGTGGTGATTCAACAAGATGATGTCTCAGCCCATCTTTAGGATCAATTTATTAGGGAAGCTAAATCTCTCTCCTCTCTCTTTCTTGATTTCTCCTTATCTCCCCTCATTGAGGATGAGATATGGAAGAAAAAATCCTTGGGTTCCTTCTTACTTAAATCTTCCTACCATAGTTTGGAGGAGGAACTGGTGGAGGATTTCAACTAGAAAAACATATAGAAAAAGGGATTGATTCCAAAAGTTAATTGCTTCTGGTACAAAATTGTACGTGGAATAATTCTCACTATTTATAATCTTAACAAAAGAGAATTCTCCTTTGTTGACATATGTGTGTTATGCTACAGAGACATGGAGAGAGTAGATCATTTGTTGTTGCATTGCCAATATACTAAGGAAGTTTGGGAAGCATTGTTAGATGACATGAACATCTATTGGATTGTCTCGAAAAAAATGAAATATTTAATGAGGCAGTGGCCCTTAATTGTGGCTTTACACTCCCCCCGATAATGGCGTGGAATATCTAGAAAGAGCGGAATAACAAAGTGTTTAGGGATGAATGTAGGAGCCACAAGGTGGTATTCAATATTACAAAACAAAAAGTTAAGGAGACCATCAATGTGGGGAATCCAAGGACTTCAAAAGTCCTGCCTTCCTTGCTGAACCTTATAATAAAACAAAAATCAAGGATTGATCATAATCTCCTAATGCGAAACTGGCGTACTATGATTGTAAGGAACAATTGTATTTGGATCCCTCTTGAGGAGGGCTATCTCTAATGTAACTTTGATGGTTGTTCAAAAGGAAATGCAGGAGCTTCGGGAGCTAGATATCTAATAAGGGATTGCAGAGGTTATTTGATAGAAGGTTTCCATGCTAATTTGGGAAGAGACACGAACAATAAAGGTGAAGCTATGGTGGCTTCAATGGGACTTACTTGGCTACATCATCATAAAGGGAGAAACGTGATCCTGGAGGGTGACTTGAAACTTATTGTAGATTGCCTAAATGATATTATCAATTCTCCTTGGGAGATAAGAGTAATTATCCAAAATTGTAAAAATTTATTTAAGGATTTTAGCAAAATAAAAGTTCAACACCAATACAGGGAAGGTAATGCAAATATAGATGATATTAAAAATTAGGGGTTAACAAAAATAGGATGGTATTATTTTAATTTTGATGAGAGCTCAAGGGGATTAAAAAAAATCTTAGCCAAGGAAAGGGTAATCCCGTCATGGGGTGACATGGTCAACTAGACAATGAGGATGGGAGGTGGCAATTTTTTAAATTTTGAATGAGCACCAAGAATTTTAAAATTCAAATTTTCCACCCATTGTACTATAGTCTACTGAGTAGGATGATGATTACTTGGCTACTTAGGATGATGTGTAACTTGCAAAGATGGTAGAAGGATCATGTGAAGGTCATAAATTCAAAGTATCTCGAGGAATGTACAAGATAGATCATTCCTTACTTCATAGGGTTTGCAAAAGATAACAAAATCATTTGTGGGAAAGGTGGTGGTTTCAATTCTCGAGCTGCCTTAAATTATAATAATGAGAAAAGAGAGCTCGCATGTGTGGACAATGAATCTCATCAAGACAAAAATGACTTTTTTAAAAGTATTGTTTAAGGAAAAAAGTGATTATAAAATATAAACAGCTCCATGAGTTGCCTTTATATCTATTTGTTGTGTTCTGCAAATATAAAGATTAATATGGAGGGCCCTCTCGAAAGCACAAAATTGAAAAACTATGATGACTTAAAGAAAAATGAAGAAATTTGGGAGCTCTTTCTCAATGTTGGTTTAACCCCTTATTTTCTTTCTATGAAGGGGTATAATAGAGCTTTATCCACGAGATTATGCAACTCATGCTAAGATGGTGTTGTTACTGTGGGGAGCATTACCTTTGTGGTTTCTCTAGAGTTTATTGCAGAGGTCACTGGGTTAAAGAATGAAGGCAAAAAAGTGGACAGGCAAAGTAATGGTGACTACAAAGCATATATGAAGAAGTTCTTCAAAAAGGGAGAATGGTCGGTTACAATCCAAAATGGGTATGGTCTCTCTACACTTCTGAAACCCTACCCAATTGTTAGTTATTGTGTCATGAAATAACTTAATTTAGAGGGGTACTACACAACTATACATGGGTACCACTTCCTAATTCTTAATCATATTAGGCATGGTGAAAAGGTTAGCATTCCCTATTTTCTATTTTTTTCCTTAGACTCCTACGTTGTTAATGGAGCCAATTCGTCGCTTCACCAAGGCTTAATTTACCTCATTTATAAATTTTCCTTTGACCACTCCCTGAATCATAGTTGTTTTCTATCCTACCCAGTACTGTGGAGAAAAATAAGAAAAAAATAGGTTCCCTATTAAGATTGAATTAATCGAATCAGAACCCCTTCAATCTTTGGATTCTACTCCACCAGGTAATACCAAGGGTTAAAAAACCCTAATGTTGGTAGAAATTGAACCCCTAGAGGTTTCCCTTCTAAATAACAACTTGGACAAAAGGAAAATGAAAACCCCTAAGAATAGCTCGGCTAAAGCCAAAAAAGATAGAAAAGGATTCAGTGATGAAGAATATCACAATCAACCTAGACGTGCATGACTCTGATAATGAGGAAGAAAAGGAATTGGAGAAAGAAAGAAAAGATGGGAGCTCAGAAGGGAGAAGATCGGCCAGGCTCCATGAAAAGGAGAAGAAAAGAAAGACTGAAACTAAAGAGATGGTGACAAACATTAAGGAAGCCCTTAATTTTGAGGAGACTGAGGAGATATCCACTGATAATTCAGAGGATTAATATTTCCAAGAAGAAGAAGAAGACCAAGAGGAATAATTTAAGGAAGAACTAGAGGGAAAAAGTGAAATAGAAGAAAACTCTAAAGAGTCTAACCAGAGCCCATCGCCCCCAACAATATAAAAGAAGATGAAATGGTCCCTTGTTCTCAAGAAATGTCATTGGATAAATAAAACAACAATAATATAGAAGATGAGATAAAAGAGCTTAAAGAATGAGTTCTTAACTTGGAAGAAAAAAATGAAGATTATAGACAAAAAATTGATAACCTGTGCAAGGATTTTAGTTCTCTCTATGAAATTAGTGATAGGATAAGGAACAAGGTGGTTATGGGAGTGGTGTCTGGATAGGGAAAATAAAGAAGAAAAAGAGGAAGCTGACTAAATAGGGGAAGAAAAAAGAGGATGTGGAAGGCTAGAAAGACATGTAGGAGGACACATCAGCTATTTAGGTCAATAGGTTTAAGTGCAATTGGAATTTAATTAATAATGATTAGGCACCCCCCTCTTTATCGTGTTAAGTGGTTTACTTGGTATATGAGGTTATTGTTTTTTATTATGTTTACAAGATCATGGGCTAACGTTGCTCTCCAATTAGACATTATTTTGATGATGACTATTGCTACTATGTTTAATTTTGATGATGCATAGAATATTGTTATTATGACAAGAAGATGGTGGCTAGTTAGAGTTAGCAAGTTTAGTTGTAGGGACATGTTAATATTCGACTATTTTTTATGGTTGACAATGGCTCTTTGTGACTAGTTGTTGGTGGCCAGGGTTTTGCTGCTATTATATGTTGGCATTTTGATGATGTTTTGATTGTTATTGATGGATACACTTTCTAGATGATGGACACCAAGTTTTTTGATGTATGAGTTATGCTCAACCAGTAATTGTTCCGATCGGTATTGTGTACTATTGTGTATAGTCTTTAGACTATCGGTATTTTGCAGAAGATGTTTACCAGTCACAGAATGACTGAATACCTCAAGTGGTTCAAAGATCACAAGCGGTACGAAGGACCCAAGCGGTAGCTAACATTTTCCCATCTTCATTTTTGACAAACCAGTAATAGATATATTGTATTAACCAATATTACTTTGTGATGAGTTACCAACTGGTATTTCTATAATATGTGATGAGTTATCATCCACCGACACTTTGGTAGTGATTTTGTGTCAT
This sequence comes from Cryptomeria japonica, assembly GCF_030272615.1. Classification (NCBI taxonomy): domain Eukaryota; kingdom Viridiplantae; phylum Streptophyta; class Pinopsida; order Cupressales; family Cupressaceae; genus Cryptomeria; species Cryptomeria japonica. Next base: position 90,271,293 of record NC_081413.1, on the reverse strand, counting down.
GTTACCAAATGTGTCCAGATGCACTGAACCTAGGAACTTGTAGTCTAATCTTATTGGACCGACATGAAATTAGATTCCTTTATAAGGACATCATGTCTATGGTTTGCATGTGATGGATGATGTATGAGAGATAGAACAAAAAAGGTTTTGTGTGATCTTTGTAGAAAAGATTAAGTCTGTGTGAAGAGATAGATTATGGAGATATTGAAGACCGAAGTAATGCTGAAATGCATTAACAATGAGCTATCAAGGATCTAATTAAGCAGACCGTGCTATTAGCTAGATCACTCACTTGTTGATTACTCACATCTTCGACAAGTCTGAAACCCTTAACTAGGTAGGCCCAGCAAAGCCTTTGTAAATCCTCTAACAAGGTGGTTCACAACTATGGATCTGAAATCCTCTCACAAGGTAGTCTTTAACAAGACTTATCTCCTAATAGAGATCTAGATTCCTAATAGGATCTGTTATGGTGAAGAACATTGTATGACCTTAACCAGTCCAACCTTAATCAGTCTGGTTTCTATTCTGCAGATAGTTACTTGTGAGTTTTTGCTCACTATGGTTTTTCTCATTTAGGTTTCCACGCCAAATATCTTGTGTTATGGTGATTGTGCTTTTGTGGGTGAATGCTTTATTTTCTATTTGGTTTGCATTTATCTTAACCGATTTATTAGTGAATCTGTTGCACTGGTTATCTGCTAAACTATTTAGAAGTTTGAGTACATTATTTTTTGGTATACTAATTCACCCCCCCCTCTTAGTATTCATCAATTGGTATTAGAGCCAACCTTTCTATAAGTCTAACCACTTGGAAGGAGATATGGGGGAATACACTATGAGGGAACTTACTCATTATCTCACTCAGACTGAGAGAGACTATGATGAACTCAAAGTCAAGTATAAAGCATCTTTGGCCAAAAGAAGAGAGCATGCTGAGAAACTAATGGAATTGATTGAAAATAGCTCCTCTGATGAAGCAAACATGGATGCCCTAGTTGAAGAAGTTGAAAAATTGAATGAATCTAAAGCCAACCCGAGAAAGGAGTTGGAAGGACTAACTATCAGAATGTGTCAAGAGCATGAGAATAGAAGGAAAGCTGAAGATCTAGTAAAAGACAAAGATCATGAGATCTCCAATCTGAAGCAAGAAATCAGTGCCCTTACCACTCATCTCCAAGAGAGTAAAGTAGAAATAGAAGAAATGCAAGGTGAACTAAACATGGCTATTTTTGAGAATACAACCTTGGTGGAATCTAATGCTGCTATTTCCAAGGAACTTATTGAGTCAAAGGAGATACTTGCCAAATTCAATCAGAGTACTGCTAAGCTAGAGCAAAAGCTAGAATCGGCAAAACTGGTAAAGAATACCACTGGACTTGGTTTCTCTGGGTATGAGGAAGGTGAGACCTCTGGAACAAAAGCTAAAGCATCAAAGAAGCAACTAAAATCTAAGGATAAAGGTACGAAAAAAATTAAACCTGTTTGTTTTAATTATCTTAAAGAAGGACATACTGCTAATGTGTGTAGAAGTAAGGCCTACAACAATTTTCCTTATTTTCTAAACAATAAGCCCAGATCCAATAGATTCAATGGAAACTGTTATGCATGAAACAAGTTTGGGCATAGAGAATTTGAATGCAGGTCAATTTTGCACACTGGGAGATACCAACCAAGGACTCAAGGAGTTATCTCGGAACCCTGTGAATCAGAATACTAACCGGTATAATACCTATGACCATTGGTCAGGTGGCTATCAAGCAACAAATGGTTGGAAAGCAACTTGTTTGATTTGTTGTGGTAGCAGTCACACTGCTGCAACATGCAGAAGGAAGAATGGTAGTATGAATAATGGATCATGGAGAACACCTAGAATGGTATGCTATCATTGCAACAGATTGGGACACACTGCCAGAACTTGCAGACTGAGAAAGAACCTATTGGATGATATACCGATCACTCCAGAAGGAAAGATTGATGTTGAAACTATTCAAGCGGAAATGAATAAAACTTGGAAAAAGAAACCAAAAGAAGTGTCACAGGATGAACCGGTTTCTACACCTAGAGTGGAAATCTCTGAACCAACAAACTGAGCTTCGAAAAGCTTAGGGGGAACATATCGATGAAATGTTTCAAACCCCTGGTTTATATTGGTAAAAACCTTAACCAGTATATGCTACCTACCAATCGATAGAAGATTTGAAGTGGTAATAGGAAAAATTAGGGTTTATGCCCTAACGGTGATGCATTTATTATGGTAGGTGAAAAATCTGTTTAAAAGGATTTTGGTCATCATTTTTCACTTATCTATTTTCGAGCAAATAATTTTCAAGAGAAGAGCGACAAAGAGAGATTCATCTAGTGATTCAAAGTGAATTCAAAATCTTGCAGAGGAATCCAGAGATTGTTTTCAATCTATCAAGTGAAGAACACTAAGCGGTAATCCAGTAATCGAAGTGGTGTGTTGTGAGTGACATTAGAAAACCCTAAATTTTGAATTGTGAAGGTATTTCTCAAAATTCTTGCTTATCATTTAATCATGGCTTCTACATTACACTCCAGTTCTAGTGCACATGTGGATTCAGCCAAGTTTCTTCAAAAGAAGATGAAATATAATGCCCTATCCCAGATATCTGCTGGAGTTATAGTTGAGTAAGATATTTCAAGATATATTGATTATAAATTGGAAGATCTAGGATCCCTAATGATTCATTCCCAGCTAGGTCTGTTTTGTGGGGATGACAAGAAAATCAAATTGGAATATAGTATCCTTGAAAATATGAAACTGCATAATTTGGTGTATTTTCTGGAAGAATTATCAGAAGATCACATTCGCATCATCCTTAGTAGAGTACACGGTGATAAGATGTACCTCATGCGCACACATGACATCACACCGGAGGCAATTCATGCCGTCACTGGTTTCTATAATATTGGAGAGGTACGAACTCTAAGGAAGGTCACCAAGACTAAAATGACTCAGCTCACCAGTTATGTGAGTGACCAACGGGTGATGACTGTCAACACCATCAAAGATGATCTGGTAAAGTATGCTTGCATGGTGATTGGATACCAGATATTCTATGCCAGCAAAAAGAATTATGTCGCCACTGCTACGGTGAATGCCGCTTATAGAATGATCAAGGAAAATACCACATTTGACCTATGTACCTATTCGTAGAAGCAATTGCTATTAAACCTAAAGTCCATTAAATAGGATAATGCTTAAAGGTTCAGGTTTGGACAACTTCTGGTCGGCCTATTCTTTTACTTTCAAGGTTATTTCCTTGGAATAGGTGATGTGCAATGGTCTGCTGACTTATTAGTCTCCAGACAAATCAAGGAAAGTCTTCAAGTAGTGGGAACTTCACATCCTGAGGTTCTAAACAAATACTTTGATGAATTCAAACAGAAGATGAGCTAGAGGATAAGGATATCTGGTGATATTGTGAAGAAATATGAAGATAACATTTTCTTCACCATAAAGGTAGATGAATGCATAATGGAAGCGACGGAACCAAGAAAGGAAGTAGTTGAACCTATGGGGTATGAAGTAATGTATGATATGTTGTTCGGGTATGCCTCTACCCTGCTTGCCTCACCATTAGATGCGAAGTAAAAGAGAATTGACACCTATTTGGAGAGGGTAACACTGGTTGAAGAACCAAAATAAAAGACGAACAAAGCAATGCCATCAATATCTATACAGGTTACCTCTGCCACCCCAAAAGTTACCAAGTGGTCACCTGCTAAGAAGAAACCTAAGGTTGTTCCTACTAAAGTCTTTGAGAGGAAGCGGAAAACCAAAACTAGCTCACCGGAGTCAGAGGATACTGAACCGAAAATCCAACTCAAGAAGACAAGACAAACAAGAAAGAAAGAAAAATCTTCCTATAATGCACCTACAACCTCTACACTGGTAAATATAGATATTTCCTCTTATAAGCCAATGACACATTGTCAGAGGACTATTAAAAATATTAAGAGGAAAGTTCTTGATGATTTAAAAGAATATTTTGATGATTTTAATTATAGTGAGAAAGAAGAAGTAGAGCAGGAAATCATTAAATATTTATGTGTTAATGACCAGTCACCATAAAAAATTAGATCAGTCACACCTGATTTTTTATATAATTCTTTGGATAATAAATGGCGCATTGCCATTGAAAAAGAATAGGAAATAAGGGAGAAAGTCTTCATACATTACTTTCTCGATGCCTCAAATTCAGAATTATTTGAGATAATGGATAAGAACAAAGGCCTATTTTTCATGAGAAGGAGAAGACTCAGGCTGCTAGAAGTCAGAGCTTCTGAAGTGGAGAAGGACACACATCTACATGCAAACATTGTTGTTAGATTATACCAAGTGTTTGAGGCCAATATGAAGCCTGAACAAGAACCGAACCTATCCTCAAGTAAACCGGATGAAGTATTTAACAGTGAAGGAGAAAGAGTTACAGAACATGTTGACACTATTGATGTGGATGCATTAGATGTTGAGGATGTCACTCCTGATAAAGAAGAAGCTGAGAAAGAAAAACAAGACAAAGAAAAAGCAGAGAGAGAGAGAGAAACAGGACAAGTAAAAGGCTGATAAAGAGAAAGCGGAGAAAGAGAAAGTGAAAAAGGCAAGGTGGGAAGAAAACAAGAAGAAAGAGGAAGAGAAGAGAAAAGAAGAGGAGAAGAGAAAAGAAGAGGAGAAGAGGAAATAAGAGGAGAAGAGGAAAGGAGAGGAGAAGAAGAAAGAAGAAGACAAAAGGAAGGAAGAAGAAATGAAGAAGGAGGAAGAGAAGAAAAAGAATGAAGAGGACAAGAAAAAGGAAGAAATGGAGAAGAAAACACAAGAAGAAGAACAAAGGAAGAAAGAAGAGGAAAAGAAAAGAGCTGAAGAGAAGAAGGAAGCAAAGAAGAACAAACAGGCCAAGGCAACCGGTAATCAAACCAAAGCGGTTGACACCACCAATCCTATTGACCTTCAATTTGTAGATGAATCAGAGCTGATTCAAAGCATAAAGCTTGCACAGGAAAGATTGGAAGCATTGAGGAGGAAGAAGGAACAGGATGTCATTCAAACTGCGGTTGACACCCTCACCAGTCTAATTCTTGGTACTAACCTCCCCAATACCGATTCCTCTTTAGCCAAGCTTAAACTTCTTTGCACTGTAGTGGAAGACCAAGTACAATGCTTAGAAGATGTTGCTGCAACCACTGAGAATAAGACTCATGAAAAGGCCCTCAACACTACCTTAGTCAAGAAAATGAATGAGCTTAGGTCACAACTTCTAAAACAGCAGAAGGATATAAGTGTTGCTATGGATGAGGGCAAATTACTGCTGAGTAAAATCTACCAACCCCATCTATTCTGTGATGATGCACTCAAACAGAAAGATAAAATCCAATCGGAGTTACAGGCATATATAGGAAACTTCAAGGTTCCATATGAATCCTTAACTACATATGGGCAAATGGTTCATCATTATCAACTTCAGACTGCCAGGCTAGAATCAGAAATCTGCAACCAGACTAGAGATTTGCAGAAGCTTCAACTGGTCTTATTCCCAAGACTACAGATTCTTCAGAAATGTTTTCTCGATCTAGAAGCTATCACGGTAACTCAAGATATTAGTACCATTGATGCTATGGAAGAAATGGTATTCCAGATCCAAACAAAAAGTGAGGTTTCTACCTCATTACTTGAGTCATGGACATTGGCCATGAAAACTTTTATGTAGGACTTTAAATCTATTTTTGATAAGTTTCATTCCTTATTGTCATAAACATTTACTCTATTTTTAATGATAATGAGAAATAGGGGTTATTCTGCATTACTTTGTCATTGTTGGCAAAGGGGGAGTATTACATTAAAATTTTGGTGATTGTTATCATTTTCTGTATACTTTCATTTTGGAAGTAGTATACATTGTAAATTCTGCAAAAGGGATAGTGTATATGCTTAGGGGGAGTAATTTTGATTATGGCAACTTTTGTTGTTAAAACACTTAGATGTCAAAATTTTCCTAAGTGTTGCCATCAATACCAAAGGGGGAGATTGTTGGCATTTTGATGATGTTTTGATTGTCATTGATGGACATACTTTCTAGATGATGGACACACACTTTTTTGATGTATGAGTTATGCTCAACCGGTAATTGTTCCAATTGGTATTGTGTACTATTGTGTATAGTCTTTAGACTATCAGTATTTTGTAGAAGATGTTTACCAATCATAGACTGACTGAAGACCTCAAGCGGTTCATAGATCACAAGCGGTATGAAGGACCCAAGCGGTAGTTAACATTTTCCAGTCTTCATTTTTGACAAACCGGTAATCGGTATTTTGTATTGATCGGTATTACTCTGTGATGAGTTACCAACTGATATTTTTGTAATATGTGATGAGTTATCATCCACCGACACTTTGGCAGTGATTTTGTGTCATGTTACCAAATGTGTCCAGATGCACTGAACCTAGGAACTTGAGGTCTAATCCTATTGGACTGATATGAAATCAGATTCCTTTATAAGGACATCATGTCTAGGGTTTGCATGTGATGGATGATGTATGAGAGATAGAATAGAAAAGGTTTTGTGCGATCTTTGTAGAAAAGATTAAGTCTGTGTGAAGAGATAGAGTGTGGAGATATTGAAGACTGAAGTAATGCTGAAATGCATTAACAATAAGCTATCAAGGATCTAATTAAGTAGAGTGTGCTATTAGCTAGATCACTCACTTGTTGATTACTCACATCTTCAACAAGTTTGAAACCCTTAACCAGGCAGGCCCAACAAAGCCTTTGTAAATCCTCTAACAAGGTGGTTCACAACTGTGGATCTTAAATCCTCCCACAAGGTAGTCTTTAACAGGACTTATCTCCTAACAAAGATCTAGATTCATAATAGGATCTGTTCTGGTGAAGAACATTGTATGACCTTAAGCGGTCTAGTTTATATTCTGCAGATAGTTACTTATGAGTTTCGGCTCACCGTGGTTTTTCCCATTTGGGTTTCCATGTCAAATATCTTGTGTTATGGTGATTTTTCTTTTGTAGGTGAATTCTTTATTTTCTATTTGGTTTGCATTTATCTTAACTGGTTTATTAGTGAATTTGTTGCAACGGTTATTTGCTAAACTATTTAGAAGTTTGAGTACAGTTTTTTTTGGTATACTAATTCACCCCCCCGCCCCCCCCCCCCCCCCTCTTAGTATTCATCATTATGTGTTTTTTCTATTTTATAGGTCTAGGGCCCTCTCCTTGCTAACATAATAAAAAACATAACAACAACAACAAACATTACATAAAAGAGCACAAAAGTAGAGAGAAATGGTTGAATAATATTATAGTGATCTAGAGATTTATTATATTCAATGCAACAATGTATAAATGCAATATTGTGTACATTGAACAATCTCATGTCTATAGCTGTGAGTTTCTTAAATTTTGATTTTTCTAGGTTTTCTACATGTTTCGATAATATTCATATTCATTATTTTGATAGCTTTGGAAGACTATCTTTTTTAAAATTCTAGCAAAAGATGTTCTTAGACAATCTTATTTACATTAACATCTCCCCTTAGGATTGTTTATAACACTACATTAAAGATACAAAGGAAAGGGGAACATTATACAACTATCTCGCTTTAGTGTTTACCGCTAGCATGTCAAGCATTGCTTTCAATTTCAAAAAATATTCTTCAGTCATAGCCTTAGGAAATACATCACTTATTTCTTCTTGACTTAAACAAAATTATAGGTTGACAACAGTTTGTTGAACATCAAGTTCAATATGCAAGAACAATATGTGGATTACCTACAACATGAATGGTACTTTAATTGTCACAATACAATGTAGCAAAAGAAATTTGTGGAAAACCAATCTAAATATTTTTTTAAAATCCAAATTCCTTTCTTTATTGCTTCTTTTGCTTCTCTATATTCTATTCTAGATCAACAAAATTATGTCGTTATTTTTTTCATCGGTCCATGTAATCCTAACCTAAGCCTAAAAATAGAACAATTAATATAATTTCGGTCAGTGATATCCCTACCTCTATTTGAACCTATAAGTTGAACCAAAAAATATTAATATTTATAAAGTTAGTGGATTCCAAATTGTATTATTTCACAAATGTATCATTTATGTCTCTTATTATCCAACCAATGACTTCATCTAGGTTACAACATAAATCTAGATATGACAGACTAGAAAACAATGAACAATTTATCTCTATTAAGTGGCATATACACTCTTAGAATAACATTCTTTATTAATCATGATTCCTTACTTAAAGGGAGTAGAACCCAGCTTGTATTCAAGCATCTAAAATCTTTCAAAGAGATCTAAGGCATACTTTTATTATCAAATGAAAAATCTTTCATATAGCCTCCAAAATTATAGACCAAGATAATAGTTTAGCTCACCCAAATCACTCATATGAAATGAATGTTTAATATTTTATTTTAAAATAATTTATTTTCTTCATATTCAATCTGGAACAATGAGTAAATCATCTATATAAATTGCAATAGGGACAATATTGATGAGGGCACAACCCAAAGAATAGAAAAACACAACAAAAGAGACATAGAAAATCTATATGTTATTATTATCTGAAAACTATTTTTCAATACATGTAATTAAAAATAAGAGGAATCAATCCTCACACATTGCAATACAATAGTTATAGATTTTTCATGAAAACCCTTACCATGCAATTTTCCAACCCAGAAATAACTCCCAAAAACTCACATACAACAACTAACTATTTTCAATACATGCAATTAAAAAATAAGAGGAATCAATCCTCATAGGCTGCAATACAATAGCTTACAAATTTTTCTGGAAAACCCTTACCATGCAATTTTCTAACCCAGAACTAAACTCCCAAAAGCTCACATACAACAACTAACTCCCAAGTTTCCACATATGTGTTCTAACACATGTGTGACCCCTTATAACATCCTAGTGTGTATGAAATACTCCTTAAGATCAAACAATGTCCCAATGGATCATATGTGGTCATAAGGGGTCACACATGTATTCTAACACATGCATGACCCCTTAGAACCACATATGACCCCTTATAAAATCCTAGTTGTAGACACTTAAATTAATTATTTTAATTAATTTAATTCTCTCACATAGTTAATTTATTTAATTATGTTAATCCTTGTTCTTCTTAGTATTAATTAAATTAAATATAATTAATATTATCACTATGGTCCAATAACTGATTTATCTAATAAATCAATTCTCCTCCATTCTTCTAAGGTATAGTAAATTAATTAATTAATCTCAATTAATTAATTAACCTAGGTGATTCCTACAAATCACTTTTTTCTAATCTACCATTACCCTAATTAATTCTTCTAGAAGCCTCATAATCATGCTTATTATTATTCTTCTATTTTATATTCCCCAGTCATGTCATATCAACACTAAGCCTCTCAAAGAAATTTAAATTTCTTTGAAGCCCTCCATGAATCCTTTATTTTGGAATTTTTAATTCCTCTCCCCTTTCGCCAAGGAATTTTATATTATTTTCTCAAGGAATCCTTAATCCATGCCCACCATTTCAAATCAATCTCAACCCTTCTTCTCAAATCAATCCTAGCCCTCCATTTCCTCCCTATCTCTTCTATAAATTGGAGACTCCACTCCTTCATCTACAGATATCTCCAAATATCATAACTTCATCCTACTTATTTGGATCCAAGCAACTAGTCCAAAGCATCAAAACTCTAGCCAAATGCATACCCGTCCAATACTTAGCTATTTGTCCATTCACTCCATTCTCCTATCTATCATATTGTTCACATCTTAGAGAGACAACTACACTCAACCAAGGAGCTCATCAAATCAAGTCAAGACAAGGGTGCTTTTTCACTTCATCCATAGCTCAATCTGAAGGAGAAGGTAAAATGACAAGGTATAAATGGTTTAGTTTATGTTTTAATTGGGTTGTTTGAATAGTAATCATTGAATCTTGCATTGCTCATTTTCACCTCTTCATTTTGGCATGCCCAATGGTACCCATGTCCCTAAATTTAATGGTTTTTGTAGTTTTTGTGATTTTTTAGTCGCAGGTGTTGGAACAACACGACTACCATTGGATCAGTGCAAACATTACCTACTTCAACATGTATGCACACACTTTAGTGCATGCGAATTAAATTTAAAATTTTAACCTGCTCTTCTTCAGATCTGCATATTAGCATGAACACCCTAAGAATAGCATGAGTGCTCTGACAAAATTCTGCCTACTTTTAAATTTTTAAAATTTAAAATTTCTATTGTACTAACCTATTTTAGCGTGAGTGCACATGTTTCAACGTGATCGGGAAGAGGACAATATGACCAATTAATGTATATTCTATATTTTCAAATTTTGTGTATTTTTCTACATTTTTCTGATTTTTGTTTTTGGGCCCCTTTGCAGCCCATACGACATTTCAACGCTTGTGTAGGTGGTTCAGCGCAGGTGTCTGCAAAACAACACGAGCACTATTTCTGCAAACTTTTGTGTATTAATCATATTTTTATGAGTCTTGCAGGTTTTTTTTATTGGTCCAAGGCATGATCCTAAATTAATAACCTATTTTTCTGTAGGACTTGGCCCAAGGATTCGCTTGTTAAAGAATTCATTGATCAAACCACAAATAACTACTAATCTATAGTTTGCCTAATAAAATCCAACCAAACGTTGTGTCTTTATTTTAAGTATTTTATTAGGCACTTAAGTTGCGATGTGGTAAATGAATAAATCTATTTTTTGTGTTTGAGAAGATTCTAAAAGGTAGGAGAGTATGCTCTTGTCTGTATAGACAATCAGAAATCCAGACCCTTGAAGCTTTTTTGGTTTGAGATTTGTGTTCGTTTAGCGGGCGTGTCATAGTGGGAAAAAGTAATCATCTTGTGAGAATGACCCAAGTGAGGATGGCTAAGACCCAATCATTTCAACTCACTATAATAAATAGGCCTTTTGGGATAAAAATCTTAGAGGACGAAGCTATTTGAGAGTTCAATCTCATATTGGGCATTTTGTAGGGCCTTTTGGCCTCAATCATGCTTGTGTGACTACATCTTTCTTGTTACTTTGTATGGTAATAGGCCTCAATCATTCTTGTGTGACTACAAGGGGTAGTCTTCAAACAAAAATCCTTACTAAGAGCTCTTAGGAATAGAAGCCACCTGATTCACCTTCGAAAGCTAGATAATTTTTGTGCAAGGGAGATAGTAACTCCCCAAGAGACTTGCCATTTCGTGCCCCCATTAGTGGTTGACTCGGATAATATGGTGTTGGGAATCCATTATGTGAGACCCAACCTCCACATTCTAATTAACTATTGGGTGTGTACCTGAGTCAGCAAGCAAAGGTTTTCCTCCTCAACCAACTTCCTAGGGTATCATGTTGTGCATGATGTCTTTTTTTGAACCCATGACTCATGTTTTCTATGTCTTCTTGCCAAGAGTAAGATTAGTGTATCAAAGATAACATCCTAGCCATCATATTCCAAGTTAATCTAATCTGAATCATGATCCCTAGTCATCCTCATATCATGTCCTAGTCATACCCAAGTCATAACCAGGTCATACTCATGTCTTGGTCCAATTTTGAACCAACCTTAATCAAGTTCAAGTTACACTCAAGTCCAAACTTTCCAACAGGTCAAATTGCGTTGCCTCATGTTTCATAACCCCAAATTGTACAAGCATCTTAAGAAATCAATCCACCGCCCAATCAAGAAGAAGAAGATTACCCAAGAAGAACTCATTAGACACCGAAAGTTTTGGTATACCAACTACAAACTCTTACTCTAGCATAGGACCTTGCACCAATATCATGATTATACTCATGGTCATAGCAATGAGTTTGATGCTAGTGATGAACTAAGAGTTTGAGCTTTACACCAAGGATCTAGCTTGTCTTTCAACACCAACTATCACTAGAATCAGGGTCGTCGCATCCCTTCATACAACTTTCCTTCCGAACCCATCACTTATTGAGCCATGCTCATAACAAGAATGGTCTAAGCATCAATTTTCCCCTAATCATTACTATCACCCTCATTTAATCTTTCATCATCAACCTTTTCCAAGGACTTATCACATCAATCAATCATTCTCAATTAATCATCCTTCAATCAAATTAACCTTACGCTAAAGTTTTATGCCTTATGAATTTCTATTTAGACCTCATCTTTAATCAATTAATCATTTGGCCTTTGTGCTTGGGAAAGAATCCCCTTTCATATACCTCTGCCTCATCCTTTGATTCGATCAAGACTCTCATCCTACGTCTTTTATTTTTCTTAGGATCATTAGTCAATCCTTAGTAGAAGAGAGACTTTGATCATTATCCTAAGGTATAAATTTTACTTAACTTGGTGGATCCCTTTCTTGTGGTTTTCATCAACATCCCCCACCTAAAATCATCATCCAAGGACTAAGGTGTGATATTAATCAAACTTGTGTCATAATCCAGGGACCCCATCAATCAATCAATCCAATTTCATCAAATCCAAATCAAATCCAAAATCTAGAATTTTTCCCAAGTCCTTTCATCAAACCTTTTTATTCTAATTAATCTTCCTAAATTTATTCTTATCTAGTAACAATTCAATCTCAAAAGAAAAAGATGGCCCAACAACAATATGGCATGCCAAACATCAGTGTCCTATACCAAGACTCTAGACAAGGTCCTATGCAAAATGCACAACCTGATATTCAAGATCAACGACCACAAGTGGACCTGAACATGGTCGATCAAGATGACCTCTCTCCAAAAGCGTGAACATTCCTAGAAGACTCTTACAATCAAGAAATGATGGAGAAATTCATTTGACATAATCCTAGTGGTCTTCTAAAAAGCCTTATTGAAAATGGAGTGTGTGCCTTCCCCTTGAATTTGATAGATCCATTCTTGATCAACAACCATCAGGAGACCTTTCTCCTAGACACATCGTCATACCTATTCTTCAACCCCATTCAATTGCACCCCCACCTATCATCCAACCCCAATCGATAACACCCATGTCATATGTCCCCATAATGTCTATCCCACCTGCTTCCCTCTTAACATCCATGCCAATATCCAACCCAATTACATCTATCCTCCAACATGCTTCCATTCCATCTTCTTCTACCCGACCACACATCTCCTTTCCACAATCCTCCATTTCTCTCAATAATGTCTCTAATTTCATCTAGGCCTTACTTCCTCTTGTCATAGTAATTCGTGGGTCACAACCAATTATTACCCAAGTCTCCATGGCATCGGTCATCACGTCTCACATCCCCATTTCTTCATAATATCAATATGTTAGTTGTGGTGGCACACCTTTCATGACTCATCTGATACCGAGGACAAATACAATTCATCATGCCCAATATCCACAATAGGACATCATTAAGGAAATTCAAGACATGAAAAACATCATCAAAAACATGAAGGAAGGGACTAACAAAAGAAAACCTTACTCGTATGAGGAATTTTGTCCTTGTCCTTATGACTCATTAATGGGATGGGGTTTGGGATAGACTAGCCTAGTCTATGCTCTTGGATCCTCTCCTTGGATCACCAGGTGTTCTAACCACCCCTAGCGTCTCTAAGACTTCCTTTGCTTGTGGAATCCCCTGACCTTGCCCAATCCACCCACCACCAACTTGTAAAACTACTCCTAAGGTCTTAGCTACTCATGAGACTCAAAGAACCCTTACTTAGGCTAATAAGGGTTTGGCTTGTTCCACACCTTCCTAGGTCTTAGCAAGGATAGGTCAGGTATATAAAATGGTTTTCCACCCATTCATGTGCCCCCAAGAGGTTTCAGGCTTCCTACCCCTTACCGATTTCACTATTTTGTCTTTTACCTAAAAAATAGGGCTACAAGGATTGTGACCAATTAGGCCTCCTATCTGGACTTTTAGGGCTCCCTCTTACAAATGATGCACTTGCTTGTGAAACTACCTAAAAGACTTGCTATTCATTTGGCAAGGGCTCAAGTATTTTTATAGTTTTGGGCCTCCAAGTGTCCGTACACTGCCCTTGGTGGATTTTAAGGTTTTTAAGGGTTTTAAAGAGGGTTTTTGGGCCTACCAGGGTCACAGTGTTGGTTTAGTGCTCTTTCCACCTTGTCTGGATTGGTGGAAGCTCCTCCTTCACATCAATGGTTCTCCACTCACCCCTCTACAACTCCTCCAAATGGTGCCTCCTCCTCTAACCTTCCTTGCTCTCCAAGACCTCTACAACTTAACCCTTCCTAACCGGGCACTGTCCAGTCTTGCCTAGGAGTGGGTCTTTAGATGGCCTCCTTGCATTTTCAAGGGCCCTACTTTCTTTTATTTATAGTACAAGGTCCATACTCTCATTCTCGATGGTTTCATGGTAATTCCACAATGGGGAATGGAGTTATGAGCCCATTGACACAAACGAGTCCAAAACTCGATAGTGAGAAGCAAGTTTACAAACTATTTACAAACACACACAACCTGCAAAATAAAACCTAATCTAAATGCTCACAATGAAAGTAAATACATGATACAAGACACTCCACACAAGTTTTCTTGAAAATTAATCCATTAACAATCTTCTATTACCCCATTTGTGCCGTCTGGCAACAAAATTGCAGTCACAGTCAAGTCACTTTGCTTGGGCCGTACAACATCTAACATCCAACCCCTTCTCTTAGGGTTTGAAACTACTTATACTACCCTCTCCTCGGTATGTGTGCCCATATTAGGGTTATCCATGCTAAACTAAAGATTTGGACATGGTCCATAGTTGCTAATAAAAAGATCATTGGGTATGATGGCACATATCTGAATAAACTAGGCATTCATACAGCTGACCTTTAATTATGTTTTGTTATAGAGACATTATTATTTTACTACTTGAATTTGTACTAATACCTGAATCATCTAGACATGAACTTGTTCTAAAGAAACAAGTTACATACCTGAATAACCTGGGCATTGATAGTTAATTATCTTTTCTTTGTGCTTCTATTTATATGCAAACATTTTTTTTATTATTTTACTACATGAATTTCTATTAATGAAACAAGTTACATACCTAAATAACCTGGGCAGTTTACATAACTCATTTCAGCTTATTTTTAGTAGTATGAATTTCCATCTATCTTGTTCAAGGACTTCTATGTAAGTAGGCTTGCTTGTCACTCTTTGGGGGCTGAAAAAATCAGTTTGTTATGTGTATGTAGTATCTTTTAGTCTTGATTCTATATATCACATTTCTTGGTTCTTCTAGTATGGGTTATGTTGCCATATAACCAAGTCCTCTAATTTAAATGTTGTGGGATATACAAGTTATGCAATAGCTTTCTCTAAGTGGACATTCAAGTCTACATTTTCTATAAAACTATCCCATTCATGCAAACAACTCTTTTCAAAATAAAATAAAATCAAAGATATAAGTATAAAACAAAACAATAGATTAAAAAAAAAGTTTTGTGGTGGGAACACTAATAAGATGGGGAAAGTGTCTAACATTCCTATATCCCATGAGGAATGTGTGGTCAAAGAACACCAAGTGGACATTCCTGTTGTGTTGCTAAATTGAGCCTTTTTCTGGTTGGTCAGTTCCTTGTGTTTTGCCCTTTTTTGGATCAGGTAAGAAAGTTAGTAGCAACTAAATGGAAAATGAAAGGAAACATTTCTATTAATGCTATGTCAAATGGACTTTTCCTTTTCAGTTTTATTAATCAAGAGGATCTCACCTGCATCCTTACAGATGGACCTTGGGGTTATGGAAGAAGCAACTTTCTTTCCTTGTGTAATTGGAAGCCAAATCTTGACCCATGGAAGTACTTAGGAGTTGTGGCTGCAACATGGATCCATCTGTCTGGTCTTCCCCTGGAGTTTTGGAATTTGGGAGTTATTAAGGGAATTGCTAACTCATTTGGTAAATTCCTTGTTGTTGACCACATCACTTGAAAACCAAGTCTAGATTGTTGTTTGCTACAATATGTGTGAATGCAGCTATTAACTCTATGTTACTGACCAAGATAACCCACCTTTCTAGATTGGCCTCATGGATCCAACTGACTGAGTATGAGAATGCTAAGGCTTTTTGTCAAAGCAGTAATAGATATGGGCACCTTAACACATCATGTAAGAAAAAACTAGGGATGAAGCAACAACCCCCTAGAGTTACAGATAAGCCATAGAATGATCCAGGTTTGATCCCTAATGGTGATTAGATGCAGTGTTTAACTACAGGTCAGGGCCCCTCTAATCTAGAGATCAAGAAAAACTTTGTTCAAGAGAAGAAAAACAAGTTGATGACCTCACAAACTCTTCATCAAATAGTGCCCAGGACCAAATGCAAAATACTACCTCGAAGGTAGGGGAGATAGTGATTGATCTGAGTCAGAACCCAGTTCAACAAAAGATTGCAACTAGGGAAGATGAGCTCGAGGCAACAAAGAAAAGAGAGTTAAAGGACTCTACCCATGATAAGGAAAATATAATTTTAGAAAATCAAATGAGGACCCCCAAGAAGAAAAGAAATGAAGGTTTTGCAAAACTTAAGGAAAACTTACAGATCTTAGGATTTTATCCAATCACTCTGACTACCAAGTCAAAATTCTGGTTCTTAGATGATGAGAGTGATGACAAAGAATGGACCTAGGTTAAAACTAAGAATAAAAAGAAGAAAAAGGTGGATGGGGGTGGAGAGGGTAAATTAGGGATACCTTCTCAGAAGGATGCTAGGATGAAGGATGCAACCTAGGAAGTTGCAGAGGGAAAACAGAGAACCTTGGATGGTTTCTTTGAGAACAAAAAGAAGAAAACTTAACTTATCCTAGATGTGGCATATTGCTTCTACTCAGGTGAGTAGAGTTCTTTGTGTTGTGTTCAAATTAAGATTTTATCCTGGGATATGAGGGGATTGAATAGTCCCCTAAAAAAGCATGTGCTTACATGTACGTTGATGAAACAAAAAGTGGATATTCTTTTGATTCAGAAGACCAAAATGAAAGTGGTCATTTTTAAGAAGGCTATTAACTCCTTTTGGGCCTCTGCTACTTTCCCTACAAGTGATGAGAAGGGTGCTTTAGGAGGAATTTCTACTCTTTGGAACTCATCCTTCAATGAAGGCACTTTGATTCATTTGGCAAAAAGTTGCTTGATAGTTAAGATGTGGGACTTGAGAACTCGGCTGCAATGGTTCCTAATTAATGTTTATGCTCACAATGTGAGATCCCCACGTACTACCCTTTGGTCCCCTCTATCCAACCTCATTGTGAATCAAGTGAATTCTCTATGGATGATGGTGGGAGATCTCAATTCACCACTTTATCCCTTAGAGAAATTGGGAGGCATAGAGGACTACTTTGAGAGTATGACTAATTTAGCTAATTTTATTTCGGCTATGAGTCTTATGGATATCATCCTCAATGTTTCCAAATGTTGGAATTCTACACTCACATGAGAATGGTTGATGTTGTCATTGATGGCAACCAACCGGTAACAAGATTCTACAGGTTCACTGGCATCACAGACATCATTCATCGGCACTGGCATGAACAACAAGTTTATTCACTCTCATTTAGTTTACATTGGCAACGAAGCATACCAGCATTCAGGCTAACATGGGATAAATTTTTGTTTATGTGAATTTTATTGTAATATAATTAATTATTTGTAAAGACTAATATATGTATGAGATCTTATAGGTCATTTTTGATATAGCATAGAGAGGCAATTATGTAATGGTGTTATGTAGAAGATAGCAAAAATATTTTGTAATAAGGCAGATAGGTTATGTGAGTGAATATCATTCATTGATAGGTTTTTGGTTAAGGTTTCTGATAGAGCTTAAACCGGTATTGAATCAAGCATTGCAAATGCTATTTTGAGCAATACATTGTCTTGGATTTAATTATCCATTTTGTAGTTAGTGAGACTCTTTCATTGAGCAGTGAGCTCTAGGCTATTAGCCTTCCTGCATGTGCAGGATCCTATTGTAAGTAATATTTATTCATATCAATTGGATAGTGAGTAAATATTGTGGGTCACAAATCCCATCAAGGTTTTTCCCTTATTGGGTTTCCTCGCCAAAATATCTTGTGTTATGGTGTGCATTTATGTTGTCTTTGTTATTTCTCTTTGTTGCATTATTACTTGTTTATTGGTACATTAATTTGGGTTGCAGAGTTATAAATAAGTTCAAATATTCCATTAACCAGTTAGACACCGATTCATCCCCCCCCTCTCAGTGTCTTTGGGACTGTGATTGGATCTAACAGTTGGTATCAAAGTCTAGTCCTCTATTTGCAAAATCCTAACAACTTGAGGAAGATTTTGAAACTGGTACCGATGGAGAGTTTGAGAAAATAGTTGGAAGGAGCTCTAGAAGATTTTGATGCAGAAAATTTGAAGAATATCAAACTTGAAGATGATCTAAGGACTACCCAAGAATTCATTAAAGGACTTCAGGAGAACCTGGTTATAGCACAAAATAAGAGGAAGGAACTTCATGAGAAAATGCAGAAACATGATGATGAAAAGGAAACTCTTAGGGATATTGCAGAGAAGTTGAGGCAAGAGAATAGTAACATGAGAAATGAAATGCAAGATTTAACCATGAGGCTATCTAAGGATATTGAAGATAGGAAGAAGAATAAAGAAGACTTGACTAGGAGACCTAATGATGGAGAAAATGAAAATCTGAGACTTTATCATGAGAATGATATAAGCTAAAGATAGATTTGATTCACATGCAACATGATAAAGATGAGCATAGGAGACAAGTTGACATTCTGGAAAATGAGTTGATCACTACAAATGAACACAAAGATAGATTCAAGAAAAGTTCAGAAAGGCTTGATGACATGCTGAAAAGACAAAAACCTAATAGAGATACATTGGACTTGGATTTGAAAATGGAGAAAGTTCTAGGACTGCAAACAATCAAGATCACAACAAATCAGTAAGACAACCTAATGCTTATAAAATCAATGGGAAATGTTTTTATCCTTATGGGGTATGGCAAAAAACTGAAAATCATGCATTCTACCCTCTGTTGATGGTGAGAAGTTATATTTCACTTAACTGGCAGGCATTTAATGCAGTTGTTGGAGAAATTTTTGGTTATAAAACATTGGGAAACCCTAATTTCAATCCACCAAGCATTCAAGCATTCGAAGAGAGTGCAAATTTGAGCAAAGGTATTTTAAAGGCGAAGCAGCAAGGTGTTTTTAGGCATTCAAGGATTTCAAGTCAAAAGATATTTATCTTTTGAAATGGCATCTTCATCTTCTGCACTTGAATTTATTGCAAACCCTACTGTCATAGAGAATATTAAGCACCGTAGACCCATGTTTAAAATCATTTTTGAGATTGCAAAGCAAGATGATTCCATCAGAGCCTTTTCTAAGATTCTTAAGGGAGTTGCTTTTGCCAAAGTCCCAAGGATTTATATTCACTGCAACATAGAGAATTTAGGGTCAGATGCCTTGAGGAACATGTACAGAAATGTTATAACTGATGAACAAGGTTTGGTCAAGCCAGAGCATAAGATTGTTGAGGATTTAGGATTTATTGAAATTATGAACATTCTTGAATTTCCGGATAAGTTAATTCATCTTGTACTAAGCAGAGTTCAAGGGGAGTTTGTGTGGCTAGATTCTATTTTTAAAATCTCTAAGGAAGCAATCAAGGTAGTTACTGGTTTACCCTCAACTGGTACTAGGCCCGACAAAATGAAGAAGATACCAAACAAGGGTGTTATGGACCTAACTAAAGCTACATTTGACAACATATATCTTAGGGTTAATGATATCACTGATGCAAATGTGAAATATGTGAGCATTGTATTTGGATATAGAGTTACACATGCAAATAGGTTAAATTTTGTTTGTAGTTTGTGTATTCATAGTGCATATGAGATGGTTAAGAAAAATACAAAAAATGATATTTGTGTGTGGCTTAAGGATGAATTGCTTGATAATTTGAAAAAGATTAAGGGTGACAAGAAGGGAACATTCCATTTTGGGAATCTACTTGTGTGTTTAATGCTTTACTTCACAAAGGAGATACCCGACATTGGTCACAAGGACTTTGCATATGACATCTTGGTAGGTAGATAGATCATAGAAACTATTACCGACATTGGTGCTAACAGTGATGACATGATAAAAGCCTATTTCAAAAACTTCCAAACCAAAATGAAGGCTATAGAAAGGATACTGCAGAGCGTTGTGGACAAGTATGACAAGCAAATTTGTTTTGTAATCAAAAGAGATGAAACATGGATGGAAGTTGTTACTCCTAGAACTTTTTGGATTACAGAGATAAGATATGAAGTTGATCTAAATATTCTTGAGGCTTATGCTAAGACACTTCTTGACGCACCTAGGGAACCCTCTAAAGAAATTTTTGGCAGTGCTAAGACTATTGAGAGTGTTATTTTGATGCAAAAGTAGAGAAAAAGAAGAGAAAAATTAATCAAAAATGCATCCAAGATGGCTAAGGAAGTTAAGGAAAATGTAATGAAATTGAAGGGCATTTCTGCTACTGAATTGGAAGGACTAGAACCGGTAGCTCATGTTTCACTAGTTGGCAACAGAGATCAAAAGAGTTCAGAGGAAGAGGAAACCCTCACTGGTACCTTCTCCTTCTCCTAAAAGGACAAGAACATTAAGGAAGAAGCAACAGGCTATGAGGGAGCCTAAGAAGAAGTTAACTCCAAAGAAGAATTAAGAACCTAAGACATCAGATACCCTTACATCGGAGGAATTAATCAATGAAATAACACAAGAAGGTAATATTTGCAATGTGAATAAATTTTATCATTCATTCAAGGATTCTGACAAGGAGACAATAGAGGAAAGCATCACTTTGCATCTTGACATCTACAAGAAATTTTCAATTGAGGTTGTAGATGACCTGCCTAATGACTTATATATAAGATTAGAGGCTAAAAGAATGTCAATGATGGAATTGGATAAAAAGTTAAAGGTAGAAGCATTGTTGGCTATTCACCTCATTAATTCCAGAGAAGAGATTGATGAACTAATTGTTGAAGCCAACTAGTTAGTTTTTATGAGTGGTTATCGGCAGGTCAGCCTAATGGCAAGGAGAGTGATAGAGATAGCTAATGAAACTACATACAAATGGGACATATTTTTTATTGAAAAAGAAAAGAAAGAGGAAAGGGATAGACAAAAAATGGATAAGTCTTTTGCAAAGGTATATCAAAAGGACAAAGGTAAAAATAAAATTGGTAGTGTACCTATTATTAAGGTCATAGATAACCTTTCTCCACCACAAAAGGATACCCCACCAATAACTTCAGAGATATTGGTACATATAGATAGGCAGCTAGATAAGGAGACTAAAGATATAACACATGATGATACTAACCTATATTCTGAAATTCTCTTTACTATGAATGTAGATACACAAAATTTTAATATTGTTATGGACAAAGAGACTGCAGAGGTTAAGATAGCTGATGCTACAAACATTAAGGTCTTTGAGTCACCGGTTAACACTGCTGACTCTTAGAACATTGAAATACCGGTGGAAGCTAAGAATCCTGAGAGTGAGAAACCAACAGATGCAGAGGTAATAACACAAAGTGAGAAACCGACAATTGTAAATCATGGTAACAAGGAAGAAATTATTAAGGTAATTAGTCAAGTATCTGTGGAAAAGAAAGTTATTGCAAAATTGAGCAGATCCCCTATAGATTTCAGACCTACAAATGTAATAGATGTTCTTTTGGATTCAATTAAGAGGATCACAGAGTGCAATGCCTTAGCATACAAGGCCATTGATGATACATTACCTATTTTGAAAATGATTGCACCGACATGTATGGTAGATCATATTGATAGATCTTTGGGTAAATTGGACACATTGTCCAAATTTATTGCTTCAAATGTTCTTACTATAGATAAGGTCAATGAAGAAACCGTCAAGGAAAGGGTAAATAAAGAAAAAGGTGAATTCTTTGAGAAAACTATCAATGACTATACTAAGCATATTGATTCCTTATTAACGATACTTAATTCCATAATTTTGGAATACAAAGAATTATATAAGGAAGCTTGTAAGTCTCACCACTTGACTGAAGACAATGATGACAAGATTAAGGAAGCACAAAAGGAGATAGATAATATAGAAGACAATATGATAGGTTCTTTAGAACTTACCTCAGTTTTTTTAACACAAAATGGTAGTTTTTGAGGAAAAGATAGAGAAATTGGTGTAGGAAAGAGCAAGGATAAGGTTGAAGGCCCGGGAACTGAAAAACAAACTTGGTCCAAAATAAGATAGTCTCATAACTCGACGGGTTGAGCTATCTAAAGCATTAATTCAAGGAGAACGATCATCGAAGAAATAGATGCATTATCTGACTAGCATGATCTAGGAGACAAAAACCATTATCTTTGATAGTAATAAATCCATGCAGAGCCTGAATCTACTTTTGGTGGATATCTTTCAATTATACTCAATCGGTTACAAGCTACGAGGTAGAATTTTAGTACTCTTTGAATATTTTTGACATCCTTTGTCATTGATGCCAAAGGGGGAGCACACTCATCACTTGCTCAGGGGGAGCACACTCTTTTTGAGGATCAATTTTGGACTTCATTTTTGGATAACAGTTTTTGGATTTTTCTCACAAGTGTTGCCATCAATGCCAAAGGGGGAGATCATTGGAATTATACACTCACATGAGAATGGTTGATGTTGTCATTGATGGCAACCAATCCCACTGAGATTTTCCCTTACCAGGTTTCCTCACCAAACTATCTTGTGTTATGGTGTGCATTTATGTTGTCTCTATTATTTCTCTTTGCTACATTATTACTTGTTTATTGGTACATTAATTTTGGTTGCAAAGTTATAAATAAGTTTAAATATTCCATTAACCGGTTAGACACTGATTCACACCCCCCCCCCTATCAGTGTCTTTGAGACTATCATTACATCTAACACTAGATTCACATGGTCAAATAGAAGGCAAGAGAAGAATTTGATCTAAGTTAGATTAGATAGGTTCTTGGTGTCTACTTACTAGGAAAATTTTGGTTCCTTCTTACTTTTCTCCTTCTCAAGAGTTGGATCTGATCATAATGCAATTCTTTTTCCCATCAAAGACTCCAGGGAGAAAAAACATTACCCCTTCAGATATGATATTATGTGGTCACATCACCTTGACTTCAAATCCCTAGTTAAACAATGGTGGAATGTTCCTGTCAGTGGTACCACTATGTACTAAGTTGCTAAAATCCTCAAAATCCTAAAGGTAAATGTTAAAGGATGGGATTGGTACTTGTTTGGAAATATCTTTGAAAAACAAGGGATATCATTGAAAATATTGAGAAGCTATAGAAAAAGGTGGAAGGAAGAAAAGCGTCAAAGGAAGAAAAAAGGGAGGAAACTAAATTAAGATATCAATGGGTCAAGATGAGTAATAAAGAGGAGGTGTTTTAGAAACAAAAATCAAGAATACAATGGCTCAATGAGAGAGGTAGAAACACCAAATTCTTCCATCAGTCAACCTTGAAACATGGAACCAAGATTAAAATAACAAAGGTAACTAAGAAAGATGACTCCTTTGTTGAGAATGAGAAAGAGATGGCTGAGATGTTTATTAATTTCCTAAGTCTAAATAACCCAAATAACCAGGACAACTTCTAACAACCTAATAGACTTCTCGATGTGATCCCAGAAGTCATTACTGATGAAGACCTATCTCATTTAATAGAGAATGTGACCTTCCAAGAGGTAAAAGATTCTATGTTTTCATTTGGAGACTTTAAAGCCCCAGACCCTGATGGTTTTCCCCTAGCCTTCTTTAAAGATTGCAGGGAAATTATGGGAGAGGACATCTACCATACAGTGAATACTTCTTTAGGTCGAGTAAAATGTTTAATCAAATAAATGCCACTTTCATTGCCTTGGTTCCTAAGAATGACAATGTTGTTTCCACTAAATATTTTAGGCCAATCAACTTATGTATACTTTTGTGTAAGATCCTCTCTAAATTTATGGTCAATAGGTTAAAACCAATGTTATATAAGATGATTTTTTTTAATCAAAAAGGATTTTTCAAAAGCATTAATATTTTTTGATACTGTAATTGTTGCTCATGAGCTTGTCCACTAAATGGAAAACAACAACAAATCCTCTATGGCCTTCAAATTAGACATTTCTAAATCCCATGACAGGGTCTCTTAGAACTTCCTCCTTGAAGTCTTCAAAAATTTTGGCATAAAGGGTAAATTTCTAAACATGATTGAGCAATATGTTGCTAGTCCAAAAATTTTAGTGCTTTTAAATGGATCACCGAGGGGTTAACATTGTTGTTGAAGTGTTGGGGAGAAATGTCAAGAAACAAAGAAGGGAGGAATGCTAAAAGGGGTTAGAGATACTTCCACACTTGATCCTATCTCTCATCAACAATTCATTGATGAAACCATCATTTTTGGAGAACTTTATGTCTTAGAAGTGAGGTATTGGAAAAGGATACTAGATAATTATGCTAAGATCTCAAGGAAGCATATTAATTATAAGGGAAGTAAGATTTTATTTATTAATGTCAATTGCATCCTAAAATCACCACTATCCTAGCTTGCCAAACTGCTAATCTTGTTAATTCTTATTTGAGGTTACCTTTCATTTCAATGTTTCCCTCTTTGGCCTTATAGAATGGGATTATTGAGAGGTTCCAGAAGAAATTGGATGGTTTGAAAGGTAAGTTGCTCAATATGGCTGGGGAAATACAATTGGTTAAATA
The DNA here is from genome assembly GCF_030272615.1 of Cryptomeria japonica. Lineage (NCBI taxonomy): Eukaryota > Viridiplantae > Streptophyta > Pinopsida > Cupressales > Cupressaceae > Cryptomeria > Cryptomeria japonica. The sequence goes on along the minus strand of NC_081413.1, from coordinate 90,246,519 downwards.
TTGTCTAGAGAGCATTCCCATATATTATGTCTCCCTCTTCAAAATGTTGGGGAAGGTGGCCAAGAAGATTGAGAAGATTCAAATAAGATTTTTTGGGTTGGTATCGTGGATATACTATCTTTAGTTGACTAGGATAGGGTTTGCTACTCCATCAAATTAGGGGGACTTGGGATTAAGAAAAATGTGGCTGGCAGTTAACCAAAGGTAAAAAGGTCTAGGTGGATATATTGAAAGACAAATACCTCAGCAATGAAAAGCACAACAAATTCCTAAATTAGTTTGAGTTACCCTCTGGGTCCTTCATTTGTAATAATGTGGAAAAAGCTAAGGCTTTCATAAAAAAAAATGGAAGAATGATAATAGGGAATGGAAAAAAAAACAACTTTTGGGATGATGTTTGGAGTCATGACCAAGTCATTCTAGATCTACCTTAATTTTGGAAAGTGAGACTGATCTTAATTAGGAGATGTGGGAAGCTAGTTGAAGATTATATAGTAGGGAAAAGAGACAAAGCTGAGTGGAAGAATCTTGAAGAGGTGGTGATTCAACAAGATGATGTCTCAGCCCATCTTTAGGATCAATTTATTAGGGAAGCTAAATCTCTCTCCTCTCTCTTTCTTGATTGCTCCTTATCTCCCCTCATTAAGGATGAGATATGGAAACCAAACTCCTTGGGTTTCTTCTTACTCAAATCTTCCTACCATAGTTTGGAGGAAGAACTGGTAGAGGATTTCAACTAGAAAAACATATGAAAAAGGGCCTGATTCTGAAAGTTAATTGCTTCTAGTGGAAAACCGTACATGGAAGAATTCTCATTGTTGATAATCTTAACAAAAGATAATTCTCCTTTGTTGACAGATGTGTGTTATGCTACAAAGACATGGAGAGAATCGATCATTTGTTGTTGCATTGCCAATATACTAAGGAAGTTTGGGATGCACTATTAGATGACATGAAAATCTATTGGATTGTCCTTTAAAAAATGAAAGATTTAATGAGGAAGTGGCCCTTAACCCCATATTGTCACCCTGTATCTAAAAAATTGTGGCTTTAGACTCCCCCCCCTCGATAATGGCGTGGAATATCTGGAAAGAGAAGAACAAAAAAGTGTTTATGGATGAATCTAGGAGCCACAAGGTTCTATTCAATATTATAAAACAAGAAACTAAGGAGACCATCAATGTGGGAAATCCAAGAATTTCTAAAGTTATTCCTTTCTTACTAAACCTTATAATAAAACAAAAATTGGGAATTGATCATAATCTCCTAAGGCTAAACTGGCATACCATGATTGTAAGGAAGGGTTGTATTTTGATCCCACCTGAGGAGGGGTGGCTCAAATGTAACTTTGATGGTTGTTCAAAAGGAAACCCAAGAGCTTTGGGAGCTAATTTGGGAAGATGCACGAACAATAAAGGTGAAGCTATAATGGCTTCGATGGGACTTACTTGGATACAACATCATAAAAGGATAAATATGATCCTTGAGGGTGACTTGAAACTTATTGTAGATTTTTTGAATGATATTATCAATGCCCCTTGGGAGATAACATGAATTATCCAAAATTTTAAAAATTTATTTAAGGCTTTTAGCAAAGTACAAGTTCAACACCAATATAGGGAATTTAATGTAGCTACAGATGATATTAAAAACCAGGGGTTAACAAAAATAGGATGGTATTATTTTTATTTTAATGAGAGCGCAAGGGGATTAAAAAAATCTTAGCCAAGGAAAGGGTAATCCCCTCATGAGGTGACATTGTCAACTAGACAATGAGGATGGGAGGTGGCAGTTTTTTAAATTTTGAATGAGTGCCAAGAATTATTAAATTCCAATTTTCCACTTTTTGTCCTACAATCTACTGAGTAGGATGATGGTTACTTGGCTACTTGGGATGATGTGTAACTTGCAAAGATGGTAGAAGGATGATGTGAAGGTCATAAATTTGAAGGATCTTGAGGAATGTACAAGATAGATCAATCCTTACTTCATAGGGTTTTTAAAAGATAACAAAATCATTTGTGGGAAAGGTGGTGATTTCAATTCCCTAACTAGCTTAAATTATAATAATGAGAAAAGGGAGTTCACATGTGTGGACAATGAATCTCATCAAGACAAAAAGGACTTTTTAAAAAAGTATTGCTTAAGAAAAAAAAGTGACTATAAAATCTAAAAAACTCCATGATTTAATTTCATATATGTTTGTTGTATTCTGCAAAGATAGAGATCAATATAGGGGGTCCTCTCAAAAGCACAAAATCAAAAAACTGTGATGAATTGTAGAAAAATGAAGAAATTTGGGAGCTATTTCTCAATGTTGGTTTAAGCCCTTATTTTTTTCTATGAAGGGGTATAATAGAGCTTTATCCATGAGATTCTACAACTCGTGCTAAGATGGTGTTGTTACTGTGGGGAGCATTACCTTTGTGGTTTCTCCAGAGTTTATTTTAGAGGTCACTAGGTTAAATAATGAAGGCAAAAAAGTGGAGAGGCAAAGCAATGGTGACTACAAAGCATATATGAAGAAGTTCTTTCAAAAGGGAGAATGGTTGGTTACCATCCAAAATGGGTATGGTTGCTCTACACTTTTGAAACCCTACCCAAATGTTATTTATTTTGTCATGAAATAACTTACTTTAGAGGGGTGTTACACAACTATACATGGGTACCACTTCCTAATTCTTAATCATACTAGGCATGGTGAAAAGGTTAGCACTCCCTATTTTCTATTTTTTTCCTTAGAGTCCTGCATTGTTAATGGAGCCAATCTGTTGCTTCACCAAGGCTTAATTTACCTCATGTATACATTTTGTTTTCACCACTCCCTAAATCATAGTTGTTTGCTATCCTACCCAGCAGTGTAGAGCAAAATAAGAAAAAAAGGGTTCCTCTATTAAGATTGAATAAATCGAATCCAAACCTCTTTGGTCTTTTGATTCTACTCCACTAGGTAATACCAAGGGTTTAAAAACCCTAATGTTGCAAGAAATTGAACCCCTAGAGGTTTCCCTTCTAAATACCAACTTAGGACAAAAGGAAAATGGAAACCCCTAAGAATAACTCGGCTAAAGCCAAAAAAGATAGAAAAAGATTTGGTGATGAAGAATATCACAATCAACCTAGACCTGCATGACTTTGATAATGAGGAAGAGAAGCAATTGGAGAAAGAAAGAAAAGATGGGAGCTTAGAGGAGAGAAGATTGGCTAGGCTTCATGCAAAGCAGAAGAAAAGAAAGACTAAAACTAAAAAGATTGCAACAAACATTAAGGAAGCCCTTAATTTTGAGGAGACTAAGGAGATATCCACTGACAATTCAGAGGATGAAGATTTCCAAGCAGAAGAAGAAGACCAAGAGGAATAATTTATGGAAGAACTAGAGGACAAAAGTGAAATGGACAAAGACTCTAAAGAGTCTAACGAGAGCCCATCACCCCCAACAATATAAAAGAAGATGAAATGGTCCCTTGTTCTCAGGAAATGTCATTGGATAAAGAAAACAACAATAATATAGAAGATGAGATAAAAGAGCTTAAAGAACGGGTTCTCATCAAGGATTTTAGTTCTCTCTATGAAATTAGTGAAAGGATAAGGAACAAGACAGTTATGGGAGTGGTGTCTGGATAGGGAAAAATAGAGAAGAAAAATAGGAAGCTGACTAAGTAGGGGAAGAAAGAAGAGGATGTGGAAGGATGGAAAGACATACAGGAGGACACATGGGCTATTCTAGTTGATAGGCTTAAGTGCAGTTGGAACTTGGTTAATAACGGTTAGGAACCCACCTCTTTTTTCTGTTAAGTGGTTTACTTTATATATGAGGTTAGTGTTTTTTATTATGTTTACAAGATGTTTTGTCGATGTTTCTCTCCAATTAGACATTATTTTGATGATGACTATTTCTACTATATTTAATTTTGATTATGCTCAGAATATTGTTATTATGATAAGAAGATGGTGGCTACTTAGAGTTAGCAGGTTTAGTTGTAGGGACATGTTAATACTCAACTATTTTTTATGGTTGACAATGGTTCTTTGTGACTAGATGTTGGTGGCCAGGGTTTTGGTGCTATTAGGTGGTTTTTCTATTTTATAGGTCTAGGTCCTTCTCCTTGCTAACATAATAAAAAACAAAACAACAACAAACATTACATAACAGAGCACAAAAGTATAGAGAAATGGTTGAATATTATTATAGTGATCTAGATTTATTATATTCAATGAAACAATGTATAAATGCAATGTTGTGTATATTGAACAATCTCATGCCTATAGTTGTGAGTTTCTTAAATTTTATTTTTTTTAGGTTTTCTACATGTTTCTATAATATTTATATTCATTAATTCGATAGCTTTGGAAGACTAGCTTTTTTAAAAATTCTAGCAAAAGATGTTTTTATACAATCTTATTTACATTAACATCTCCCCTTAGGATTCTTTATAGCACTACAATAAAGATACAAAGGAAAGGGGAACATTTCTTTATTGTCTACCTCTAGCATGTCAAGCATTCCTTTCAATTTGAAAAAAAATTCTTCAACTTCATAGCCATAGGAAAATACATCACCTATTTTTTTCTTAACTTAAACAAAATTATAGGTTAACAATAGTTTCTTGACCATCAAGCTCAATATGCAAGAACAATATGTGGATTACGTACAACATGAATGGTACTTTAATTGTCACAAGACAATGTAGCAAAAAATTTTTGTGGAAAACCAATCTAAATAATTTTATTTAAATCCAAACTCCTTTCTTTATTGCTTCTTTTGCTTCTCTATATTCTATTCTAGATCAACAAAATGATGTTGTTATTTTTACGTCAGTCCATGTAATCCTAACCTAAGCCTAAAAATAGAACAATTATATCCCTACCTCTATTTGAATCTATAAATTGAGCCAAAAAATATTAATATTTCTGAAGTTAGTGGATTCCAAATTGTATTATTTCACAAATGTATCATTTATGTCTCTTATTAGCTAGCCAATGACTTCATCTAGGTTACAAAATAAATCTAGATATGACATAGACTAGAAAACAAATATTTGGTCTAGGATGAGTCAAATGAACCAAGCTACCAATAATTTATCTCTATTAAGTGGCATATACACTCCTAGAATAACATTCTTTAGTAATCATGATTCCTTACTTAAAGGCAGTAGAACCCAACTCGTATTCAAGCTTCTAAAATCTTTCAATGAGATCTAAGGCATACTTTTATTATCAAATGAAAAATCTTTCATATATGTTGGTGTAAATAATTATTCATCATGGATATTATTACACTTACTTAAGTTTACTTAGGATAATGCATTTCATAGTAGTTTGGATATGAGACACTTGGGTGTTTGTACCACATTGGGATAGTGTGTGTAGGAGAAATTCCACCTCTTATGGTGTTGATCTTGTTATTACACTATCATATCCACTTATTGTGGAGTGATAATTCCACCTTCGGTGGGTGATCCACCTCATGTGGAATATTATATTATTTCTCCTACCTACCCACACCTATTTCCTACCTACCCTTGTTTCTTATTGAGTAACATGTCATGTTTGTGTGCTCACATATCCCTAGCCTTGCCTATATAAGAAGGCTCATCTACATTGTATGTAGCTATGTTATTGATCATTTCTATTAATGAGAATACAGTTTATTCTTATCCCATATTATGTCTCTATTTTGTACATTTCATTGAGCTCTTGATCTTGGCAAAATCCAACATGGTATCAAAGCCATTGGGGCTTCATTGATTCATCTTGAAGAGGCATTATTGCGATGTCAAGAGGCAGATCTGAGGAGCAGCATCTTTTGGAGGCGTCCTAGACCAGATCCGACCTCACCATTACGTCCGGAAGGCCGTTTCCATGAATTTTGGTTATAAAGTCAGCCTATTTTGGTGAGAAAATTTTTTTTCCCCAATTTTGCTTATATCGTAAGGATTTTTGAAATATTATTATATTTTTCGGAATTTTTTTTTTTTATTTTCTGAAAAATATTTTTCAAAAATTGAAAAAATAAAAATAAAATTCAAAAATTCAAAAAAAAAATAAAATCAAAAGCAAAGTTTTGGGGGGTCTGCAGACCCCCCCCATGACTTCGTACCTGCAGGTCGACATACTTGTACCTGCGACACGTACCTGTCTACAGCCCGCCACATACCTGTTTGCACGTTGTTCCTCGCACCGTCCTCTGTCGCCGACGCACCGTGCCTCTGTCACCACCACCGCTGGTCATTTTGTCCCCGCTGGCACCCACAGTCACCGGCGTCGGCTCCTCCCAACAATGCCCACCGCCGCTGCTGCTCGTCCCGCGCCCGCCGCAAACTCTGGCACCAATGCCGCAGGTCCTCCTCGAGCGCCTCTCCTCCCGGCACCACCTTCGGCGCTCGCTACCTCCACCTCCAGCGACGCCGACCGCCACTCAGCTACGTCCTTGCTACCGCCACCGCTCTCGGGCCCTGATCTCCTCTCCAGCGCCGGCTCCCATGGTCCAGCTCAAGGCTCAGCTTGTTCCTCCGCCACGCGGACACCATACCGGAGGACCGCGCCCGCCACATGGCAGGCAGCCACTGGCCCGCAGAAAAACCATACACACAATCAATTTTTCCGTATGCCACATCATCTGTACGTACGTCACATCAGTAGCCACATCAGCCTGCACATTCAGCAATTTCGTACAGTACAGATTATACAGTCATCCTGCACAGTCATCCCCATTCGTACGGTATGGACGCCCAATCAGCAGAGGGCAAAGTTTTTGTGATGGTCATACGGTCATCAAATTTAAGCCAGTGAATTGCTAACGTCAGCGCCACATCAACAGGGTTTGAAAATTTTTGGACCCCCTCTCATTTGCATTTTTGATTTTGTAGTTCAACTTCAAATGGCCATAACTTGCTCATTTTTGCTCCTTTTTGGGTGCAATTTTTTTTGAAATGGGCTAGAATTTCATGCTCTCCATAGTGGTGAAGAATTTTTTTGATTTTGATACATGGATTTTTTAGAAAATGCAGTTTTTGGTGACTATACCTGAGTAATCCCAGTTTTTGCAACTTCAAAGGCTTCGTTTGGGGTCATACGACCTCCTTTTCAGGTGCTATTTTTTTTGAAAGTGCATATTTTTTTGTCTAATTTCACATGATGCTATCACATTGATGCCATTGTAAGTAGAAATTGTACTTTCAGATCTTGGCCATTTTTGGCTCTCTTGGTACTTTTATATTTGCTTGAATCTCAGTTAGATTCATTGCACTATTGATTGAAGTCTCTTGTATCTCATTTGAGAAGTTGTAAAATTTGCATCATAATTCCACTTTGCCTTGTTTTGCAAGTGGCTCATTGTAATCGCACTAAGTATAAAGTGCCAAAATCATCACTTTAGGGGGGGTACATTGATTGAGTGAATTTGGGGGGGTGTCTCTTGTGCTTTTGTGCTCTTGTGTTCCTTCCTTTTTGCTGCTATGGGTTCTTCTAAATTTCCTCTCTTAACTCCACATAATTATGCTACTTGGAAAATTGATGCATGGAGTAAACTTATGGAAAAAGGACTCACTCATTACATTGATGGATCTATTGTTGCTCCCGCTGATCCTAAGGCTGATCCAGTTGGTCACTTAGATTGGCTCACTAAAAATATCATGGCAATTGGTACCTTAAGAAAGTATGTATCAAAGGATCTCATTTTTCATATTGAGAAATGTACTCTAATCAAGGATGCTTGGCAAAAGTTTCAAGACTTGTATGGTCAAGTTGATGAGATTAGGGGATATCAAATTGATAGTGATCTCACCATGTTGGATCCCAAGAACTTTGATACTATACAAGATTATGTCACTAAGGCAAATGAGTTGAGGGCACAACTCAAATATTGTGGCATTGATAAGAAGGATACTCAATTGATATTCAACTTGATAGGGAAGCTTCCACAAGAATATGCAGCATTTGTTTCTAGTTTCCAAACCCATAGGATGACAATGGGTTCAAGCTACAAAATGCCTACATTTGATGCTTTCAATGAAATGTTGATGATGGAACAAACTAAGTTGATAAGCATGGGCATTCTTAAGGCTTCTAAGTCTCAAGCATTAGTGGCAAATCAAGGGAACAAAGGAAATCAAGGAAAGGACAACTCAAACAAGAAGAAATGGCAATCAAAGCCTAAAGACAAAGCATCGTCTTCTCCAAAACAAGGAGATTCATCTTCTTCCAAGAGAGATAATTCACCAAAGAGGGAAAGACCTACTTGTGCTTATTGTAAAAAGATTGGTCATGAGGAGCATCGTTGCTATTCTAAGAAGATTGATGAGCTCACACATATCATCAAAAAGCATAACATTGATTTGCCTAAAGTCTACAAGAAGGATGATTCATCAACTTCCACTTCCTCACATTCAAAAGGAAAAGGGCAAGCATTCATGGCTTCTACAAGTGGGAAGACTCACTCTTTTGGAACAAGAAAAGGAAAAGCTCTATGTGCTACTACCAATCATGATTCAGAGAGATGGCTTCTAGATTCAGGGGATTCTCATCATATGGCATCTTCGCAGTCTATGTTCCCTACATTTGAGCCTTGCACCATGCCACAGATTTTGATGGGCAATCATACATACATGGATGTGATTGTGAAAGGATCTATTGCCATTGGGGATAACTCCTTCAATGATGTGTTGTGTGTACCCCACTTGACAAACAATCTCCTTTCTATCTATCAAATCACACATGGCACAACTAAGAGAGTTGTGGAGTTCACACCTGACGCAGTTTTCATTAGAGACATGGAGACTAGAGCTATCATTGCAACTAGGGTGGTTGATCATGCATCTCGGTTATACTCCTTTTTAGATTTTGTTGATGATGATGATTTCACATTTGATGTTTCTACACATGATGATCACACTTATTATGATGGTTCAGATTTTGAGGAGAACTTTGGACACTTGGAGATGGGGATTCTCACATGTAACCCCATTCTTGAGTCTTGTATTTCATCTCCTCATATTGATCTCACATCACCTATTGCACCTGATGATGCAGATAGTGCGACAGTTTTGCCTTCATGTGATTTAGTGCAGTAGGATATTCATTGTCTTGTAGCTTCAGATTCATGGGATGATTACTTGACAGATATTGCAAGTTTATTTGTGGAATCCTACATTGCAGATTTGGGAGACATCATTGATGACATTCATCTTCTCTTTGATGAAGGTGATCCTTCTTCGATTGTTGCGAGGGAACACTCTGACCCTCTTGTTCATTCTCTACATGATCATTCTTTCGAGGTTGACATGATTGTGGATACTTATGTACAACAGTTGGAGGAGGTCTCTTTATGCTTTGAGGAGACACATGAGTCTTTAGATATTGTTCTACATCCATCTCCACTAGATCTTGGAGTGCCTTTTTCAGCAGTGTGGCACAGTTTACCACCTTTGGAGGGGGTATCTTTTAGCATCGACATGGGAACACTTGAGCAGTTTTCAGAGATTCCTTTCATCATGAGTTTTCTTCATACATCTTCCCTTCATGATTCAGGAGACTTCATGGATACACCTTTGGTTTTGTTTCTTCCTAAGGGGAGGAATGTTGTTTGACGTTCGTGGAGCAGTTTCTTCATACATCGAGCTTCTTCCATTGGTGCAGATTCTCCATTGAGGGGGGTCACAGTTTGACTTCTCTTCTTCTCTCATATGGGGGCGACTTTTTCCTCACATGGGGTTTTGTTCCTCACATTCTTCTATGAGAGTTATTTTGTATAGCTTTCTTCTCTCTTTTTGGGGGAGGGTTTCTTCCCATTGGCTTTTTCTCTCTTTCCCCACTTTGTGAGAGTTTTCATTGCATTGGTTTGCATGCATTTGCATTTGTTCATGGGTACCTAACATGGCCTCGTAGCCGGGACCCATCTTGCATTGCTTAGTTGCATTGTACACTTAAGTGCATTCTCCTAAGTTGCACTTAAGGGGGGGTGTTGGTGTAAATAATTATTCATCATGGATATTATTACACTTACTTAAGTTTACTTAGGATAATGCATTTCATAGTAGTTTGGATATGAGACACTTGGGTGTTTGTGCCACATTGGGATAGTGTGTGTAGGAGAAATTCCACCTCTTATGGTGTTGATCTTGTTATTACACTATCATATCCACTTATTATGGAGTGATAATTCCACTTTTGATGGGTGATCCACCTCATGTGGAATATTATATTATTTCTCCTACCTACCCACACCTATTTCCTACCTACCCTTGTTTCTTATTGAGCCACATGTCATGTTTGTGTGCTCACATATCCCTAGCCTTGCCTATATAAGCAGGCTCATCTACATTGTATGTAGCTATGTTATTGATCATTTCTATTGATGAGAATACAATTTATTCTTATCCCATATTATGTCTCTATTTTGTACATTTCATTGAGCTCTTGATCTTGGCAAAATCCAACAATATAGCCTTCAAAATTATAGACCAAAATAATAGTTTAGCTCACCCGAATCACTCATATGAAATGAATGTTTAATATTTTATTTTAAAATAATTTATTTTTTTCATATTCAATCTAGAACAATGAGTAAATCATCTATATAGATTGCAATAGGAACAATATTGATGAGGGCACAACCCAAAGAATAGAAAAACACAACAAAAGAAACATAGAAAATCTATATGTTATTATTATTTGAAAAATATTTTCAATACATGCAATTAAAAATAAAAGGAATCAATCCTCATAGGCTGCAATACCATAGCTTATGGAGTTTTTTGGAAAACTCTGACCATGCAATTTTCCAACCCAAAACTAACTCCAAAAAACTCACATACAAAAACTAACTATTTTCAATACATGCAATTAAAGCTAAGAGGAATCAATCCTCATAGGCTACAATACAATAGCTTATAGAGTTTTCTGGAAAACCCTTACCATGCAGTTTTCCAACCTAGAATTAAACTCCCAAAAACTCACATACAACAACTAACTCCCAAGTTTCCACATATCTGTTTTAACACATGCATGACCCCTTAGGACCACATATGACCCCTTATAACATCCTAGTGTGTACGACATACTTGTTAAGATCCCATAGTGTCCTACGACATACTCGTTAAGATCCCATAGTGTCCTAAGGGATCATATGTGGTCATAAAGGATCACACATGTATTCTAACACATGCACAAACTCTTAGAACCACATATGACCCCTTATAAAATCCTAGTTGTGGACACTTAAATTAATTACTTTAATTAATTTAATTCTCTCACATAGTTAATTTATTTAATTATGCTAATCTTTGTTCTCCTAAGTTTTAATTAAATTAAATTTAATTAATATTGTCACTATGGTCCAATAATTGATTTATCTAATAAATAAATTCTCCTCCATTCTTCTAAGTTATCCCAAATTAAATAATTAATCTCAATTAATTAATTAACCTAGGTGATTTCTACAAATCAACTTTTTTTAATCTACCATTAGCCTAATTAATTCTTCTAGAACCCTCATAATCATGCTTATCATTATTCTTCAATTCTATATTCCCCACTCATTTCATATCAACATTAAGCCTCTCAAAGAAATTTAAATTTCTTTGAATCCCTCCATGAATCCTTTATCTTGGAATTTTTAATTCCTCTCCTCTTTCCCTAAGGAATTTTAAATTCTTATTTATTTTCCTAAGGAATCCTTAATCCATGCCCACCATTTCAAATCAATCTCTTCTATAAATTGGAGCCTCCACTCCTTCATCTCCAAATATCTCCAAATTACATTTTCTTGATTTTTGTTTTCGGCCCCCTCTACAGTGCATATGTAGGCGTTTCAACACCTATGCAGGCACTTCATCCCAGGTGTCCGTAGAATAGTGTGAGCACTATTTCTGCAAACTTTTGTGTATTAATAAGATTTTTATGAGTCTTGCAGGTTTTTTGATTGTTCCAAGGCATGATCCAAGATTTTAATAACCTGGTTTTCTACAGGACTTGGCCAGAGGATTCACTTGTTAAAGAATTCATTGATCAAACCACAAAAAACTACTAATCTGTAGGTTGCCTAAGGAAATCTAACCAAACATTGTGTCTTTCTTTTCATTATTTTATTAGGCACTTAAATTGTGCTATGGTAAATGAATAAATCTATTTTTCATGTTTGCAAAGAGTTTAAAAGGTAGGAGAGTATTCTCTTATTTATATAGAAAATCAGAAATCTATACCCTTGAAGCTTTTTTGGTTTGAGATTTGTGTTCCTTTAGCGGGCCTATCATAGTGGGAAAAAGTAATCACCTTGTGAGAATGCCCCAAGTGAGTATGACTAAAACCCAAGCATTTCAACTCACTATAATAAATAGGCCTTTTGGGATGAAAATCTCAAAGGATGAAGCTATTTGAGAGTTCACTCTCATATATGGAATTTCGTAGGGCCTTTTGGCCTCAATCAGGCTTGCATGACTACATCTTTCTTGGTACTTTGTAGGGCTATAGGCCTCAATCATGCTTGCACAACTACAAGGGGTAGTCTTCGAACAAAAATCCTTACTAAGAGATCTTAGGAACAAAAGCCACCCGGTTCACCTCTGAAAGCTGGGTAATCTTTGTGCAAGGGAGATAGTAACTCCCCCAAGAGACTTGCCATTTTGTGCCCCCATTAGTGGTTGACTTGGATTATACAACATTGGGAATCCATTGCATGAGACCCAGCCTATGTATTTTGATTAGCTATTAGGTGTGTACCTGAGTTAGCAAGCAAAGGTTTTCCTCAGCCAAATTCCTAGGGTAGCATGTTGTGCATGATGTCTCTGTTTGAACCCATGACTAATGTTTTTACTATGTCTTCTTGCCAAGAGTAAGATTAGTGTATCTAGGATAACATCCTAGCCATCATAATCCAAGTTAATCTAATCCAAATCATGATCCCTAGTCATCCTCATATCATGTCCTAGTCATGCTCAAGTCATAACCAAGTCATATTCATATCTTGGTCTAATTTTGAACCAACCTTAATCAAGTCCAAGTCACACTCAAGTCCAAACTTTCCAACAAGTCAAACTATGTCAAAACTCCACTTGCCTCATGTTTCACAAGTCCAAATTGTATAAGCATCCTAAGAAATCAATCCACCGCCCAATCAAGAAGAAGAAGATTACACAAGTATTACTCATTAGACACCGAAAGTTTTCGTATAGCAATTGCAAACTCTTACTCAAGCATAGGATCTTCTTGCATCGATATCATGATTATACTTGTGGTTATACCAATGAGTTTGATGCTAGTGATGAACTAAGAGTTTGAGCTTTACACCAAGGATCTGGCTTGTCTTTCAACACCAACTATCGCCAGAATCAGGGTGGTTGCATTCATTCATACAACTGTCCATCCGAACCCATCACTTATTGAGCCATGTTCATACCAAGAATTCTCTAGTCATGAAGTTCCCCCTAATCATCACTGTCACCCTCCTTTGATCTTTCATCATCAACCATTTCCAACAACTTAGCACATCAATCAATCTTCAATCAATCATCTTTAATCAAATCAATCCTCAATCAATCATTCTCAATTAATCATCCTTCAATCAAATCAACCTTATGCTAAGGTTTTATGCCTTGTGAACTTCTATTTAGACCTCATCTTTAATCAATTAATCATTTGGCCTTTGTGCTTGGGAATTTTAGGGGTCCCATAGATACTGAGAGGGGGGTGAATCAATATCTAACCAGTAATAAGAATTTCTTAAGTTAAAACATGTAGAACATAATATAACAGTGTACTGCTATGCAAGAAATAATGCAATAAACAGAATCAAGAACATCCACATGAAAAGTACACCATAACACAAGATGTTTTAACGAGGAAACCCGGTGTGGGAAAATCCTCAGTGGGATTTGTGACCCACAATATTCACTCACTGGCCAATAAGATAATATTACTTACAATAGGGGCCTACACATGCAAGAAGGCCAACTGCCTAGAGCTCACTACTCAATGGGAAGTCACATTGACTTACAATAAGGATTATACTAATCCAATAACTTGTATTGCTTTACAATAGCATCTTTAATGCCAGATTCAGTACCGGTTCCTACTCTATTCTTTACATATACCCTTGACCTATATTTCGCACATTAGGTCTACCTAATATTTTCCTTTTTATACTTCTACATCACTCCTACAAATGTCTACAATGATCTCCTTTATATATAAGAGTCATTTTACAATTTTCCAGGTCAGCTTACAATAATAAACAAAATATTACATAACAAAAATCTTGTCGGCATCTGTGTCGGTATACTTGTTTTCTTCTGTGCTGGTGCCGGTGTCCTGAGTGATCTACTGATGCTGGTGCACTATCTTGTTGGTGTCATGCTTTGCCAGTATTAATGTCTTGCTGGTGCCATAGGATTGCAAGGTTGCCATCAATGACAAAACCTTCAATCAAATACAATGTCTCATTGGAGTGTGCATATGCCAACAATCTCCCCCTTTGGCATTGATGGCAACACTTATGAGAAATTTCAAAAAGTATCCAAAAATGTGAGAGCTCCCCCTGACCATATGATTCTTGTGTTTTGAATTTTCTCATTCCACTACTCCCCCTTTAGCATCAATGGCAAAGGTTGTCAAGATGTCAGTAGAGTTTGTAGGTTTAGCTATCCATAAACTCAACCTTGTAGCTGGGTGGTTATAATCTGAAAAAGATCTCCCAAAATTAAGTTTATACTATCCATAAACTTCTTATTGTCCTTTATTGTTGTCTCAATTCTCTTCACTATACTGGTGAGATGCTGAAAATGCTCTGCTAGTGTTTTGCTTCCCTGTGTTAATGCCTTAGAAATTTCCTTCCGCAGAGATGCTAAATATTCCAATCTTGGATTTAGTTTAGATCTGAAATGTTTTGCCTTATTTATTATTCTTTCTTTTTCCCTTTCCAATTTGAGTAATTCTTCCTCAAAATTTGCTATCTTCTCTTCAAAAACTGATAGTGAATCAGGTGAGTTGACAAAGTTGTCTGCAAGTTTATTTATGTCATCCTATGCCTTGCTTATTTTCTTGTCAATATCTATAGTCAAAAAGTTTGTTTTACATGTATCTTTATATAGATTTTTGTATTCTTTCAACAAACTACACAATTCCGGTAGAAGTGTGTCAAAATCTCTATTACACTTCTTTATTTCCTCATCAAAGAATTTCTGTTTTTCAATTTCTACCTTATCCTTTACTAACTCTTCCTTTATTTTCTCAATGTTTTCAGAGATATATTTACACAATGTATCCAATTTTCGTAAAGAATTTTTATTATCTATATTACAGTTGGGAGCTATTATCTTCAAAATTTGTATAGAATCATCAATTGCTTTATAAGCCTATGAGCTGCAGTCAGTTATTTTCTTGATAGAATCAAGTAATACCTCAGTCACATTTGTTGACTTGAATGTTGATGATGATCCAACAATCTAAGTACCGATAGAAGTAACCATTCTTGTATTGACCTTTGGTAGGTCAGTTTGTGTCTACATTTCTTTAAGCATTGGTTTTCCTACTTCACTACTTACCGGTGGCACTGTTTCCTTATGTACCTATTGTTCCAGTTGATATTGTTCTAGAGCCTTTAGCTCTGTTGGTTTCTCTATATGTTGTGTTGTCTCTATCTGTGACTCAGTCTCTACCTTTTTCTCTGTATCTTCTACAGGTTTCTCTATTTCCCTTGCTACCGGAGGCTCATTAGCCATATCTGACTTATTAGTTGCATCTTTGTCTACTATTATGTTGATCTTTTGAGTATCAACATTTATAGTATATAGGACTTCAGAATTAGGATTGTTATCCTCTACATCCATACTTTCTACTGCCGGTTGATCTTCAGTAGTTGTTAATTTCATTGGTGGAGGTAGGTTGTCTTTAATTTTGATGCTTGGTGGTCCACCAACTTTGCCTTTCCCCTTGTCTCTATCTTTCTGGTATACCTTTATAGGTTTAGGGTTACTGTACTCTTCTTGTTTTTTCTTTGTCAACCAGGAATATATCCCATCCATCTTCTGTTTCCTCTATCACTTCATTAACTCTTCCTGCCATTAGTGAAATATGCTGGTGTGCAGTAGAGAATACTAACTGGTTTGCTTGAGCAATCAAATCATCAATTTCCTTTGGCAAGTTTACCGGATATACAACAATTAGTTTCTCTATTTTTATTTTCTTATCTAACTCTATCACTGCTTGCCTTCTTGCTTCTAACCTTTTGAATAAATCATTAGGAATTTCATTTGCTACTTCCATCAAAAATTTCCTGTACATGTCCATATGCAATATAACACTGTTCTCAACTTTCTCTTTCTCATCAGCAGTCAGACTGTCATAAATTTTCTCTATGTTCTTTAGTTTTCCTTCCTCTATGATTTCATTTAGTAGTATATCAAGGGGTGCCAAGTCACTATTTGTCCTTTTCTTCTTCTTAGGTGTTAGCTTTTTCTTTGGTGTGGCCTTTCTAACTAGAGATCTTACTGCTTGTTGCTTTTGCCTTGTTCTTCTAGGTGAAGGAGTGGTTGCCGGTGAGGGATTTCTTTTTCTAACAACTCTTTTAAAATTTGCTAGCATGTCACCTTCTAAAGAAGTACCTACCAGTGATAGGTGAGTTTCAGGTTGTGGAGCTGCCAACTCATCCTCTGTTATGCCAATTTTCTTCAATACATCTTCCTTAATGGCTTTTGCTTGCCTAGATCCTTTCCTTACAAATGCCTCAACCTTCTTTACTCTTTTCTTTGATTTTATTTGGCTTTCTATAGTCTCAGCACTACCAAATACTTCTTCCCTAGGTTCATTGGGGGCTTCCAGAAGTGCTTTAGCATATGTTTCAACTATGTGATCATCTGTTTCATAGCCCATCTCGGTTACCCAAATTGTTCTTGGGATGACTGCTTCCATCCAGATTTCATCCTCATCCCTTAGCTAACTCATCATAGAGTATCACAAGTTGCATTGCATAGGCTGGATTACCAAACCGGTAACCCTAGAGCTGAGACTACCAATCGGTAGTCAACCTTAGTGAATCCCCGACACCGGTTCACTGCATGTCTTCATACTTCTTCATATCAGTTCACCAACTTCTTTTAGTCTACATACCTATTTACTTGTACTTATTGACATCAATGATAACATACATTATCATCATATAAATATGTCGGTACATCATATGCCAATAATATCCAACAACCTCCCCATTTGGCATTGATGCCAATACTTAGTGTAGCATTGCAACTATAAACATCATAGACCAATGTATCTGCATTATCAGATATCTTCTCCCCATTCATTAGATATCTTCTCCCCCTTTGACAAAAATGCCAAAGTGGAGGCACAAGCTTCCATTCTCCAATATGTTGCTCCCCCTATGGAGTAGCATCCTTCAATACATCAATCCTGAAAGATTTGTCGCTGTAGTTCCTGACTGATGTGGAGCACACAACTTTAGTTGACTTCATGAAGGGGCAGAACCCCTAATTCACCTCTCAAATAGGTAAATGTAATCTTTGGTAAGGGCTTAGTGAATAGCTCTGCTGGCTGCTCCTTACTGGAAACATGTTTTAGTACAACCTCCATATTCTGAACTTTCTCTCTCAAGAAGTGATTTTTAAGCTTAATGTGCTTAGTTCTAGCATGCAATACCGGATTCTTGGAAATATTTATTGCACTTGTGTTATCACAAAATATATTCACTAGTTTAGATATAGGTACTTTGAAACCTTCCAATACATGTTTCATCTAGATTGCTTGAGTATAGTTCATAAATGCTACCACATATTCTGCTTCAGCTATAGACTGGGAAGTACAACTCTTCTTCTTACTTGTCCATGATACTAATCTTCCACCAAGAAAGAACTCTCCACTGGTTGTGCTCTTTCGGTCATCCATATTACCTACCCAATTGGCATCTGTATATATTTTGAGGTTATAGTCACCATTATATGGATACCACAATCCATAGTCAATTGTTCCTTTCAGATATCTTAGAATTCTTTTGACATCTACCAAGTGGGATTCTCTTGGAATTTTTTGAAAATGATCTACAATGCCTACTGCATGAGCAATATCTGGTCTATTGTGCACCACATAGTGCAATTTACCAATCATTGACCGGTTCTCCTTTTCATTTACCAACGCGAAATCATCTTCCTTAGTCAGTTTACAGCCGGTCACTGTTGGTGTACCAACTAGTTTTCTCTCCTCCATGCCAAAGGTCTTCAATACCTCTTTGACATACTTGGACTAGGTAATAAAGATACCCTCTTTCATTTGCTAAATCTATAAACCAATGAAGAACTTCATCTCTCCAATCAGAGACATCTCAAACTCTTTCTTCATTTCATCTACAAACACATGACTCATTTTATCATCTCCTCCAATGATTATGTCATCTACAAATACTTCATAGATCATAATCTGGTCACCCTTTGATTTCAAGTAGATGTTGTTATCTTCACTTGTTCTCTGAAATCCAATCTTCACAAGATGAGAATGTAACCTTTCATACCATGCCCTAGGTGTTTGTTTCAATCCATACAGAGCTTTGTGTAATCTACACACCATGTCACTGTCTTTTGATAAGGCAAACCCTATATACTTCCTCTTATAGGATTCCATTCAAATAGTAGACTTCACATCCATCTGATAAACCTTAAATCCCTTAAATGCTACAAATGCAAGTAGCATTCAGACACCTTCTATTCTAGCCACAGGAGCAAAGGTTTCTCCATAGTCTTCTCCCTCCTCGTGAGCATATCCCTTGCATACAAGCCTAGCCTTGTTCCTTATAATTGTACCTTCTTCATTTTGCTTATTCCTAAAGACCCATTTGGTACCTATGACATTTTTATGTTTTGGTCTGGGCACCAAAGACCATGTTACTTTCTTTTCTATCTGGTCTAGCTTCTCTTCTATTGCTTTATTCCAGTCTTCATCTGTAAGTGCTTCTCTGGAAGTCTTGGGTTCAAGTTCATAAATCAAGCAAGATTTATCCTTCACTTTTCTTCTTGTGAGTATCCCTGCATCATTATCTCCTATGATTTTCTTTGGATCATGATGCAGCTTCACATATCTAGGAATGACTCTAGCCTGATCTGCTAGCTTTTCTTCTTCTCCTTCACTTACTTCTTCTTCTTCTCTTACTGTAGCTTTTACCAGTACAAGAACACTGAGATCCTTACTATTTTCTTTCTTAACTGGTTCCCAGAAGGCTATACCCAATTCATCTTCCACTTCTCCACTATAGGTTTCCTTAGGTTCCTCAGGGGATTCATCAACCCTGACAATGATACTCTCAATAATTTTTTGTGTTCTATTTTTGTATCACTTGAGAGCTTTTCTCTTAGTTGAATATCCCAAAAATATTCCTTCATCACATTTTGCATCAAACTTTCTCAAATGCTCACCTCTCTTCATATAGCACTTACTAGCAAACACTTTAAAGTAACTCACAGTGGGAGTTTTCCCCATCCAATACTCATAAGGGGTTTTAACTCTACCTTTCTTGATGAGTACCCAGTTCATTGTATATACTGTAGTGCTCACCGCTTCTCTCCAAAGGGTGTGAGCAACCTTTCCTTGGATCAACATTGTTCTAGCCGCTTCAACTACAGTCCTGTTATTTCTTTCTACTATGCCTTTTTGTTGTGGTGTCCTTGGGGAAGACAACTGCCTCTTGATACTGCTATGTTCGCAATACTTGTTTAATTCATAAGAGGTTAATTATCCTCCTTGATTAGTTCTTAGGTAATTTATCATTTTACCACTTTCTTTCTCTACTAATGCTTTGAAGGCTTTGAACTTTCCAAATGCTTCAGACTTGTCTTTCAAGAATGTGACCAACATCATTCTTTAGTAGTCATCAGTAAGAATCATAAAATACCTATCTCCCTGAATACTTCTAGTTTTCATAGGATCACACAAATTAGTATGCACAAGGTCAAGTAAATTTTTTGATGAAAAAGACTTACCTTTAAAATTTGAGGAAGACATCTTCCCAAGTTGACATTCTCTGCACAAAGAATTCTCAGGTTTGTTCCGCAAAGGTAATCCTCTTACTACCTTGATCTTACTAGATTTAACAATATTGTCAAAGTTCATATGACAAAGTCTCCTATTCCATATCCAACTATCATCAAACTTAGCCATTAGACACCAACTTATCTTTGCATTCAATTGAGATAGGTTACCTTTGGTCTGCTTACCAGTGGCAATAAGTTCACCACTCTTCCCAATTATACTATAGACTCCGCCTTTGAATTCTAGAATAAGTCCTTTGTCATTTAGCAGAGCAACACTCAATGGGTATGCTTAAGACCTTCTATCTAGTAGACATCATCTGCACTTCTCTTTCCATTCAGTGAGATGGATCCTTTACCTTTCACCAAGCATTGTGCATCATTGCCAAATTTGACAACACCTCCATCATATTCTTCCAGAGATAGAAACTTTCTTTGGTCACCAATCATGTGGTGAGAACACCCACTATATATAATCCACTCATTGGAGTTTTCAATGTGAGAGACAAGTGCTTTCTTGTTAGACACTTCTTTCTTTATAGCTACAAACACTATATCTTCACTCTCTTCATCCTCTAATTTTTTATAACTGACACCTTCATCCACAAAAACAAGACAATTTCTTTTGTTTCCTCCTTTATACTTTCTAAACCTCTCTGGTTTATCCTTATTATCACTGTTAGGACAATTAACAACTATATGTCCTATCTTGTTGCAAGTGAAACATTTCAAAGGAAGTTTAGCTCTTTATATTTTCCAGTTCCCTTCAGAAGTCTTTTAGCAAGAAGAGCTTCAAACTCCATCAGAATCTCTTTATCATCCATATCTCTGCATTATCTAGATTCATAACTGGTAATAGTTTCTTTTCCTTTTATGTATGGTGCAGCAGATGCTTTAAAAGTTGACTCAGTCTTCTGAACACTATCATCATAACTATTCAACTCATATGCAGTTAACTTTCCAATGATAGAGTCTAAGGATACCTTGGTTCTATCAATAGACCTTAGTTCCTAGATAGCAGCAACTCTAATTGCATAGATTGGTAACAATGATCTCAACACTTTACTAACAACAATGGCATCCTCAATGGTTCCACCAATGCTTTTGATATCTCCAACCATAGTCTTAATCCTAATGCCATATTGTTGAATGGTATCTCCTTCAACCATCCTCATGTCTTCAAATTTTCCTCTAAGGCTCTCTTCCTTAGCTTGCTTTACATGCTTATCACCACCATAAATAGTTTCTAGTGCATCCCATACATCCTTAGGAGTTTTCGTGTCTTGTACATCAATAAACTCAATATTTGCCAAGTTGTTGATAAGGGCTTTCATGACTTGCCCATTTTCTTGAATCTCTCTCTTCTAATCATCTGTTAGAGTGCCAGTGGGAGTCACATATGCATTCTCAACATAGCTCCAACATTGAACACCCATACCCTTGATGTAAATCTTCATTTTGTCCTGCCATATCTTGAATTTATCTCTATTTAACTTAGGACCTTCCCTCTTCATCATTACAACAGGATCTTTTACCTCAAGCAGTTAAGCTTATATCATCGAGGACCTAGATTAGCTCTGATACCAATTGATGAATAATGATGAACACCAGATACCCTAACTAGTACTGAGAGGGGGGGGGGGTGAATTAGTATAGACAAAAACTTTCCAAATCAACTTATCAGGTTAAAGAAATATCAATTGGTTATCATCATTACTAAACTTAGCCATGGCAATACCAGTTAAACATAGTAAGACATCAGACACTATAAACTGATAAGTCTGAATACTTCAAATACATTCAATACTTGATACTAACTTCACCCATAAATATATGCATGTGGTATACCAATAATACCATAACCTAATAACTCTGCATGCATAATCTCTCAAACAAAGAATACATAATCATCACATGAAAAATGCATAACACATGACACATAGATTTTTCACATGGAAACCCAAATGGGAAAAACCACAGTGGAAATGAATACTCACAAGTTATTTTTGAACTCTTTTGAAGCTTTCTCTATTAGGAGCCTAGTCCAGTTAAAGACTCTACAATGAGGTTTTGTTAGGAACCGATCCTGTTAAAGATCACCTGGTTAAGGGATGGCTATATACCCTATTAAAGGTTGAAACCCTATTAGAGGTTACCTCGCTAGAGGATTTGAAGAACTCAATGATATTGAGTCACCCAGTTAAAGGATTTACAATAAGTCTATTAAAGCTACCCAGTAAAGGGATTTTCCAACTGTTGAAATGATTAGAAGACAACAGGTAAAACTCTGATTTGATAATAGAACTACATGCTAAGGAATATCCTTTTCAGTTCCTCTACTCTGCAATCACACTCTGCAATTTTCCTCTTACTGGTATACCAAGTATCTCATCACTCGGATACACACACAACATTTTCTAGCAACCTACAATAATAAGCATCATCGACCTTATAGACAATAGTTAGGTTAGTAGAATAAACCCTAAACCATAAGCATCTTAGGTTTACAACACAAGCAGTCCAATCCTAACCTTCCAAACACTTTGGATAGAGAAATACAATCTTAAATAGATCACAAGACAATCTGCATGGTTCATTCTTCACCGCAAATGGGAATTAGCAACCCATCATGCTTTCTTCTCATACTGCTAAGAAGAATGTTCATTCGCAAGGTAGACATTTAATGCAATCAATCTTCTCATGCAACATCCTCAAGAAAATCCTTCATGTGCACAAGGATGATGTGGCACCTCAGTCTCATCCTCATCCCTTAGCAAACTCATCATAGAGTATCATCAGTTGCATCACATAGGCTGGATTGCCAAATCTGTAACCCTAGAGCTGAGACTACCAACCAGTAGTCACACTTAGTGAAACCCCAACAATGGTTCATTGCATGTCTTCATACTTCTTCATACCGGTCCACCAACTTCTTTTAATATGCATACTGGTTTACTTGTACTTATTGACATCAATGACAACATACATTATCATCATATCAACATGTGAGTTCATCGTATGCCAATAATATCCAACAAAGGGAATTGACCTCTCTACCATTGTTCCTCCTCAGCATGATAGACTAGCTTTGTTGATAGAGTAAACAGATACTATTAATGTTGGTGCTGAAGACACTCCAAAGAATATATTCATTGCCAAGTCCTTGATGGATCAAGAGAGATAGGACTATCAATTTTGCTATCAAGTTGTTAAGTGAATTTGACATTGAATATGTGGACATAAAAGAAATCAAAGGATAGGTAATAGCTAACCAACTGGCTGATGCTCCACTACCAAGTGATCATCCTATCCTCATTCAATTTCTAGACAAATTCATAATGACTGCCACCACATCCACCACATGGTAGTTATATGTTGATGGTTCTTGCACCCAAAACGAATTGGGGGCAGGAATATTGTTGATCACACCCCAAGGAGATTGCATCCCTAAATCATACAAGATAGCCATTGTATGCACCAACAACATTGCAAAATATGAAGCACTAATTACTGGAGTACATTTGGCTATCCACTGGGGGATATTGGAATTACATGTTTATGGTGATTCCCAACTTATCATCAAACAATTCAATGATAAGTATCAAACAAAAGATGATAAGCTTCTTCCCTATTGCAATATGGTTGAAGATCTCAAGCAGTATTTCACATCAATCAAGTTTGATCAAATTCCACGCATCAACAATAGAGTTGCAGATGCAATGGCCACTATTGGTTCCCTCCTTCATATGCTAACACATAGTCAAAAGTGTGAGTTCTTCATTGAGCAACTCATCATACCGGCATATGACCTACCAATGTCTAAAATGGTGTATGTACCCATTGGTCCCAAATTTTCTATTGTTTCAAGAGACCTACACTTACCTAAGAGATAATATGATTCCTCCACACCTTACCAAAATCCAACAACAAACCTTTATCTGCCAATGTGCCTGTTATACTATCCTTGGAGACACCCTATTTAGAAGGCATTTTGATAGTTCCCTACTAAGGTGTTTAGACAAACAAGAGGCTGAATGGGAACTACATGAAGTGCACAAAGTTATCTACAGGTCACACTCAAGTGGTCTCACTTTAGCTAAGAAACTCTTGCGAATGGGATACTACTGGCCTACAATGGAAGAAGATGCATACAATTATGTGAAGAAATGTATCCATTACCAAAAGCATGGTGACAAGATCCATGCTCCATCACAAGTTCTACAACCTTTTATTACACCATTGCCCTTCTCACAGTGGGGGCTTCATCTGAATGGAAAAATCCACCCTGCATCCTCCAATGGCCATAAATTCATCATTATCGACACTAAATACTTCACTGAGTGGGTGGAGGCCATCTGCCTTACCTTTACCATTGGTAAACAAATCTCTAAATTCATTCTAAATTATTTGATCTTCCAATATGGAATCCCCAAGGTCAATATTACATATAATGACAAACCTTTCAAAAATAAGGATGTAAAAGAGCTCTGTCAAAAATTGAATATCCAACACCATTTCTCCAACTCCTATTATACACAAGGTAAAGATCAAGTTGAGGCTTCTAATAAAACATTAATCAAAATTATTAAAAAGATAGTCAATGAAGCTAGCCATGATTCACACCTCCAACTCTATCTCACTCTATGGGCTTACTGTACCTCCATCCACACACCCACAAGTGCCACTCTATATTCCCTTATCTTTGGATATGAAGCTATCCTACCTCTTGAGATCGAGATCCCCTCCCTAAGGGTATTGCTGCATAATATCCTCCCTGATGAGGAATACAGAGTTTCCGGATTGCAAGAGCTAGAATTATTGGATGAAATGCACCTCAAGGCCTTAAATCATCTCTAGGTATATCGGAATCACTTACGTTTGGAATATAGTAAGAAAGTCATAAGTCGATAATTTGAAGTGGGTGACCTTGTTCTCATGGAAAATCATAAAAACCTTCAAGAAAGAGAGAAGAAAGGCAAGTTTGAGCCCAATTGGCTTGGACCATATGTGATCACAGCAAAGTATGGGTCAGGGGCATATTAGTTGGCTACTCCTAAATGAGATCCATTGGATGAGCCAATGAACATCATGCATTTGAAAATACTATATGCCTAGTGAGAAAAATAAATGAAAAAAGAGAAAAATCAATTCGTTCATTAGTGAGAACCACTTTGTGGCGCTATGGGCAAGTACCTTGGTGAAAACCTTCATGCAGGTTCCAGGGTAAATAATCTAAATCCATCATCTATAAGGTCAAAATCTCCCCATTGCTTGCCCATCAGATATCCATGATCACCACTATCTAATCCCTATACAATAGATTTCACCCACTCCTAGCACAATGGTCATGTGCATAATGATGAGTCTTTGCCTAAATCATGAATGAGGGTCATCTAATTAAATTGATCTTTTTCCCACATCCTGAGCTTATGCCTACATGAGAGCTTCATCAAGTCTTGATGTTTGTCTTGCATCTGCAAGTTAGTCCTCATGGCCACCTAGTCAATTGCCTAGTCAATCATATCCACCCTATCCTTTTCCCTCGGGATGAATCCTTCCCTCACCTGCCAGTTTAATCTTTCATCCTAATATTACTTTTGGCAAGAGATGACAGTTAGTCATGTATGGGTGACTTTTCTTTTTATTTGGATTTTCATTATTGACTTGCATCTTTTTGGTCCTACAACTAATCCTATTCATTACTACCCGGATCCTCCATACCCAGGTATGTTTACAATTGGTGTATACTAGGACATATTTTCATGGAATGGCATGTTTTGGATCTCCCTTATATGAACTGACGACTTGGTACTAGTGTTTATCAAAACTTACCTTGTCATGTACAATGAATATGTGTGCATTTGAGGGTTTTCTTGCACGTACTAGCAACTTTGTATCATTGTTTCTCAACACTTGCATAGCTATATGTAGGGAATCTCCGCTTGACTGAGATTCAATCCATGCCTTGGGTTTCTCATGGCATCCTGGTTCCTATAATCAATGGTGTGGGTTACCTAGGGCAATATCAAAACTAGGTTGGCTCTCATCTATTGTGCACAACTCTCCCCATCATTCCATAAATTCCTAATTCTCCCTATTAAATTTTCCATAGCACCATCGCTGTGGAGTCTTCAATTTTTCTCATCCAAATCTTTTATCCTAACTATGGTCATTGTATTATTACAGGCATATTGACAAATACACTTTGCATTATTGATTTATATCGCATTACCACTTACATTGCATTATTCATATACATTTCATTTCATTGCATTATCAATGCATTTATCATTCATTTTGTATTATTCATGTACATTTCATTTCATTGCATTATCAATGCATTTATCATTCATTTTGCACTATTCATGTAGATTTCATTTCTTTTCTTTTTCAATGAATTTATCATTCATTTTGGATTATCCATGTAGATTTCATTATTAATTTTCATGGCATTTATCACTTAGGATGCATTATTCATTTTCATTGCATTTATCAGTTAGACTTTGTTTATATCGAAATTTTGTTCCATCATTTAGGTTTCAAATTTTTTCACATTATAAGCATATTTGATCATTTCATTATCATTGCATATCCATCACATTACATATCCACTTTTCTCATTACACTACATATCCATTGCATCATTAGAAAAATCTCAAACCAACACACCATACACATATACATACATATACATCATAAATCTCAAAAACATATGCATCCACATAGTCAATCATCCCACATTCATCAAAGGATCACTAACATATTATAAAACATATACACGTGTATCCATCCTACACTGATTACCATGCAGTAGCACATCATAAGCATATACATATATAAACATCCATCTTGCATCACAAATAGGTCAATAGAATACATCTATAATCATCATCCATAAATCACATCATAAAATAATAAACAATAGAGTCCATCGCAATGTCCACAATAAGATACATGTATAACCATCGCCAAAAAATCATATATATATATATCTCAAAAATGAATGTCTGTTATAATATAATGATCACCCTGAAGGGTCAAAAAATGGCACATAAATCAAAATGGAGCTAGCTCTCTCCACCTATCTCCCCAACCCCCTCCTCATTGCATCCCCCTTTGGATCCACCTACTCCCCCTATCCTAGGCAACTTGAGGCCCACTAATCCACCTGTCTATTGGCTCTATGTGGTATGTTGGTTGCGAGTCCTATGGGAGCGTACATTCTCTATGTACAAGGCTTCTCTCTGATCTGTAGCTACCACCCCATGGTACAATCTCATGTAGTATGATGCCTCCCAACCTACCCTCTCTTCCCTCTCCGTCTGTTGCATCATGTCATAATACATCTTCCCAAGCCCTACGGGGACCAACATCTACCATGCTACATCCCTCTCCCCCGATAGATGTGTAGCATCTGCCTCTGCCCTGTGCACCCTAGCACACACCTCCTCCAGCTCCTCATCCTATTGTCATAGAGAATCATGTAACTCGCCAATGGTAGTCCTTGACATGGCCTCCTCCAAAATCCTCTTTGAATCCTCCCTATCCATGTGCAAGTCATCTACCTTCATCTTGGCTATTTGGAGGCTCTTTGTGAAATCCCCAATCTCTTGTTGTAGCCTCCTTCGGCCAAAATCTTGTCACTAGGTGCATCCTCCTCCCCATCGACCACGTCATCCATTATCAGCTATAGCTCATCATATTCCAAAACCATAGGAATTGTAAGATGTACTGAAAAATGTCCCTCCCACCAACTCTTGTACCCTCTGGTAGTCCCTAGATCATCTCCGGCATCTCTCCACTCATCCTATACTAAATATGTTGTCATCTAGAAGTTGGTCCTCCCCTCCAATGGGCTCACTTTCATATCCCAACTCCCAACCTATCGGATGACCCAATGATATAATGGTATATTCGCCACTATATCTTGTACGAAGTCGAACTGTCGAGGTACCCTAAATGGAGCATAATACTCCATAACATATACTGATCAACTGAATAACCACATCTCTACCCTGGCCTAGTGTAGTTTCCAATCTCATCTCCATCTCTTGTAGTCCAAAAATGGACACCATATGAACTCCATAAGCTCGTCAAAAACATGACAACAGAACCAGATAGATCATATTGATGTATAATGAAAAAGGCCTCTATATCTATCAATGTATGGACGTTGGGTACACCTATCCTATACACCTAATGGCCACATCACTGCAATATGCTCCCAAGCTCATATATGTAGAAGGGTCACCCCTATAGATAGGTTGACATAATCCCTGTAAACTACAACATGCATATCATGATAGATCTGAGCCAACATCACAGCTCCCCAAACATACTCTAGACAATGTTTAACCATAGAATACATGCATCTGCTCCATCCAATGGGAAATCCATGTCGTCTCAGATTAGGCATGATCCGTCCACTCAAGAACCCACAAATGACAAGTAGTAGGTGAGGGATGGGTGGGATCTCCATTGCCTTTCCCACATGCATCCTTCTCATGTCCAAGATTGGTAATGCATCATAATTGCAAATATCCTAAAGGTAGAAGTCTATTATATCAAACTTGTACTCGGGGATGATGTCGTGAATGGGGATCTTCAAGATCCTCCATACATCTAATAAAGTGAATGTCACCTCTCAAGTGGGTAGGTGAAAGGTGTTATACCTACTATCCCATCCCTCTACTAAAGAGGTAATCATAGAAGGTATGAGCTCGAATCCTTGGCCACCAACCGATGAAATGCAATCCCACTACAACAATAATCTCTAACTCATCTACGTCAAGCTGCCTATACAATATGTCTTGGCATTCTGTTGTCATTGATGTCAACCAGTATAGGTGGCAACCGGTGTGGGAGATTAATGAGTAGTGTTGTCATTGATAAATGAAAAGTAGTATAGTAGGTTACCGATAAGGTAAAGGATGTCATCCACCATAGTGGTCATTAGAGTCACCGATACACAAGTTAGTGTTGACTTGTGTTGAAAACATATGTATTGGAGACCGATATTGTATGACAACCCGTAAGTGAGGTGTTGGCAGTGTATGGTTTCCAACCAAAAAGCATATGACCAATAAGCTAGTAGGGTGAGCTAATGAAGAAGTATAGAACCGATATGCAAGTGGATGTCAAAAGAAGAGGTTATCACGAGATGCTGATATGACCGAAAGAGTTTGGACTACTATAAGTTAGTAAGGTAGGAGATGTATTTGCTAACACAATGTAGGTCATATTTGTGCATTGTCTAGAGCAGAATGAATGACAAGGTTCCATTTCCACTAGTAAGTAATAATACTGAGCTTATCTCCTATTATGCAAAGTATGCATCATATCCCTGTGAGATATGATAGAGAAGTAGAAGGAAAGTGATTAAAGTCTCACACAAGATGAACTAGTGAAACATAAGTTTGCCTCAAGTATGTGAAACCAGAGATGTACATCTAATTAGTATGTGTTGGCAAGTTGAGCCCCTGTGACCAAGAAGGAAGAGCTAAGTAAAGATGGAATGTCGGGATAGATGAAGAGTGATGGGTTTGTCACCTTGACAAACCAGTTGAGATGTCAACCAGTCTAATAATGAAGAAGACAATGATGAGAAACTATAGATGAAGAGTACAACTGGCATGAAGATGTCTTAGATGGAATTAGTTGAAGGTTGATGACATGGTGTCATCAGAATGGCTACCGATCAACATGAGAACCGGTAAAAGGTGATATGAAGTTGTGTATTGGCAGGACAAGTTCTAACCAGTATGTAGGTTGGTTGTTTGTTTGTGATAATGATTGTAATGAAAAGGTAGAGTTTCAAAGAGGTCACAAACCACCAGAGGTGAAGTTGACCAACTGGTGTAGTGTATGCTGTCGAATAATAGCATGTTGAAAATACCCACAAGGGTTTGAACCAGTATGGAGTTTTGTCGATTGTTCATAAATTAAACTAACCCTAAGTTGATGAGCTAGTTGTGTGATGGTGAATGTTGCCAAATCGACATGGTAGTCCAAGTTGAGGTGGATACCAATAGTGATGCCATGTAGAGCTGAAGTAGTGAACATGCAGAGGTCCACGATGTCTTATGCAAGTAAGGTTGTTGAGGTTCATTGACATTAAATGTTGATTGTGACAATCATGGAGGAATTACAGAGTGTGTAGCTCAATGAAAGATGAATGACAAAGGAAGATCAGAGATCTACTAGCACCATGATTGATGCTTGATATCCAATTGCAGATTGACCTTGAGAAGGAAACAACTGGATCATAAATGTGTCAACTAATTTCGAGGCTGAAGAATATACATTGGATGATGGAAAAACATGCAAATGCATTCCTCCAATGTAGGTGATTGATCCAACTTAGATTGCACTAGATTTGATTAATATTTGTTTGGTGGAAGAAACCTCAACTGATTTAAAATTTGAATTGGTTTTTGGCGGGAAAACTTGTTTATAAATACTCAAGCCAAAATCAATAACAAGTGTTGATTGATTGATGCTGGTAGAGAATCAGGGGGTTGTATATTGAAGAGTGAAGTGTGAATGTGCAATAGAGAGCCAACTAGTGAAAGACTCCATTGAAGATGAAAGAGGCTATGAGTTGGAGGTACAGCCAGTGAGAGGGTTGAGTAGAGTACCGACAGAGAAGAGGTAAAGGCTGAACAAGTGAGGTTGCAACAAAGTGTCAAAGGAAGGTGGATCTAAGTGAGAAGAGATCTAATGAACAATAGATCTGAGGAAGAGTGGTTGAGCAGTGTCTAAATTAGAAAGGTAACAATTGCAAGCTAAATGTGACAGAGAGAAAAGAGAACCAACAGAGGGCAGAACAAGAAGAAGAGTTTGAACCAACATAGATGCATCAAAGAGTGGGTAAAAGTAGGAGATAAAACTGTTGCAGTAAGAAAGTGAGGTGAGAATCAGTAGAGAAGAGGTTAATGAGGGAATAGAAGATGCAATAGGCAAAGTTGTGAAGAAGGGAAACTATTAGGGAGATTATTCATGAGTGGTTGCAGAACTCATTTGTAACCAGGGCTATTACTTTTGTATTAGATGATATTCATTTTAGATCATTGAGTTGGAGATCAGTGTAGGGGTTGGTGCTCCTTTGGGTTGTAGCCCATCAATCAGTTAGGGGTTGGTACTCCTTTGGGTTGTAGCCCATAAATTAGTTAGGGGTTGGTGCTCCTTTGGTTGTAGCCCATAAATTAGTTGGGGGTTGGTGATCCTTGGGTTGGTGCCCTAAATCAGGGGTTGAATCTCCTTGGGTTGTAGCCCTAAACATTGTAACATATTTCATTGTGAGGCTAGATTGGAGGAGTAAACTCTAGCAGCATTACTCATTGAGGGTTTTTTCATCTTGGGTTTTCCTCATATATACCTGTGTTATGTGATGTTCCCCTTGTGTGTGACTATATTATGTAAATTCTCCTTAACATATTGGTAGGTTATCTTAGTCTTAGTATGTTAACCGACACATTTACTTAAGAGTTTAAATGAGTAAAATATGTGAACCACTGATTAACCCCCCCTCTCAGTGGTACATTGTGTCCAACAACTGGTATCAGATCCTTGGTTTCCGGTTGACAAGCTTTCTCCATCTTGGGTAGATTCTGGTATTAGCACATGATGGTCTATTTAGTGTCAAAATCCATCTCCTATGTTTAATGGGTCAAATTATTCCATTTGGAGTTGTAGAATGGAAGTCTACCTCTCCTTTGTAGGGTATGATGTCTGGATGATAGTTGTTAATGGTCTCCCTAGTAATATTAATCCTCTGATTGGTCCTAAAGAAGAAATAAAATGTAGGTGCAATGAAGAAGCCATGAAGGCCATATTCAGTGACCTTACCGATGATGTTTCTTCACTGGTGGACAAGTACAGGTTAGCAAAGAGATTATGGGAAAGACTGAAAAAGATCTATGGAAATGAGCCTACTACTGCTGGGTCAGGTTGTGAAGACAAGAAGAATAATGTGGCAAACTTGTGTGTGGGTATTGAAGGCAGATTAGATAGTTGCAACAATGATGATGAAGAGGAGACTCATCTCTTCATGGAACAAGAAACAAAAAGTGAAGAGAACACATCAAATTTTGACAAGGCAAGCAAATCCTACTGGCAAGATGTGCTTGGCAGTGATGAAGAAGATGAAGAAGAAGGTGAAGCTGATGTTAATCTTGAAGGTGAGTTCCTAAGTGCCCTTGATGAATTGAGAACTATTAGAAATGAAGTTAAGAGTTATAAAGAATTAGTTCATAAAGAACATGCCTTGAAGAGTCAAACAAAAATGTTTGCATGCTGACTTTTCAACTTGAAGAATCCAAAGGGATGATTGATAGATTGAAATCAGTCGTTGATGCTGATAAAAAACATGTGAGGTGTTGCAGCTAGATGTGGAGACAAAAGACAAAGAGTGTCAGAAAATAAAAGAGGAAATAGAAAATCTATGGAAAGACCTTGAGAAGTGTAAGAATGAACTCAAGGTTAGAAACTGGTATGATGGAAGCATTGAGGCCTTGGACAAAATTTTGAATCAATGAAAACATTCGAAGGATACAAGAGGATTAGGATATGTCATTGGTGAATGCTCCACAAGTGAGGATGTCTCTCACAAGGACATTTAGTTTGTCTCCTCTAATGGAGATAACAAGGGTGAAACATTCACAGTCCGAAGCGCACCATGAAAGAAGGTTGACCTAGCTACAATCAGTGAGGAATTGAGGTTAAGAATGAAGACCGGTGCAACAAGAAGAAATAATGCAAAGCCTAAAGGACAAAGAAAGCTCAAAGAAGATAGGTTCACTAGAAACATGAATGCAAGAGAGCAGACTAAGAGACTCCCCACCTATGGAAGACAAAGAGATTCAACACCCCGGAGAAGAAGAAGTGGAGAAGTCAAACCGGTCAGATTACTTCACGTTTGGAAAAATGAATTTGTGAGTAATTTGTCTCCATTCTCCAGTTACTATTTTGCTTGTAAAGGATATGGCCATAGGGAAGAGGAATGCAAAAAGATGTCTAGGAATAGAAAAGTTGTTCTTCCTAAAAATAGCAATTCACTTTGTAGAAGATGTAATGCATTTAGGCATAGAGCATCAGAATGTTGAAACATGTATGCCCACTCCTAATTATAGTAACTGGGGTCCATTTGTTGCCTCAAGAAATGTAAATTATATATGTTATAATTGCAGTGGATCTGGTCATAGGATGTATGAGCTCTAGAAGAAAATGTTTCATGCACATGGCAATCAACATAACAGCTATGCCCAAAGGAGAAGTGCTCCTGCAAGATCAAGATATCAGTTAAAACTAGTAGTGAGGTACAATGGCATGACCCTGAGAAGAAGATCAAACCGGTCTGATAGAAGGTCTTATAATTATCTAGTTGGATGAGTGCAATGCTTCTATGGCAATATATCATGTCATATTGTAGAACCTAGTAAGGCAAATACCTATCAGTAGACAAAGATAAGACCTTCTCCCATTACTGAAAATGTGAAGAAGAATGAGATCAAGCAGGTGTGGAGGAAGAAGACCATGGACCAACAATGTGCATTCCATGCATAGGTGATACCACCTAACACTTAAAGGAGATGCAGAACCTTAGGGGGAGTATAATATTGACCATATCATTCATCCCCTAAGTTGGATAGGATTGGTTAATAGTAAGAGGAAGAAAGTGAGACAACAGTCTATGTAGTTGTTGTTTTGACTACACTTTTATGCATAGAAGATGGATTACTGTTGCGGTAGATGAGGATAAAGTGTTTTGGTAGAGATGTCTGCCCGTAGATTAAGCTGGTGTGAGTAGTATGGTACTGATATGATTGATAATCGATATTGCAAAAGGGTAAGTGATGGGTTCTGATAGATTTATAGTGGCTCCTGTGGATAGATAGATGAAGGATGTCTTAGGTAATATTGGAAAGGACTGGAATGACATATGTTGGTCTGGTAGTTGACCATATGTGCATACTTTATTATAGGCTAACCAGCTTGATATTTTGGCATGATGGTGATATTATATAGCATTCTATACATCGAGGACCATGTCATAGGTTGTGGTAGATATAATGGAGCTAACTGATCATTAGATTGATCATATTTGCACAACTCAAATGGTATATGGTAAATATTGGAGCTCTGATTTTGTACATTACTGGCAATATGGACCTGAATTGCATGACTCAGGGGGAGTTGATAACCATATCTTCTGATTGTTATCAGACATGCTGGAAATAGGGGGAGTGCTTGTGCCTATGGCTACACCAATATGATTATGACTTTGGGATGTGCTCATTGGTCGAGGGTTGTGAGGTATTTCAATATCTATTCAATTTGTACTTAATGGAAATCACAATTGGACCACCGAGAGTGTTGTCTACAAAGAGGGAGAGCTACCTACACAAGAGAACATACACTTGGTATCAACATTCTGGGGTCAGAATGGCTTCTACATATCAAAGGGGTGATGATGCAATCTAACCGACAAAGCACAATAGTAAAAAAGGTACAAGCAACAAGATGAAAGGGGAATAACTGAAGAGGGGAAAAAGACCTGTGAGGTGGATTAGTTAATAAGCATGCATGTCAAACATATAATCATATGAAATCAAAGACATAACTCCAAAACACATGAAAACATGAATAAAATGCATAAACCTCATAAAACCTTTTACCTCTCCCTTAGATTGAGCTTGATGAAGTGAAGGTGCCCCTTGGTGATGCTCCACTTGATATGCTCCTCTTGCTTGCTTGCTTGATGTTGATGGATTTCCAATGTTGTGCACAAATGGAATGGATTTGGAAGATGATAAGGATGAGATGATCAAGTGTGGATGAGATATGATTTGAACATGATTAAGTTGCCAAGATGATTTCTTGGGCTGAAAAGGATAGCACAAGATTACTAAACTTGGAGATGAAGAATGGAGGGATGGAGTCCTCAATTTATAGGAAGAGGAGAGGAAGAATGGATGGCTAGGATGGATTCAAGATGAAGGGCTAGGATTGCTTATGAGCTCACACAAGGCCCAAGAGAGGGTGTGGAGACCAAGAGATATTCCTTAAAGGCATTTCTTGTCTCCAAACTACTCAAGGTACATTGGTGAGACTTCCCAAGGTACCTTGAGAAGAGAAAAGTGTATTGGGAAGACTTCCCAAGGTACCTTGATAAGAGAAAAGTGCATTGGGAAGACTTCCCAATGTGCTTTGAGAGGAGAAAGGGATGTGACATTCTTTGAGGAATGGGGAGGAGGAATTTAAAATTCTCCAAAAATGGATAATCAAGGGGATTGGAGGAATAAGAAGGAATTAAAAATTCCTTGGGAGAGGAGATGCCTAGAGGATTGTGAGATTTTGAAGATCTCATATTAACCTAGGTAAAGAGCATTAAAAGCTAGTGGTTGGATGGAAGGGACAAGGAGTTGACTTCATGGCTAAACATGACGTTAGCCATTAGAAACTCATTAGGAGGGGAATTAGAGGAAATGTTAGGTGGGATTAGGATTTGTAGGAGGATTTGACTAGGAGAGAGAATGAGTGGAGGGAATTAAAAATTAGAAGAATAAGGTTACGTGAGTTTAGGGAGTTTCTAGAAGACTTTATTAGGTTAATGATGAATTAAGAAGATGGTTTGTAGGAATCATGTGGGTTAACTAATTAATTGAAATTAATTAGCCAAGAGGAAGATTTGTGAGGATTTAATATTTTAGAAGAATAAAGAAAGGGATTGATTTATTAAATAAATCAGTCACATACTATAGTGACAATATAAATTATATTTAATTAATATTGAGGAGAATTTGAATTAACATAATTAATTAATTAATTATGTGAGGAATTAATTATTTTTCCCCTCTTTGAAGTGAGGTGTAATGACATGTTGATTCAAAGAATAATATTGTTTGATTTGATTGATAAGGTCTAGATTTAGTCCAATTTTAGGAAGGAGTCATCCTGTATAAGACATGATCAGAGCATCTAGTTTTAGGAAGGATACATCCTATATAAGACATGATTGATCATAATGTCTAGTTTTTGGAAGGATTCATCGTGTATAAGACAAAGATTGATCACAACATTTGGTTTTAGGAAGGATTCATCCTGTATAAGACATGATCAGAACGCAATGTATGGTTTCAGGAAGGATTCATCCTGTATAAGACATGATTGATCACAATGTCTTGTTTTCAAAAGGATTCATCCTGTATAAGACATGACCAGAGTGCAACATCTAGTTTTAGGAAGGATTCATCCTGTATAAGACATGATTGATCACAATGTCTAGTTTCAGGAAGGATTCATCTTGTATAAGACATGATCAGAGCGTCTGGTTTCAAGAATGATTCATCCTGTATAAGACATGATCAGAGTGTCTGGTTTTAGGAAGGATCCATCCTGTATAAGACATGATCAAAATCAGAATTAATTATGTGTGGAATAAAAAAAAAATAACTAAGATAACTATTTTTATGTGTCTACATTTTGGCGATGTGTAGAAGATAGAACAAGAAAAGGATGCCCCAACATAAAGCATGGGAGGTGTACGCCCCATCGAGAATTTTTTTGAAAAAAAGGATGAAAAATTCTTGAAAAAAGAGAGGAAGAAGAATCAGGGTGGAAGGGATAAATGAGGAAGAAATATAAAGCAGTTGTGAAGAATTTGGAAGGAAGAATAGGAGAGGCGAGACAGTGGGGGAAGATGGGCCCTCATGGGGACCCATATACGCCACAACAAACCCAATGAGGGGTCATTGTATCATAACAAAAATGTTTTCCTCTTTATATATATATGTATAAATGATTCGATTGGTGACATATGATGTGTAGCATTTATTGTGATGGATTATTTTTATTTCTCTTATGATGTCATATATGGATGCAATCATGGATGTGCTATGCTGACCTATTTTGTGATGCAGAGTGGATGC
Organism: Cryptomeria japonica; assembly: GCF_030272615.1. NCBI lineage: Eukaryota > Viridiplantae > Streptophyta > Pinopsida > Cupressales > Cupressaceae > Cryptomeria > Cryptomeria japonica. The sequence goes on along the minus strand of NC_081413.1, from coordinate 90,209,572 downwards.
TTATGTATGTATGTTTATGATGTGTTGCTGACATAGTTTTTGGATGCAGGATGAGTGTTTTTTTTATTTTTATATGCTTTATGTATAAATACAGATGTGTGAATGATTTTTGATGCAGTCTAAATGTAATGCTATATGGATGAGTGTATCTTTTTTTTATGTGATGCAATCTTATATGGTAAATGTTTTGTGGGAAAAAAAATGGCTGTCTAAGAAATGCACTCTACATGATGTGAATGAATTAATAAAAAGAGGGAATATACCAATAATAACACAATGACCTTAGATAGAAGAATATGGAATAGATGGGAAGTGGAGGAATTGAGAACTCCATGGGATTATTGAGTTTAGGATTTGATGGAATGATGGTGAGATTTTGTGCACAACAAATGTGGAGAGCCAACCTAGTTTGATGTTGCCTTGAGTGCCTTGCACCACTGATTATAGAAATCAAGATGCCATGAGAAACCTAGGGCGTGGACTGACTCTATAGACAAACAAACATTTCTTGCACACAACAATCCAAGTGTTAAGAAACACTAATACAAAGTTGTGGGTTCATGCAAGGAAACCCTCAAACACATTGATACCTCTTGTACATGAGAAGGTAAGTGCTAATAAACACTAGTACCAGGTCACTGGTTTATACAAGAGGGATCCAAAACATGCCATATTATAAAATATGCCCCAATATGTGCCTATCCTAACGTACCTAGATATGGAAGAACCCAGGTAGTTGTAAATAGTGGCAGTCATAGGGAAAAAGATGCAAGTCTATATGAAAAGATCTAACAAAATCTAACAAGTCACTTCCTTGTGACCAAATGATACCTCTTGCCAAGAGTAGAACTAGGATGAAGGACTAGGTTTCCAGGCAAGGGAAGGGGTCATCCCTAGGGCAAAGTGGGCTTTTGGATTAGGCAAGTGATTCTATGGTTTTGGAGACTGACCTGTGGACTTGGGATTGTTTTTGAAGACTTCTTGAAGCTTACATAGAGGCATAAAATCTCAGCTTGATGGGACATTCCTTATTCATGACTCAGGTGAAGACTCATCATGATACATGTGTTTTATTGGAAGTTGAAAGGGAAGGAATGTTGTGAATGGGAGGATTGGACTGAGATTGATTTGTAGTGTCGACCTGATAGATAGTGGATTTGGTTATTTACCTTGGCGCCTATATGGAGGTTTTCACCAAGGTACTTTTCCATAGCACCACAAAGTGGTTTTCACTGCTGGACGAATTGTTTTTCTTTCTTTTTCTTATTTTTAGATTTTTTTGTGTCATAAGGCACCTGTTTGCCAGGTTTTCACCAAAGTGATGATTTTTTCAGGATCTTTTTCTCATTTTTTTATTTTTATTTTTATTTTTTTTCTTAAATTTTTTGACAATTTAAGACTTTCTGAGGACTAAGCATAAAATCTTTTGAGGTGCATGATATTCATTGGATCATCCAAAGGATCACCTTCAGGAGTAGCCAACTAATAAGCTCCTAATCCATATTTTGCCATGATTACATATTGTCCAAGCCATTTAGGCTCAAACTTGCCTTTCTTTTCTTTTTCTTGTAGATTTTTTTGATTCTCCATGAGGACAAGATCACCAACTTGGAATTCTTGGGTTCTGAATTTTTTGTGATAACTCATACTCAAGCAGTTCTGATATACTCGGAGATGGTTCAAGGCCTTGAGATGCCTTTCATCTAATAATTCTAGCTCCTGTAAGTAGGCAATTCTGTATTCTTCTAATAATTCTAGCTCCTGTAAGCGGGCAATTCTGTATTCTTCCTCTGGTAGGATGTTATGCAGTGATACCCTTAGAGAGGGGATCTCAATCTCAAGGGGAAAGATGGCTTCGAAACCAAAGACCAAGGAATAAAGGGTGGCACCTGTGGGGGTGTGGACAGAGGTGCAGTAGGCCCATAAAGCTGGATGGAGTTTGAGGTGCCAATCGCGGCTAGCTTCATTGACTGTCTTTTTGAGGATTTTGATTAAGGTTTTATTAGAAGCCTTAGCTTGACTGTTGCCTTGGGGATAATATGGGGTGGAGAAGTGATGTTGGATGTTGAATTTTTGGCAGAGTTCTTTGACATCCTAGTTTTTAAATTGTTTGCCATCATCTATGATGATAACTTTTGGGATGCCATATCGGTAGATTAGGTAGTTTAGGATGAATTTGGATATTTGCTTGTCGGTGGTGAAAGTAAGAGGGATAGCCTCTACCCACTTGGTGAAGTATTTGGTGATGGTGATAATGAATTTATGTCCATTGGAAGATGAAGGGTGGATTTTCCCAATGAGATCGAGCCCCCACTGTGAGAAGGGCCATGGTGTTATAAATGGCTGAAATTCTTATGACGGTGCATGAATTTTGTCGCCATGTTGCTGGCAAGGGATGCATTTCTTCACATAATTATATGCATCTACCTCCATTTTAGGCCAATAGTATCTTGTTCTCAAAATATTTTTAGCCAATGTGAGCCCACTTGAGTGTACCCCATAGATACCCTCGTGTACTTCACGTAATGCCCATTCCACTTCTTGTTTATCTAAACACCTTAGGAGGCAACCATTGAAATGCCTTTTGAATAGGGTGCCTCTGAGGATGGTGTAACGAGCACATCGGTGGATGAAGGTTTGTTGTTGGGTTTTTGTGAGATGTGGGGGAATGGTATTGTCTTTGAGGAAAGTGAAAGTTTCTTGGTACCAAGAAGACTTGGGACCAACGAAAACACACACCATTTTAGACTCTGGTAGGTGATGTGCTAGTATAAATAATTGCTTGACCAAGAACTCACACTTCTGAGTGTGTGCTGGCATTTGAAGGAGGGAGCCAATGGTGGCCATTACGTCTGCAGCCCTATTGTTTGTTCGTGGGATTTGATTAAATGTGATTGCTGTGAAATATTTCTTAAGATCTTTAACCATGGTATGATAAGGAAGGATTTTATCATTTTTTGTCTGGTACTCATCATTGACTTGTTTTATAATGAGCTGAGAGTCACCATAAACTTGTAACTCCTTTATTTTCCAGTGGATAGCTAGATGCAAACTTGTGATGAGTGCCTCATATTCTGCTATGTTATTGGTACATGCAAAAGCTATCTTGTATGATTTGGGGATGCCATCTCCTTTAGGTGTGACCAATAATATTCCTGCCCCCGATCTATTTTGGGTGTAGGAGCCATCAAAGTATAATTGCCATGTGGAGGATGTGGAAATAGTCATAATGAACTCATCTGGTAATTCTGTGAGAATAGGATGGTCACCTGGAAGTGGAGCTTCAACCAACTGATCTGCAATGACTTGTCCCTTGATTGCCTTTCTGTCCAAATATTCGATGTCAAACTCACTTAGGAGCATGACCCATTTGGCGGTTCTACCAGTGAGAGCAACTTTTGACAAGAGATATTTAAGTGGATCAATTTTAGCAATTAATTTTGTCTTGTTGTTTAGCATATAGTGTCATAGTTTCTGTGTGCTAAACACTAATACCAAACATGCTCTTTCAATGTGGGTATAATTGAGTTCATATCGTACCAATGTCTGACTAATGTAGGAAATGGCATGTTCTTTCCCTTGGTCATCTATCTATGCTAGTAATGCCCCCAATGCCACTGCAGTAGCACATATATATAAAATAAGGGGTTTTCCAAGAGTAGGAGGCATCAACACTGGAGGTGATGCTAGATATTCTTTTAGTTTCTCAAAGGCCCTTTGGCATAAGCAGTCCCATTTGAATTTCGTGTCCTTACATAGGAGGTGTGCAAATGGATGGCACTTATCTACTAGTTGTGAAATAAAACACCTAACAGATTGGAGTTTTCCCTAGAGACTCTGTAGTTGTCTGAGAGTTTTTGGTGGAGGCATTTCCATGATAGCTTTTACTTTTGTAGGATTGACCTTGATGCCTCTACAGGAAACAATGAATCCTAATAATCTTCCAGATGTGACTCCAAACACACTTTCTGGGATTTAGGCATAGTTTGTATTTTTCTAATCTTTCAAAGATCTGCTTTAGAATGGGAATGTGTTCTTGTCTTGTCTTAGATTTGCCTAGCAGATCATCCACATAGTCCTCCATAATTTTGTGTACGAGATCATGAAAAATTATTGTCATGGCACATTGGTATGTAGTTCCAGCATTTTTGAGACCAAAAGGCATGACTCGATAATAGAAAGTACCCCATGGTGTTGTGAATGCGGTTTTATGTTCATCCTCATCTACTATCCTAATTTGGTTGTATCCGGAAAACCCATCCATTAGCGATAGCATTTCATCTCCAGTTATAAGGTCCAATATCATGTCTATATTAGGGAGTGGGAAATCATCTTTAGGACAAGCTCTATTTAGATCTCAGAAATCTATCCAGATGCGGATGCCCTTGACAGGTTTTCCGATAGGTGCAATGTTAGAGACCCATTCAGCATAGTCTACTAGTTTGATAAATTCTGCCTCTAACATCTTTTGGAGTTCTGCCTTGACCAGGAGTGCAATATGTGGGTGCATTTTGCACAATTTTTGTTTTACAAGTTTTCTGTCTAGGCGAATAGTGAGATTGTCAACCACCAAGGCAAGATCCAACCCTGGCATATCAGAATAGGACCATGCAAAATTGATTTTTACCTCTATAAGGAAGTTGATGAAGTCTTGTTTCTCTATTTCTATGAGGGATTTGGCAATGAGCACATTTTTCGGAATGACTTTGGTGCCCATGTTTATGTTTTCTATTTCTTCTATCAGCAAATTTGATTTGTCTTATGCCAGGTAACCAATGGTAAGGAGGTCAAGTCCCTCATTGTCAGGTGCCTTTTCTAAGTTTTCACTTTTGGATACGCCCTTTATTTTTATTTTTTGTTCATCCAAAGGTGTCGTAGGGAGGTTTTCACCTAGGGAATCATGTCTTTTCCTTTTATTATCTTTTTTGTGGCTAAGGGCATTGACCTGACTACCAAAGTATCCCTTTTCATGTAGTTGAATACCCTCGATTCTATTACAATCTTCTTGGTTTTGCACTGTCAGGAGAGCAATGAGAGCATTATATTTGGCAAAGATATCTAAAGTGGGTTTGTCTTGTTGGCCCCAGTCAATGAGTTTAAGATAGACAAGATGTAGCTTGTGTGAAGTGGGAGGGGTTATGGGGGTGATGGTATTGATGTAAGTGTCAAGGAAGATATCTTTCTCGTATTCATAAGGCATATCATGGAATTCCTCTTTGTCAGTGCTTTCGATATCCGAAAAAGGACTAGAAGGGGCACCAGGGTGTACCTCAAGCCTCTGTTGTATCTGTAGGAGATGGGGTTTATGGGTGCTTTTCTTCCTTTCTCCTCTAGTCCTAGGTTGTGTCCTTTGTAACCCATTCTTTCAACTATGGCAGATTCTTTTGGGTACATTTTTTTGGATATTTTTGCTGGATCATCATCCTCTTCCCAGTACATCCAGGAAGAGACATCTTCTTCAAGGCTCTCCTCATTAAGTGAGCCCCATTGCTGGAAGGTGTTATTTTGGCATTGCATGACTAGTTTTGGGTCCTTTTTGAGCTCTTTTGGTTTTCTAAATGACTTAGGAGAGAGAGGGAGGTTTCCTATTAATGGGCAATGATATGGATGGTTTTCCTCTAGGAGTTTGCAATACTGGAAGGGTTGTGGATCACTTTTGATAGTTATCTCTTTTCCATTGAAGGGGAATTTGATGCATTGGTGATAGGTGGAGGGTACAGCCTTCAAGGAGTGAATCCATGGCCGACCAAGGAGAATGTTGTAGGGGAGATCAAGATCTAGTACTTGGCAAGGGGTTTCAATTGTAATGGGGCCCACTTGAAGAGGTAAGGTGATCATGCCCTTTGAAACTCTTTCTGCATCATCATATGCCTTATTGTGATCCTTCTTGATGTGTCTACCAGGTCCTCAAAAAGTCCCAATTGTTTTATTAATTGTTATGTACACATATTAAGCTTGGATCCACCATCTACTAGGATACGTTTGACCATGTGCTTGTGGATAAGAGCTTCGATGTGGAAAGGTTTGTTATGGTTTTCATCTCTGGAAGCATATTTGGAGGTAAATACAAGGTGCTACTGGGTAGCAAGGTTTCCAATGAGGGCTTGGAATTGGGTGGTGTTGATGTTATCAGGAACATGTGATTCAAGAAGGGCTTGTTCCAAAATTTCTTTATGGACCGGGGAAATCTTGAGAAGTTCCAAAATGGAGATCTACACGGGTGTCTTCCCAAGTTGGTCAAGGAGGTCATATCAACAGGTGGAAGACATGGGTGGGGGGTTTGGTGGGGGAGGGATTCCTTGGACGTTGACTTTACCTCGGTGTGTAGTTACATTACAGTCATTCTCAAAATGGGAGGTGGAAGGCATGGCACCTTGAATGACTATCCTAGCAGGATTTAGTCTATTTTGGGAAGAAAGAGGATTAACTCCTTGGATGGTTATGACATTGACATGATTGTCTGCAGGTTCAATGTGACCTACTAAAAAATCAAAGTCGGTTATGTGATTAGTGTAGTCATAACCCACTGCATTAGATGATGAGCCTTTTCCTTTACCATGCTTCGAGAAGGGTTCCTAGTACATTTTGAGTTTATCTTTGTTATTACCAAGTTTTGCATTTGCTACTTCAATCTCACCTCTATCAATGAGATCTTGTATGTAGATCTTCAATTTCATACACTTTTGTGTATCATGTCCCTTGATACGATCATATTCACAATACTCATTTTCATTATACCAATTGGTTTAGGTTGATTAGGGTCAAATAGGTGAGTGATTGGAAAAACCACTACTCCTGCTTGGACAAGTTTTTGAAACACCATTTCAATAGGCTCAGCCAGAGGAGTGAAGTCTCTTGGAGTCCAATTATTATATCAAGGTGGTCATCCCTGGATTGAGACATTGTTGTGAGGTTTTTGGGATTGATTTTGATTGTTTTGATTATTGAATTGATGATTATTGGTGGTGGATTTTGGGGGTGCAGCCACAATTTGGACCCGCTTTGCATCAGTTACACCATCATTGACCATGTTTTTGTTTTCAGACCAGAATTTTTGCTTATCATTATGATAAGAGGGATAACTCTGTGTTGACTTTTGGTAATGTTTCAAGGTTCCTTCCTCCATCAAGACACGTTCGAGGGTGAGGCCCTTATCGGTTAATTTTTGGAAGGATTTGATACATTGGGATATTAAGGGTCTCGAAAGTTCAGGCACCAAGTTCTTTTGAAATAGCTCAATTTGATGTTGTTCTAGCATGTCCCACTAGAATTTTTTGATAAGATGTCACCATCTTTGTAGGAAGTTGGGAAAGGTTTCTCTGGGCCTTTGTTTTGTATTGCATAGGTCCATTATAGAAACATCATTAACCATGTTGTAAGCATAGTGGGCCACAAATGTTTCTGCCAAGTCTGGAAAGGAGACAATGGAACCTCGCGGTAGAGATGAGAACCATGCGAGGGCGTCTCCTATGAGACTCTTGGGAAAGAGTCTGCGAAGATAAAGGTCACTATAGGAGACTTCTTGGCATAAGATGTGGAATTCTCGGACATGGTTGCGGGGGTCTCCTTTGCCTTCATACTTGGTGAATTTGGGGATCTCAAATCCCGAGGGATAGGGTGCAACTGATATAGATGGGTCATAAGGACGAGGGAAAAAATCTTCGAACGAGTAAGTTTTCCTTTTATTAGTCCTTTGTTTCATGTCCTTGATGATATTTTTCATGTCTTGAATTTCCTTGATGAGGTCTTGTTGTGGACTTTGATAATGATGAATTGTATTTGCCCCAAGAATTGGGTGAGCCAAAGAAGGTGCACCACCACCAATGTATTGATATGATGAGGAGGCGGGAATGTGGGATGTGAGGACCAATGTCGCAGGGATTTGTGTGATAGTTGGTTGCAGTCCGCAAACTATTGTGATGGGATTAAGCATGGCCCAGATGAAATTTGCGACATTGTTGGTAGGAAGGGAAGTTTGTTGAATAGATATATGTGGTCGAATGGAAGGAGGTGGTATAGAAGTGTGTTAGAGAATAGATGAGATTGGATTTGATAGTGGTATAGATGGTAAGGAGGAAGAAGGTGGGATGGAGACCACAGTGGGAGGTGTCGCGGGTGTCAGTGATTGAGCTTGGATGATTGATGGGGTTGCGATTGATTGAGTTTGAATAATAGGTGCAACACTTTGTGTGGGAGTGAGGTCTCCTTGTGGTTGTTGGGCAAGAGTGGATCTATTAAATTCAGGTGGAAGTTGAGCTCCATTTTCAAGGAGAGTGTTTAGAAGTGCAGTAGGATTGTGTTGAATAAAATTTTCCATCATCTCTTGGTTATAAGAATCTGCTAGGAAAGTTTGCACTTCCGGAGAAAGTTCATCTTGGCTAACCATGTTAGGATTTTGGCTTTGATCTTGATTGCTAGGTTGCCCACTTTGTGTAGGATCTTGCATGGGATCTTCATATAGGGCACTAATGTCTGGCATGCCATATTATTGTTCAGCCATCTTTCTCTTTTGGGATCAAGTTGTAACCATACACGAATAACCTTGGAAAATTTTGGAGGGGGAAATTTTTGATGAAAGGACTTAGCAAGATATTTGTGGAATTTTGGATTTTGTCTTTTATGACAAGGGATTTTGTTGATTGGTATTAGAGCCTGGATTAGAGCCCGAATTTGATTAAGATTTGACACCTTAGTCCTTGGATGAGGATTTTAGGTGGTGGGTGCAACCACAAGTAAGGTGATGGCCAAGTTGTGTAAAATTTAGACCGTGGACCGATGATTAAAAAGCCTCTCTTATACCAAGGGTTTACTAATGACCCTAAGCAAAGTAAAGACGTAAGTTAAGAGTCTTAATCGACTCAAAAGGATTAGGCAAATGGTACTTAGAGAGGATTCCCCTTAAAGAACGAGAGCCAATTGATTAATGATGAGGTCTAAATGGAATTTCACAAGGCATGTAACCTTAACACGAGGTTAAATTGGATTAGAGGATGATTGGATTTGAATTTTGATAATTGATTTGATAATGGAGGGAGATTGATTTGATGTGCTAGGTCCTTGGGAAATTTGAGGATGATTGATGGAGGAGGTATGGTAGTGATGGTTTAGAAGAAACTTGATGACTAGGTTGTCTTTGGCATGAACATGACTTAAGGATTGATTCAAATGGCAAGTTGTATGAAGGGATACAACCACCCTAATTTGGATGATAGTAGGTGTTTCAAAGGACAAAATTGAATGTTGATGGAGAGGATGAACTCTTAGCTTCTCCCTTGGGCTTATGAAACATGGGACGGATGGAGTTTTGATGCAATTTTGGACTTTGTGTGGGTAATGACTTGGACAATTGTTTGTGTCTTGACAAGTGTTTTTGCAAAGTGTTTGGGGATAGTGATATGTTTTTAGTCTTCTCTTGGCAAGTATGTATCAAAAAAAGAAAACACAATGATCAAATGCATATTATCTCAAAGAAACTCATGCTCATATACAACATTCTTAAGGCTGGCAAGGACAATAGTCATTGCATCTCAATTGGTTTCCTAGCTACCCTTACCTAGAGCAGACACTTAGACGCTTGACCCCACTAGCTCTCCTCCATAGCACTCACTTCTCGGGGTAGCCAAGAATCAATTCCCATAAAAAATCCTCATGGAAAACTTTGTGTCTCTACTAAGGGCCATAAAAATATGGGCAGCTTCAGAGGTCTGACCTCCTGCACCAATGACTAGAAGGTTTTTGGCTACTATGAACAAGGTGTTTAGTAAGTCTTCCTGTTGGGAGCTACCCTTCAAAGTTGCACAAGTGCAATTGAGGCCTATGGCCCAACGAAGCACCAATAACTTAGTAGTCATGCAAGAGTGATTGAGATCTCTAGGATCCTACTAAGCACCCAATGTGAGAGTGAACTTTCATATAGCCCCAACCATTGACCCTTTCGTAGTCAATGGCCTATTTAATATAGTGAGTTGGGAACCCCAAGTCTGGGTGTACTCACTTGGGTTGTTCCCCTCTTACCTTCTCAAAGAGAAAGTTGGGAGGGCAGGCCCACTAGAGGTAAATGTGCAATCAAACAAGAAAAGGTTGGAGGATCTGGATTTCTGATCATCTAGCTAGATGAGAGCATACTCTCCTACCTTTACGCTTTTCTTAAAGACACATAAGAAAATGGTTCATTCCATTTTAATTAATACCTAGGTGCCTAATTTAAATAAATACACAATGTTTGGTCAGATTTCTTAGGCAACCTGCAAAACAACTTGATTAGTAATTTGAAAAATGGAGTCTTCAACAAGCGTCCTGCAAAAGACAACAAAATGACAAAAATATTAATTTTTTTTAATTTTTGGGAATAAGTAGAAAAACATAAATTAAAAGTTTTTTACTAATGATAAATGTGGATTTGGAGGAAAATTTGATGGATAAATGGTGTTTGACTAGGTTTTTTCCTACTTTCCAAGGGATAAGCAAGCAAAAAAATGGGGATTTTGGAGGAGATATGAAGGAATGGAAAAATTTGTCCAAGAGGGACAAAGAAGCAAAAGTTGGAGATGGACAATATGGGAAAATTTGGAGGTGATTGGATAAAAGGGTAAGGAGTTATGGCAAACCCTAAAAATAGAGGAATGTGATATTTTGGGCTTCAAAAAGTGGATTTTGGGATAAGGCCCCCAAGGAAGGAAATGTGTAAAATGGCAATGAAGGGGATCTAGTGAAGTTTAGAAGAAAATGGAGTGAAGATACAGTAGACATGGCGAAAGTGCCAAAGGTATGGATTTCTGATTGCCTAGATAGATGAGCATACTCTCTTTTCACACTTTCCACAAACACAAGACAAATTATTTAAAACTAAATAGAGCTGCGAACAGATAGATTATTTAAAACTAAACAGATAAATAAAACTAAACAGAGCTGCGGATGGACAAATTATTAAAACTAAACAGATGATTAAAATAAACAGATCAGCTAATAGATAGATTATTAAAACCAAACAAATTATATAATAGAAAAAGAAAAAATGCAGTCGCGATGATATTCAATTTTTTTTACAAAAAGATGAAGCAGAAACATAAAATAAATAGAAGTGAGAAAATGCAGAAGAGGAAGATTGAGGAGATAGAAGAATTTTATTAGTGGGATGCCCAAAAAAATTTGAATTTCTCCTATAGTCATGCCAAACCCGAGGTGCTCGCACTGATTCAGAAACAGTTGTGCTGATGCAGAAACAGTCGTGAACCTGCGAAAAAAAAACTTCACAAAAAAAACTCAAAAAAAAAATCGTTAAATTCGGGACGTGGGTCCCACCGGGCGTGCCAGAATGAAGGGAAAAAGACTTGTGAGGTGGATTGGTTAATAAGCATGCAATTCAAGCATATAATCATATGAAATCAAAGACATAAGTCCAAAACACATAAAAACATGAATAAGATGCATATACCTCACAAAACCTTATACCTCTCCCTCGGATTGAGCTTGATGAAGTGAAGGCGCCGCTTGGTGATGCTCCACTTGATGTGCTCCTCTTTCTTGCTTGCTTGATGTGGATGGCTCTCCAATGTTGTGCACAAATGGAATGGATTTGGAAGATGATAAGGATGAGATGATCAAGTGTGGATGAGATATGATTTGAACATGATAAGGTTGCCAAGATGATTTTCTGGGCTCAAAAGGACAACATAAGATTACTAAACTTGGAGATGAAGAATGGAGAGTCGGAGTCCTCAATTTATAGGAAGAGGAGAGTAAGAATGGATGGCTAGGATGGATTCAAGATGAAGGGCTAGGATTGCTTGTGAGCTCACACAAGGCCCAAGAGAGGGTGTGGAGACCAAGAGATATGCCTTAAAGGTATTGCGTCATCTGCACCACACTCTTTGCCCCTGGCTGCCTCCCCTATCACTTTTGTCGGTGCATGTACCTATACTACCTTAGCCTCTCTCCTTAGTATCACTCCCCTCCACTATCTACTAGCACCCATGCCTCCTCTGGCCAAAATCTTGTTGATAGGTGCATCCTCCTCCCCACCGACCACCTCATCCACTATCAGCTATAGCTCATCATACTCCAAAACCACAATAATGGTAAGATGTACTAGAAAATGTCCCTCCCACCAACTCTTGTACCCTCTGGTAGTCCCTGGATCATCTCTTGCATCTCTTCGCTCATCCCATACTAAATATGTTGTCATCTAGAAGTTGGTCCTCCCCTCCAATGGGCTCACTTTCATATCCCACCTCCCAACCTCTCGGATGACCCAAGGATATAATGGTATATTCCCCACTATATCTTGTACCAAGCCAAACTATCGAGGTACCCTAAATGGAGCATAATACTCCATAACATATACTGATCAACCGAATAACCATATCTCTACCCTGGCCCAGTGTAGCTACCAATCTCATCTCCATCTCTCGCTGTTTATGGTGAAAATGGATACAACAATGTTGAAAGACTAAATGAATTCAACCACAAAACCCTAGCCTAACAACAACAAAGATCCACCATAACATATGAAGATTACCTAAGACAATGCAAATCAAATGAAATCACAAAGATTATACCATCGCATGTCCAATAGGGTTTGAATCTCCATTCTTCCTATCTCCATTGATTTTGCTTGATATATTTGCTCTCAGATTTTATGTGCACAAGAGCTCAACAAAGAATGGAAATGTGGTTGTAAGTAGGCTTGATTGCATATGCAAGTTCAAAAGTGTAGTTGGGTCATCAATTGATCAGGATGCATAGATTGATTAGGGTTGATAATGAAGGAAGTATCCTCTTATATAGAAGACACTATATGAAATGGAGGGATAAGATTGAGAGGTGTAAAAGATAAATGGTCGGCTATGATTAGAGGGTAGGTAAAGGAAATAATAAAATAATAAGAGGGTAGGTAGTGTATGAATGAAGAGATGAATGACACGTGTCATAGGTAGAAAAGGTTAATGAATTAATTAAATAAATAAAGATTCATTTAATTAATAGAGGAAGTGGGATCAATTAAATAAATAAGATATTTATTTAATTTAGGAAAAGGATAATTTAAATAAATAAATGTATTTATTTAAATGAGAAATAAGGCTAGAAGAGGATAAATGAATTAATTAAATAAATAAAGATTTATTTAATTAATAAAAGAATTAGACTTAAAGTAATTAAATAAATAAAATATTTATTTAATTAGACTGGACAATTTTAGGTGTCTACACTCGTAGTCCAAAAATGGCCACCATATGAACTCCATTAGCTCATCAAAAACACAATGCCAAAACCAGATAGATCCTATTGATGTATAATGAAAAAGGCCTCTATATCTACCAATGTATGGATGTCGAGCCCACCTATCTTGTACAACTAATGGCTGCATCACTGTAATATGCTCCCAAGCCCATATATGTAGAAGCGTAACCCCTGTAGACAGGTTGACATAATCCTTTTAAACTACAACATGCATATCATGATAGATTTGAGCCAACATCCCGGCTCCCCAAACATACTCTAGACAATGTTGAACCATAGAATACATGCATCTACTCCATCCAATGGGAAATCCATGCCCTCCTAGATTAGGCATAATCCGTCCACTCAAGAACCCGCAAATCAAAAGTAGTAGGTGAGGGATGGGTGGGATCTCCATTACCATGTCCACGTGGATCCTTCTCTAGTCCAAGATCGGTAATGCATCATAATCGCAAATATCCTAAAGGTAGAAGTCTATTATATCAAACTGGTACTCAGGGATGACATCATGAATGGGGATCTTCAAGATCCTCCATACATCTAATAAAGTGAATGTCTCCTCTCAAGTGGGTAGGTGAAAGGTGTTATACCTACTATCCCATCTCTCTACTAAAGAGGTAATCATAGAAGGTATGAGCTCAAATCCTTGGCCACCAGTCGATGAAATGAAATCCCACTACAACAATAATCTCTAACTCATCTACATCCAGCTGCCTATTCAATCTGTCTTGGTATTGTGTTGTCATTGATGTCAACAAGTATAGGTGTCAACTAGTGTGGGAGATTAATGAGTAGTGTTGTCATCTACCATAGTGGTCATTAGAGTCACTAGTACACAAGTTAGTGTTGACTTGTGTTGAAAACATATGTATTGGAGACCGATATTGTCTGACAACCTGTAAGTGAGGTGTTGGTAGTGTATGGTTTCCAACCAAAAAGCATATGACCAATAAGCTAGTAGGGTGAGCTAATGAAGAAGTACATAACCGATATGCAATTGGATGTTGAAAGAAGAGGTTATCACGAGATGTTGATATGACCGATAGAGTTTGGACTACTATAAGTTAGTAAGGTAGGAGATGTATTTGCTAACACAGTGCAAGTCATATTTGTGCATTGTCTGGAGTAGAATGAATGACAAGGTTCCACTTCCACTGGTAAGTGATAATACTGAGCTTATCTCCTATTATGCAATGTATGCATCATATCCCTCTAAGATAAGATAGAGAAGTAGAAGAAAAGTGATTAAAGGCTCACATAGGATGAACCAGTGAAACATAAGTTTGCCTCAAGTATGTGAAACTAGAGATGTACATCTGATTACCATGTGTTGGCAAGTTGAGCCCCTATCACAAAGAAGGAAGAGTAAAGTGATGATGGAATGTCGAGATAGATGAAGAGTGATGGGTTTGTCACCTTGACAAACCGTTTGAGATATCAACTAGTCTGATAATGAAGAAGACAATGTTGAGAAACTATAGATAGAGAGTGAAAATGGCATGAAGATGCCTTAGATGGAATTAGTTGAAGGTTGATGACATGGTGTCATCAGAATGGCTACCGGTCAGCATGAGAACCGGTAAAAGGTGATATGAAGTTGTTTATTGGCAGGACAAGTTCCAACCAGTATGTAGGTTGGTTGTTTGTTTGTGATAATGTTTGTAATGAAGAGCAAAAGTGTCAAAGAGGTCAGAAACCACCAGAGGTAAAGTTGACCAACTGGTGCAGTGTATGCTATCGGATAATAGCATGTTGAAAATACCCACAAGGGTTTGAACCAGTAAGGAGTTTTGTTGGTTGTTCATAAATTAAACTGACCCTAAGTTGATGAGTTGGTTGTGTGATGGTGAATGTTGCCAAATCGACATGGCAGTTTGAGATGTGGTGGATATAGACAGTGATGCCATGTAGAGCTAAAGTAACAAACATGCAGAGGTCCATGATGTCTTATGCAGGTAAGGTTGTTGAGGTTGGTCGACATTAAATGTTGATTGTGACAATCATAGAGGAGTTGTAGAGTGTGAAACTCAATGAAAGATGAATGACAAAGGAAGATAAGAGATCTGCTAATGCCATGATCGATGCTTGATATCCAACTGCAGATTGAGCTTGAGAAGGAAACAGCTAGATCATAAATGTGTCGACTGATTTCAAGGCTGAAGAACAGGGTTAGATTTTCTAATTTTGGTAAATATACATTGGATGATGGAAAACACATGTAGATGCATTCCTCCAATGTAGGTGATTGATCCAAGGTAGATTGCATTAGATTTGATGAATATTTGTTCGGTGGAAGAAACCCTAACTAACTTAAATTTTGAATTGGTTTTTGGCGGGAAAACTTGTTTATAGATACTCAAGCTAAAATCAATAAAAAGTGTTGATTGGTTGATGCTTCCAGATAATCAGGGGGTTGGATATTGAAGAGTGAAGTGTGAATGTGCAATCGAGAGCCAACTAGTAAAAGACTCCATCAAAGATCAAAGAGGTTATGAGTTGGACATGCAACAAGTAAGAGTGTTGAGTAGAGTACCGACAGAGAAGAGGTAAAGGCTAAACAAGTGAGGTTGCAACAAAGTGTGAAAGGATGGTGGATCTAAGTGAGAAGAGATCTAATGAAGAATAGATCTAAGAAAGACTAGTTGAGCAGTGTGTGAATCAGAATGGTAACAATTACAAGCTAAGTATCACAGAGAGAAAAGAGAACCGATAGAGGGAAGAACAAGAAGAAGAGTTTGAACCAACATAGATGCATCAAAGAGTGGGTTGAAGCAGGAGATAAAACTGTTGTAGTAAGAAAGTGAGGTGAGAACCAGTAGAGAAGAGGCTGATGAGGGAATGGAAGATGCTACTGGCAAAGTTGTGAAGAAGGGAAACTATTAGGGAGATTATTCATGAGTGGTTGCAGAACTCATTTGTAACCAAGGCTATTACTTTTGTATTAGATGATATTCATTTTAGATAATTGAGTTGGAGATTAGTGTAAGGGTGGTGCTCCTTTGGGTTGTAGCCCACAAATCAGTTAGGGGTTGGTACTCATTTCGGTTGTAGCCCATAAATCAGTTAGGGGTTGGTGCTCCTTTGGGTTGTAGCCCATAAATCAGTTGGGGGTTGGTGATCCTTGGGTTGGTGCCCTAAATCAAGGGTTGTATCTCCTTGGGTTGTAGCCCTAAACATTGTCACATATTTCATTGTGAGTCTAGATTGGAGTAGTAAACTCCAGCAACATTACTCACCGAGGTTTTTCTCATCTTGGGTTTTCCTCGTATATACCTGTGTTATGTGATGTGCCCCTTGTGTGTTACTATATTGTGTAAATTCTCCTTAGCATACTGGTAGGTTATCTTAGTCTTAGTATGTTAACTGATACATTTACTTAAGAGTTTAAATGAGTAAAATATGTGAACCACTGATTCACCCCCCCTCTCAGTGGTACATTGTGTCCAACAACTGGTATCATATCCTTGGTTCCCGGTTGACAAGCTTTCTCCATCTTGGGTAGATTCTGGTATTAGAACATGATGGTCTATTTAGTGTCAAATCCATCTCCTATGTTTAATGGGTCAAATTATTCCATTTAGAGTTGTAGAATGGAAGTCTACCTCTCCTCTATAGGGTATGATGTCTGGATGATAGTTGTTAATGGTCTCCCTAGTAATAT
The DNA here is from genome assembly GCF_030272615.1 of Cryptomeria japonica. Lineage (NCBI taxonomy): Eukaryota > Viridiplantae > Streptophyta > Pinopsida > Cupressales > Cupressaceae > Cryptomeria > Cryptomeria japonica. Next base: position 90,192,672 of record NC_081413.1, on the reverse strand, counting down.
TAATCCTTCGATTGGTCCTAAAGAAAAAATAAAATGTAGGTGCAATGAAGAAGCAAAGAAAGCCATATTCAGTGACCTTAGTGGTGATGTTTCTTCCCTGGTGGATAAGTACAGATCAGCAAAGAGATTATGGGAAAGACTAAAAAAAGATGTATGGAAATGAGCCTACTACTGCTGGGTTAGGTTGTGAAGACAAGAAGGTCAATGTTGCAAACTCGTGTGTGGGTATTGAAGGTAGATTAGATAGTTGCAACAACAATGATGAAGAGGAGACTCATCTCTTCATGGAACAAGAAACAAAAAGTTAAGAGAACACATCAAATTGTGACAAGGCAGGCAGATCCTACTAGCAAGATGTGTTTGGCAGTGATGAAGAATATGAAGAAGAAGGCTAAGCTCATGTTAATCTTGAAGGTGAGTTCCTAAGTGCCCTTGATGAATTGAGAACTATTAGAAATGAATTTAAGAGTTATAAAGAATCAGTTCATAAAGAGTGTAGTCAGTTGAAAACATGACTTGAAGAGTCAAACAAAATGTTTCATGCCCATGGCAGTCAACATAACAACTATTCCCAAAGGAGAAGTGCTAGAAGAAAATGTTTCATGCACATGACAGTAAACATAACAACTATGCCCAAAGGAGAATTGGTCCTACAAGATCAAGATATCAGTTAAAACCGATAGTGAGGTACAATGTCATGACCCTGAGAAGAAGATCAAACCAGTTTGATAGAAGGTCTTCCAATTATCCAGTTGGATGAGTGCAGTGTGCTCTTATGGAAATGTATCATGTCATATTGTAGAACCTAATAAGGAAAATACCTATCAGCAGATGAAGATAAGACCTTCTCCCATTACTAAAAAATGTGAAGAAGAATGAGATCAAGCAGGTGTCGAGGAAGAAGACCATGGACCAACAATGTGCATTCCATGGACATGTGATATCTCCTAACACTTAAAGGAGATGTAGGACCTTAGGGGGAGTAGAACATTGACCATATCATTCATCCCCTAAGTTGGATAGGATTGGTTAACAGTAAGAGGAAGAAAGTGAGACAATAGTCTATGTAGTTGTTGTCCTGACTACACTTTAATGGATAGAAGATGGATTACTATTGCAGGTGTTAATAGATGGTTATACTAGAAAATAAATAGTAGAGGCATTTGACACAAGAAAATGAAGATAAAGTGTTCTAGTAGAGATGTTTGTCTGTAGATGAAGCTGGTGTGAGAATTATGGTATTGATATGATTGATAACCGATATTGCAGAAGGGCAAGTCATGGGTTCCGATAGATTTATAGTGGCTCCTATTGATAGATAGATGAAGGATGTCTTAGCTGATATTGGAAAGGACTAGAATGACATATGTTGGTCCAGTAGCTGACCATATGTGCATACTTTATTATAGGCTAACCAGCTTGATATTTTGGCATGATGGTGATATTGTATAGCATTGTGTACATCTAGGACCATGTGATAGGTTGTGGTAGATATAATGTAGCTGACAGATCATTAGATTGATCATATTTGCACAACTCAAATGGTATGTGGTAAAGATTGGAGCTCCGATTTTGTACTTTACTGGCAATATGGACCTAAATTGCATGACTCAGGCGGAGTTGATAACCATATCTTTTGATTATTATTAGACAGGCTAGACACAGGGGGAGTGCTTGTGCCTATGGCTACATCAGTATGATTATGACTTTGGGATGTGCTCATTGGTCTAGGGTTGTGAGTTATTTCAATATCTATCCAATTTTTACTTAATGGAAATCACAATTGGACCACTGGGAGTGTTGTTTGCAAAGAGGGAGAGCTACCTGCATAAGAGAACATACACTTGGTATCAACATTTTATGGTCAGAATGGCTTCTGCATATCAAACGGGTGATGATGCAGTCTAACCGATAGAGCACAATAGTAAAAAAGGTACAAGCAACAAGATGAAAGGGGAATAACTGAAGAGGGGAAAAAGACCTGTGAGGTGGATTAGTTAATAAGCATGCAAGTCAAACATATAATCATATGAAATCAAAGACATAACTCCAAAACAAATGAAAACATGAATAAGATGCATATACCTCACAAAACCTTATACCTCTCCCTTGGATTGAGCTTGATGAAGTGAAGGTGCCCTTTGGTGATGCTCCACTTGATGTGCTCCTCTTGCTTGCTTTCTTGATGTGGATGGCTCTCCAATGTTGTGCACAAATGAAATGGATTTGGAAGATGATAAGGATGAGATGATCAAGTGTGGATGAGATATGATTTTAACATGATAAGGTTGCCAAGATGATTTCCTGGGCTCAAAAGGATAGCATAAGATTACTAAACCTGGAGATGAAGAATGGAGGGATGGAGTCCTCAATTTATAGGAAGAGGAGAGGACGAATGGATGGCTAGAATTTCTTGTGAGCTCACACAAGGCCCAAGACAAGGTGTGGAGACCAAGAGATATTCCTTTAAAGGCATTTCTTGTCTCCACACTCCTCAAGGTACATTAGGGAGACTTCCCAAGGTACCTTGAGAAGAGAAAAGTGCATTGGGAAGACTTCCCAATGTGCCTTAAGAGGAGCAAGGGATGTGACATTACTTGAAGAATGGGGAGGAGGAATTTAAAATTCTCCAAAAAAGGATAATCATGGGGATTGAAGGAATAAGAAGGAATTAAAAATACCTTGGGAGAGGAGATGCCTAGAGGATTGTGAGATTTTGAAGATCTTACATTCACCTAGGAAAAGAGCATTAAAAGCTAGTGGTTGGATGGAAGGGACAAGGTGTTGACTTCATGGCTAATCATGATGATTAGCCATTAGCAACTCATTAGGAGGGGGATTATAGGAAATGTTAGGTGGGATTAGGATTTGTAGGAGGATTTGACTAGGAGAGAGAATGCGTGGAGGGAATTAAAAATTAGAAGAATAAGATTAATTGAGTTTATGGAGTTTCTAGAAGACTTTATTAGGTTAATGATGAATTAAGAAGATGGTTTGTAGGAATCATGTGGGTTAACTAATTAATTGAAATTAATTAGCCAAGAGGAAGGTTTGTGAGGATTTAATCTTTTAGAATAATAAAGAAAGGGATTGATTTATTAAATGAATCAATCACATACTATAGTGACAATATCAATTATATTTAATTAATATTGAGGATAATTTGAATTAACATAATTGATTTATGTGAGGAATTAAAAATAATTAAAAATAATTATTTTTAAGTGTCTACAATAACTACTATTGCAACACATATTGTCTAAGGGGAAAGAGAGAGCCTGCAGTATACCGAATGCAAGACCCTTTCCCATTGTTGTCAAAGGGGGAGAGAGTATGTGGTATGTTGGATACCACATGTGTTGACATCAATGCCAAAGGGGCAGATTGTTGGCATTGCATTGTCATTGATGTCAACCAGTATAGGATGGCAACTGGTGTGGGAAATTAATAAGTAGTGTTCTCATTGATACATGAAAACTAGTATATTAGGTTACTGGTAAGGTAAAGGATGTCATCTAGCATAATGGTCATTAGAGTCACCGATGTTGGCATATGATGAAGCAATGTTCATGTATGTTGTCATTGATGTCAATAAGTTCTCTAGAAGGATTAAGATCAAAAGAAGTTGTTATTAATGTTCAAGGAAAAGGAACTAGTATGAACCAGTATGTATCGTGATTGGTAGTGGTAATGGACAACCAAAATTGAGTGGACCGGTATCGAGGTTCACTAAGTATGTCTACCAGTTGATAATCTAGGGCTACAGTGTGGCTTATGTAGAGAAACTGAAGACGTGTCATGACCTATAAGGTAAAGAATAAAATATTATGTCAGACTTAACGCATTAATGGCCTACCTCGGGAGTGCACATTTTTCCTATCTGATAGGTGAAGAGCACAAGATGGGTCACTAATTTGAAGATGCAGAATTATTCATGATCTCATTTAGATCATCTCCTGAAAAGCCTGAATGGTGCCAGATGTAGAATATTTTTCAATTTGATTTAGATCGATGCAATAGGTTTGAATGGTTAGGATTGGACCACTTGTAAGTAGATGGTCAGGATTGTACAATCTTTGTAAAACTTAGGTTTAGGGTATATGCTTTCGATCGAGTGATTGTCTATAAGGTCGACATAGTTCAGATTTTGCATGTGTTGGAAAATGTTGTGTGTGTGTCTACTTAATGGGAGATTGGGTTGCCAAACCTGAGTAAGAGATCTACAGAGTGTGATTGCAAACGAGAGGAGTTTAAAAGGATCTTCTATAGCAAGGTGTGCTATCTTCAGATCGATATTTTACCTATTGTTTTCTAGCCACTTCAACAGATTGTAAATACCTTGACTGAGTAAGCTTTAGTAGGCTTTTGTTGTAATTCCTTTAACCAAGTGCTCAAGTTTATTGAGTTAGTTAAATCCTCTATCAAGGTAACTCTTTATAGGGTTTCAATCCTTAACCGGATTTTATAGCCATCCCTTAACCGGGTGATCCCTAATAGGATCGGTTCCTAACAGAACCTTATTGTAAAGTCTTTAACCAGACTAGGCTCCTAACAAAGTGGACTTCGAGAGAGTTCAAAACAAGCTTGTCAGTATTCATCCCCATCGTGGTTTTTCCCATTTGGGTTTCCACATGAAAAATATACGTGTCATGGGTTGTGCTATTTTCATGTGATGATTAAGTAGTCTTTGTTTAGTTGAATATGCATACAAAGCTTATGGTGGTGGTATAAGTTATGCATGATCAAGTCAGTAAAATTTATAACTATATTTGAGACTTGTTGTATGCTATTTGAAGTACATCTATTTTACTAGTTTAGCTATCTAAAGTATTTCTATGTTTAACCAGTATAGCCATGGTTAAGTTCAATTGAGAAGACAACTGGTCAGCATTGTTTTAATATGACAAGGTGAGGAGAAGTTTTTGTTCTATACTAATTCACCCCCTCCCCCTCTCAGTACCGATTAGGGTATTTGTTATTCATCATTATTCATCAATTGGTATCAGAGCCAATCTAGGTCCTCAATGATTTAAGCTTGAGGAAAAAGATCCTATTGCAATGATGAAGAGGGTAGGTCCAAAGTTCAATAGGGATAACTTCAAAATATGGAAAGACATAATGAGTATTTATATCAAGAGTTTGGATGCTCAAGAATGGAGCTATATTGAGAATGCCTATGTAATTGAGAATGCCTATGTAATCCCCATAGGCACTCTGATTGATGATGAGAAAAGAGAGATTCAAGAAATTGGGCAAGTCATGGAAGCCCTTATTAGTAGCTTGTCCAATATTGAGTTCATTGATGTACAAGAAAAGGAAAATCCTAAGGATGTATAGGACACTCTGGAAACCATTTATGGGGGTGATGAGCATGTCAAGCAGGGTAAGGAAGAGAGCCTTAGAGGAAATTGTGAAGACATGAGGATGGTTGAAGTCAAGACCATTCAACAATATGGCATAAGGATCAAGACTATTGTTGGAGATATCAAGAGCACTGGTGGAATAGTTGATGATGCTACTATTGTCAATAAAGTTATGAGAACACTCTTACCGATCTATGCAATCAGGGTTGCCATTATTCAGGAGCTAAGGTCTATCGATAAAACCAAGGTATCTTTAGACTCTATTATTACAAAATTGACTGCATATTAATTGAATAGCTATGATGGAAGTGTTCAAAAGACCAAGTCAGCCTTTAGGGCGTCTACTTCCACCAGACTGAGTAGGAAAGGAAAAGAGGTCAGTACCAGTTATGAATCTAGGCCAAATAGAGACATGGACAACAAGGAGATTTTGATGGAGTTTGAAGCTCTTCTTGCCAAGAGACTTCCAAAAGGCACCGGAAAATATAGAGGTAAGCTCCCTTTGAAGTTCTTTTTCTGTAATAAGATAGGACATATAGCTATTAACTATCCTAACAATGACAATAAGGATAAACTAGAGAGGTTTAGGAAGTATAAAGGAGCAAGGAGAATAAATTGCCTTGTTGTAGTAGATGAATGTGCTACTGATGAGGAGTCTGAGGATGAAGAGAATGAGGACATCATATTTGTAGCTGTCAAGGAGGAGTTGTCTAATCAGAAAGCCCTTGTCTCATATATTGACAAATCTAATGAATGGATCATTGATAGCGGGTGCTCTCATCACATGACCAATGTCTGGAGAAAGCTTATGTCCCTTGAAGAATATGATGGTGGTGTTGTCCGGTCTAGCAATGATGCACCATGTATGGTGAAAGGAAAAGGATCCATCTCACTAAATGGAAAGAGTAGTGTAGATAATGTCTACTGGGTGGAAGGCCTTAGGCATAATCTCTTAAGTGTGGCCTGGGTAAACGACAAAGGACTCGTGTTGGAATTCAAAGGAGGAGTCTATAGTATAATTGGAAAGAGTGGTGAACTTATTGCCACCGGTAAGCAGAGTAGAGGAAACTTGTTTCAGTTGAATGCCAAAATTAGTTAGTGCCTGATGGAAAAATTTGATGATAGTTGGATATGGCATAGGAGACTTTGCCATGTAAATTTTGACAATATTGTAAAGGCTAGTAAGATCAAGGCAATAAGAGGATTTCCTTTGTTGAACAAACCAGAGAATGTTTTATACAGAGAATGTCAACCTGGGAAGATGTCTTCCTCAACATTCAAAGGTAAATATTTTTCAGTAGAGAACTTACTTGATCTTGTGCACACCGATCTGTGTGGTCTGATGAAAACTAGAAGTATTTAGGGAGATCAGTATTTCATGATTTTTACTGATGAATACTCAATAATGATGTGGGTCACAGTCTTGAAAGACAAATCGGAGGAATTTGGAAAGTTCAAAGCCTTTAGTGCATTGGTGGAAAAGGAAAGTGGTCAAAGGATAAAATGCCTGAGAACCAATCAAGGAGGTGAATTCACTTTTGATGAATTCAACAAGTATTGTGAAGAGAACAACATCAAGAGGAAATTGTTTTCTCTTAGGACACCATAGCATAATGGCATAGCAGAAAGAAACAATGGGACTATGGTTGAAGCTGCAAGGACTATGCTAATCCAAGGAAATGTTTCTCACACATTTTGGAGAGAAGTGGTGAGCACTGCAGTCTATACCATGAACTAGGTACTCATCAAGAAAGGTAAAAACAAAACCCCCTATGAGTATTGGACTAGGAAGACTCCCACTATGAGTTATTGCAAAGTGTTTAGGAGTAAATTCAATATCAAGAGTGGTGAGCATCTGAGAAAGTTTGATGCCAAGTATGATGCAGGAATATTTTTGGGATATTCCACTAAGATCAAATCTCTCAAGTGTTACAACAACAAAACTCAGAAAATTGTTGAGAGCATAAATAACAGGGTTGATGAATCCCCTAAGGATCTTGAGGAAACCTGCAGCAAGTAAGTGGAAAATGAAACAGGTGTAGTTTTCTGGGAACTGGTTAAGAAAGAAATAAGTAAAAACCTCAGTGTTCCCACACCGGTAGAAGCTGCAGTTGGTGAAGGATTAAATGAAGCTAATAATGAAGAATACAAGCAAGCGGAACCTGCTACAGTCATCCCTAGATATGTAAGACTACATCATGATCCAAAGCATATCATAGGGGACAAAGATGTAGGAATACTTACAAGAAGAAGAATGAAAGAAAACTCTTGCATGATCTCAAAATTTGAGCCTAAGACCCCTAGAGAGGAACCTAATGATGAAGACTGGATAGAAGAAATGGAAGAGGAGTTCGACCAAATAGAAAAGAATGCAACATGGTCCTTGGCACCCAGATTGGAACACAAAAGTGTAATAGGTGCCAAATGGGTCTTCAGGAATAAGCTAAATGAAGAAGGCAGAATGGTAAGGAACAAGGAAAGACTTATATGCAAGAGATATGCTCAGGGAGAAGGAGAAGATTATGGAGAAACCTTTGTCCCAGTGATTAGACTGGAAGGTGTTGGAATGCTACTTGAATTTTCTGCATTTAAGGGATTCAAGGTATACTAGATGGATTTGAAGTTTGCATTCTTGAATGGAATCCTAGAAGAAGAAGTGTATATTGAGCAACCCGATGGGTTTGATTTGTCAGAAGATAGTAGCATGGTGTGTAGATTACATAAAACCCTGTATGGATTGAAACAAGCACCAACAACATGGTATGAATGTTTACACTCTCATCTTATGAAGATAGGATTTTAGAGAACAAGTGAGGACAACAACATCTACCTAAAATCTAAAGGTGATCAGATTCTAATCTATGAAGTATTTGTAGATGACATAATCTTTAGAGGAGATGATGAAATGAGCCATGCATTTGCAGATGTAATGAAGAAAGAGTTTGAGATGTCTTTGATTGGAGATAAAAAATTTCATTGGTCTAAAGATTCAACAGATAAAAGAGGGTATCTTCATTACCCAGTCCAAGCATATCAAAGAGGTATTGAAGACCTTTGGCATGGAGGAGAGCAAAATGGTTGGTACACCAATGGTGACCAGTTGCAAACTGACTAAGGAAGATTATTTAGCATTAGTAGGTGAGAAGGAGTATTGGTCAATGATTGGTAAGTTGTACTATGTGGTGCATAGTAGATCAGATATTGCTCATGTAGTGGGCATTGTGGCCCATTTTCAAAAAACTCCAAGAGAGTCCCACTTAGTAACAGTCAAGAGGATTCTTAGGTATCTAAAAGGGACAATTGATTATGGATTGTGGTATCCATACAGTGGTGACTTTGATCTCAAAGTATTCACTGATACAGATTGGGTAGGAAATATGGATGACTGGAAGAGCACAACTAGTGGAGCATTCATCCTTGGTGGAAGACTAGTCTCATGGATGAGAAAAATGCAAAGCTGTATTTCCTAATCTAGAGTTGAACTAGAGTATGTGGTAGCATTTATGAACTACACTCAAGCAATTTGGATGAATCATGTATTGAATGGCTTCAAGGTGATCATATCTAAACCGGTGAGTATATTTTGTGACAATACAAGTGCAATAAATATTTCTAAGAATCTGGTATTGCATGCTAGAACTAAGTACATTGAGATCAAGTATCATTTCTTGAGAGAAAAGGTTCAGAATAAAGAGGTTGTACTAGAACATGTTTCCAGTAAGGAGCAGCTAGCTGACATATTCACTAAGCCCTTACCAAAGAATACATTCACCTATTTGAGAGGTGAACTAGGGGTTCTACCCCTTCATGAAGTTAATTATATATGTGTGCTCCACATCAGGTAGGTACTACAGTGTCAAGATCTAACAGGATTGATGTGATGAAGGATGCTACTCCATAGGGGGAGTAGCATAGTGGAGTTTGGAAGCTTGTGCCTCCACTTTGGCATTGTTGTCAAAGGGGGAGAAGATATCTAATGATGAACATATATGGCAAAATGCACATTGACCATTCCAGATGGTGGTGATCATTTGAAATTGAATTGTTATATGCTACTAAGCAATGATACATTGAGTATTGCCATCAATGCCAAAGGGGGAGATTATTGGCATATGACAAATTGGTGTTTGTGTATGTTGTCATTGATGTCAATAAGCGCTCTAGAAGGACGAAGATCAAAAAAAGTTGTTATTGATGTTCAAGCAAAAGGAACCCATATGAACTAGTATGTATGGTGATCAGCAACGGTAATGGACAACATGAATGGAGTGGACTAGTATCGGGGTTCACTAATTTTGTCTACCGGTTGATAATCTAGGGTTACCGATTTAGCTTATGCAGAGCAACCAAAGATGTGTCATGACCTGCAAGGTAAAGAATAAAATATCATGTCAGACTGAATGCATTAATGTCCTATCTCGGGAGTGCACATTTTTCCTATCTGGTAGGTGAGGAGTGTAGGATGGTTCATTAATTTGAAGATGTAGGATGATGCATGATCTAATTTAGATTGTCTCTTGAAAAGCTTGAATGATGCCAGATGCAAAATGTTTCATGATCTGATTTAGATTGTATGCAATGGGTTTGAATGGTTCGGATTGAACCACTTGTAAGCATATGGTCAAGATCGAACCATCTTTGTAAAACTTAGGTTTAGGGTTTATGCTTTCGACTGAGTGATTGTCTATAAGGTCAATGTAGTTCAAATTTTGTATGTGTTGGAAAATGTTGTATGTGTGTGTCCTCTTAATGGGAGATTGGATACTTGGAAAACCTGAGTGAGAGATCCCCAGAGTGTGATTGCAGAAGAGAGGAGCTTAAAAGGATCTGCCCTAGCAAGGTGTGTTGTCTTCAGATTGATATTTTACCTATTGTTTTCTAACCACTTCAATAGATTGTAAATCCCTTGATCGGGTAAGCTTTAGTAGGCTTTTTTTTTAATTCGTTTAACCATGTGGCTCAAGTTTATTGAGTTAGTTAAATCCTCTAGCAAGGTAACTCCTAAAAGGGTTTCAATTGTTAACTAGATTTTATAGCCATCCCTTAACCGAGTGATCCCTAATAGGATCGGTTCCTAACATAACCTTTTTGTAAAGTCTTTAATTAGACTAGGCTCCTAACAGAGTAGACTTCAAGAGTGTTCAAAACAAGCTTGTGGGTATTCATCCCCGCCGTGGTTTTTCCCATTTGGGTTTCCATGTGAAAAATTTGTGTGTCATTGATTGTGTATTTTTCATGTGATGATTGAGCAGTCTTTGTTTAGTGTAGTATGCATGCAAAGCTAAAGTTGGTGATATTACTAATGTAACTTATCTATGATCAAGTTAGTAATATTGCTATCTAGATTTGAGACTTGTTGTATGCTATTTGAAGTACTTCTATTTTACTATTTTAGCTGTCTGAAGTATTTATGTGTTTAATCGGTATAGAAATGGTTAAGTTTAGTGGAGAAGACAACCAGTCAACATTGTTTTAATGTGATAAGGTGGGGAGAAGTTTTTTTCTATACTAATTCACCCCCCCTCTTAGTACCAATTAGGGTATTAGTTGTTCATCATTATTCATCAACCAGTACACAAGTTAGTGTTGACTTATGTTGAAAACATAAGTATTAGAGACCGATATTATATGACAACCGATAAGTGAGGTATTGGTAGTGTATGGTTACCAATTGGAAAACATATGACCAATAACTTAGTAGGGTGAGATAATGAAGAAGTGCATAATCGGTATGCAGTTGGATGTGAAACAACAAGATTCCCACCAGAAGAAGAGGTCATCACAAGATGCTGATATGACCAACAGAGTTTGGACTACTATAAGCTAGTAAGGTAGACAAAGGAGATGTCTAATGGGTTATGTGTAGGAGATGTATCTGCTCACGCAGTGCACGTCATATTTGTGCATTGCCTAGAGCAAAATGAATGACAAGGATCTAGTTCCACTGGTAAGTGGTAATATTAAGCTTACCTCCTATTATGAAAAGTATGCATCATATCCCTCTGAGATAAGATAGAGAAGTATAAGGCAAGTGATTGAAGGCTCACACCGGATGAACTGGTGAAACACAAGTTTTCCTCAAGTATGTGAAACTAGAGATGTGCATCTAATTAACTTGTGTTGGCAAGTTGAGCCACAATGACTGAGAAGGAAGAGTAAAGTAATGATGGAATGTTGGGATAGATGAAGAGTGATGGGTTTGTCACCTTGACAAACTAGTTGAGTTGTCATCCGGTCTGATAATGAAGAAGACAATGCTGGTCAGCTATAGATAGAGAGTGCAATCGGCATGAAGATGCCTTAGATGGAATCAGTTGAAGGTTGATCACATGGTTTTATCAGAATGGCTATCGGTCAACATGAGAACCAGTAAAAGGTGATATGAAGTTGTGTGTTGGTAGGACAAGTTGTAACTGACATGTACACTAGTTGTTTGTTTGTGATAATTTTTATAATAAAGACACAGAGTGTCAAAGAGGTCACAAACCACCAGAGGTAAAGTTGAGCTACTAGTGTAGTCTATGTTGCTGGATAACAGCATGTTGAAAATATTGGCAAGGATTAAAACTAGTATGGAGTTTTGTTAGTTGTTCATAGATTGAACCGACCCTAAGTTGGTGAGTTGGTTGTGTGATGGTGAATATTGCCAAAATGACATGGCAATCCAATCTGAGGTGCATATCGATATTGATGCCATGTAGAGCTGTAGTAGCGAACATGCAGAGGTCGGTGATGTCTTGTGTTGCTGAGGTTGTTGAGGTTGGTCAACATTAAATGTTGATTGTGACATTCAAGGAGGAGGTTCAGAGCGTGCGGCTCGATGAAAGATGAACAACAAAGGAAGATCGAAGATTTGTTGTCACCATGATCGATGCTTGATATCCAACTATAGATTGACCTCGAGAAGGAAACAACTGGATCATAAATGTGTTGACTGATTTTGAGGTTGAAGAATGGGGTTAGATTTTCTATTTTAGCAGATATGCATTGGATGATGGAAAAATTTTACAGACGCATTCCTCCAATGCAGGTGATTGATCCAAGGCAGATTGGATCAGATCTAATGAATATTTGTTTAGTGGAAGAAACCCTAACCAACTAAAATTTGAATTGGTTTTTGGCAGGAAAACTTTGTTTATAGATATGCAGGCCAAAATGAATGAAAAGTGTTGATTGATTGATGTTGTCAGAGAATCAAGGGGTCGGATATTGAAGAGTGAAGTGTGAATGTGTAGTAGAGAGTTAGCTAGTAAAAGAATCCATTGAAGATGAAAGAGGCTATGAGTTGGAGGTGCAACCAGTGAGAGGGTTTACCAAAGTACCAATAGAGAAGAGGTAAAGGCTGAACCAGTAAGGTTGTGACAAAGTGTGAAAGGAAGGTGGATCTGAGTGAGCAGAGATATAACAAAGAACAAAGATAATGAAGACTAATTGAGTAGTGTGTGAATCAGAAAGGTAACAACTACAAGCTAAGTGTGACAAAGAGAAAAGAGAACCGACGGAGGGTAGAACCAGAAGAAGAGACTAAGCCAATATAGATGCAGCAAAGAGTGGGTTGAAGTAGGAGATAAAACTGCTGCAGTAAGAAGGTGAGGTGAGAACTAGTAGAGAAGAGGCTGATGAGGGAATAAAAGATACTACCGACAAAGTTGTGAAGAATGGAAACTAGTAGGGAGATTATTCATGAGTGGTTGTAGAACTCATTTGTAACACGGGCTATTACTTTTGTATTTGATGATATCATTGTAGATCACTTAGTTGGTGCTCCCTTTGGTTGTAGCCCATAAATCAGTTAGGGGTTGGTGCTCCTTTGGGTTATAGCCCATAAATCACTTAGGGGTTGGTACTCCTTGGGTTGGTACCCTAAATCAAGGGTTGTAGCTCCTTCGGTTGTAGCCCTAAACATTGTAATAGATCTAATTGTGAGGCTGGATTGGAGCAGTAGACTCTAACAACATTACTCTGATGAATAATGATGAACAACAGATACCCCAATAGTAATGAGAGGGGGGTGAATTAGTACAGGCATAAACTCTTTCAACAACTTATCTATTTAAAGCAATATCGACTGGTTATCACCATTATTGAACTTAACCATGGAAACACTAGTTAAACATAGTAAGACATCAGATACCATAAACTAATAAGTCTAAACACTTCAAATATGATCAATACTTGATAACAACTTCACCCATAAACATATGCATGTGGTATACTAGTAATGCCATAGTTTATTAAACCTGCATGCATAATCTTTCAACCAAATACTTCATAAACATCACATGAAAAATGTATAACACATAATACATAGAATTTTCATGTGGAAACCCAAATGGGAAAAACCATGGTGGGGATAAATACCCACAAGCTTATTTTTGAACTCTTTTGAAGCTCGCCTTGTTAGGAGCCTAGTTTAGTTAAAGACTTTACAATAAGGTTCTGCTAGGAAGTGATCCTGTTAGAGATCACCCAGTTAAGGGATGGCTATATACCATGTTAAAGGTTGAAGGATACCTCACTAGAGGATTTAAAGAACTCAATAATCTTGAGTCACCTAGTTAAAGGTCTTACAATAATCCTATTAAAGCTACCTGGTAAAGGGATTTTCCAATAGTTGAAATGGTTAGAAGACAATAGGTAAAACTTTGATATGATAATAGCACTACATGCCAAGGCAGATCCTTTCAATTTCCTCTACTCTGCAATCACACTTTGTAGTTTTCCCCTTACTGGTCTGGCAAGTATCTCATCACTTGGATACACACAACATTTTCCAACAACTTTACAATAACAATGTCATCAACCTTATAGACATCAGTCAGGTCAGTAGCATAAACCCTAAACCCTAAGCATATTAGGTTTACAACACAAGCAGTCCTTTCCTGACCATCCAAACACATTGCATAGAGTATTATAAATTCAAACAGATCATAAGACAATCCAAAATGCTCATTCTTCACCACACATGGCAATCAATAACCCATCATGCTTTCTTCTCATACCACTAAAAAGAATGATCATTCCCATAGTAGACTCCAAATTTCATCGATGTTCTCATACCTCAATCCTTCATGTGCACAAGGCTGACGTGGCACCTTGATCTCATTCACATCTCTTAGATAACTCATCACAGAGTATCATCGGTTGCATTGCACATGCTAGATTGCCAAACTGATAACCATAGAGCTGAGACTACCAATCGATAATCACACTTAGTGAAACCCTGACACTGGCTCACTACATCTCTTCATGCCTCTTCATACCAGTTCACCAACTTCTTTCAATCTGCATACTGGTTCTCTTACATTTATTGACATCAATGACAACATACATTATCATCATATCAACATGTTGGTTCATCATATGCCAATGATATCCAATAGTCTCCCCCTTTGGCATTGATGGTAATACTTAGTGTAGCATTGCAACTGAAAACCTCATAGAACAGTGTATCTGCATTATCAGATATCTTCTCCTCCATTTATCAGATATCTTCTCCCCATACATCAGATATCTTTATCTGCATTATCAGATATCTTATCCTCCATACATGAGATATCTTCTCATGCTTTGACAAAAATGCCAAAGTGGAAGCACAAGCTTCCAAAATCTACTATGTTGCTCCCCCTAGGGAGTAGCATCCTTCAACACATCAATCCTAAAATATTTGTCACTGTAGTACTTGACTGATGCAAAGCACACAACTTTAGTTGACTTCATGAAGGGGTAGAACCCCTAATTCACCTCACAAATAGGTAAATGTAGTCTTCGGTAAGGGCTTAGTGAATATGTCTTCTGGCTGCTCCTTACTGGAAACATGTTGTAGTACAACCTCCTTATTCTTAACTTTCTCTCTCAAGAAGTGATATTTAAGCTCAATATGCTTAGTTCTAGCATGCAATACCAGATTCTTGGAAATATTTATTGCACTTGTATTATCACAAAATATTTTCACCAGTTTAGATACAAGTACCTTGAAACCTTCCAATACATGCTTCCTCCATATTGCTTGAGTGTAGTTCATAAATACTGCCACATATTCTGCTTCAATTGTAGATTGGAAAATACAACTCTACTTCTTACTTGTCCATGATACTAATCTTCCTTTGAGAAAGAATGCTCCACTGGTTGTGCTCTTTCGGTCATCCATGTTAGCTGCCCAATAGGCACCAGTATATACCTTGAGATTATAATCACCATTATACGGATACCACAATCTATAATTAACTATTCCTTTTAGATATCTAAGAATCCTTTTGACAACTACCAAGTGGGATTCTCTTGGACATTTCTAAAAACAAGCTACTATGCCTACTGCATGAGCAATATCTGGTCTACTATGCACCACATAGTGCAGTTTACCGATCATTGATGGGTACTCTTTTTCATTAACTAGTGCTAAATCATCTTCCTTGGCCAGTTTACAGCCAGTCACCATGAGTGTACCAATTGGTTTTCTTTCCTCCATGCCAAATGTCTTCAATACCTCTTTGACATACTTGGACTAGGTAATAAAAATACCCTCTTTCATTTGTTGAATCTGTAAACCAATGAAGAACTTTATTTATCCCATCAAAGACATCTCAAACTCTTTCTTCATTTCATCTGCAAATGCATGACTCATTTTATCATCTCCTCCAAACATTATGTCATCCACAAACACTTCACAAATCAAAATCTGATCACCTTTTAATTTTAAGTAGATGTTGTTATCTTCACTTGTTCTCTGAAATCCAGTCTTCATAATATGAGAGTGTAATCTTTCATACCATGCCCTAGGTGCCTATTTTAGTCCATACAAGGCTTTGTGTAATATACACACCATGTCACTATCTTCTGATAAGGAAAACCCTTCTGGTTTCTCTATATACACTTCCTCTTCTAGGATTCCATTTAGAAAAGCAGACTTCACATCCATCTGATAAACCTTAAATCCCTTAAATGTTGCAAATGCAAGTAGCATTCAAACACCTTCTAGTCTAGCCATAGGAGAAAAAGTTTATCCATAGTATTCTCCCTCCTCCTAAGCGTATCCCTTGCATACAAGCCTAGCCTTGTTCCTTACAACTGTTCCTTCTTCATTCAACTTATTCCTGAAGACCCATTTGGTACGAATGAATTTTTTTATGTTCTGGTATGGGCACCAAAGAACATGTCACTTTCTTTTCTATTTGGTCTAGCTCCTCTTCCATTTCTTTAATCTAGTCCTCATTTGTAAGAGCTTCTCTAGAAGTCTTGGGTTCAAATTCAAAAATCATGCAAGAGTTCTCCTTCACTTTTCTTCTTGTGAGTATCCCTAAATATTTATCTCCTATGAGTTGCTTTGGATCATGATGCAACTTCACATATCTAGGAATGATTCTAGTCTAGTCTTCTAGCTTTTCCTCTTCTCCTTCACTTACTTCTTCTTCTTCTTTCACTACAGCTTCTACTGGTATAGGATAACTAAGATCTTAACAAGTTTCTTTCTTAACCGGTTCCTAGAAGGCTATACCTAGTTCATCTTCCACTTCTTCGCTGCATGTTTCCTCAAGTTCCTTGGGGGATTCATCAACCTTGACGTTGATACTTTCAACAATTTTTTGAGTTCTATTGTTGTAGCACTTGAGAGCTTTTCTCTTAGTGGAATATCCCAAAAATATTCCTTCATCACATTTTGCATCAAATTTGATGAAATGTTCACCTCTCTTGATATAGCACTTACTACCAAACACTTTAAAGTAACTCACAATGAGAGTTTTACCTGTCCAATACTCATAAGGGGTTTTATCTTTACCTTTCTTGATGAGTACCCGGCTCATAGTATAGACTGAAGTGCTCACCGCTTCTCTCCAAAAAGTGTGAGAAACTTTCCCTGGATCAACATTGTTCTAGCTGCTTCAACTACAGTCCTATTATTTCTTTCTACTATGCCATTCTGTTGTGGTGTCCTTGTACCAAACAACTACCTCTTCATACCATTATCTTCATAGTACTTACTGAATTCATTAGAAGTGAATTCTCCTCCTTGATCAGTTCTCAAACATTTTATCTTTTTACCACTTTCTTTCTCTACTAATGCTCTGAAAGCTTTGAATTTTCCAAATACTTCAGACTTGTCTTTCAAGAATGTGACCCACATCATTCTTGAGCAGTCATCAATAAGAATCATAAAATACCTATCTCCCTGAATACTTCTAGTTTTCATAGGACCACACAAATCAGTATGCACAAGATCAAGTAAATGTTCTGCTAAGAAAGACTTATCTTTAAAAGTTGAGGAATACATCTTCCCAAGTTGACATTCTCTACACAAACAATTCTCAGGTTTGTTAGGCAAAGGTAATCCTCTTACCGCCTTGATCTTACTGGCTTTAATAATGTTATCAAAGTTCATATGATAGTCTCCTATACCATACCCAACTCTCATCAAACTTAGCCATTAGACACTGACTTATCTTGGCATTCAACTGAAATAGGTTACCTCTGGTTTGCTTACCGGTCACAATAACTTCACCACTCTTCCCAATTATACTACAAATTGCACATTTGAATTCCAAAACTAATCATTTGTCATTCAGCTAAGCAACACTCAATAGGTTATGCTTAAGACCTTCTACCCAGTAGACATCATCTGCACTGCTCTTTCCATTAAGTTAGATGGATCCTTTAACTTTCACCAAGCATGGTGCATCATTGCCAAATCTGACAACACCTCCATCATATTCCTCCAAATACATAAACTTTGTCTGGTCACCAGTCATGTGGTGAGATCAACAACTATCAATTATCCACTCATTAGAGTTATCAACGTGAGAGACAAGAGCTCTCTTGTTAGACACTTCTTCCTTTGCTGCTACAAACACTATGTCTTCATTTTCTTCATCCTCTGATTCTTCATCAGTACACCTTCATTCACAACAACTAGACAATTTCTTCTATTTCCTCCTTTATACTTTCTAAACCTATCTGGTTTATCCTTATTGTCATTGTTAGGATAATTAATAGCTATATATCCTATCTTGTTGCAAGAAAAACATTTCAAAGGAAGTTTACCTCTATATTTTCCAGTTCCCTTCGGAAGTCTTTTAGCAAGAAGAGCTTCAAACTCCATTAGAATATCTTCATCATCCATATCTCTGAATTGTCTAGACTCATAACTAGTACTATTTTCTTTCCCTTTCTTGGATGGTACAATAGATTCTTTAAAGGCTAACTCAGTCTTCTGAACACTACCATCATAGCTATTGAACTCATATGCAGTTAACTTTGCAATGATAAAATCTAAGGATACCTTGGTTTTATCAGTAGGAATTAGTTCCTAGATAGCAACAACTCTGATTGCATAGATTGGTAACAATGATCTAAGGACCTTACTAACAATAGTGGTATCATCTATAGTTCTACCAACATTTTTGATATCACCAACCACAGTCTTAATCTTTATGCCATACTGATGAATGGTCTCACCTTCAACCATCCTCATATCCTCAAATTTACCTCTAAGGATTTCTTCCTTAGCTTTCTTTACATGCTCATCATCACCATAGATGTTTTCTAGTGCACCACATACATCCTTAGGTGTGTCCTTGTCTTGTACATCAATAAACTCAATATCTGACAGGCTGCTAATAAGGGCTTCCATGACTTGCCCAATTTCCTAGATCTCTCTCTTCTGATCATCAGTCAAAGTTCCAGTGGGTGTCACATAGGCATTCTCAACATAGCTCCAGTGTTGAGCACCCATACTCTTGATATAAATCTTCATTCTTTCCTTCCATATCTTAAAGTGATCTCTATTGAACTTAGGACCTTCCCTCTTCATCATTATAGTAGGATCTTTTACCTCAAGCGGTTAAGCTTATATCACCGAGGACCTGGAGGCACTCTAATACCAATTAATGAATAATGATGAACAACAGATACCCCAACTGGTATTGAGACGGAGGGGTGAATCATTACAGGCAAAAACTCTCTCAACAACTTATCTATTTTAAGCAATATAAACTGGTTATCACCATTATTGAACTTAACCATGGCAACACCGGTTAAACATAATAAGACATTAGATGCCATAAACTAATAAGTCTGAACACTTCAAATATGATCAATACTTGATAACAAATTCACCCATAAACATATGCATATGGTATACTAGTAATACCATAACCTTTTGACCTTGCATATATAATCTTTCAACCAAATAATTCATAAACATCACATGAAAAATGCCTAACACATGACACATAGATTTTTCAAGTGTAAACCCAAATGGGAAAAACCATGTTGGGGATGAATACCCACAAGCTTGGTTTTGAATTCTTTTGAAGCTTGCACTATTAGGAGACTAGTTTGGTTAAAGACTTTACAATAAGGTTCTGCTATGAACCGATCTTGTTAGTGATCACTCGGTTAAGGGATGGCTATATACCCTTTTAAAGGTTGAAACCCTATTAAAGGTTACCTTGCTAGAGGATTTAAAGAACTCAATGATCTTGAGTCACCTAGTTACAAGTTTTACAATAAGCCTTTTAAAGCTACACAGTAAAGGGATTTTCCAATTGTTGAAATGGTTAGAAGTAAATAGGTAAAACTCTAATCTAATAATAGCACTACATGCCAAGGCATATTCTTTTCATTTCCTCTACTCTGCAATCACACTCTACAGTTTTCCTCTTACTGTTCTAGCAAGTATCTCATCACTCGGATACACACAACATTTTCCAACAATTTTAAAATAACAAACATCATTGACCTTATAGAAATTAGTTAGGTTGGTAGCATAAACCCTAAACCCTAAGCATCTTAGGTTTACAACATAGGTGGTCCTTTCTTGACTGTCCAAACACATTGCATAGAGTATTACAAATCCAAACAAATCACAAGACAATCTACATCATTCATTCTTCACCACACATGGGAATCAGTAACCCATCATGCTTTCTTCTCATACCACTAAGAAGAATGATCATTCTTGAGGTAGACTCCAAACACAGTCAATCTTCTCATACCTCAATCCTTCACATGCATAAGGCTGATGTGGCACCTCGATCTCATTCACATCTCTTAGCTAACTCATCACAAAGTATCAGCAATTGCATCACACAAGATGGATCACCAAACCGATAACCATAGATCTGAGACTACCAACTGATAGTCACACTTAGTGAAACCTTGACACTGGTTCACTACATCTCTTCATGCCTCTTCAAACTAGTTCACCAACTTCTTTCAATCTACATACCAGTTCTCTTACATTTATTGACATCAATGACAACATACATTATCATCATATCAACATGTCAGTTCATCATATGCTAATTATATCCAACATACTCACCAAGGGTTTTCCCATCTTGGGTTTTCCTCATATATACTCATGTCCCTTGTGTGTGATTACATTGTTTAAATTCTCCTTAGCATACTGGTAGGTTATCTTAGTCTTGGTATGTTAACTGATACATATACTTAAGAGTTTAAATGAGAAGAACTTGAGAACCACTGATTCACCCCCCCTCTTAGAAGAAAATTGTTTCCAATAGTCTCATGGTCATCGGCCAGTGCTCCCTCAATGATCATGGCCCCAACTCCTCCTGCATCCAATCAAACACTTTGTCATCTCATAGCATTCTAAGCCCTAGCTTATTCCAAAAGCATTCAAGATCCCCGCAAGTCATTTTCCACATTCATACTAACCAAATTCCTCATTCCTTCCTCTCTTAGCACTTGCGTTGATTTAGCCAGCACTCGTGCCAAACCCATGGCACTCATGCTAGGCCATAGTTGATTGCACTAAACCACGCTTCATTTTAGTCCTTTGTCCCAATTAGCATGGGTGCTCACACTTTTCTAGCTTTCTTCCCTCCCAATTCTAACCCTAATCTACCCTAGCACAAGTGCTCAAGACATTTTACATTTCCTCCCTCCCCAACCTAACCCTAATCTATCCTACCATGAGCACTCATGCTAAATGCACTTTCTCATGCCATCATCCCCTTGAGACCCATTCTACTCATGAGTGCTTGCGCTAACCGCTAACGCTAGCACTACACTAGGGGCGTGCATTGAAATGCTTATCAATGTGTTTTCCCCGTTAGACTTTTAAGTCTATTTTAGTCTCTAGATGTAACCTAAATCTACCAAATTAGAGAGGATGTTAGTGGTACATACTGGTGGTTCAGAGCCCTTGGTTCTCTCATAGAAATAAACTCTCTCAACATTATGCTCATGTGTAGGAACGTGATCCATCTTTTTGTTGGCATTATAGTAAGAAAGATTGTTGGCATTTCAATATCAAGAGATTGTTGATATTCAATAAGGATATTGAGAAGGTTGTTGAAGATTATTGATATAACTGAAGAAGGATGATAACTATCTTTATAACATTATTTTGTCATTGATGTCATGAAATTAATTATCTAATTTATTATGATGTTACCATATCTTTAGAAGATTGATTAGAAGAGAATTAAGATGTCGGTAAAAGACACAGAAAGAATGTGATGAATAAAGAGGAGAAATAAGATATTCAATGGGCAACTATTACTGAGTTAGACAATGATGAGATCATGATGTTTAGATTGTTTTGATATCCTACATATGTTGTTGATTGTAAGGTTAATACTATACTATGTCATCGAGCAAAGAACCTAGTCGGTAAACCCTAAGGTTATCGATATCGGTTAATGAAGTCGAAATGTCTACCGAGTAAAGTTGTGTATTTACTAAGTTGCAACCAAGTTATGATAGTATGCATTGGATGGATAAAAGCATTATTTAATGAAGGACAATGATTAGCTAGAGATGTATAAATGATTGGTATGTCATTCATGAAGTTTGTTAAGGATCTATGGCAAAGGAAAATCGGCAGGAAGATCTACAGTGTAGATTGAACCGCAATAACCTTATGCAAGTTCCAAGAAGGGAATGCAAGTCCCTAGGTAAGGTAAAAAAATTTCAGATCAGAAGGATACATTAAACCTAGTCAAGTTTGAAGATCTAATGGCTAAGATTGATCATGGGAAATGTGATCAAGGAGATTTAGCAGTTAGCAATTGTTTATAAATAAGGAATTTTTAATAAACAATGTATGTAGGCAAGTGTATGCACAAGGATGCTACATAGTGATTACCGAGCACAAAAGCTTGAAGACCTATTTGAATAACAAAGTAGAGAGCCTAGTAAAGGGACAAGATAAGTCCTATTACTAGATTGTTTTGAGCAAATAAGAATCTGCTTTAGCATTTTAGATGTGAAGTTGCAGATAGATTTTTATTACTATTATTTTGTAAGTAACAGAAAATCTCTTAACCGAGTGGACTTAACAATCTTATTTGTAAACCCTCTAGCAAGGTAAGATTCTAAGTGAGTGTTTGAAATCCTTTGACAAGGTCACTTCTAACAAAGTAAAGATCCTAACAGATTTGAGGGAAATCCCTTAACCGGGTCACATCTAGCAATGTGTTTGTAATCTTTAACAGGATTTGATTTTAACCGAGCATACTCTAGAAGAGTATATTTCTTAGTGTGTCCAAAATCACACAGTGGTTTTTCACTATTTGGGAATCCAAATTAAAACTGGTGTTATGAGTGTTATTATGCTTATGTGTTCATAAGTTTGCATGTTTAGCAGTTTTTGGTTAAGTTGCTGAAGTATAAGTTACCGAGGTTGAATCTGTTGATTTTATGAAGTTTAAGTTTGTATGATTCACCGCCCCCTCAAATCTTGTTAGCTATTGTCATTTGTATTTTACATTTAGTATCAAAACTAACAATTGGTATCAGAGCTTTAGACTCTGGAAGAAAAAGTTTAAAAAGGTACTTGAGGCAAAGATCCGAAGATGTATAAAAGGGATGCACCGAAGCTGAACAAGTCAAGTTTCTCCACATGGTAGAAAAGGATGAAGCTGCATTTATCAGGAATTGAAGAATTGCAACATATTATCTGGAGAATGATTACATTGCATCGAGCACCAACCCTATGACCTTGGAAGAGATTAAGGCAACGCAAGAACATATGCAAGCTATGATTGAAATAACATCAAGATTGACCGACTCAGAGTTTAATGATCTAGAAGGTTGTAATGATGCAAAAGCAATGTGGACTAAGCTCATATCTATGTATGAAGGTGATGAACATGTTCAAAGAGAAAAAGTAGATAGTCTAAGAGGACAACTTGAATCCATGAGGATGAATGAAGGTGAGAACATAACCCAATACAGTACAAAAGTAAAGGAGATTGTCAATCAAACTAAAGGAGCGAGTGGAACTATTGAAGAAAAGGATATAACAAGTAAGTTGTTGAGAACCCTTCTACCAACTTATTCTATTCGAGTCTCTAAAATCAATGAATTGAGGTCTGTACCTAACATGCCAGTTTCTTTGGATGCTACTACTGGTAAGCTACATGCATTTGAGTTAAGTAATTTTGATAATAGTGGGTCTTCGGTAAATAAAGTAGAATCTGCATTCAGTTCTTTTCATATTGGTGAATCTAATGATTACAATGATAGAATGAGTAAGTACTCTGAAGGGGATCATAGTAGAGAAAGTTAAAGATTTCACAAGAACATGGAAAAAGTGCACAAACTGTATGAGAAAATCAAGAAGCAAGAAGAATTTGAAGCATTATTAGCCAGAAGGTTACCGAGAGGAAAAGGTAAGTATAAAGGAAAGCTATGCTTAAAATGTTTCAGTTGTGATAAAATAGGACATATGGCTTCTAACTGCCCTCACAAAGAATCTAGTGAAAAGAGAGAATACCGAGATAATAGGTAGAAAGATAACCAATATAGAGGACACTGAGACTTCAGAAGGAGAGATAGAAGGACATGTCTAGTAGCAGATGAGGAATCCAATGATGACAAATATGATGAAACTGATACTAAGGAAATTGTTTATGTGGCTATTAAAGATGGATCTGATGAAGAAAGGTATGAATAAAAATCATTAATATCTCACATAAATAATAATGATTCTTGGATCATAGTGAGTAGATGCTCACATCATATGATAGGTGATAAACACAAGTTTGTTAAATTAGAAGACTATGATGGAGGCTATGTAAGATTTGGTAATGATGCACCATGTCCAATGAAAGGTAAAGGATCTATAACACTTCTTGACAATGCTAAATGTGATGATGTATACTAGGTTGAAGGTTTGAAATACAATTAGTTGAGTGTAGCATAGCTAAACAATACATGATACCAAATAGAATTTCAGAAAGGAATTATCAAAATTCATGACAAACATGGAAAGTTAGCTGCTATTGGGACACAAACAAAAGGTAATACATTTCATCTTGACTCAACTCAGAACAAGTGTCTCTATGCAAAGATAGATGATACATGGTTATGGCATAAAAGGTTTTGTCATGTAAATTTTGATAATCTGATCAAAATAAGTAAGAAGCACCAAGTAAGAGGTCTATCGAGTCTTAAAAAACCTAAGAATGCTATGTGTCAAGGATGCCAGATGGGTAAGATGACAAGATCAAGCTTTACAAGTAAGTCCTACACCTCTAAAGAAATTTTAGATCTAGTACACACTGATCTTTGTGGTCCTATGAAAGTTCAAAGTTATTATGGTGATAAATATTTCATATTATTTGTGGATGATTACTCAAGGATGATGTCAGTCATGTTTTTAAAAGAAAAATCATAAGCTTTTCAAATGTTTAAATGGTACAAGGCAAGAGTTGAAAATGAAATAGGAAGACAACTGAAATGTCTGAGATCTGATAGAGGAGGAGAATTTACTTCTGCTGAATTTAACTTATTTTGCAATGATCATGGTATAAAGAGGCAAGTATCTGCACTAAGAACACCTTAGCAAAATGGGATAGATGAGAGAAGAAATAGATCAATTGTGGATTGTGCAAGAACCCTGATGATAGAAAAGAGGGTACCTCAAACATTTTGGAGAGAAGCAATCAGCACTGCAGTTTACACCCTGAACCGAGTTCAATTGAAGAAAGGAACTATGAATACACCATATGAGATCTGGTATGACAAGAAACCTAATGTAAGTTACTTTAAAATCTTTGGAAGTAGATGCTATGTTCACAAAGATGACAGAAATGGAAAGTTTGATCATAAAAGTGAAGAAGGAACATTTCTTGGTTATTCTTCTAGAAGTAAAGCATTTAAATGTCTCATCAAATCATCTAACAAAATAGTGGAAAGTGTAAATGTGAAAATTGATGAATTTGCAAAAAGAAATGATGAAGGAAATCCAAAGAACCAGAAGATTATGAAGAATTTGTTTATGTTCAACCGAGAAGTCCTACCAAGAAAGTTGATGAAGAAAATGAAGATAATTACTAGTTACCGAGTGATGAAGAAGATCATACAAAACCTACTGAGCCTATGTTAGCTAAATATGTCAGAAGACATCATGCATCAAGTCAGATTATAGGAGATAAAGATGATCCAATAATGACAAGAAACAAACTAAGACAGAACACATGTCTGATTTCTGAATTTGAACTGAGAATAGTGAAAGAGGCATTTAATAGTGAAGATTGGGTAAATGCTATGATAGAAGAGATTGATCAAATCAAGAAGAATGACACATGGACACTGATCCCAAGACCAAAGGACAAAAATGTAATTGGTACTAAGTGGATTTTTAGAAACAAGCTAAATGAAAAAGGTGAGGTCATTCGCAACAAAGCAAGACTATTTTGCAAAGGTTATGCTCAAGAAGAAGGATTAGATTGCGGTGACACTTTTGCACCTATGGCTAGCCTTGAGGGAGTAAGAACATTGTTGGCATATGCTACTTTCAAAAATTTTGAGGTATATCAAATGGATGTTAAATCTATATTTTTGAATGGTATACTAGAAGAAGAAGTTTTCATTGAACAACCTGAAGGATTTGTTGAAGACAGGAGTAAAGATCAGGTATGCAAACTAAACAAAGCCTTATATGGTATGAAACAAGCACCTAGAGCATGGTATGAGAGACTGCACTCTTATTTAATCAAGATTGGTTTTATAAGGACAAGTGAAAACAACAATATGTACATGAAGAAAGATGAGGACAATGGAATACTAATCTCAGCCATATTTGTTGATGACATTATATTTTGTGGTAATGACTCCTTATGCAAGAACTTTGGAAATGAAATGTGCAAAGAATTTGAGATGTCACTAATTAGTGAGATAAAGTATTTTATAGGTTTACAGATATTGCAAATGAAAGATGAGATTTTCATTACTCAATCCAAGTACATAAATGAAATCTTAAAAAAATTTGGAATGGAGGATTCTAAACCAGTAAGTACTCCTATGACGACTAATTGTAAATTATCAAAGAATGATGAATCTGTATCTATTGGTGAGACACTTTACCGATCTATGATTAGAAAATTGCAATATGTCGTGCATAGTAGACCGGATATAGCACATGCAGTAGGTATTGTAGCAAGATTCTCTGCAGATTCCAGGGAAACCCATATGACAGCAATCAAGAGAATTTTCAGATACCTGAGAGGCATTGAAGATTATGGCTTAGTATATGAAAAGAGGAATAATTTTGATTTAAAAGTTTCTACTGATGCTAATTGGGAAGGCAACATAGATGACAGGAAAAGCACAAGTGGTGGAGATTTCTTTTTGGGAGAAAGACTAGTAAGTTGGCTTAGCAAGAAATAAGGATGTATTTCTCAGTCTACAGCAGACACTGAATATGTTGCTACGGCATTGAATTGTACCAATATAGCATAGATCAAACAACTGTTGGAAGGTATAAATGAGAAAGTTATTGAGCCAATAACTATATTCTGTGATAATACTAGTGCCATTAACATTTGAAAGAATCCAGTAATGTACTCTAAGACAAAGCATTTATCTATAAAGTATCACTATCTCAAAGAAGAAGTTCAAGAGAAGAAAGTTGTGCTAGAATATATCAGTTCAAAGGAGCAATTAGTAGACATCTTCACAAAGCCATTTCCAAGGGACACTTTTGAGTATCTCAGAAGCAATTTAGGGGTCCTACCCCTATCTTCTACTCACTAACTGAGTTCAGTGAAAGCATCAATTCAATGAATCTATAGAATATTATGTCTGGATTGATGTTGATTTACACACTTTAGAAGGTTTTCTAAAGGTGTGTAGGAAAATGTGAATAGAGACAAGTTG
Organism: Cryptomeria japonica; assembly: GCF_030272615.1. Classification (NCBI taxonomy): domain Eukaryota; kingdom Viridiplantae; phylum Streptophyta; class Pinopsida; order Cupressales; family Cupressaceae; genus Cryptomeria; species Cryptomeria japonica. Next base: position 90,165,181 of record NC_081413.1, on the reverse strand, counting down.
ATCTAACCGAGACTGAAATGTTACACAACAAGGCCAATCACTTCATAGAGGAAGAAATCATGATTTAGTTCTTTTACTTTTTGGCATTGTTGTCAAAGGGGGAGAAGACTATAAATGGTTGTAAGACTAAATGGTTGACTAAATGGTAAAGCCCTGAATGATGAAAATAACAGAAGACTAATGACATGGGGGAGTAGATTGCAAAAACGGAGAAGACTAAATGCAAGTCAACAGCTTAGAAGCCTAATGAAAAATGGAGAAGACTTCATAAGACAACAGATCAAGGATAATAGGAGAAGTCTAACAGCAATCTGAATCCAAATCAATTTGAATATCTTATTAGTATTACCATTTAATTGTTGGTTTTGCCATCAATGTGAAAGAGGGAGATTGTTGGCATTATAGTAAGAAAGATTGTTGGCATTTCAATATTAGGAGATTGTTGATATTCAATAAGGATATTGAGAAGGTTGTTGAAGATTATTGATATAATTGAAGAAGGATGATAACTATCTTTATAACATTATTTTGTCATTGATGTCAAGAAATTGATTATCTAATTCAGTATGATGTTACCATATCTTGAGAAGATTGATTAGAAGAGAATTAAGATGTCGGTAAAAGACACAGAAAGAATGTGATGAATAAAGAGGAGGAATAAGTTATTCAATGGGCAACTATTACCAGGTTAGATAGTGATGAGATCATGATGTTTAGATTGTTTTGATATCCTACATATGTTTTTGATTGTAAGGTTAATACTATACTATGTCATCGAGCAAAGAACCTAGTCGGTAAACCCTAAGGTTATCGATATCAGTTAATGAAGGTGAAATGTCTACCGAGTAAAGTTTAGTATTTACTGAGTTGCAACCGAGTTATGATAGTGCACGTTAGATGGATAAAAGCATTATTTAATGAAGGATAATGATTAGCTGGAGATGTATAAATGATTGGTATGTCGTGCATGAAGTTTGTTAAGGATCTATGGCAAAGGAAAATTGGTAGGAAGATCTACAATGTAGATTGTACCACAATAACCTTATGCAAGTTCCAAGAAGGGAATGCAAGTCCCTAGGTAAGGTAAAACATTTTCAGATCAGAAGTATACATTGAACTTGGTCAAGTTTGAAGATCTGATAGCTAAGATTGATCATGGGAAATGTGATCAAGGAGATTTAGCGGGTAGCAATTGTTTATAAATAAGGAATTGTTAATAAACAATCTATGCGACAAGTGTATGCACAGGGATGCTACATAGTGATTACCAAGCATAGAAGATTGAAGACCTGTTTAAATAACAGAGTAGAGAGCCCAACAAAGGGACAAGATAAGTCCTATGACTAGACTGTTTTGAGCAAATAAGAATCTGCTTTAGCATTTTAGATGTGAAGTTGCAGATAGATTTTTATTACTATTATTTTGTAAGTAATAGAAAATCTCTTAACCAAGTGGACTTAACAGTCTTATTTGTAAACCCTCTAGCAAGGTAACATTCTAAGTGAGTGTTTGAAATCCATTGACAAGGTCACTTCTAACAAAGTGAAGATCCTAACAGATCTGAGGGAAATCCCTTAATCGGGTCACATCTAGCAATGTGTTTGTAATCTTTAATAGGATTTGTTTTTAACCGAGCATACTCTAGAAGAGTATATTTCTTAGTGGGTCCAAAATCCCACAGTGGTTTTTCCCTATTTCGGTTTCTATGTTAAATCTAGTGTTATGAGTGTTATTATGATTATGTATTCATAAGTTTGCATGTTTAGCAGTTTTTGGTTAAGTTGCTGAAGTTTAAGTTATCGAGGTTGAATCTGTTGATTTTATGGAAGTTTAACTTTGTATGATTCACCCCCCCCTCTCATCTTGTTAGCTATTGGTATCTGTATTTTACATTTAGTATCAGAACTAACAATTTTCTCCTCTTCTTCTAGGCTCTCAAATACTCCAATGATTACCTATGACAATGACCCGTCATGGGGCCTCATGTGGCTTATATGGACCCCCTTGTGAGCCCACTCTCCTTGTCCTCTCCCTTCTATTTTGCTCTCATATTTCCCCAATCATCTCTTTTTATTTCTCATTCACTCATCACTTCTCCTTCTTCTTTCTTTTCTTTTCAATAATTTTCTGTTAATTTTTCAAAAGAAAAAAAAAATCTAAAAAATTCTGGAGGGGGCATACACCACCCGCACTCTACATCAAGGCATACTCTTTCTTCTATCTTTTACCCATCACCAAAATTTTCCGCTACATAAAAGAGGGGAAAAATGTAGACACTCAAATTAATTATTTTAATTCATTTATCTCTCTCACAAAGTTAATTTATTTAATTATGTTAATCCTTTTTCTCTTCAATATTGTCACTATGGTCCAATAATTGATTTATTTAATAATTCAATTATCCTCCATTCTTCTAAGGTATCCTAAATTAATTAATTAACCTAGGTGATTCCTACAAATCACCTGTTTCTAATCTACCATTAGCCTAATTAATTCTTCTAGAACCCTCATCATCATGCTTATCATTATTCTTCAATTTTATAGTCCCCACTCATGTCATATCAACATTGAGCCTCTCAAATATATTCAAATTTATTTGAATCCCTCCATGAATCATTTATTTTAGAATTTTTAATTCCTCTCCCCTTTCCCCAAGGAATTTCATATTCATGTTTATTTTCCCAAGGCATCCTTAATCCATTACCACCATTTCAAATCAATCTCAACACTTCTTCTCAAATCAATCCTAGCCCTCCATTTCCTCCCTACCACTTCTATAAATTGGAGACTCCACTCCTTCATCTCCAAATATTATAACTCTATGCAGCTTATTTAAATCCAAGCAACTAGTCCAAAGCATCAAAACTCTAGCCAAATCCACACCCATCCACTACTTAGCTATTTGTCCATTCACTCTATTCTCCTATCTATCATATTGTGCATGTGTTAGAGAGCCAAATACACTCAACCAAGGATCTCATCAAATCAACTAGAGACAAGGGTTCTTCTTCACTTCATCCATAGCTCGATCTAAAGGAGAAGGTAAAATTACAAGGTATAAATGATTTAGTTTATGTTTTAAATGCTTTGGTTGAATACTAACCATTGAATCTTGCATTTCTTATTTTCTCATCTTTAGTAGTGTGTATGAAATTCTCCTTAGTCCATCACAAAGCATCCTAAGGTGTCATATGTGGTCCTAAGGGGTCACACATGTGTTCTAACACATGCATGACACCTTAGAACCACATATGACCCCTTATAAAATCCTAGGGTGTATGACATACCCCTTAGTCCATCACAAAGTGTCTTAGGGTGTCATATGTGGTCCTAGGGGTCACACATGTGCTCTAACACATGCATGACCCCTTAGGACCACATATGACCCCTTATAACATCCTAGTGTTTACGACATACCCCTTAAGATCACATAGTGTCGTAAGGGGTCACGCATGTGTGACCCTTTAGAACCACATATGCCCCTTATAAAATCCTAGTGTGTACAACATACACCTTAGTCCATCACAAATTGTCCTAAGGTGTCATATGTGGTCCTAAGGGGTCACGCATGTGTGACCCTTAGAACCATATATGAACCCTTATAAAATCCTAGTGTGTATGAAATACCCCTTAGTCGATTACAAAGTGTCCTAAGGGGTCATATGTTGTCCTAAGGGGTCACACATGTGTTCTAACATGTGTGAACCCTTACGACCACTTATGACCCCTTATAACTGTAATGTGGTGAAAAGGTGATGAGAGGAGATCAAGTGGAAATATTTACCCTCCTCAAGAAAGAAGTGAAAATTTCACAAAAGGATTCCCTTCTTCTCATGCACATTACATTTAAAAGAGGGGAGGTTGAGTTCACTATATCCAATCTCAATGGAAAGATATTGAATGCTAAATTGATTGACAATTAATTTGGAAAGGAAACTGACCCTCTTTTAAAATAGACAAGTTCAATTAAGTGAATTGAAACTAAGTGTAAATATGATAAGGAAATTATTATATCTTGAGATAGAGATGTGAGATAAAGTTGTGTACTTGGAATTAGCTATAAAATGTCAAGATGAAGCTCCCCTGCAAATTTGAGTGAAATTTTTTAGGATCGGGTTGAAAGTGTACTCGGTCCTTCAAAAAATCCATGCACCGAAAATGGTTTTTTCATCTCCGAAAATGAAGCCTAAACCTACAATTAAAACTGGGCACCTGTAACCTACACACAAAAAAGAGAGGAATTTTTTTTCGGATTGGGGGTTTGCCTTTAGGTCAAACCCCAATTTGGAATTAACCAGATAATAAAAAATACTTGCAAGTAAGTGAAAGGAAATGTCTTAAGTAGAATTAAGCTCAAGAGAGGATGCAATTGAAATGTTGATAGAGTTGTTTGAAAGGATATGTGGAATAGAATGTCTTAAATGTTGAAAGAGATCTCCTCTTCAATGGTTGAATCCTTGACCTAAATGCAACACCTGGCCTTGGAAGGGTGACTTGATATTCTCAATGTATGATTGAATGCTTTAATGATTGCACTTGATTTTTCTTGTGATCAATTTCACTTATCATCGGTGTCAATAGGAGGGGAAACACTCCTTATATACTTGCCAATTAGGGTTTTTTACTAATTTTCTATCTTAGGCTGACATAGGAAAACTTTTTCCCACTCCCAATTGACAAGCCCAATACAAGATTAGGTCAAGGGAGGCCTAGAATAGGGTAGGGATAGGAGCACCATGCCCCTGTCCTAGGGGGAACAAGGTTGCCACGCTCTGTCCTTCCCTAATTTAGGATAGACAGAGATAAAGAGCAGTGTGTGGTGCAAGTTTTAGGTGTTTTGAGTGTGTCTCGGGTCTCTAGTAAGGATTAGGGATTCATCTGCCAATGTGAAGACCCAAATACAATAAAAAATTGCTAGGTCACAATTTTATGACACTTCATTTAGCCCCACTTTAGTGGGGGAATAAGCATACAACAATACTACTAGTAAAGTACAAGGAAACAAGATTGAAAGACTTTCACCATGTCAAAGAGGCAAGATACACCAAGCCCCTATTAGACTAAGGATCTTATGACTTCGATTAACAAAGTAAAAGGGAAGATCAAAAGGGAGGACCCATGACTGCAAGTAGTAAGGTTCCCCTCATTATGAGTCATGAAAAAGAAAGAATACCAAAAATTAAAAAAAAAAGCCAAGTTCACTAAGTAACTTTAAATATCCAGAAGGAAAATATGAGTGGAGTGTATGCCCCCACGTTAAAGCGATCATGCATGCCTTATCGAGAGTAATTTCTTTAAGGTAGGATACACAAAAGAGAGAAAGATAGGGAGCATGTAATCACAAGGATTTAACCCCCAATCGAGGAATCAACCCAAGTATAATGGACACAAAAAACAAAGCACGAGGTGGTTTTTCTATCCTCGGGGTCAATATGACATATGATAACTCATGTATGTCATGTATATATATGTATAGAATAGTTATCATTCCCAAAAAAAGGAAATTGCCTTGGAAAAAAGGGAACACATGTGTCGTTTGAGTCAACATGAAAGAAACCAAAAGAGATCTCAATGCTTTGAATTTCCCTCAAGTAGACATCAATAGGGAAAATAGAAGAACATGGACACACATATAAGAATGGTCACAAAAGAACAAGATAAGAGAGAGAGGTAGAGGATCTGCATTGCTAATGTACCTAGTCTAGAATGACATCCACCTTCCGATCTTGCTGATCACTATTTCGGGAAGGAGAGAAACATGCCAGAGGAGTGACATTGAGAACAACAAATAGAGCTATCACAAGATCCAAACAAGGACTATGCTCATCTACTAAGTCTCTTTGTTCATTTCAAGGAGCTAGGATTAAGGCTTTTGAAAATTCTACAGATAAATGTTTGTCAATATCAACATATTCATAGTCACTATCAGAAGCATTAGGAGTTGTATTTACATCATGAATAACATTTTTTGCCTATTTCTTCATCAAAATTTATAGAAAGAGGAGCTCAAACACGAATATAAGTAAAACCATCACATGTTTTCTGCAACTTATGATTTGGAGATTTATTTTCAACATCTTGCTTCGAAGAAAAGGGAATCATGTCAACTATTGGAGTTTTGGGAGATTGAATATCTTGAGGAGCAGCTTCACGAGTTCGAGCATGATGCTTTCATTGAAGGAGGAATATTCTCATATTTGGTAGTTGGAGGTTTAGGTTGAGCAAGGGGAGAGGTGAGTCTCTTCTGTCTATAAGATAAAGGAGGTAGAACTACACCATATAAAGGAGGAATGTTTGGTGTAGGAAGGAGACTAGGTCCATCATGAGGGAGAGTTATAGGTCTACCATTAGGAGGAACATTATTGTTCTTTTTATTAAAAGGCATATTTTCATCCATAGGAATAGGTTGGGAATCTTACTTAGGAGGAATATTAGTTCTATCTGTCAAGGGAAGAACTTCATCATCAAGAATGATAGGAATATCAAGTGTTGGAGTGTGAGGTTGTCTTAAGGATAAGATCATATATTTCTTCCATTTTTGATAAGATTTAAAGAGAGCATCACTTCTTGGTGGAAGAGATTTAAATTGTTGAGGACAAAAGTAATCAATAGGAACACCTGGGCTTCTTTCAGTTCATTGAAATAAGCTATGGTTAATAGTTATGATTGTTGTTCATTTGGTGGAATTGATTATGTGTTGCATTGATGTTTGTCATTGATGCCAAAACTAGTTGTTTGGATGCTTTACTAACACCCTTCTGGTCCCAATAGGTTGAGTCATTTCTGGTTGATTTAGATCTAGCATGATCTGGTAGGCTCCAGTATGAGTTGCTGATGGAATTGGCTTGTTCATGATACTCATGCTTATATTTAGTGAGTTAGTTTTAGTTTGGTGATCAGATGCTATCATGCTTGCTTGGAAGCTTAGCTTTTGGTTCTGGTGAGAGTTTCACTGGTAGAGCTTTTGATGAAAATTTGTGTTGAATTGCATAAGTGGTATTGGTGCACCTTCTAGTGGAGTTTCAAGCTGTTGTTGGTGATCATGTTCGAGACTTGGTAGATGGAGATCATTGTTGTAACATGTGGACCTTTATTGGGTCCTGGTTGATCTAGGTTATGGACCGACGCTAATGTAAGGTGTGGATTCAACCTCTTGATGTGTTTTCAAGATATCTTATGTGTTGGATATTGTTTGTTTTGTCTAAGGCTGACATAGTTTTTAATTATGTAATTGGTTTATTATCTGGTGGCCAACCTAATTGTTTATGGTCGAGGGTTTGTATATATAGATGTAAGATCTCATTGTAGATTATCATGGTTAGGAAAACATCATGGTCAAGGAATGCAATGTTTGAATAATGTAATATCATTCATGTAGAGGATTTGGTCAATCATTGAAGATAAAATTGAGTTTATGTAAGAGGATTTAGTCCTCTGGTATTGAGCTTAATTGGAACTGTAATCAGGCATAGGAGATGCTATCTTTTGCAGTTCAACTTTTCTCTGGATTGTAGTCTAGAATTCTATGTAGTTAGTGAGGATCCTTTTGTGATGAGAAGTGTGTTTGAGGTTGTTGGCCTTCCTACAAGTGCAATCCCCTCAATTATAATTCACATAACTACTACAAAAGTATTATCTAACCGTGGGTAGGCTTCCCATCGTGGTTTTTCCATTTATTGGGTTTTCCATGTATAAATCTTGGTGTCATGTGGATGGATTTTATTCTGTGATTATTGTTTATGCTTAATTGGTTTAACTGCAATTTTGATATTGATGTTTTGGGTTCTGGTATTAAATTTTTAAATTGCTAATTGTTCCGGTAATCTATGAAAACTGATTCACCCCCCCCCCCCTCTCAGTTGTCTTCCGGTTATTGAACTGTGTAACAATGATTTCTCCATTTGGGGAATTTTTAAACACTTATGGATTGGGGAAGCAGTAGCCTTCATGGAAGATAGCCAATGGTAGCCTAACTTCATAGGGAATTGTTGAGAGGAAGGAATGATAAAAAGTTGACATCCATAGATTTAGAGTAAACCTCAATAGGGAGTATGATAGAAGCAATGGTAGGACAATAAAATCCATCAAATAACTTAACAACCACATTAGTATCAACATAGGTTGGTTTATGTAAATGTAACGTATAAATATATTCCTTACTAATAACATTAACCATGGAAGAGGTATCAATAAGCACACCACGACAAATTTTTCCTTGAATCTTTGCAACTATGTATAAGGGGCTATCAGGTGCTCTAATGGTCTCACTAGGGTCAAAAGTGATACATGGATCCTTAGATGTTTCTTTTTTCTCTACCATATTCACCAAATTTTGAGCTAGAATAGTGAAATCAGAGGGAGAGAAAGAGGTATGCTTAGTCTAAATCACGTTAGAGGTATGAGAGGGTAAATGATCAATGAAAATATTAAGATTTTGATTAGGAGGAGCTACTAATTTGTTTCTCGTATGATTCACACTTGTCATAGATATAGTATTATTATCAATCAGGTCTCAAATTTTAATTTTTAATGCTATGCAAAGACTCATTCAAAGGAATAATTGTCTTTCTCTTTTGAAAAATTAAGAAATAGGAGGCACACCTTTTGTAGCATTCACGTTGTTGTTGATGGTGTCATTGAATTTGATGAAGCCTTTTCTTGGTTTGAACTTTGCAAATGGTTTTTTAGTACTCTCACCATTATCACTCAGAGCCATAGGAGTAGACTACTCCAGTTGACTCACAATGAGTTGATAATTGTGAAGTGTTGTGCATGTTAGGATTCCCACAGATACTGAGAGGGGGGGGGTGAATCAGTATCTGACCGGTATATCAATTTTCTTAACTTATAACATGAAAAACATATTAAAACTATATATCAGTAAACCAGAAATAATGTAGTAAATAAGAACAATAACCACAACATGAAAAACACACCATAACAATAGTATTTTAATGAGGAAACCTAGTGTAGGAAAAACCTCAGTGGGATTTGTGACCCACAATATTCGCTTACTGGCCAATAAGGGAATATTTCTCTTACAATAGGGGCCTGCACATGCAGGAAGGTTAAGTGCCTAGATCTCACTGCTCAATTACAAAAGAAGTCACACTAACTTACAAAATGGATTATACAAATCCAATGTCTTGTACTACTTCAGATTAGCATCTGCTATGCTAGATTCAGTACCGGTTTAAGCTCTGCTACATACATAAACCCTTATCCAATAATTCGCATATTAGGTCTGCTATTATCTTTCCATACTTCACATAATAATTGAGTTAAAATGATCTCATACATATATGAGTCATATTAAAATCCCCCATGTTGGCTTACAAAGATTTTACAATTAATTACAAAATATAAATACACAAAATTCCTGTCGGCCAGGGTGCCGGTGATCTTCCTTTTTGGTGCTGGTGTTTTGTGTGCCAGTGTAGACTCTGTCGATGTTGGTGCCTATTGGTATCATAAGATTGCAAGGTTTCCATCAATGAAAATAGCTTCAATTGCCTACAATTTCTCATTGGAGTATGCATTTGCCAACAATCTCCCCCTTTGGCATTGATGGCAACACTCATTAGAAAAATTCAAGAATGTATCCAAAATTTGAAGTTCAAAAATCTTGGCAAAAATTATGCCAAAATTGTACCAGATGTGTACTCCCCCTGAGCAGATGATCTCTACTTTTAGATTTTTCTCATCTCTACTACTCCCCTTTTGACATCAATAACAAAGGTTGTCATTCGCTATTAGTGGAGTCCTGCCTAGATTCTTATAGCTGATGGGTTACAATCTAAAAAATATCTGCCAAAATCAAGTTTATACTGCCGGTGAATCTTTTGTTGTCCTGTATTGCCTCTTGTGTTCTCAAAATTGTACCGGTGAGTATGTGCAATTTTTCTTCTGATGTCTTAAGTCTGGGAACCAGAGCCTCAGAAATTTCTTTTCTCAAAGAAATGAGGTAATCCAGTTTTGGACCAAGTCTACATTTTAAGTCCTTTGCTTTATCCTTTATTCTCTCTTTGTCATTCTATAACTTTTTAATTTTCTCTTCTAGCTCTGCAATCTTCTATTCTATCTCCAAAAATGAATCTGATGTACCTATCAGATTGTCAGCAATATTATTAATCTCATCTTGTGTTTTGCTGATTTCTTTGTCTAGATCTTCTGTTAAGACATTTGTTTGACAAGTATCTCTATACAGTTTCTTGAAGTCAAAAATTATTTCTCCAAGTTCTCGTAATAAGGTATCCATTTTCTCTTTATCCTTCTTCACAATATCCTCAAAGAATTTCTCTTTTTCTTTAATCATTCTTTCCTTAAATGTATCCTCATTTATTTGATCAACAATCAATATGTTGCCGGTGATGAACTTAGACAATGTGTCTAGTTGACCTAAAGAATCCTTATTATCAACAACGCACTTTGGTGCTATTAATTTAAGAATTGGAATTGTATTATCAATAGCCTTATAGGCTTGTGCATTACATTCTGTGATCTTCATTATTGAATCCAATAAGACCTCTATTATATTTGTAGGTTGGAATTCCGCCATAGAAGTACCAGATGTCTCCCCAACTGTTCTCACAATTTCCTTGCTACCGGTTGTAATAATCACCTTGCTTGGCTTGACCTCTGGTAGGTCAGTCTATGTTTTCATTTCTATAAGTAAGGGTTTAGGGTTTTCAGTTTGTGCCGGTGGCACTGTTTCTATCTGAACTTGTGCCTCTACCCGTACCTGTTCTATTTTCTCCATCTGTGTCTCAAAGGGTTTCTTTGAGCTCTTAACTATTGGTTTCTTAGATGTAGTCTTAGTTTGTACCTCTGTACTTCCCTTTGTCAGTTCTTCTAATGGTTTACCAGTTTTATCTACCAGTTTCTCTACAGATTTGCCAGTGGTATCCTCCACTAGTTGCTCTATATGAGTAGGTTTTTCTGTGTTTATATTTGCACTTTCATTTACCTTAATCTCAACATCTACAGCTAGTGACTCAGTAGTCACACCTTTCTCCTTATCCTTAGTGGTTTCTCTATCAACCACAACATTTACTTCCTATGTGTCTACATTTATAGTATACTAAATTTCAGACTCGAGATTAGTATCCTCTAGTGGAGTCTCCATACTCTTTGTGGTTGGTTGATTGTTAGTAGTATCTACCGGTGGAGTGTCTGAAGGAGGTAGGGGCACATTATCAATTATTTTAAGGCTTGGAGGTCCTCCTACCTTACCTTTCCCCTTATCTTTGTCCTTTTGATATACTTTAATAGTCTTTGGTCTAAGTAATTCTTCTTGTTTTTCTTTTTCCACAAAGAATATATCCCATGCATCTGTTGTTTCCTCAAAGACTTCTTTTACTCTTCTTGCCATCAGTGCTACATTCTAGTGAGCAATGGAGAATACCGTCTAGTTTGCTTCACTGACTATTTTATCTATTTCATCAGTTCAGTTGACTGGATGTATTGCAAGTAATTTTTCAATCTTAATTTTCTTGTCCAGCTCAACGATGGCTAACCTTCTAGCTTCAAGTCTCCTATACAAATCATTTGGTATTTCATCAACAACTTACATCAAAAATTTCTTGTATATATCTAAGTGTAAAATTATACTATTCTCTATGCTTTCCTTGTCATCTGCAGATAGTGTGTTGTATATTTTATTGATGTTTTTTAGCTTACCATCCTTTATAATTTCACTAAGAAGTTTGTCTATTGGAGCAATATCTTGTTTCATCTTCTTCTTCTTTGGAGTCATTTTCTTTACTGGAAGCCTTACTGCCTGTTGTTTTTATCTGGTTCTCTTTGGTATAGGAGAGGGTGTCGGTGTGGGTTTTCTTTTCCTTTCTACCCTTTTAAATGTTGCTAGTATATCACTCTCAGAGGAAGTTCCAACTAGTGAAAGATTAGTTTCTGGTTGAGGTGTTTCCAACTAACTTTCACTTATACCAGTTTGTCTCGAAACATCTTCCTTGATTGCCTTTTCCTATCGGGTTCCTTTCCTTACTATTGTTTCAACTTTCTTAACCCTTTTCCTAGACTGAATTCCACTTTCTATTGTTTCAATATTTCCAAAAACTTTCTCAGTGGGTTCCTTGGGTGCTTCAAGGAGGGCTTTTGCATAAGTTTCAATAATATTGGCATCTATTTCATAGCCCATTTCAGTTACCCAGATAGTTATAGGGATAACTCCTCCATCTAGATTTCATCTTTCTTGATTACAAAACAAATTTCCTTCTGATATTTGTCCACAATAGCTTGTGATAGTCTTACTCTAGTTTTCATTCAAGCCTTCAATGCTTGAAAATGTTCATTTAAGTTTTTCTCCCGGTTTTCTCCCATATTTCACAATAGATCCAACAGTTGCTTTCCTACCGGTATATCAAAACCAAAATCTCTTGCACCAATATTGGGTACTTGTTTTGTTATGTATAGCATTAGACAAACAAGAAAATTTCCAAATCTAAATGTTCCTTTCTTATCTCCTTTGATCTTCTTTAGATTATCTACTAGCTCATATTAAAACTGTGTACTGGTAAACTAGAAATAATGTAGTAAATAAGAACAATAACCACAACATGAAAAGCACACCATAACACAGTATTTTAATGAGGAAACCCAGTGTGGGAAAAACCTTGGTGGGATTTGTGACCCACAATATTCGCTTACTAGCCAATAAGGGAATATTACTCTTACAATAGGGGCCTGCACATGCAGGAAGGCCAAGTGCCTAGAGCTCACTGCTCAATTACAAAGGAAGTCACACTAACTTACAAAATGGATTATACAAATCCAATGTCTTGTACTGCTCTAGATTAGCATTTGCTATGCCAGATTCAATACCATTTTAAGCTTTGCTACATACATAAACCCTTATCCAATAATTCACATATTAGGTCTACTATTATCTTTCCGTACTTCGCATCATAAATGATTTACAATGATCTCATACATTTATGAGTCATATTACAATCTGCCATGTCAGCTTACAAAGATTTTACAATTAATTACAAAATATAAATACACAAAATTCCTGTCGGCCAGGGTACTGGTAATCTTCCTTTTTGGTGTCGGTGTTTTTTGTGACGGTGTAGAGTTTTTCGATGTTGGTGCCTGTCAGTATCATAAGATTACAAGGTTGCCATCAATGACAATACCTTCAATCACCTACAATTTCTCATTGGAGTGTGCATTTGCCAATAGTGCATAACTGCAGAAAGGAAGTAAACTCAGAAAGGAGTAGTTTTTCTCAAATGTCATTTTGCAAATTAGAAATGAAAATTCTTTGAATATCATTATCAAGCACTAGAAAAGAAATTTGAGAACATAAATGCTTATATCTACCAATGAAATCAGTCACTTTTTCTTGAACACCTAGTTTACAATGCATTAAATCAGTCAAAGTGATTTTAGGACCTATGTTGTTTTGAAATTGTTGAAAACAAGTAATAGAATAGGAAGGCAAAGAGCAATACCATTGTAAAGCCATGTCTCTTAATGTTCTAGTAAACAATTTGGAAAGAAATCTTTGATCATAAGAAAAGTTAGTACACAAAGTTTGGAATATTTTGACATGTTAAAGGATCACCTTTTCCATTATAGAGTTCCAATTGAGGGACTTCAACATGTTTAGGAGGGATAACTCTAAAAATATCAACAGAAAGTGGGCTTGCAACATCAAATGTGGGCACACTAAACTTGGATTTACTTGTAGAAGCGATTTGTTGTTGCAATGATGACATACTTTGAGAAAGTTTATTAACATGGTTGATTCGATAGAAGAATTTATGTTAGACATGTTTGATTGAGAAGGTGGTGTGATGTTATTGAGAGAAGGCATTGATTGAGAATAGGGTGGTGGAACAGTATGCTAAATGGGAGACTAAAAGGAGGAGTAAAATGATTGGATTAATTACCTCCTTGTGTCACATTTATTGGTTGGGAGACAATAGGAATACTCATTGAAGGCATAGATAAGGATGGAGGATTGATTGAGGAAGAAGGATTGCCCCCATGACTAATGGTTGTAGGTATGACATTTTGAGTTGATGTAGCCATGATGTTTGAATTGAACGTAGGAATGCTAGTCATTGAAGTGCTCAAAGGAATAGAATGATTGGTTTGTGTAGAATGTTGTGAATAACCTAAGTTCTCAGCACAATGTTTTATAGGCATGACATTAGAATCAACAATATGAGCAATACCATGCAATAGATCAATTCCATTATTATCACTTTGAATCATACATTTAAGACCTTCAATTCATGGAAGAGCTTCACTATTAGGATATTCTTGGGACATCCATTATTGGAAGTTGTTGAATTGATTGTCCAATTTTGAAAGTTGATCTATGGAAACTCTAGTCAAAGCTTCTTCTTCATCATTGGAATTATCAATTGGGTAGATAGGGATGTTATTAGGATGGGAAGAATTAGCATTATCCTCATTGTAGAAGTCACCTAGATTAGGCTCCATCTCTTCGAGAATTAAACCTTGGGAAGCCTTAATTCTAATGCTTCTTCTAACGGGGATAGTATAGGTAAGACTAATAGTGGTAAAACTCATGCACTAGAGGGAAAATTTAAAATTTGAATTTAATTTTGAATTTTGGGAACAAATTTGGTAAAATTGAATAATGCAAAATTCAAGAAAATAATGATTATACAATTTGAATTTTGTGGAAAGAAGAAATGACACAATCTCCAAGAACATTTATGATGAATAACAAAATAGAAATTGAAATTTAAAATTAGGGTCGATGGGATACCACTTAATTTCAAACTTGATAAACTTAAGATTTTAAAGTCAAGGCAGATTATAATTAACCACTTAATTTTAAATGTTTCTTTGAAAGTTGTGATGTTGAAATTGGAAAATATGTTTTATTTTAGAGAGATCAAAATTTGATAAAATCAGACAATTTTTAGGATTTAATCAATTAAATATAGTCATAACAGTCTCTCAAAATTTTAGGAAAAAAAGTCGAGGACTTGGTTCAAAGTGCACTTGGTCTGCCCAACTTTTTTGGAAATTTTTCAGTGATTTTAGAGGTAACCCAAAATCTTGGTTAATTTTATTAATTTTAGATAAGTGAAGTTAAGGTTTGAATGTCAAAATAGGACCCTATTAGGGTTTTGAAAAAGATAAGAAATTGAATTGTAAATTTTAAAAAGGTCAAACCTAAGTGATGGTGCCACCTTTAATAATATTTAGAAAATTGAAATTGATTGAAACTGACACAAAATCCAAGTGATTTTGAAAATTAAGGTTTTAGGACCTAACCAGTGAATTTTAAAATTTTGAATTTTGGAAAAAGGAGGGAAATTGAAAATTTGAATTTTAGGCAAGAGGACAAATCTAAAAATAGTTCCAAATCTGAAAATTAAATGTAAATCCAATTTTTTCACAAGTTCAAGTTGATTTTTGAAAATTATGGTTTTGACAATTAACCACTTAATTTTGTAAATTTGATATCCAAATTGAATAGGACAATGAAGAAATTAAATTTGACAAGCAATGCAATTCTCAGATCTAAAACAATAGATAGCAATATTTATAAAACACAAGCTCAATTTAAATTTTAACAACTAGGGTTTGATTGAATTAACCATTAAGTTTTTTAAATTGCAAGAAAATTAAACTTGTAAGTAAAAAATATGCAATAATTTTGAATGTCAAGCATGTAAGACGTTGGGCTCACCAAAATGTAATGTGGTGAAAAGGTGATGAGAGGAGATCAAGTGGAAAGATTTACCCTCCTCAAGAAAGGAGTGAAAAGTTTCACAAAGGATTCCCTTCAACTTCTCACACACATTACATTTAAAAGAGGGGTGGTTGAATTCACTAGATCCAATCTCAATCGAAAGAGATTGAATGCTAAATGAATTGACAATGAATCTGGAAAGTAAAGTAACCCTCTTTTAAAATAGGTAAGTTGAATTAAGTGAATTGAAACTAAGTGTAAAGAGGACAAAGAAATTATTATATCTTGAGATAGAGATGTGGGATGAAGTTGTATACCTGTAATTAGTAGTAAAATGTCGAGACGAAGCTCCCCTGCAAATTTGAGTGAAAGTTGTCGGGGCTGGTTTGAAAGTGTACTTGGTCCTTCTAAAAATCCACACACCAAAAATGATTTTTTCTTCTCCCAAAATGAAGCCCAAACCTAAAATTACAACTACGCACTTGCAACCTACACAGAAAAAAGATGAAATGTTGTTGGGATTAGGGGTTGTTTGACTTTAGGTCAAACACCAGTTTGGAATTAATCAAATAATGAAAAATACTTGCAAGTAAGTGAAAGGAAATGTTTGAAGTACAATTAACCTCAAGAGAGGATGCTATTGAAATTTTGATAGAGTTGTTTGAAAGGATATGTGAAATAAAATGTCTTGAATGTTGAAAAAGATCTCCTCTTCAATGGTTGAATCATTGACTTTAATGCAACACCTAACCATGGAAGGGAGAATTGAGATGCTCAATGGATGCTTGAATGATTGAATGCTTGAATGCTTGTAGTTGATTTTGCTTGTGATCAATTTCACTCATCATTGGGTAACTTCTGTCAGTAGGAGGGGAAAATGCTCCTTATATACTTGCTGATTAGGGTTTTTAACTAAATTTCCAACTTAGGCCGACATAGGAAAACTTTTTACTACTCGCAATCGACAAGAATAATACAGAATTACATCAAGGGAGGCTCAAAATAGGGCAAGGACAGGGGTGCCACACCCCTATCCTACCCTAGTTTAGGATAGGCAGAGACAAAGAGCAGTATAGGGTGCAAGTTTTAGTTGTTTTGAGCATGTCTTGGGTCTCTAGTCGGGCTTAGAAATTTGTCCACCAATGCAAAGACCTAAATGCAGTCGAAAATTGCAAGGTCACAATTTTATGATGCTACAATAACATCCTAATATTTATAATGTACCTGTTAGGACCCAATTTGACCACATACTTATCACATTGTGATTTAGTCTTTTTCTCTCAAGTCCCTTTATTTTTTCAGCATGTGTTTTAATTTAGTACATACATGTGTGTGTGTATATATATATATATATATATATATATAATATTAATGATATCTCTCTCGCTATCATGAAAATGATATCCCTATCGCTCTACTTTAAAATAAATTATTTAAATTTTAATTATGCGAGAACTTTATGTATATAGATGAATTATGTGAGAAGTTCACATGTGTACATTTTAATTTAATGAGCTCAAGATTAATGAACTCTCTCTCTCTCTCTAGAATTTAACTGATTTTAATTTAATGTTTTAAATTGAATGCACTTCATGTGTGTGTGCTTATGTAAATTTTTAACTTTACGATCTACCTAGATAGATGGAGGATCAGGATCCAGGCCATGAATCTATGCCTGATTAGGATCTTCATGTAGAGGCTTCTGGTCAGGATCCACCTCCACAAGCTCCTAATTAGGACCCTCTCCCTGATATCAGTATCATTTTCCATTGTAGTGACCATGAGATGAGGAAATTGAGAGGTATTTTAAATGACCCATGGACTGATGGTGTGTACAAGAGTACATGTGAATCCATTTTTAGGAGTTTATAGTATTTGAGGGGTCGTTTAGTTAGCCACACTTCACTTTCAGCACAAGTTATTGTTTCTATCTATAGACAGTTGAGGGCTGAGGTGAGGGGTCGTCGTTCCTTTCCTGACATGTTGGGGGTAGTCTCGAAGGAACTATTAAGGAGAGATTTTTTCCATAGTATTAGGAGAAGAACAAGGTGATAGGATATCAGGTGACATGATGCATTGATCCACATGTTGTAGAGTTGATTTACCCATGATTCTTAGTTGTCCATGGTCATTATCCTAATAACGATTAGATACCATTATACTTTGCACAACAAGTCTATGTTGAGGTTCACTATAAATTGAAACCCAACTACCTTGACGTTCCCAGATATTATGGACAAGGGAGGGAGAGGATTGTTGATAGAGATGCATATAGTAGGCATGATAGAGCTTTGCCCAGACATAGGGAGCTTGTTGGTGAGAGATTTTTGGTGATAGTCCCAACCCTCACCCTCACAATAGATCGTGTTGTGATTTCTTCTCAGAGAGAAGAAATTGATAGGATTGGAGATATTGCATCAATAATCAGTACCATATCATCAGATAGGCTAAGTAGATATATAATGAGTCAAGCACATTCCAAATCATCCATAGATGCATCTTCTAGTCATGGGGTGGCTTCAAATTTAGATCAATATGTTATTGTTGGCATCCCCTCACTAGATGATGTAGAGGTTATAGGAGGTACTAAACATGTACAGATGTCATAGTATTTATCCAAGGACCTACTAAATTCATATCAGTTCATTTCATCTCAACTTGGGATACCATTGGTTGTTGTTAGAGATGAGATTCTTAGAGACATGTAGGCTACTACATCGACTCATACGTTGAGATAGTCACAACATTCTCATCACTCTATATATTCTCTGGGTGACCCACCTACAAATCACTCCGTTGATGCAAAGGAGCATATACGGGTTGATTAGGTCCATATCACAGATAAGGGCTTGGATTCATTCGAGGATTTGTTACGAGGTTTGAGCCAAACTAGTTTTATGGATATGATACTATCATCAAACACTTCATTGATGACCAATTATATAGTTATCCCCTTACACTCCTGAATCATTCATATAGGTAGAGAGATATATACAGGCATGATTGACGTAGTTGATATGATCATAGGAGATGATCAAACTATACAAGCTCCTGATAGACAAGTGTGTATATGTGCATAATTTTTAAAAGGATGTACATGTATTTTTTAGATTTAAGAAATAACTTTAAATAAGTACATCATTTATTATTCAAACAAATCCTAAAATACACATGTGTATGTACAACAGTTACCTCATGTCACTCCTAGCTTGAGCTCAAAGCCACGTGTGCATAGGTGATATTCTTTGGATGCTACACCTGCTAGTGGACAAGTTACTAATGGATTTTGTATGTACATGTGCATTACAGTATATTTTAATTTACTCTAGTCTATTTGATTATTTAAATTTAAGATTCATACATGTCTAGATATATTTTTAATATTTAAACATAAATTCCACTTTTGTAGGCGTCTATTGGACATGCAAACTCTCACTCAGACGGTCTCTTTGTTCGTGGCCGACATGATGCATGTTGATTTGACACTTTATAGCTCATTTGTTTATCTTTTTATATATGTATTCTAGACTGTCATCTAGACATGCACGTATTGCTACATTCAGACTTGCTTTACATTGCTATGTATTTAGAATTGCTTTATATTGAGCATTTTTTCTTGGACTTACTTTATAATGCTATGTATTCATATTATCATGTGCACATTAGATTATACTTTATACAGCTTGTGTTTGATCGTACTTGCACATTTCATTATACTTTATATATATAGATATGCATGTGTTTTTTATTATATTGTACTTGAGTATAAATTATATACATGTACAAGTATAAATCATATGTGTTTGATTATACTTACATATCTAGAAGCCTCTCGACTTAATAACTTTTAAACTTAATTTGAAATTTTTATTGAACATTTTTTAAATATAAAATAAAAATAAGATGAAATTTTTTTATTTATTATTTTTACACATAATCAATTTTTTTGAATAGGATAGATAAACAAAACAACATTTTTTAATAGTTTGTTTTTCCTCCACATCATCTAAGTATTTCTAAAGTCATGTAGAATTGTTAAAAAAACATTCTAAACAAATCTAAATTGTAAAATGACATAAATCCAGTGAAAATCACAATTGATGATATCAATTGTTTGAAAACAATTTTATTAGTAGTTAAGTCAAATACATTTATTTTAAAATATTTAAACATAAATATTAAAGCTAAACGAATATTAGAAATGAAAAAAATGTGAATGTCAACATCTCATATTTATTTCCAAGATCATTACTTGGATTTCAGAATAAATTATAAAAAGAATAGAACTAAATACACTACTAAATTAGTATGAGTTAATTAAAAATATTTATTTATTATACATTGATAGATGTATCAAATAATGTCAATATAGGAAAATGAAAAGAATGGATTTCATAAATAAAATTATTATATTACATTTAATTGATTATTTCATCACGTTATATTTGATCTACAACATATAACTTAAATAATTAAAAAAATTATTTTTTAGTAAAAAATGAGAGTGAAATTAATGTAAATTGGTAGTTAATTTATTTATATATATTAATATATAGAGCAATACTATAAGCTAGTGACAAATATTTCACACCAAACTCCTCCTATAGCTTCTTTCACCCTTTCCACTAAAATACATCCTCTCTTATAGTGTGTATAGTCTACCTAGGCCATCATCGAGCCACATATCTTGACCATTAGCCACAACCTAGATTCTACACCAAGCCTCTGATTCTGCATTCCCAATTATCTCCATTTTGTTCAGACACATGAATTAATTTATATCTACACCAAGTAGAAGGGACATTTTTAAAATTAGATCAACTATTACATGAAGATCTTGTTGATTGATGTTCTAACAAATCTCAAATTAGATGAGAATGCAAAATAAAATTGCATCTCTCTTGACAGGTATATCAAAATTTAAAAATATAAAATGAATAACCCCAAGGGTCTTTTTAGTTAGGCCTTGACTTACATATAATCTACTTGTTCATTATTTTATTTAGATCACATATTAGAGGTACTTACAAAATTATTCACTGAAATATTAAATATATGAGGGCTAGATATATAAAAAACTTGTAAGTTTGTAGTATTCCAAACCCTTAAATGGTTTTTTGATCTCATATTTGATAACACTCTTAAGGGTAAGATATATAGTTTTTTTACACTTTTAAATATTTGTTTTGATTTTAGATTTTATTTAAAAAAAATATCAAAAGATGGGGTAAGAAAGGAATATGGTTTATAAATCCTCATCTTGAAATTCTATTGTAATAAGAGAATGCATAAGCAAATAGATCTCAATGTAACTAATTTCTTTTCTTAACTAAACACAACCATAGTGCTACAAATAATTGAAATCTTCAAAGTATTATTGAATCATAAACAATAGATTGAACATCCACATTTGGTGCAAGTTAATAAGATTTATATGTATTAAATAATAATAAATAAAAAGTTTCTTAGACTAACCACACAAGGAAGACATTAAAAATTCTACTAGACTAGTCGATAAATATTGACATAAATGATTATCCATATTGGCTAGTGAGTAAATATTTTGGGTCACAAGCAAGGGAAAAAGAAGTTGTAGGTAAGGGAAGATGGCATGGTCGCAAGGTTGTAGATAAGGGAAGATGGCGGCAAGATGTCAGCGAACGGTTGTAGGGAGCAGCGGGATTTCAAAGTAGGGTTGTAGGAACTGAAAGATGGCGACAAGGTTTCAGTGATCTTCAGTAGGCTCATCAAGGATAGACCAATTGTGCCCTCCGATTCGCCCAATATTCAAATTTTGATATCAATCCCTTTGCCAAATATATTAAAAAATAAACCCTTTATCAAACCGATTTCAGACTTACCTCCAAGGAAACAATGGTTGAATTATTTGTATGTCCCCAACATCAATCAGATATCCCCGACACTTTTTTCAATCAACCTTTTGCTTGACCGACCCAATCATTTCATAAACAACCTCACAAAGAAAAAGGCAATCTATAGAATTATTTGAACTTCACACATTCAAGGGGTTCGTAAGGATTCCAGAGGACACTCAGGCCACCACTCGTCCATTCAAAAATCATTTGGGCGAGAAATTTTTTTCAAAATCCTGTCAAAAAGTTTCCACCTTCGAAAGTGTATCGGTCAAAACATCAAGAAAAATAACTAATTTTTGACATTTGTAAACCAACTTCATTTGTATCCCAACAATCTTTACTCAAGGGTTGTATTGCTGAAGGGGATAATGAAGTAGACCAACAAGTTGACCATGGAGATCCCCTCAAGTCAAAACCTGCACACTTTGTGTGGAAAAGAAAACATGCCAATTTCAAGGAGGTGGATACCCCTTTTCCCAATCTGGCTTCGGTAGAGAATTCTTCCTCCATCAAGATAACCTTTCCTGAGCACGTTCTCTCTTAGTAGTTCTCATTTCACTAAAATTTGACTCTCATCGGTAAGTTTAGTTCTTTGATCCCTTTTCAAACTCTGCTTTCATGGGCTAATAGTCACTGGTTGGTTCTTCAAGATCTTTTCTTTATTCATAGCCATTCAGGGTTTATTATTACTCTATTTTCTTCATCTGAAGATAGAGACATAGTTCATAAAAACAAAGGCTAGTTTTCTCAAGGCATTGGTCTTTTTACCTTGCCCTAGATTCCAAACTTTAAACCAGATACTAATCTATGTAGATTTTATCCTGACTGGATTTCTCTCCCGAGCTTGCCTTTGGAATATATAGATCTAGATGTTATTGAGATCATGGCTAATTATCTAGGAATTTGTGTTTCTCATGATCTTATACCCTTTGAAGTAATCCAAAGAGATGTTAGAGTTTGCCTTCTTCTTGCCTCAAATAAAACCCTGCCAAGGCACTTCTCTATCACATCAAAATAGGGTCTATGGTCCCAAGACATTGTTATGGAAAATGAAGAGGTCATTTGCAATTATCAACATCAAATAGGATATTTTACTAATGCCTATAGTGGTCTCAAGTGCTCAGAGATTTTAGTTTGTAAAAAGCACTGCTTCAACCCTCTACTGTGTACTGTCCACCAGCACGAGGCATTTTTGTCTTTTGACTCTGCATAACCATGTAATGACCCCTCTGAGCCTTATGATGACTCAAGTCTCCAGACATCTTACATTCAGTTGATTATTCAGTTGACCAATTTATTTATCATGTATAGCTAGATTCTCTATAGCTATAATTCTTCCTTCTCGTCCACACCAGTTCTCCAATTATGCGACAAAACATCTGATGGTAGAGAAGGTATAGTTCAGGACCTAATATTTAACGAATCCCCGATTGACATTTAGAGTTTAATGAAAAATTTATAAGTTTCAGGAGTAGCTATTTTAGATAAGGAAGGTCATATTCACGAATTAATAGATGATATCATGTCCACTTTAGCTGCCACTATGATTGAGGAAATTGCAGAGGTGGAAGGTGTTAGTATGAAAAATGTAATGTGTCCCTTATGAAAGGCAAGGTGTTATTGTTCATCTATTGACTTCTTAGAGAAAGAGAAACTTGCCTTGGTGAATGAACCTCTTGTTTTGAGTAAACCTATTGAGTTAAATCCTCCAATCAAGATCCACCAAAATTTCTCTTCGATTTCCCCTCACTTAGATCTCCATTTGCATGAAATTAGGTGGGAAGAAATGGAAATGCCTCTGCATGATGGTGGGACAAAGGAAATTTTTTTTGACTATGCACAATCTTTATCAGTTGAGCAAAGCCCTAGTTTGAAATCAGAAGTGCCCTAAAAAGAGAGGTATAAAACCGAACACTGTGAAGATTTGAGAAGAAATAGAGGCAAGTGTTCAGAGTACGTTAGATGGAAAATTCAAGGCATCAAAAATAATTATAGGGAGTGTGAAAGGCACTCCCTGTTCACAATGAAAATGATTTCTTGGAATGTCAGGGGCATTAATGGACACAAAGTTATCACATGAAATGTATCACAAAATAGTGGCTAAATGGACACAATTTGGATCAGCCCATATGCAAGGTGTTGGGGCCTCGGGCGGACTGCTTACGTTATGGAATCCCAAAAAAGTTCAAGTTCACCTATTAGATCAAGATCATAATTGGCAAATGTTTAAAGTAGTATGTTATAACATGACCTTTATGGTATTCAATGTTTATGGTCCTACCCCCTCTTAGGAAAAGAAAGATCTATAGGACAAACTGACTCTTATGCTCCAATAGGAAGAAGCATAGAATTTTATCATTGGGGGAGATTTTAATGCATTCTTGTCTCATAAGGAGAAATAAGGAGGAATTTTCCCACCCCCACGAACTATGTAGGAATTCCTAAGCTTAACCACAGAAAACAACTTATTTGATGTGATTCCCAATAATGGTCTTTGTCGACGTATAAAAATGACCATATTCCTAAATGAATATTTTATGTTCATTTCCCTATTTGATTAAATCCAATTTAATTAAATTATCCACATTCTTCTATTTTATTAAGTAAATTACTCAATTTATTTAAATAGAATTCACTATACCCATTTAATGAATAAATCATTTTATTCAATTAAATCCCCCCTATCCACTTTTAATTCAAATTTAATTAAATAGTTATCCTAAGTTGAATAAATCTAATTTATTTAATTTCCTCAAATTGCAACCAAATTGAATTAAATTACTTTATTTCAATTATATCCTATTATCCCCCCCATCCACTTGCAAAATCCCAAACCCATTTCTAATCCCTTCTAGAATCTTCTAAATCACTTCTAATTAGCCTAAACCATCTTCTAAACTTTGTCACATCCCTAAGCAAAGGGAAGTCACTTCTCAAAGCCTCAAAGTCTTTGATAACCATTAAAGGCTTTCAACCTTCAACCACTAAATGTCTCAAAGTCTTTGATAACCTTTGAAAGCTTCCAACCTTCAACCACTTAATCCACAAAGTCTCCAATAACCATTAATGGTTAACCCAAACCCTCCTACATGGTTAAAACATTTGTTTTGACTCAACCTCTACCCAACCCAAGGGTCTCATCAGGCCTTTAATGCTTTGACCATGATTATCTCTTAATCATTTGCACAAAGGTTTATCCTTGGATTAACTCCTAATCCAGTGGGTAAGCCTAACTTAGACTTGACCCTTACCCTCTAGATAACCATAAGGTCTTCTCAGGCCTTTAATGCCTCCAACCCCTTCTCTCAACCCAACCCTATGTTGACACTTGTCACAATTTCATTGGTGCAAATTGTGCACATGGATCCCCAACTTTCAAGCTTGGCCCTTGATTAAACCTTTTAATCCTGGCCATCCATTGCCCTATTTTTACTATAAATAGAGCTCTCATTCCTCCATTTTAATCATCCTCCAAATTTGTAGCATCACACTTATGCTCAAATACATCCAAGTTTTCATATCATTTTTATGCTCATCATTTTAGCCTCTTTTGAAATCGGGAATTAGTCTAAATATGCATGTTTAGGATAATTTCTTTATCATTTAGCTCAATCATAGACTAAATATATCATGTTAGGATAGTACTCATACTAATCTTGTCATCTTATCATTTAGTTTATTGCATTTCTTGAATCATAAATAGTTTAGAATACATCTCATACTAAAAATTATCTAAGCATCCCTCGTTCTTGCATTTGCCATCCCTAAACCATTTTGCTCAGTGATCTGAGAGCAAAAACATTGGTTTGAGGGACATTGTGAGATAGAGAACCATGGGACCCACCTTGGGAAGCTGAGTAATACATTATTACTCCATAGCTTGCATCAAGAAGTCCTGTGTGTGTGTGTGGACTAGTATTTAACTAAATTTTCACATATTAAGTTTTATTCGCCCACTTTTCCTACATACAGTCTCTTCACTTGGACTAACAGGAGATCAGGCTTCCTTTAGATTGCAAAGAGACTTGATAGGTTTTTTATTCCTTTGGAATGGCGTGTTAATCAGTTCAGTTATTGTTCAGATATTCTTCCTATTTTAGAATTAGACCATTTTCTAGTTCAATTTGTTCTTGAATGGAAAAATCAGAACCCCATGTCATGTTTTGGTTCTTCTTTTAAATTTGAGCGCATGTGATTTAGACATCCACACTTTTAGGTTTTATTAAGACAGTGGTGGGTAACCGCCCCTACATGTAGTGGAACAAAGATGTACCAATTCTTTAAGAAACTTTAGTTTATTAAGGTTCAAGATAAGGAGTGGAATGGAAAGGTCTTCAAGAATGTTTTTGCCCAAAAAAAAATCATTGCACAACAATTGGAAGAAGTTAACCAAAATATAATTTCCAAGGGATTGGATCAGCTTCTGGATTCTACACTGAAGGGTCTTCAAAGCAAGTGGGAATAATTTTGTAAGAGAGAAGAAGAATACTGGAGACAAAAATTAAGAGAGCTCTAGCTGAAGCAGGGAGATAAGAACACAAAATTATTTAATGCATCTACAAAACAAACAAAAGCATCAAATGTTATATTCTCAATCAAGCATGCGGACACAGGGGTAATAGTAAAAAATTTAGCAGAAATTCAATATGAAGGGGTAAAGTTTTTTAAGAATCTATTAGCCCCTTTACCTTCTGATTTAGATCCATCTTGGAAGTATAATGTTGAGCTTCTATTGTAGTCTATCCCTCCTCTGATATCCAACCAGGATAATAGAGTCTTACTGGACCATTTCACTTTGGAGGAAGTCCACAAAGTGGTATTCTCTCTTTCCCCAGTTAAAGCTCTAGGTTCGGATGGGTTCACCACCCCCTTCTTCCAAAAATGTTGGGATTTGATAGGGTTTGACCTCTTGGCAGTCATGGAAGAATCCTGGAAAAGGGGAGAAATTTTAAAAAGTTTTAATGCAACAAATATTGTTCTCATCCCAAAAACATCTTCTCCATCAACATTCATAGAGTTTAGGCCTATTTCACTCTGTAACACAATCTACAAGATTGTAACTAATGCCATTTACCTCAGACTACATTATCTCATACCTAAGATCATCTCACAAGAACAAGGGGGTTTTGTTCCAAGCAAGGAGACTATGGAAGGAGCCTTAGTAGCACATGAGGTTTTACACTCTATCCACAAAAACCAACAAGCAAATTTTGTTGTCAAACTTGATATGATGAAAGCATATGACTGGGTTAAGTGGTATTTTCTCTTTAAGGTATTATCTAAATTTGGCTTCTTAGGCAAATGGTGCAAATGGATCAAATCTTGTGTCTCAAGTGCACACTTTTTGATTATAATAAATGGACATCCTTCAGGGTTTTGTTAGGGTACTCAGGGAGTAAGACAAGGTGACCCTTTATCATCTTTTCCCTTCATTCTTATGGCAGATGCCTTTAGTAGATACATCAATTTTCAGTCTTCAAAAGGGCTTTGGCTTGGAGCCATTCTTTCAGGTACTTTAATAGCAGTAACTCACTCTCTTTTTGCTGATGATACATTATTATTTGGTAAGTCTTCTCTAAAAGAAGCTTGACACATTAAGCAAACTTTGGAAGTCTATTTTTTCTGCTTCAAGCCAGAAAATTAATGCTGCGAAGTCTAAGATTTTCATCTTCAACACACCTCCAATCTTGTCACTAAAAATATCCAAGACTTTGGGCTTCCCAATGGATCAACTACCATCTTCTTACCTTGGCATTCCCTTTTTTATGGGGACAAACAAATCCTCTTATTGGTCTGTTGTTATTGGTATAATCAAGGCTCGAATTTCAGCTTGGAAAGTAAGGTGGCTCTCATTATCAGGTAGAATTCTTCTTATTAAGTCAGTGTTATCAACAATATCAAACTATTACATACCTATTCTCAAAGCACCCTCATCTGTCATTCAATAATTGTAGAAACTTGTTAGAGATTTCCTTTGGAATAGTAATATGACAAATGAAAGGAAAATCCCCTTAGTCTCTCTAGAAAATATGTCATGTCAAAAATCCCAAGGTGGAGTAGTTCTTCATAATCTAAAGCATTGCAACAAGGCTTTTGGAGGAAAATTGATTTGGAAAATGTACACTAATCCTACTTCTAAATGGTGCCAGATTATGCAAGCTAATTATCTGGACAACAATCAATCATCTAGAGTTTTGACAATTTTGGATCCTCCAAAGGGGTCGGCTATTTGTAATTTTATGATGGATTCTACAAATCTAGTATCTAAGTATGTCTCATGGGAAGTTAATAATGGTCTCAGTGCTAACTTCTGGACAGACTCATAGTGTGGGCATCATCCAATTGCTCAAATGGATAATATGGAAGATATTATGAATAAAGCTATAGCTCATTGGGGTACAAAATTGATTGACTATGTGTCTATTGTAGAAATATTTTTAGGAAAAATAATCTGGAAAGACCCATCTCTTCTCCCAATATCCACTCAGCGATCTTCTTCCTTGGAAACTATCTTATTGAAAAGAACATTTCTCATGTCAAATAGGGAAGATGTGTTAATTTGGGTAGCCTCTAAATCAGGGCATATTCAATTAAAGAAGGTTACAAAGCCATACAACAGGGTTGCAGCAATAAGGTGAGTAGTCGAGCATACTCATTCTGTTGGAATGATATTGTTCTACTAAAACAGGTTGTTTTGCATGGTTAACTTTGAACAAAAGAATCCTAACAGCAGATGGACTAGTACAATTGGGCATTTCACAAACTTTTAACTGTGTACTTTGTGTCTTAGAGGAAGAATCAGTTGATCACTTATTTTTACATTGCACTTTTGCCTCCCAATGCTGACTCTTAATCATGAATAAACTCCAAGTTATGATGCCCTTCCTGAAATATTTATGGGATATGTTTAACTCCTAGCCTCTTTTATTTTTTTCACCAACTTTCTCAGGCATCTGGAAATGTGATCCTGCTCACATCATTTGGGCCATCTGGTGGGAGAGGAATAAAATTTTTTTCAGAAAAACATCCTCTTCTCTAGATCAAGTTTTGATTAAGTTGGAAAATTCGATTGCAAAAATTATAAATTCTTCTCTCACTAATTCCAAGGACATTCAGTCATTCACCCAGTGGGATAAGGTAATTGCAAAATCATGGAATGGTATTATTTTGCCAATAGAAATTACTCTGAATTGGTCTTTAGCTCATGTTAGAGATAGGTCTTCTATAAAATGGGTACCCCCTGCACCTAATTTCTTTAAGATCAACTTCGACGACTCTTCCCATGGAAACCCAGGGAAGTCGGGAATTGGAGTTTGCATTCGAGATCATTTTGACAAAATGTGTGCTTTCCTAGCATCTCCCATCCCCTTGGCTACCAATAACTTGGCGGAGGCAAATGCCTTACTAGCTGGCCTGGTGTTAGCAAGGAAATGTGGTCTCTCCAACATTCATATAGAAGGGGATTCATTAGTTATCATCAATGCAATTACCTCAAAAAGATCTAAGACTTGGTAGCTATCTTATGTTTTGAAGCATATTTTGGATTTACTTTGACACATTTTTGGATTTCATTGTCAACCACACATTAAGGGAAGGCAATTCTGTAGTTGACAAATTAGCAAATATGGGTTGTGATGGCATTTCAATTGAGTCAGTTGCATCTCCCATCAAACTGTCATCATTCCCTAAACTGCTTGATTTGGTACAAAAGGAAAGTACGGCTTCTTAATTATAAATTACATCTTATTAATTACTCACATTTATGCTTTTAACCCGAAGCCTGCGATTAGGACGACTGATAGGAAACTTGTATATATGCATTTAAATGTAGCTCACGAATGGTATGAATGAAAGATTAGTGTGAGTACTTTGAGATTTTCATGATGGCATCTCACACAGGGTAAAACAGATATTTCCCTCTCACACATCCTCTTGATGACATTACTGTCACATGCTAATGCAATAAATGTTGAACTTGATTTTAAAGACCGACTAATTATTGCATTTCAAGATTTTAGTTTTGTTTATAAATGGAAACTTGCCTGCTTTCATATACACAGTTTTCTATGGAAGTTTTCAAAGTTTTTGAATCTTGTAGTTTCTCAGTTTTTAGCAATATGGAGAATGGCTCTTGCAAAGTGTGCAATAAATTTCACTAGGAATACATGCCATGGAACAACCATATTCTAGTGTGAATTACAGAACCCTCGGCAACATTCGATGGACATATCACTGATGGGGTCCTCAATCAACTATTTCATCTACATAACCCATAACTAAGAAGAGTTGTCAAAGACTTTATTGGTGAGGAGATTTTGTCCCCTCAAGCCAAAATAATTCTATTTCCCCACCAACTTCTTAGTTCTTTTCTGTCCAACACTCTTGACCTCTTGCAATCAATTCCTCTGCTTGAAGTAGTGTTTTTTAAGTTGGTAAGGCAGAATGTGCTTGCTCTTGCCTTGTTCCATGAAGCGCTAGCCAATTATAACCTATGGTAGGAGTCAGATCTCTTAGGGGGCTTGTTTCCTCAACATTTTATTCAATCCAGCCATGTACACATGGTACTTTATGACCAAATCAAGCATGCCCTTGAAAGGCAAAACTTTCATCATGTGAAGAATGGTCTGCAACAATTTGGTAGACAACTAGATGAGCATATCATGCACAAAGTCAGAATCAAAGTTGGGGCTCTCATGGTGATCTTGGAACTAGAAAATATTGATCCCAGCCTACCAATTTCGCAACTAGAGGAAAGGGGTTGGCCTTCACATAGGGTGCCAGACCTTAATGCACCGGTGCAGGAAGGGGCCTTGGGATGGACTAGATCCTCTCAGCCTAAAGTGGTAGAGGAGTGGGAAAACTTTTCATTGACTCCTTCAAGAAATGCAAGACTGCAACAACACACAAAGGTCAATATCTGGGAGGTCTTTCATCGCCCTCAAGATGAAGTCGAGCCGGTCCAATGGGAGAAAGATATTCCAACCTTCAACACCTCCAAAAGTCAAATCCTGGGTGGCAAAACCATGGAAGAGTAAAATTATTCTGGCTTTGTGAATATGCGCCATTTTGATGTATAAGGAATCTGTTGGCAACTGATATGGCTCAAAATTTTTGCCTATTTTTTTATTATGCCAATTTTTCCCAATTTTGCACCAGATAATATGGCCTAAATATAGAGTACTTTTAGACTACCATATCTAGTTCTTCCAAACCACCACAACCTAACTAATATAGTAATGTCAGTATGGCTCATTTGGTTTCCTATCTAGTTTACCTTTACCAGTTTACCCCATCCAGTGTAGTCCAACTGATAACATTCAACTGATAAATGAGATCCTCAAGTTACCACGATCCAACATACTCACTTTCTCACCAATGCCTGGTTATCGAGGAAGATCTACACTAAACCGGATCCTCAAGTTATTGGGATCCTCAAGTTACTAGCTACACAGTCAACCGGTAAATGGGATCCTCAAGTTACCACGGTCCAATATACACATTTGGTCACTGGTATCTAGTTGTCAAGGCAGATCTTCAGTGAACCGACATACAGAATGGCAAACTGGTGCTCAAGTTTTAGTGGTAACTGTTAGTGGGGGCAGTTCTTCTTATAGCTATGATTCCCCTTTGTTCATTGTAATTGAGCAAGGATATAGGGTTTTCTTTCTATTTCTTTTTCTATTGAGCTCTTGAACCAGTTTTTATTAATATATATATATTCCAGTGGCTTGCCACTTTTGCTTAAAAAAAAAAATATTGATGTAAATTCTATTAAATTTTTTTCATATAGTTGTATTATGCATTTAAATTACATGTATAGTTGTAAATGCATTTAATTAAAAATGAATACATGAACTAATTTAAACGTAAATACAAAAATATACTAGAAATAATTTAAATCAAATTTCATATATGTCCTAATTTAAAGATATACATGATCCTAATTGTGCATACATTTGGGTTTAAGACATTTTCAACTCATCCACATGTCACAAATTTTTACTTTGTACATGTGTACACACATGCAAGTTATTATTTTTAACATCACAATCTATATACAAATCAATTCATGGGTTCAAACACATTTACTTAGGTGAACTATTTATATTTCATTCCACATCAAGTGGTTCAGACCACTCTTCAATAACACTTAATATTTTCTCATGATCTTCACTATCTAGTCTCCACTTTTGTGACCACCCACAATGTGGAACTATATAAAGAGTTAGGCCAACAACAATGACCAAGTGGCTATACTGATACACCTTATTGTCAATTTGATATTTTGTTAA
This sequence comes from Cryptomeria japonica, assembly GCF_030272615.1. Classification (NCBI taxonomy): domain Eukaryota; kingdom Viridiplantae; phylum Streptophyta; class Pinopsida; order Cupressales; family Cupressaceae; genus Cryptomeria; species Cryptomeria japonica. Next base: position 90,133,313 of record NC_081413.1, on the reverse strand, counting down.
ATGAATCCCATGTTGAACAATTTTAACTTGTTTGAAATATGTCCCTTGCACTACAACTGAGCCTGCATGTACATGTATTAAAAATGAGAAATTAAAAATTTGTGTAAGCTGTGTATCTAAAAATTAAAACATGGGCACATGTACATGCTTAAAATAAATAAATGAATTTAAACGTTCAAATCAGTTCAAACTTGTGGGAAAGGACATTCCATCACTCATTTCAGATTTTTGTTAGCTTCTTTCTCTCTTCTATGCAATGCAATAAATAATAACTAACACCTTCTATATTTCCATCTTTTACTATAACTATAAAAATATCTCTGGCAATTCAAAACACATTATAAATTTAAAATGTACTCAATTAAAAACTTATAATTTATTTACATACGCAATATTTTTTAAAGGAAATATATATATATATATATATATAATAAATATGTATATCTTTTTTAATCAATTGTAAAATATGGTCATAATCAGTAGAAATCAAAGGAATGTCTTAAAAGATTCCATCCTCATTTTCCTCGTATGTGTTAGAAACATCTAGTGGCACCAATTTCCATTCCATGACATATCCAATCTCTTAGTTCTTGCAATCAACATAGTTTTGTAAAATGCAATCATAACAAAACCATGAATAATCCCTAGCATACAATGTACGTGGATGATTATCTGTACTCATGACACAATGCAAAGATCTTGTGCTCTCCACGCTCTTGAATCCATGCATTGATCTTCTATCCACATCTACAAAATGTACGTGTACATGAACATACATCTCAAGTTGTTTTAAAATATTTGAACTAGGAACATTTTAAAAAATTAAAAAAATATTTTAAAACACTAAAAGAGAACATGTACTGGTTATCTCCCAAAACATTCTGTATGGAATGGGTCTATATGTTCTCAATGATGATTCACTAGGATAATTAGGGTGCACAAAGTGTTTCTTACACCATTAAACAACACCGTGTGCATCATCTATACAATCTCCTATATAATTTATTTGGTACTTTCTTAGAGCATGTTTGACACAAGCTCTTGCACCATCATGTTCACTCTTTCAATGACCACTCTAAAAAAAACTCTAAACATGTGGTTTTTTGTCATTTTGATGATATCTACATGGTGCCTAAAATTTCCTCGAATATTTGAATTGTACCACACATCCACCAGACCAAACAAAATGTGTAACTATTGTTATGCCTCTCTCCTTCAAATATTCAAAAACCTTCTTAAAGAAATGTTGTACAAAAAGTGTGTCATGCTCCTTATCACCACTGATATAGAAGTGATACTCTTTCTTAATGAAACAATTTTCAAATGTACTATAAACACCATCCAAATCCATTTGTGTATGTTGATAACACACATGCAACATAATAGTGATTTTCTTTAAAAAGTAATACTCTGATTGAATCTCTTTTTCATGTTCAAAAGAGTAATTTTCAGCGAAGTTCACTATGGATAGAATATCTCCAAGTGGGAAAGTGTCTCTTAATGTTTGAAATTGTTGTGCTTACCACTTGAAAAAAAAAACATGGCATATGTATGGTTTTATCAACTTATGAAAATTTTCCATAAATTCTCCAATAGGTATCTCCTCTTCTACATAATCTAACCTTGTAGATTCCTTTCCAAATTTTGTTTCAAATTTATTGTACTTGTAACTCTTGCAATTTACCATCTTCTTTATGTCAGTATGTTCATCTCTCAATGACAATTTAGCCAACTCCCCACATGTTCCAAAAATTCCTTTTATGCAATTTATTTGACCAGTTGCATTATCATCTAATTTATCACATAAGATGGATGCTATGAATTGACTTGTTCATTTAGGAGGAGACTTTTCATAGACATCACTATCTTCTATAATCTTTCAAAACACTTGATAGTATAGATCAAATTCGATGTGATAACAACAACAAGAAGTTTCAAAAAATTTGTTTACCTTCACATAATATGGCCTTAACCTTTCAAACATGGTTTGTCCAATCTTTATATGAGGGGTTGTTTTAGTAAAAAACACATACAATTCATGTTTTGTTGTGTCTAACCAATGTTTTACATGGAGATCATAACAATCAGGGCCAATCCTTTTCTTGATAACATCTTTACCATTTGATGAAGGATGACTATTAACATTCCAAAAACTTGTCATGAAGTTCTTAACAACTTCTTCAATTCTATCAGAATGAGGAGCTCTACACATAATTCCCCAATTCCCTTCTGAGGTAGTATCATCCAAACTCCTCTTTTTCACATATTTTGATATTGTCTTTTTACTAAACCAAACTCAAATGACAGTGAAGAGATTTGTCTTTTTTGAGGTAATCTTTCATTTACTAAAGATGTCAACACCACTCTTCTTGAAATGGTCTTATCTACTATTCGATATTTTTTACCAATGTTCTCCAAACCTTTCTTAACATTCTCAACATTAGACTTTTGTAGTTGAGAAGTTTTCCTCTTTTGACTTGTTATATCTATTCCCAACAATTTTAGTGGATCTATTAAGTGTTTACGAGTAAGTAAAATTGATAACAGTTGAGCTTTCTCTAGTGTAGTATCAAGACTATTTAAATGAGACATTATTTCTTTTGCACCTTTATTCATTGACCTCCTTTTAGTATGTCTAGGTTCTTCACTAAGACATTTCAACTCATTCACATCGATTTCAAGTAAATGATCTAAGTTTTTATAAGAAATATTTCTCTTCACCTATTTAGCTAGATCCACAATATGTTCATCCATACTGGTGGTAGGAGGTAAGGAGCTTGAACCCTCTCCTTCAACCTCCATTGGTTCAACTTGGGAAAGAACCTCCCTATTTTCTTCAACTATAATGTGTTCTTCAATAGGTTCTATTTCCTCAACTCCCTCTTGAGAACTTCTTCTTGAGCTCGTTTTGCACATAATTTAAGATGACAGAGAATATTTTTAATGCAATGAAATTTTGAGTATAATTTGAAACCAAATTTCTAAGTCATAGTAAGACCTAAATATTATGTCATAATAGGTGGAATAGTATGTCATATTTAATACCTATTATTGCATAATGGGTCTTAATATAAGATGTAATAGGTCCTAATATCTATATAATATAGGTCTTAAGGGGACTCTTGAGTATAATTTGAAATTTTTTTGCATACGTGATCATATTAAGACATATAAATAGAACCTATTATGTCATAATAGGTTCTATTATGTCATATTTAAGACCTATAATCACATAATAAGTCCTAATATCACATAATAGGTCTTATTATTACTTAATATGACCATGTATGCAAAAACATTTCACATTATACTTGGCTCCTCTTAAGGTCTATATTATGTGATATTAGGACCTATTCAATGCAATTAAATAGGTCTTAAATATGACATAAGTTAGAACCTATTATGACATAATATGTCTTATTAATTATGACTTAATATGACCATGTATGCAAAACAAATTCACATTATACTTGACTCCCCTTAAGACCTATATTATGCAAATATTATGACCTATTATATGTGATATTAGGACCTAATATGTAATAATAGGTCATTAATATCACCTACATAATAGGCTCTAATATCTCATAATATAGGTCTTCAGAGGACTTGAGTATACAATGTGAAATGGTTTTGCATATGTGTTCATATTAAGTCATAATAAGACCTATTATGTCATAATAGGTTCTATTATGTCATATTTAAGATAGGTATTATCACATCTAATAGGTCCTTATATCACATAATAGGTCCTAGTATCACATAATATAGGTTGTAAGGGGACTCAACTATAATGTGAAATATTTTTACATACACTTGAAAACAAGGTAAACACAATATTTGTTGTTTGAAAGTGTTTGATTATTTTGATCATGCAGGCACAAATCCTAGGGCTAGCCATGACAATAGTTGTTGAATCTCACTTGGGGGGTTACCCTGAGCTATGCAATTTATAGCAGATACTTAGGTGCTTGACCCCAGTGGTTCCCCTCCACAACACTCACTTCTCTGAGGCAGCCAAGGACCGGTCCCCATGAGAACTCCCTGTAGTGAACTTTGTATCTCTACTAAGAATTGTGTGTGTGTGAGCTTCTCTAGAGGTCCGATCTCCTACCCCAACAACTAGAAGGTTTTGGGCTTCTAACACAAAAAAGGAACTAGTAAGGGAATCCATTCAAGTGGGCATAGATCCGATGAGTTAATGTCTCTATGCCATTCCAACACCTGTTGCTTGCAACTTTTGTTACAATCACTTTTATTTATAGTGGTTTGGAAGACCTTGGCTTTATCTTGTTAACTCTTTGGGTCATCCCCTCTCACTTAGCCTTAAGGGCTACTCCCTTTCTAAGGATAAAATAAAAAGAGCCTATTGTTCAAGACACAAATGCAAGTTTGTCATTTTTAGAGAACTAATTGAAGTGTTTGATAAACCTTAAAGACACTTGGTATCAAAATCTAATTTAAATTATATATTTATGGACTATCTAAATTAAATTATTAATTATAAATTATAAATGGGAAAGAGAGGGGTCCTAAATATCTAAATTTTAAATTAAAACCATGATCTATTATAAATGGACTTAAAAGGGGAGAGAAAATGCCAATTATACAACAAGCAAGTTAATGGAATTTGAAATGCAAATACACATGTTTTTTCAAATTAAAACAAAAATTAATTTTAATTAAAACAAGATTATTTTTAATCCTACCATTTCCAATTGATTTAAGAAAAATAACTGTTACTACTTATTATAGTTGCCATTAGTTTTTTTATCCAAAGTCATTCTATATACTCTAGTCGGTTACTACTACCGAAACATTCAGTCGGTATGCACAAAACAGTCAGTTATAGAAGAAAGTAGTCACAGAGCCTAGTATTCACCAAGCTGTCTACCGAGTAACATTCCATGTCTGCTGAGCAGAAATAATGATACACTAAGTTGATATACACCGCGTGAAACATGTTACTACATTCATTGAATCTAGACACAAATGGGAAAACATGTTACAAGATCGAGGAACATAGAACCGTTATCACATTGGAAATTGCACTTAAAGATTGTGTATGATTTTGAGGTCATCTAACCAATGAAATATTTTGTATAGTTATTCATTCGATAAATCATGTTTGTAAGATCGAAGTAATGAACCTGATCACCGACATAAGAGATCTATTTATACAGCATGGATTGAGATCAGATAGAGATACATAGAGGTGTATGAAGCAATACTTGTGTGATACATAAGAAAGCACTGAATGTTATGACTGTTACAGAGACACAGAGGTCACTGAGAAGGATTTCAAAGAACTGTCAAAGAACAAAGTAAATAGAAGGGTTTACCGAGCTATTCTATGGGTTATCGAGGTATGCTATAAGCAAGGTAATCTCATTTTGAGCACATAGAATTTGCTATAACATTGCAGATGTAAAGTTGTAGATCTTTGTAAAGATTTTATTGAAATATTTTGAAGTTGTAAGAGAAACCTTTAACAGGGTAAAAGACTCTAACAAAGTCTATAAATTGTAAAGTCGTTAACCAGGTGCACCATTTAGTTTAAGTGTTGTAAAATCCTTTAGCAAGGTAGATCTAACAATCTTGATACTCCTAATAGGGTAAGCTATCAGAAATAGTTGAACATGTAGCTCTAACTGAGCAACCTTTATTATTGTAGTAATGAAGTTGTGGGTGCAATCCCCACTGTAGTTTTTCTCTCTAACCAAAAGTTTTTGCATAACCAAAATATATGTGTTATGGAGTGAATCATGTATGATTGTTATTTATTTGTTTTAGCTTTATGTTATGTTACAGCAGTTTGTTGTTTATGCATAATAGTAAAGATATTGTTGATAAAAGGATTTGAAGTATTGATTCACCCCTTCCCTCTCAGTACATTAGCTTTCCATATTGGGCTTAACAATTGGTATTAGAGCTTGAATCTTGGAAAAAGGTTTAACAACCTAAAGAGAAAGATCTTATCAATGGAAGGCTATAAAAAATCTTAGAGAATTGTGTATCTAGAAGAAGAGTTGGATCATGCTAATCAAGTGATTGCAGACATGCAAAGACAAATGAAAAAATCATTGAAAGTTAGAAGGAGATTATCTGATGATTTGGAGGACTCTCAAGAGTTAGTGGAACAAATTGAAACATCATCTGAGAATAGTATATCTGAAGAGACTAAAGAGATAATTGAAGAACTAAAGGAGAAGAACAAAGCACTGACTGATCAGCTAAAAGCAATGGAAAGAGGACATGAACATTTCAGCACACAGATGACTAAGAATATTGATGCATTAAGGACAGCTCAGGATAAAGTAAGAGATCTAGAAATAGAAAAACATTAGCTTGAAGCATTAGTATCTGAAAAGAATGATGAAATCACAAGGTTGACTGGGATTCAACAAAATCTGTTAGATCAATTGGGCTATGTACATCATGAAGCAAATCTGAAAGATGATGAGAATCAAGCATTGAAACTTGAAGTATCATAGTTGACAAATGAACTTGAAACAGAAAAGAAATCTAAGGAAACATTGAAAAAGAGTTATGAAGCATCAAAGATATTGGATGAGCAACTGAATACAAGAAGACCCAACAAAGAAGTAGGACTTGGTTACAAAGTAAAATACTCTACTGAGAAGGGAATTCATACAACTGAGATAGGAGAATCATCAAAGCAAGTAGGAAATAAGAAGAATATCAAAGGAAAGAAGCCTATTTGCAACTACTGTGGAAAACAAGGTCACACTGCTAACATGTGTCAAATCAGAAAAGGTAAGCAACCGAATGTCACTAGGTCTAATGGTTATTGTCACAATTGCAACAAATATGGTCACACTGTTAGGATTCCCATAGATACTGAGAGGGGGGGGGGGATGAATTAGTATCTAACCGATGTACAAAATTTCTTAACTTAAAACATGTAGAACATATTATAATAGTGTACTAGTAAGCAAGAAATAATGCAATAAACAAAATTAAGAACATCAACATGAAAAGCATACCATAACACAAGGATTTAACAAGGAAACCTGGTGTGGGAAAAACCTTGGTGGGATTTGTGACCCACAATATCCACTTACTGGCTTGTAAGAGAATATTACTTACAATAGGGGCCTGCACATGCAGGAAGGCCAACTACCTAGAGCTCACTACTCAAATAGGAAGTCTCACGGACTTACAATGTGGATTATACAAATCCAATATCTTGTACTACTTTACAATAGCATTTATAATGCCTGATCCAGTACCGGTTGCTACTCTACTTCTTACGTAAACCCTTTAACCTATATTTCACATAATAGGTCTACCTTAATATTTCGCATACATCACTTTCTTTACTTCCTTACCTCATCACAAAATGTCTACAATGATCTCTTTTATATACAAGAGTCATTTTACAATATGCCAAGTTGGCTTACAAAGTTTTACAATAATAAACAAAATATAATATAACAAAATCCTGTCGGCCTCTGTGTCGGTATACTTCATTTCTCTGTGCCAGTGCCAGTGTCCTGAGTGCTGGTGTAGAGTGTGATCTATTGATGTCGGTGCACTAACTTGTCGGTGTAATGCCTTACTGGTGCCATAGGATTGCAAGGTTTCCATCAATGACAAAACCTTCAATCACACACAATGTCTCATTGGAGTGTGCATATGCCAACAATCTCCCCCTTTGGCATTATGGCAACACTCATGAGAAATTTCAAAAGTGTATCAAAAAATGTGAAGTCCAAAAAATGTTACCAAAAATGTGTGCTCCCCCTGAGCATATGATTCCTGTGATATTGAATTTCTCATCCCACTACTCCCCCTTTGGCATCAATGACAAAGGTTGTCAAGATGTCAGTAGGGTTTGTAGGTTCAACCTTGTAACTGGGTAGTTACAATTTGAAATAGATCCGCCAAAATCAAGTTTATACTCTCCATAAACTTTTTACTATCTCTTATTGTTGTCTCTGTTCTGTTAGCTATACCGGTGAGATGTTGCAAATGCTCTGTCGGTGTTTTATGTCCCTGTATTAGTGCCTCAGATACTTCCTTCCATAGTGATGCTAGATAGTCCAATCTTGGACTCAGTTTTAATCTTAGATGCTTTGCCTTATTCACTGTTCTCTCTTTTTCTCTTTCCAATTTAAGTAAATCTTCCTCAAAATTTGTTATCTTTTGTTCAAAAACTGATAGTGTATTAGGTGAGTTGACCAAATTAGCAGCAAGTTTATTGATTTCATCCTGTACCTTGCTCATCTTCTTATCTATATCTACAGTCAAAAAGTTTGTCTTGCAGGTGTCTTTGTACAGAGTTTTGTACTCTTTCAATAAATTACACAATTCCAGTAGAAGTGTGTCAAAATCTCTGGTACACTTCTTTATTTTCTCATCAAAGAATGTCTACTTTTCAATTTCTACTTTATCCTTCAATGTCTCTTCCTTTATTTTCTCAATGTTTTCTGTGATATACTTACACAAGGTATCAAGTTGTCCTAAAGAATATTTATTTTCTATATTATAGTTAGGAGCAATTACCTTCAAAATTGGTATGGTATCATCTATTGCCTTATAAGCTTGTGAGCTGCAATCTGTTATCTTTTTAATTGAATCTAATAGTACCTCAGTCACATTAGTTGATTTGTAGCTTGATGATGAACCTAGATTCTGAGTACTGCCAGTGGAAGTAACCAAGATTGTATTGACCTCTGGTAGGTCTATTTGTGTTTGCATTTCTCTAAGCAATGGTTTTTCTACTTCTCCAGTTGTCAGTGGCAATGTTTCCTTGTGAACCTGTTCTTGTTTCTGTTGTTGTTCCTGTTCTGGAGCCTTTTGCTCTATTTGTTTTTCTATTTGTTGCATTTTCTTAGTCTGAGTCTCTACCTTTTTCTCTTTATTATCTGCCGGTATCTTTTGTGTGTTATCAGTTAGCTACCAGAGGCTCACTAGCCATTTCAGTCTTATCAGTTATATCTTTGTCTACCACAATGTTGATCTTTTGAGTATCAACATCCATAGTATATAAGACTTCAGGATTAGGATTAACATCCTCTACATCCATACTTTTAGCTGCCGGTTGATCTTTTGTAACTGTTGTTTTTACAGGTGGAGTAATAAAAGGAGGTGGGGGTAAGTTGTCTTTACTGGGTTGTCCACCAATTTTACCTTTACCCTTGTCTCTTTCCTTCTGATATACCTTTATAGGTTTGTGACTCATTTATTCTTCTTGTTTTTCTTTTTCCACTAGGAAAATGTCCCATGTAGTTTTTGTCTCCTCAGTCACCTCTTTAACCCTTCCAACCATTAAAGAAATGTGCCGGTGTGCAGTAGAAAATACTAACCGGTTGGCTTGAGCAATTAAGTCATCAATTTCTTTGGGTGAATTCACCGGATATACAACAAGTAGCTTTTCTATCTTTATTTTCTTGTCCAGTTCTATTACTGCTTGTCTTCTTGTTTCTAGTCTCTTAAATAGTTCATCTGGAACTTCATCTACTACTTCCATCAAAAATTTCTTATACATATCCATATGCAATATAACACTGTTTTCTACTTGTTCTTCTTCATCAGCTGTTAGAGTGTCATATATTTTCTCTATATTCTTCAATTTTCCTTCCTCTGTAATTTCATTCAAGAGTATGTCAAAAGGGGCCAAGTCCTTAATTGTCCTTTTCTTCTTCTATGGTGTATCCTTTCTTACCAAAGATCTCACTGCTTGTTGTTTTTGTCTTGTCCTCCTAGGTGAGGGTATGGCTATCGGTGAGGGATCTGTATTGTTGAAATGTGGTGACTAATCAGCAAAGTACTGTACACTCAGCACATATCCTCATCGGGGTTCATTATTTTTTTATCCAAAGTCATTCTATATACTCTAGTTGGTTACTACTACCGAAACATTCAGTCGGTATGCACAGAACAGTCGGTTATAGAAGAAAGTAGTTACAGAGCCTAGTACTCGCCAAGTTGTCTATCGAGTAACATTCCATGTCTACCGAGTAGAAATAATGATACACCGAGTTGATATACATTGAGTGAAATGTGTTACCAGATTCATTGAATCTAGATACACATGGGAAAATGTGTTACAAGATCGAGGAACATAGAACCATTATCACATTAGAAATTGCACTTAAAGATTGTGTACGATTTTGAGGTCATCTAACCAATGGAATATTTTGTATAGTTATTCATTCGATAAATGATGTTTGTAAGATCGAAGCAACGAACCTAATCACCGACATAAGAGATCTATTTATACAGCATGGATTGAGATCAGATAGATATACATAGAAGTGTATGAAGCAAGACATGTGTGATACATAAGAAAGCACTGAATGTTATGACTGTTATAGAGACACAGAGGTCTGCAAGAAGGATTTTAGAGAACAGTCAAAGAATAGAGTAAACAAAAGGGTTTACCAAGTTATTCTATGGGTTATCGAGGTATGCTATAAGCAAGGTAATCTCATTTTGAGCACATAGAATCTTCTATAACATTACAGATGTAAAGTTGCAGATATTTGTAAAGATTTAATTGTAATATTTTGAAGTTGTAAGAGAAACCTTTAACAAGGTAAAAGACTCTAACAAAGTCTATAAATTGTAAAGCCTTTAGCTAGGTGTAGCATTTAGTTTAAGTGTTGTAAAATCCTTTAGCAAGGTAGATCTAACGATCTTGATACTCCTAACAGGGTAAGCTATTAGAAATAGTTGAACATGTAGTTCTAATCGAGCAACCTTTATTATTGTAGTAGTGAAGTTGTGGGTGCCATCCCCACCACATTTTTTCTCTCTAACCAAGAGTTTCTACATAACCAAAATATATGTGTTATGGAGTGAATCATGTATGATTGTTATTTTTTTGTTTTAGCTTTATGTTATGTTACAACAGTTTGTGGTTTATGAATAACAATAAAGATATTGTTGATAAAAGGATTTGAAGTACTGATTCACCCCTCCCCTCTTAGTACATTAGCTTTCCATATTGGGCCTAGCAATAAAATCATTTAGAATTAATTGAGATATAATTATTATATAAATTAAATAGAATATTATTTAAAATAATTTTCATAAAAATATAACATAAAAAATATTTAACTAATACAATTAAATAAACATAATTTTTTAGTACGTAATACATATAAAATTAAATAAAATACATACTTGGATCATAATATCTTTGACTTCTTTGTTCTCGATATCTTTGTTCTGTTTTAGGTGAATATTTCCTTGAAGTCTTATTTTGCATTTTCTTCTTGTTCCCCATACTTTTAAAATAACAAAGAAATTTGGGTCGGCTTGGGTTCAAACGAACGTCGACCTTTATGAAATGTTGGGTTCATTAGAACCAGGCCATTATGTGAAAGTTTGTGTCATTATTTTTCCTAGGAGGTTCAAACAAAGGGGGGTTCGATCGAACTCCCTATGGTTTGATCGAACCCCCCTTCATTCGAACGCTTGTTCGTACGAACCACCTTTTTTGAGATCTCTCCTCAAATTCTTCAGAATTATGAGAAATTTTGGCCTTCAAATCATTGGTTCAAGGCTCAAATAAAAGAATCTTGATAACCCAAAATTATAAGATGGTAGTGCTCAGAGCAAGCTTTCCAATGAGTATAATTTTATTCTATTGTGAATTTATTATGTTATTGTTTTTTTAATTTTATGAAAAATTGGTTTTTCACCAAATATGAACTTATTTGTTCAATAGATTGGGAAAAATAGGAAACTAATTCAAAAAAATTCTAAAAAATATCTATACACTAGGTATTGATGTCTTCATTCTAACAAAAATAAATAAAAATTTAATTTTGATATATATAGAACAAGTTATGTGTTCAAATTCTAAACCTATGTCTGAATTATAACTAGTCGGACTTCAAAACTTAATAAAATGAAAAATATTCAAGATACCACTATAAAACCAACAACAAGCCCTAGATATTGATGTTACAAACTAAAATTTGAAAGAATTGAGTTTTTATCATTTATAGAAAAAAAGTTGTGTTTTGGGAGACACGTCACTCTTAAAAAATGTAATTTGCTGTTAAAAACTACTTTTTGAGGGAGATGGAAATTTAAAAAAAAAAATCTTCAAACAAATTTGAAAAAAAATTATTTAGAATCTATAGACAAAATTCTACAAATCACTAATTTACATCATCTTCAAATTCTTAATAGTTTAAAATTTATAGTTGTCGAAAGTTGAAGATTATTTTAAAAATGTTCATCTTAGTGTCAAAAGTGGAAAAAGAGTGGGAACCATTATTTTGAGTTCACCCTTACAACATTCACAACACATATCAAATGCTAAAATTTTTAAAATCTCTGCAACATTCCCATGGCTTCAAATTTGCATTAGATATAAAAAACCAAGGGCTAAACATAAACATTGATCTCTTACCTCACTCAACTACAAGGATGGATTTTATGCCACTTGATAGAAAATTACCAAGTTGCTCAAATCATTTACTACATAACCTTATAAGAGAAAAATATTCATACAGATAAACCATAATGCAAATATCAAAGATATATTTTAAGATTGCATAAGATATACCATATGAAAACCTTCAAAAGGAGAAAAATTGCCTCCAAAGGAATCCACACTTAATGTACTTATTTGGCAATTAAAAACTACACTTATAAAGTCTCAATGAATATTTCTAAAAAATCAAAGTCCTCTGATATATCCTTCATGTCTCTAAGAATAATGTGTAACCATGCAACCACACTGGTGCAGTAGCACCTAGTGAAGGTCATGGAGCACTTCATCAAATTTTGGTTTGAAATGGCCTATGTTGGTGCCAATTGAATAATGGACTTGTTGTATGTCCAGAGGGTGTGTTTTGTGTGTTTAAGTGTCCTTTCTGTCTTAGTTTTATTGTTTCTTTGAGTTTTTGGTCAATTTTTTACCTTTTATGCTTTGTAAGCCTAGAATGGGCAAAATGTGGAAAAATGGTCAAAATGCCATATAAATCCTTGTTAGGCATTGAAATATGTTTGTGTGGTTATAGAAAACCATTTCCCATGATAGAGTTAAGTCTATTTGGCTCACAAGTCAAAAATGCTCATTGTACTAAAAATTGTCAAAATTGTCAAGTAACATTTTGATAATTTTTGGAAATTTTGTAAAAATAAGGCAAAAGGTGGTTATTGGTTCATACTTGGGAATGATTTAGGTTATGAATGAATATTTAAAGTCTCACACAACTTTGTATCAGGTTGGCATTCAAAAACAAGAAGAATTTAATACAAAAAGTAAGAATTTTGTCACTTGTCTTGCCTTTTTGTTCCATATGCTATAGCAGTTCGTACTTCCTAAGTATTTGGTTGTACTATTTTCATTTGGGTAGTTGTGCAATGTTGTTTTAAATCACTCTCCCCTAGTTTTGTGTGCTAGTGTGAAGTTTTAATATTGTATCAAAATTATTATGTTTTAGCCTTGTTCTCGGTTGTGTAAGGGTTTGGCTTCAACAATGGAAGCAACTTGATTTTCTTTGGCCCTTTCTCCATGGCCTCTGAGAGTCAAGTTTCTGTACATATCCTTATTGTTTATACAAGTTTTTTTTTGATGGAAATGACAAATAAAATGGTTTTTGTTGCTTACTAGGTGAGCTCCTATAGCTCGACTAGTGAATTTTCATGGTGTAAAACAAAGCTTCTTTGCAAACCCCCACCAAGTGGACCTCATTTTCAGTTTCCTAAGGTGGAATGAAGTTTGGACAGATTTTTTAGACCAGATGGGAGGATATTTCAATGAATAGTTTGTTGGAATGCATTTTGAGTAGCCAAAGTGTTGAATACAATGGTTTTTGAGCACTTTTCCTCTTGAAACTTGGTTGCACCTCAAGTGTTTGTCTTTATGATTGCAGGGCAGAAATTTGTAAGGATTTATAATGATGGTACATACCTTCTCAAAATATTTGGTGGTCTAAAGAAGAGTTTGGAATGGTGATAAGGTGTTTGAAGACTCAAAACCTTTGAAAACCCTTGTTTTTAGGCACATTTATAGGACAACAATTTTATGGTATTTTCAGACCTCCTCATAGCACAAAATTGAAATATCTCCATAAAGGGTATCTAGATATGAAAGGGTTTAATGAATTTTTTTGGTAGTTTGTGGAGTTATAAGTGTTTTAGCAGTTTTGGAGGGCTAATTGCGGCTCTTTCCTTGTACCCATGTTTTGAGTTTTTCTTCAAATCGGGTAAGAAGACAATTGAATAGATCACCAAACTAGGTTGAAATAATCCTAAGATGATGCTAGACAATTTCCTAAACCTCTTACAACCCTTGGTGACTGATCTTGGTGTTTTGGAGCTAAGAAGAAAAGTTTCACCTTTGTGAGACTTGAGAGCAAGTTTGAATGAAAACAAGAACTAACATGGTAGGAAGAACTCAGGATTGGTATCAAGCATAGAATAGGAAAGACATAAAAGAAACAACACCTAAATAAGTGATAAAACCTTCAACAACTACCCTCAAGGGAACTTGCAAACAAAATTGATTGCAAACACACAAATTGAGTCAATTCTTGAGTTTCTCCCTATCATAGTGGTATTAGAGAAAGAAGTAAGTCTTGGGTAGAAGTGAGTAGTTTCAAGATGGTGACCAATAATGAGTTAGCCAAGAAGGTAGAAGACGAAGAAGAGGAAAATAGAACACTAAGGGAAAGATTGGAGTAGCTAGAGATAAAACTAGTTTCCGTAGAGGTCAGGACTAGAGAAGTGAGTGATAAGGTGGACGATAACGGAAAATTGGTAGTAATAAAAGATGAGATCCCTATACTTGACCCTGTTCTTGAACAAGAACCTTTCTTGAAGGCCTTGGAGGCTTTTAGTGGTAGAACCCTAGAAGGTATAGATCCTTTTAGTGGCAAGATGGATCCAGATTCAGTCATGGAATGGATTAAAGGCCCGGAGAATCACTTTGAAAGTGATGGGGTGATAGAGGCCCAGAAGGTGAAGGTAGCTAAGTCTAGGTTGACAGGGCCTGCCTTAACATGGTGGAAGTTTATTCAAGTTGAGAGAGAAAAAGAGGGGAAACAACATATAGCAACCTGGAAAGGAATGGTGTCTAAGGTCAAGGAAACCTACATACCAGATGATTATGAAATCCAACTATATAAGAAGAGGCATAATTTGAGGCAAAGGGAGTTAGATGTGAGAATATATACAAAGGAGTTTCAAAGACTATGTTTGAGGTCAAAGGTTGTGGAAAATGAGAACATAAAAGTTGCAAGATATCTCAATGGCCTGGGATGGACTGTACAAGAAGTGTTGAGTTTATTGTGTCCCAATACAGTGCAGAAGTGTTACCAACTAGAAATCAAAGTGGAAGAGAAAAGTAGGAAGAAGCAAGAAAAAAGCAACAAAGGTAGAGGTAGGGGAAGAGATGGTAGAGGCCATAGAGGCAATTTTGGAGGAAGAGGAGTTGATCAAAGGTCCCAAGGAGAGTCCAAACTTATAGAGAAAAGTGGGGATTCTAATAGCAAGAGCAGCTATAGAGGAAGGGGATCTAGCAACCCAGGAAGAGGTAGATCTAGTGGACCAGGAAGAGGTCCTACTTCTCCACCATGAAGTGTTACAATTGCCAAAAGTTGGGTCACCCCACCTATAGGTTCCCTGAGAAATATTCTTCATCTCAAGGAGGTGAAAGAAGAGTGACATATGTGCAAGAAGATGTAGCAAGCCGTAAGACACAAGAAGTGATTTTAGCTTTAGAAGATGGGGAAAGTTTAACGATGAGAAGATTCTTGATCAAGGAGCCAAACAAAGATGAACCAACTCAAAGAAGATCTTTATTTAGAATCAAGTGCAAGATTATGGGTAAGGTTTGCAGAGTGGTGATAGATTCAGTGTCTACAGATAATATTGTGTCTGAGGAAGCAGCAAATAAACTTAAATTGGAGATAGTTCCACATAGTAGTCTATATAAGATCACTTGGCTCAACAAGGAGTAGCATGTGGTGGTAAATGAACAAGCTTGGGTTGAGTTCACAATAGGGGGTTATAAGGATAAAATATTGTGTGATATACTCCCAATGGATGATTGCCACCTACTTCTGGGTAGGCAATGGAAATTTGATAGAAAAGCCATTCATAATGGTGAGAAAAACTCTTATTCTTTTTAAAAATATGGAGTCACATATTAAATTCAATCGTTAAATAATGAAGGAGAGGGAAGCAAATCAAAAAACTCAAATACCTTGTTCTGATTAATTAAGAAAAATAGGTTTTTAGGACCTGAAACCTTTAACATAAGAGTTTAAGATAAGACATTAAAAAGTCCAGAGCTTATAAACTGCTTACAAAACAATTGGCAAAAATGCCAGCAAACCAAAAAGATAGCTAAAGATAAAAACAACAAAGAAACTAGGAAAGCACTACATAGCTATAGTCTTCAGCAAATCCTCTACCTTTTTCTCTAGCTGGTCATAGGTGGCCCCAACAACTTTGAGTTCTTCCAAGTCCTTGTTAGATTTCTTTTCTTTCTTTTTTCCTCTAGTTTGGGTTCTTAGTCCTTGAGCATCTACAATGCCTTTTATGTCAGGGTCAATATCCAGGATCTCCTTCTCCTCTTCCACTTTGCTGATGAGAGTGTTAGTGTTGCTAGCAAAAATCTTCAGGATGCTTAAACTCTGTTCAGCTATACTCTTCAGGCACTTCTCAATTTTGCTCACTTTACTGGCATCACCCAAAATAGTTTGATCATTAGCGTCAGCAAGATTTTTCCTTTCCAATATGTCTTTCTCTATTTTCTCAAATCTGGGGTTGAAGGAGTCTCTTATGTTCTCATCTTTTGCAATGGTATTTTTTAGGTCCTCAATATAATCAGCAATTGTCTTCCCTTCCCCAGTGTTGATGGTTTCCAAAATCTGAATTTTATGTCTGAGTTTTTTGTTGTCATCCACAACTTTCTTGTAACTAGTTATTAGCCACTCCATAGTATCCATGAAACCTTGCATACTCTCTGGAGGAGGGTTAGGGGGAGGATCAACCTTACCAAGGATATCCTATTCCTTTTTTGGAGTGTCCCGATTAGTAGCTGTGTCTTCAACCCTAGGAGCCTCACTAGTGGTCACCTTCTCCAGGTTCTATTCAGCTTCCAAGGTCCTTTCTTTCTTATAAACCTCCAGCTCCTTCACATGCTCCTCCTTCCTCTTATGATTGTTTCTAGACTGGGTGTGAACTTTAGTTTTCTTTTTCAGAGACCTGCTCCTCTGAGGAAGGGTCACTATCGGAATCCTCATCCACTAAAAAGATATAATCAGACCCATTTTCCTCAAGACTCAATAGAGGGCTATGGGCAGGCTATTTGATTGGCCTTGAGATGGTCATAAATAAGGACCATTAAACCTTGATGCTTGGTAGTGTCCTCCATAGGGTTCTCTTTGTAGGCCTTGATAGTGGCATTCATTGAGTATAATAGAAAGTAAGGAAAATTAACCTTCTCATCATGCCTAAAATGATTCAGCAAGACAAAATGGTAGCCGTAAACTTTTGTAAACCTACCATGTAATGTAATGTAGTGCATTAAAATAAAGAGGACCTCTTGCCAGGGTATAACAAAAGCCCTAGGGGGGTAGTAAGTTTTACTTAACTTCACCAGGTATTTTTTCTACTTCTTGGTTTCCAGATATCTATCAATGGCCTCCTTACTGACTTTTTTGTCTCTATAGAAGTTGTATCCTTCCCTTCTGAGGCCCATGGCTTGGGCAATAAGGTCTTCATCAATTTTAATAGTTTGGTCTCCCATTTTCAGCATACCCTTTCTCCAGTTTTTGCAGAAAAAGCTGGTAATCATGCCATCCTATCCGTGGAGTCTCTCCATGAATTTCAAAAAACCACCCTTCTACAGGATGCTCCAGACCTCCTCCTTTTATTTCCATTCTTTGCAGCTACTAAACACTCTTGAAGAGGGTGAAGGAGTAGGATTTGCTCTCATAGTGAAACCAAAGGAAGAAAAGAAAGAAAAGAAGGTTCAAATACCTCATGAAGTGCAGCAAATACTAGACAACTTTAAAGAAATCATAAGTGATGGAGCACCAACAACCCTATGACCTACTAGAGCCATAAGCCATCAAATTGACTTCATTCCAGGAGCCTCATTACCCAACAAAGTAGCCTATAAGATGACCCTAGAATAGAATAAAGAAGTGGTTAAACAAATACAAGAGTTGTTAGGTCAAGGTTTGATAAGAAAGAGCATAAGTCCTTGTGTCATACCTACAATGTTAGCACCAAAGAAAGGAGAACATGGAGGCTATGCACAAATTTAAGAGCCATTAATAGAATCACTATCAGATATAGATTCCTTATCCCAAGGATTAAAGATTTTATGGATTTCTTGGGAGGTTCAAAGTGTTTCACAAAGATTGATCTCAAGAGTGGTTACCACCAGATCAGGATAAAGGAAGGTAATGAGTGGAAAAAAGCCTTCAAAACTAATGAAGGACTTTATGAGTGGCTTGTTATGCCATTTGGTCTCACTAATGCTCCTAGTACAATCATGAGACTCATGAATGAATTGCTTAAAGATTTTATTGGTAAATTTGTTGTTGTATACTTAGATGATATCTTGATTTTTAGTAGAACTAAAGATGAACATCTAAAGCATCTCAAATTTGTATTGCAACAATTGTATGATGAGCAACTAACAATAAACTTGGAGAAGTGTGAATTTATGTAGCAGTAACTAGTCCATCTTGTTTTTGTAGTTTCAGGTGGAGACTTGAAAATAGATACATCAAAGGTGGAAGCCATCACCAATTGGCCAACACCAAAAACAGCAAGTGAAGTGCAAAGATTTCATGGTTTGGCATAGTTCTATAGAAAGTTTATAATGGGATTCAGTGAGATTTGTGCACCTATGCTAGATACTAATCAAGTTGGAGTCAAGACAAAGTTTTAGTGGACCAAAGAGGCTAATAAGGGGTTTGAACTCTTGTAGAAAAAGGTAGCTACACAACCAATACTTATTCTTCCTAGTTTTGATAAGTTGTTCACTATTGAATGTGATGCAAGTAACATAGAAGTTGGTGCTATTTTGAGTCAAGATAATAGACTAGTAGCTTTCTTTAGTGAAAAGCTCAATGATGCAAAGTATAAGTATTCATCCTATGATCTTGAATTGTATACTCTTGTCCAAGCTCTTCAAAAATGGAGGCACTATTTTCTGCCCAAAGAGTTTGTTGTTTACATAGATAATCAAGCTCTTAGTTTTTTGAATTCACAAGATAAGTTGAGTCATAGACATGTTAAATGGGTTGAGTACTTGCAATCATATACATTTTCCATTAAGTATAAGAAGGAACAATGTAATAAAGTAGCAAATTATTTGAGTAAAAGGCTACTAACACTGCAAGAAGTGCAGATTCGAAGTATTGGAGTTGATTGCTTCAAGGATTTGTATCCAAATGATGAAGATTTTGCAGCCATTTACAAGGTTTGTCAAGAATTTCAAAACCATTTTCATAGTGAATATGTTGACTTTACCTTGCAAAATGGTTTGTTGTTTAGAGGTGGATAGTTGTGTGTTCCCAAAGGCTCAATGAGGGAAAATTTGATCCAAGAGAAGCACAATGGGTGTTTGAGTGGTCATTTTGGTCTAAACAAAACATTGCAACTTGTGCAACATTTCTACTATTGGCCAAGAATACAAAGGGATATCATGAGGTAAGTTGAGTAGTGTATGGTTTGCCAAAAGGCAAAGGGCACATCTACCAATTCTGGTCTTTATCAACCATTACCCATTCCTACAAGGCCATAGGAATGTGTGAGTATAGATTTTGTGGTTGGTTTACCCAAAACAAAGCTTGGTTTTGATAGCATTTTTGTTGTTGTTGATAGATTCAATAAAATGGCACATTTTGTTCCTTGCGAAACTACCCATGATGCTAGTCACATTGCACATTTGTTTTTCAAAGAGGTTATTTGAATCCATGGTTTGCCTATTAGTATTATTTCAGATAGAGATATGAAATTCCTTGGACATTTTTGGAAAAATCTTTGGAAAAGATTGGGTACTAACTTGTCTTTTGGTTCAACCTATCATCCCCAATCCAATGGCCAAATAGAGGTGGTCAATAAGACACTTGGTAACCTCTTAAGGTGTTTGACAAAAGTGTATGGACAGAGTTGGGATCAGATTCTTCACCAAGCAGAGTTTGCCTATAATGACAGTGTCAACAGGTCTATTGGCAAGAGTCCTTTTGAGATAGTGTATGGTATGCACCCAAGGGGTGTTATGGAGTTGAGAAACCTTGGTAATGTGCAGAAAATAAGTGGTCAAGCTGATGATGTAGCTCAATCTATGAATGAGGCCCATGATCAAGTAAAAAAATCTCTCCAAGATGCCTCACAAAAGGTCAAAGCTAGAGTTGATGCAACAAGGAAAGATGTACACTTTTCAATTGATGACTTTGTTATGGTGCACTTGAATAAGTCAAAACTTCAAAAAGGAATTCCCAGCAAACTCCAAATGAGGAGGATAGGTCCTTGTAAGGTTTTGGCTAATTATGGCTCTAATGCTTATAAGATTGATTTGCCTAATGATGTTGCATTGTCTCCTATCTTCAATATTGCAGATTTGGTTGCGTACAAAGGGAAGCTTCCCAAGGAGAATGCAAGAGTTTAAGAAGTTCACTAATCACTTTCAAACCTACCTCTTCCTTCTACACCCATGCCTCAAGCTAAAAAAGTTTTGGAATCTAGGATTCTCAAAAAGACTAGGCACCAAGTCTATATGGAACATTTAATCAAGTGGAGAAAAAAATGGGACTCCGAGGCTACTTGGGTACCTGGATCAGAATTTCTTCAATCTATAATTGATGGCTCATTGGTTCCAAACTGATTCACTTGACTTCTTTGTCTTTGGGGGAGTATGGTGCAAGAGCACCTAGTGAAGCTCATGGGGCACTTCATCAAATTTTGGTTTGAAATGGCTATGTTGGTCCTAATTGAATAATGGACTTGTTGTATGTCCAAAGGGTGTGTTTTGTGTGTTTAAGTGTCCTTTGTGTCTTAGTTTTTGTTTTTGAGTTTTTGGTCAATTTTTGACCTTTTATGCTTCATAAGCCTAGAATGGGTAAAATATGGAAAAATGGTCAAAACACCTTATAAAGCCTTGTTAGGCATTGAAATATGTTTGTGTGGTTATAGAAAACCATTCCCTAGGATATAGTTAAGTCTATTTGGCTCACAAGTAAAAAATGCTCATTGTACTAAAAATTGTCAAAATTGTCAAGCAACATTTTCACAATTTTTGGAAATTTTATAAAAATAAGGAAAAAGGTGGTTATTGGTCCATACCTAGGCATGGTTTAGGTTATGAATGAATATTTAAAGTCTCACAAAACTTTGTATCAGGTTGGCATTCAAAAACAAGAAGAATTTAATACAAAAACTAAGAATTTTGTCACTTGTCTTGCATTTTTGTTCCATATGCTATAGCAGTTCATACTTCCTAAGTATTTGGTTGTACTATTTTCATTTGGGCAGTTGTGAAATTTTGTTTTAAATCATTCTCCCATGGTTTTGTGTGCTGGTGTGAAGTTTTAACATTGTATCAAAATTATTTTGTTTTAGCCCTGTTCTCGGTTGAGTAAGGGTTTGGCTTCAACAATGGAAGCAAGTTGATTTTCTTTGGCTCTTTCTCCATGGCCTCTAAGAGTCAAGTTGTTGTACATAGCCTTATTTTTTATACAAGTTTTTTTTTTATGGCAATGACAAAGAAAATGGTTTTTGTTGCTTACAAGGCAAGCTCCCATAGCCCGACTAGTGAATTTTCATGGTGTAAAACAAAGCTTCTTTGCAAACCCCCACCAAGTGGACCTCATTTTTGGTTTCCTAAGGTTGAATTAATTTTGGACAGGGTTTTTAGACCAGATGGGAGGATATTTCAATGAATAGTTTGTTGGAATGCATTTTGAGTAGCGAAAGTGTTAAAAACAATGGTTTTGAGCACTTTTCCTCTTGAAACTTGGTTGCACATCAAGTGTTTGTCTTTATGCTTGTAGGGTAGGATGTTGGAAGGCCTTATAATGATGGTACAAACCTTCTCAAAATATTTGGTTGTTTGAAGAAGAGTTTGGAATGGTGATAAGGTCTTTGAAGACTCAAAAGCTTTAAAAACCCTTCTTTTTAGGCACATTTATAGGACAGCAATTTTATGGTCTTTTTAGACCTCCTCATAGCATAAAATTGAAATATCTCCATAAAGGGTATTAGGATATGCAAGGTTTTAATTAATTTTTTTAGCATTTTGTGGAGTTATAAGCATTTTAGCAGTTTTGGAGGGCTAATTGCGGCTCTTTTCTTGTAGCCCTGTTTTGAGCTTTTCTTCAAATCAGGTAAGAAGACAATTGAATAGATCACCAAACCAAGTTTAAATAATCCTAAGATGATTTTATAAAATTTCCTAAACCTCCTACAGCCCTTGGTGAGTGATCTTGGTGTTTTGGAGCTAAGAAGCAAAGTTTCACCTTTGTGAGACTTGAGAGCAAGTTTGAATGAAAACAAGAACTACCATGGTAGGAAGAACTCAAGTTTGGTATGAAGCATAGAATAGGAAATAAATTAAAGAAAAAACACCTAAATAAATGTTAAAACCGTCAACAACTACCCTTAAGGGAACTTGCAAACCAAATTGATTACAAACACACAAATTGAGCCAATTCTTGAGTTTCTCCCTATCACACATATCGCATATTATGCTCCACATATGCACTTTGTAAGAGAGATTAATACAAATGAAAACCAAATAAAAAAATAGCCACCCAAACTCAATCACTAAATATGTTATTAGCTAAATTATTGGTCAAAGTTCATACAAATACAACTTGTGGTATAGAATGTAACAACTACCCAGTTAAACAACAATAAAATATGGCATTTAGTGATTAACATGAAGATAATGTAGACCTAATATACAAGGAATCCAACATTTGTCTTAATAATTATTTTATAACATATATAAAATTATTATATAATAATTTCAATTAGGTTAATCTTTAACATAGTTTTTTACAAAACTAGATTTTCTTACTTATGGATACAAAATCACACTCAAATTCCACAAGGGAATAATAAGTAGTGATTAAGAGGTATCTAGTTTCTGAATTGGCATGTCACAAGATAAATAAATACTTTAAATTTTTCGTACAATATTTCTTCTATTTCCTTTGTAACTTGAAGTGAAGGAGGGAGAGCATCATCAAGGTGATATCCACCCTACCTTAAAGTATCAATCTTCTCTGTGCTACTCCACTCGAGGTGCCAAAACCATCACAAATGATCTAGTAAGATGTGGCCACATGCATGATGGAATCTAATTAACTATTTTAATCACTATCAAGGGAGAATACCTATATTCGCATGCAATCTATACATATATAATATAATGAACATTCTCATTGATGAAAATATGGTTAGAAAATACAAATCAACCAAAGTAACCTACATATAGATCAATGTAAATAAGTTATTCTAGACATATAATGTGTCGCTCATCTTATTATGACATCTTTAAATTTTATAAGATGGATAATGAATTATCTTTTAGATATGGCCATACTAGCATTCGATCATATCACTAAGTACTCTAGCAAGAAAACAATTCTATTTATATAACTAATTCTCTAATCCACTTAATACTAATCCATATAAGAGATGAAGGGTTTAACCTCCTCAAATTATATCTATTAAAAAATATAATCCTCCTTATATTGGTGAAAGGATTATATTTAATTAATATTTTTTCTTAATTCCATGATAGTACTCTTATGCTTATTGATAATAAAATTTTTAATCTAGCAATTTCAATGGAATAGTATAGCATTTAAATAATCATAAATTTTAGCACCTCAAGCAAAATCAGAAGTTCAATATGTTATAGAAATTTAGGAAGATGAAAAACCAATCCCAAAACCTATCTTCTCAATAATCCTAACCTAAGAGCAATTTTGTCTACAATACAACTCACTTATTTTTCATCTGAAACAATAGTTGGATATAAGAACAATCCTAACTATGATCCTAGAAGCTTATCTATTTTAATAGGAACCTATCATAAAATCACACATGTCAAGAAGTCTCCATTAGTGAAACATAAAATGTAGATCATACTTCAAACATCAAGAGCATTTATTATATTAAATGCCACTTTATTTTTAATTACAATGCAAATATCATATACTAGAACCTCTTAAAATTTTTAAATGTTGACGGAATCCAATTTTCTCACATTCAAATTCTATTTGGATCCCTCAATCCCATGTTATACCTCATATTTTTTATTAAGTAATATTGGAAGTAACAATGAAGGAAAACTGAGAGGGGGGAAGTGAATCAGTTTTCACCAGATCTAACAAATTAGGAACAATCTCAGATCTAATCAACTGCAGCAAGAAGAAATAAAAAAAAAAAAAAAACCAACACACATAACACCAATATTTTTGATATGGAAAACCCTGTTAAGTGTCAAACCACGGTGGGAACCTACCCACAATAAGATGATACTCTATAGTAGTATGTTAAAATATTACAATGGGGAATGCACATGCATTTAGGTATACTACCTAGAGCTCATTGCTCAAAGTAAGATGACCCAGAAGGCTCCAACCCTTAGGGAAGGTTCACTACCTTACAATAATGATCGGACTACAATCCAGAATACATGAACTCTAGATATAGCATCTGCTAATGCCTGGTGACACTTTTGGTTAAGCTCATTTGTTTGCCTTGTAACAATCTCTACTCAATACAACATATCGAGGGATAAATTTTCTTATGCACACATAAACCACTCTCTGATAATGTAGACACAACATTGACACCAAAATTATATTGCTATACCACCTGTTTATACAAATCATCTACCTTGACTATAAGGTCGGCCAAACCCTCAACCCTTAATTACAAAATTATATCATATGATACATAAATCAACCACTAAACCAATGTAATGACATATCATGGACCTAAATCAAATCTCCAAACATGCATCACCACCAGAAATCTCTCTGAGATCAACTGCAACATGTTACACCACCAAAATTACCACATAACATAAAGAATATCACTGGATCAGTAAAATAACTATTACTATGCACAAGGATCAATGTGTACAATAAAAAAAAATAGGACACGATTAGGAAAAACCAACAAGAACATTAGAACCATCCACAATAGCTTCACCAATGCCACTTATTCAAATCTTCATCAATCAACATGCTAGTACTCAAGAACACTTTACATCAGCAATTTAGACTAGAAAGATGGTTTGTAGAGCACCAAATCATGAGCCATCTAAAATGGAGATACACATGAAAATAAAAAATATTCTCCCAAATTTGCAGCCAAAAATACGATCATACTAGAGCTCACTAGATCAAATACCAGAATAATACAATACCAATCACAAAAGAACAGTCTTCATACCAGAATCTACAACTCAACCAAATCACCACATAGAATCATGAAATCAATCAATAATGATATATATCTAGTTTATTTAGCATCCCAAATATATAAACCAACTATATCAACTCATTGCAATCATGGGAATACCAAACAACTCCCTCAAACACCGAAAACATAGGAATATGTTGACATCAATGACAACAACATATCCTAGCAGCAACAATATCCAACAATCTCCTCCTTTGGTATTGATGGAAACATATGAATGTGAAAAATAATCAATGCAAAGGAAATAGATCAACATCAGAAAACTCCCCCTTAGACCATGCACTTAAAACTTCAAGGGTAAAGCATTTTTTCACATGCTTCTCTCTCCCTTTGACAACAATGCCAAAGACATAATACAAATTATGCTTCTCTCCCTTATACAAGATAATCTCTCCAAAACTTATCCTTTATGAAGAGAAATCACTCCCTCTTAGGATAGGCTCACCACTCAATCTACTAATCATCTAAACCATTGACTACTTTGGTTGAGTAGCAGCACCAACTCATCAACCCAGATAAAGAGATAAGGCTTTGAAATCCACCGGATTGATGCAACTCCATGCATCTCATTCTCATCAAGAGGGGCAAAGATCCCTAACTTATCTCTCAAATTAGCAAATGTATCTAGAGTCAATGGCTTAGTGAAAATATCTGCAATATGATCCTTTTTAGATACATATTCCAGTTTGACTTCCTCATCATTGACTTTCTCCCTCAAGAAATGATACTTTATTGATACATGCTTTGTTTTAGAATGCAGCACTAGATTCTTTGAAATATTGATAGCACTTGAATTGTCACAATATATAATAGTAGGCTCATCATACACAACTTTAATATCCTTCAACATCTACTTCCTCCAAACTACCTGAGTATAGTTATTAGTAGTTGTAATGTATTCAACTTCAGCAGTAGATAAAGATACAACATCTTCTTTCTTACTGGACCATGAAATCAACTTCTTTCCAAAAAAGAATGCTCCACTGGTAGTGCTCTTCTTCTCATCAACATCACCTACCCAATCAGCATCAGCATAGGCACATAGTAGGAAATCATCATTCTTTGGATACCACAAACCATGGTCATGTTGGACATTGTTATTGCTAGGATATGTTGTTGTCATTGATGTCAACATATTCCTATGATTTATTGCTACGGTGATTCTAGATTAGTGTATTGGGATCATGGTTTGTTTTATGGAGTATTTATAGTGTTATTATATCTTTCTGTATTGGTTTCAGTGATCCAGGAAGCTTAATTGATCATATGATATCATCTGGTTTATGGTTTGGTTTTTCTAATTAGTGCTTTACAGAGTTAAGTATTTCCTCTGATATATTCTAGTGTGATCAGATCTTGAGCTAATATTTTGAGAGAATGTTTGGGATGTTCATGTGTATCTTCATTTTACATGGTTCATGATTTGGTTCTTTGTAAGTTATCTTTCTTCATGACAGTTGCTGCTATTTGAGTGTTTTTGAGGTTCAGATGTTGATAGATGAAGATTTGATAAGTTGTGTTGGTGCAACTATTACGGATGATTCTAACGTTCTTGCTAGTATTTCATAATTGTGTCCTAACTATTTTGATGATCTGCATTGATTTTTGTATTAGTTGTTGGTGATTTTGCTGAGCTAGTGATGTTCTTCGTGTTATGTGGTATTCCTAGTGGTGCAGCTTGTTCCATTTTCCCTTCACCTTGGACATAGCAACCTTGACCCTCTTGTTGTTAGGGATCTCTATGCATCCAAAATGATTATTCAAGGCCTCAATCCAATCCAAGACCTCATATACATCCCATGATTTACAAAAGATAGTAACATCATCCTTCCCACCTAAGGAGTTCCAGCTAACTACATTCAAGGGCTTCCACAAATGTTTTACAATTTGTAGGCAACTCCACTTCCTGCCTAGGGGTTCCTCCTTCTACTCCCCCTTCTTTCTCCTCATCTAAATCACATTCTCCTTTCTTCACTTTGTCCTTAGCCTTCTCCAACTCTTTTAATTTGTCTTAAAACATTTCCCCAAACATCTTCTTTAGTGCCTCTTGTGACATTGCCTTTCGAGGCATCATTTCAGCCTCTTCCTCACTCCCTAATGCTCACATATACCAAGACCACCTATCCCAAGAGATCTAAATTTTATCTAATACCACTATGAAGTAGAGCCATAGGGAATCTAGGTAGGATTCCCAATCCCAAGACACTCACTCTACTTGTTCCAATTGATCAATCAACAAGAGACTTACTTCCACAAATCAACATCACAATAGACTCACAACACCAATGGTGGACATCACTCAATGTTAGACAACATACCTCTATCTATAGCTCTTACTCACTCTATGCTATATGCACTCAAAAGATAAAATACCAACAAGAAAGCGTAGACCCAAACCACCTTCATACCATGTCATTTCACATCCCTCCTGACATGTTTCATGCATTGGAAGTGGTCTACAAACTTCCTAATATCCTTGTAGCGCTAGTTTTTGGGGTTTTTGGGGAATAACTCACAAACTTCCCAAACCACTTCACAAAAATTGCAGATTTGAGTACCCTTTTGGGCCCTCTATAACATATGTTAGATTTAGGTGCAAGGCCTTTGGACCAGCTATACGGAATACTACCTATCCTAATTGGCCAAGAGCCCCAATTAGGCCTATTTTACAAAGCAACCCCTCTAGAATGGACTCACAGAAACTTCACAACCATTTGGACACTTATAAAATGTGTCAAAACCAAGGATTCCACAAAAATATTGGGCCTACACTCATTTGGTTTCCCACAAACCAATTTACCCCTCTTCATTTGCTTGCCATTGTATAATGCCAAGCATTTCAGTGCACTTTCCTCTCTCCTCCAATCATGAATACCTTTTTCAACCCTACCATGCTCTAATACACCTATTGGAACAACATCCCCTTGATTTTGACAAATTTTCACTCTTGGGAATGTTAGGAACCAACCATGTCTTTTGAAACCCTCGGTAGGGTTTTCTCAAAACCCAGAACTAAAGAAAATCAATTCCCTGGCTCCAACATTTGTTTCAACTCCTGCAACCACTTGGAAATGTTAGATATAAATTTTTTTCAATCCTCCAAACACATTATATGCATTCACTAATTAGATACAATAATGAAACAAAGAGAATACATGGATTGAGACACAAGTTCATGTAACAAAGATGACTTCTCCTTCATCAAATCATCGTCAATCATACAAGTTTGACCTCACATGATTTTATATGCAACATCCAATGTCTCCCAACATCCACAACAAAAGCTCTCATGACAATTTGACAACAATGTACAACTTTACACTCTTGACCTTACAACTGACCAAGCCAACACAAAACCATTACATAGGAGTAAAATATGCCCAAATAACACAAATGACATCTTTTAGGAATCATCTTGGTCCTTTTGAATAAGTGTGACCAAGGTTGACCCCCTAGATCCTATTAAATGATTGGATAAACAAGATGGCTATAAAGCCCTACAAACATGATATTGTTCCATGACTATTATGTGTGGGCTTCTAGGATTCTCTCATCCTAGCTTGCCTATGGTGGCCCTTTCTCCTATAGAGGTAGAGATTTGGTGGTTGGGATTGGTCAAGTATCTTCTTGTTGCGAGATAGTTACTAGGGCTGCTTATCCATATTCTTTCTTCTCCTATTGAGGTGGTGAGATGGTGTGAGAAGGCCTTCCAGGTGAGGCTACTGCTCAAGCTGCTAGTTGAGGCTACCTGCAATTGCTTTCTTGTGGGTATTCATGGTAAGGTCAAGGCTTTTTTATCCCTACTTTCTAGACATTTTTTTGGTTCGAGGGAGCCTTCCAAAACCCTACTTGTGTATGTCTTGAAGGTTAGGGGTGTTGGCATTGTGTTGTCATTGATGTCAACCAGTATGGGATGACCACCGATAGTAGAGATGGTTGTGAAACATTGTTATGAAGGAGTACAGAATGTGATATCTTGGATATCACCTTATGTTGTAGAACACTAGTAACGTAAGGAAGATGATCTTAGAAGTCACTAATACACAAGTTAATGCCTGGCTTGTGTGATGAGATAGAGAGGTGTTTGAGTAGTTATTTGTGATGAAGAGGCAGAATGTTATCTGAATCACATCAAAACTGAAAAAGGATAATGAACAGATCATAGGTATGCTATGAGGTTGCAGTATAGCAAGACTCCCACTGGATGAAGATGCAGTCATCATGAGAAGTAATGACTAGCCGTGAATATGCTCACAAATGATCACATGTGCCTATTTGAAAAGATGCTACACAAATAGGGAAGTCACATAAGTGCACTGCAGGATGTAGAAGACAAGGTGTCACTCCATCGGTAAGTGGAGCTTATCTCCTATCATGAAAAGTGTGCATCATAGTTTGGTGAGATATGGATGATGAGGTAAAGGCAAGTGCTTAAAGACTCTCACTGGATTCACTAGTGAAACAAAAAGAATGCCTCAATACGCATGAGATCAGAGTTATGCAATAGACCAAAAAAAAGGCATGGTGAGATGTCAGTACAGATGAAGTATGATGGGTTTGTCATCTTGACAAACTGGTTTTGATATGGTCAAAGCTGATTAAAGAAAAGGCATAACTGAGTAGATGCAGATAGAGGATGAATGGACTTACTAAAGGAGTCTAGTGAAGGTTGATGACTTGTGTCATCAAGAGTTCTTACTAGTATGAATGCCCACTGGTAATATGGACAAGGTGAATATGTGGGAATGTGCATGGTTTGGATGGTCATGTCTGGTGACCTATCAAGGTGTTCCACTAGCAGTTCAACAAGTGTAAACATGATGAGGTAACCCATACAATGTGTGATACTGGCAAAAAGGAGGAACTGGTAGAATGTTTGGTCGGTGATCCTATCTAGACCAACATGAAAAAGTCAAGCTAGTAGATGGTCAACATGGATGCCACATGGAAACAAGGTGGTGAACCTGCATCAGATGAGGATGAAATGTACACCAATGGGGTAGGTGTAGAGTTGGTCAACTTTAAAGGAGATTCTGAAGCTCGAGGTGAAGTGGCAGAAGTGTACGACTTGAGATTAAATGGACAAGAGAGGATAAAATATACACCAATCGAGTAGATTGGAGTAGTCCAAGCAACCCATCATGCCGTTAATGGTGATTGACCAAGAAGTATACTAACAAATTGTTTGTAGGTTACTGAAGAAGGAAGGCATGTTTTAGAAAGTGCGTTAATGGCGGAGTTGTGCAGATGGATGTCAGAGTGATCATATCAAGCAAGATCTGATTGGAGTTGGTTCACCTCAAGGATGGTGATGAAACTCTAACTACTTGGATTTTGAATTGGGCTTTGGTAGGAAAACCTAACTATAAGTATGAAGTCCAAAGAGATCGTTTGTTGTTGCTACATAGAAGAGTATTGTGCTACTATGAAGTGTGATACTTTTGCAAGTAAGTGCAAATCAGCCAAAGTGCTCAAAGAGTATCTGATAAAAGAGGGAGAGTGAAGAGCAGAACCATTAGTGTCCGTACCAGAAAAGCAGAAGAGAGTGAAGCTCCAGACAAGGAAGACATAGGACTGGTAAAGTGTTGTATCGGTAAAGAGTAGAGAGTAAGGTGGAGGTCCAGTAGAGGAGAAGTGGAAGAGGTGTACCGGTAGAGTATACCAGCAGTTAACAAGCTAAAGAGAGCCACAAAAGAGGGAGTCTATGTA
Organism: Cryptomeria japonica; assembly: GCF_030272615.1. Taxonomy (NCBI): domain Eukaryota; kingdom Viridiplantae; phylum Streptophyta; class Pinopsida; order Cupressales; family Cupressaceae; genus Cryptomeria; species Cryptomeria japonica. The sequence continues at coordinate 90,102,143 of NC_081413.1, read as the reverse complement.
GTAGATAAGGTATCTCACCGACAGGGTAAGGTATATGAGAAGGCTACAAGATTCACCTGTAACAAGATTTTTAATTTGGCATTTGATGTTCTTATTGTGAAAACTAAGTTTTAGCTCCATGTAGGGGTTAGTGCTCCTTGGGTAGATGCCCTAAAGGCAAGGGTTGTAGCTCCTTTGGGTTGTAGCTCCTTGGGTTGGTGCCTTAAAGTTAGGGGTTAGTGCTCCTCGGGTTGGTGCCCTAAACTTTGTAACTATGTTTTCATTGTGAGGCTGGATTGGAGCAGTAGACTCTAGCAACATTGCTCACCAAGGTTTTTCCCATCTTGGGTTTTCCTTGTATATGGTAGTGTTATGTGATGTCCCTTTGTGTGATTGCATTTGCATTGGTCTCCCCACTAACCAGTAAGTCTACAATGTGTTAGAAGGAATAACCAGTATGATCACATAAGATAGCTAAAGGGAAAAATATTTGAGAGCCACTGATTCACCCCCTCCCCCTCTCAATGATGCATTATGTTTGACAATTGGTATCAGAGCCTATGTTCCCAGTCAGATGAACTTTCTCCAACTTGGGTAGATTTTGGCTTAAGGAAACAATGGTTTGTTTAGTGTCAATCCCTCATCCAGTGTTTGATGGATCAAACTATTCTATTTGGAGTTGCAGAATAAAAGTCTTCATGTCCTCCCTAGGTTATAATGTCTGGATGGTAGTTGTAAGTGGTTTTCCTAGGAATGTCAGTCCTGCCTTTGGATCTGAAGAAGAAAGAAGGTTCTTATGCAATGAAGAAGACATGAAGGCCATATTTAGTGGGCTCACTAGTGATATCTCCTCATAGGTGGATAAGTGTAAATCAGCAAAGAGTCTATGGGATAGACTAAGGAAGCTATATGGAAATGAACCCTACACCATTGAATTAGTGTGTGAGAGTGAGAAGAATAGTGTAGCAGACACATGCATGGATGACAAAGGTAGATCAGACTGTTGCAGTAGTAGTAATGATGAAGAAGGAACCCACCTCTTCATGGCTCAAGAATCAGATGATGAGGTGCACACATCTAGGAGTGATAAGACAAATAGTTCCTATTGACATGATGTGTTTGGTAGTGACATTCAAGAAGAAGAAGAAGACATGGAAAATAGATCTAGCCATCAAGATCTATTTGGGAGTGAAAGAGAAGAAGAGGATGAAGCAAAAGTTGATCTTGAAGGAGACTTTGTAAATTCACTTGAAGAACTCAGTAGAGTTAGAAGGGAATACAAGCTATTCAAGAATACTGCCATAGTAGAGAAAAAATGGTTGACAAGATGCCTTGAAGAATCTGAGAAAAGGCTCTCAGAGTTGAAGCCTCAGGCAGAAGACACCAAGGAATGCCAGTGTGTAGATCTAGCATCAAGGCTATAAGTAAAAAATGTAGAATATTTGTAGTTGGTTAGAGAAATGGAGTTTCTCTGAATTGACCTTGAGAAGTGTCAAGATGAGCTCAAGGTAAGAACCTAGTTTGATGGCAATAGTGATGCCTTGGACAAGATGTTGAAGAAATAGAAACATGCCAAGGATACTTAAGGGTTAGGTAGTGGTGGTGGTGAATGCTTCACTAGCAAGAATGTCCCCCATAATGACATTATGTTTGTCTCCTCAAATGGAGAAGACAAAGGCCAAACCTTCACTATGAAAAATGCTCCCCAGAAGAAGGTTGATCTAAATACAACCAATGAGGACTTACAGACAAGAAAGAAGACCGGTTTTGTAAGAAGAAGAAGGAGAAACAATGTAAATCCCAAAGGTAAAGGACAAAGAAATGTTACCACCCATAGGGAAAGGCAAGTGTGGGAGAAGAAGAGACCAAATGGAAGAGCTGGATAGAATGGACAACCAAGGATCCATTCTAAAAGAAATAGAAATGGAGATGTTAAACCGGTAAGATCTCCCCATGCATGGCAGAATAGTTTTGTAAATAAAATGCCATCATTTACCGGTTATTTCTTTGCATGCAATGCTTATGGCCATAGGGTAGAGGCATGTAGAAAGAGATCTAGAAAGAATAATATAGGATCTCATGGACACCATGCATATGAACAAAATGTATCTAGGAGTAGATACATGCATGTCCCCTCTCCCAATTATGCAAATGTTTGTCATAACTATAATAATTTTGGCCATAGAGAGTTTGAATGTAGGAAGAGGAACCTGTAGTTACATCGAGGCCGATACAATGGTTGTGCTCTACAGAAAGGTGGGTACAGATTATATGGAAGTCAAAGACCTATAGGAGCAAGAGGTCCACCGGTTTTGGTTGCTAGTCACAACATGACCAAGAGAAGATGTTCAAACCGGTATGTCAAGAGATTCTCCAATCATGAAGTTGGGATGGATGTTGTGTTCTACTATAGAACTCCTTTTGGCTATGATGCAGAATTAGGAAATGGAAGGACCCATCAATAGAAGAAGGAAAGACCTACTCCCAAGACTAAAAATGGGAAGAAGAATGAGTTCAAGAAGGTATGGAGGAAGAAGGCCATGGATTGGCACTATGCACTCATTGCATGGGTAATATCTCCTAAGGCCTAAAGGAGATGCAGGATCTTAGGGGGATTAGCACATTGTAATTATCATTCACCCCCTTAGTGAAGTAGGCAACATGGAAGGACATGTTATTGTCGGTATGAAGGATGAAAATGAAAATGAAAAGATAAGTGTGTGTAGAGGCTTCTCTGACTACACACTTACAGATGAATGTTGGATCACTACTGCATGTGTCAATGAGTGGAGGTTGACAATTTGAATCAGATACATGATGGCACAAAATATCAGGAGTCACAAGAAGGTGCTCGGGTAATGACAATGGACCAATATCAGGTGTTAACTAGTATGTGTAGGATGTTATCGGCTTGTATGATAACAAGTACTTGAAGGTTATGTAAGACAATAAAGTTGGAAGTTCATTGTATTAGCCCCAGTAGCATGGAATGTGGAGTTATGTCTCAGATGGTATTGGAAAAGACCTGAATGATAAATGTTGGGCTCGTAGTTGATCATGTAGGCTTGCATGTTTTTGGGATAGCTGATTTACTTTATGGCATGAAGATAACATTGTCTGGAATTATGTAGATCCAGGATCATGTCATAGGTTGTGGTGAAATAATGGAGATGAAAGATCATCAGATGATCTCATATGCATAGCTAAACTAATATATGGTGAAGATTGGAGTCCCAATATTGCACCTAACCAAAGTTGAGGACTTGAGATGTATGACTCAGGGGAGTTCAAGTTCTCATAATGGAGAGTTGTTTTTGCTTGAACTTGTAAGGATACTGACTGCCCAAACTGTAGGAGATGGAAATTGCAGAGGTGTTGTAGGTAACCAATAGGTGAGTAGTATTTACTAACACATCAACAATTGGTATCAACCTTTCTACAAATTGAGTTCTATATCAAATAGCATCAAACTTGCATGCCCAATTTGTGTCAGTTGATGGTTAATTTTGTTAGGTCTCAGAGACAACTGAGAGGGGGGTTGAATCAGTTGTCCAATAAATTCAACCAAAATTAACTTAACCAAAACTTAATGCTTAATACTGGTAAACCAAACTTTATGTCGGTAGATAGACTTAACAGTTAATTGTAGTACTGGTAAAGATTAATGCATGAAACAGAAAGACAATAACATCCAAAACACAACACAAATATTTGTACGTGGAAATCCTGTAAGGGGAAAAACCATGATCACAAGCCTTACCCACAACCAAATGATACTACTGTAGATAATATGTGTGTACAATATGGATTCTACACATGTAGAAAGGCCAACTGCCTAGAGCTCACTGCTCAATAACAAAATGAGAGTCACACTGACTACAATTGGATGGTTAAATCCAATGATAATGTACTGCACAAAATAGCATCTTCATATGCTGGATTCAGTACTAGTTTAGTTCTAATTGCCTTCACAAAATCCTTCCTTCAACCTTCAAATGATGTCTGCGTGTATAGCTCTGCTTATTTTCGCATATATCTTATTGCAATCCTTTTCGCATTCACACATTAATCTCAAAAATGAGATCTTACATTTATACCCTAACCTAAAACCAATTGAATAGGTCAGCTCACTAAAAGATATTACAATAAAATCAATTACAAATAAATCAATATTTGATGCATGATGTCAGCTCAATGCATTTAAAATAAAAATAAATCATCTCCATAACGTGACGTGTTGATCTGGAATAGATATGCCTGTCAGTGCTTATCCTAGACCTATTTGCCAATAACAACAAATATGCAAACCCAAATAAACAATTAACCAAATCACCAAAACCAAGTGATCGAATAATGTCTTCGACATAACTAAGTAGTCTCCAAGTCATTCCAAGTGCCGGTGAACAATATAATCTACCAGTGAGCCAAATACCGGTGACTATGCATAAGTCTCTAACTTGCCGATGAACAAAACAGAAATATCCAAGTGCTGATAAGTGTTGACAAGCATTGACATGTGTTGACATCAATGACAAAACCATATCAACATATCCAAAATTCCAACAAAGTTCCCCATCTCAAGTGTTGTGACTTGAGAAGATGTAACAACTGGTGACAAGATACCAAGTGGTATCAAAGGAGGAGTTGCATCCAATGAAGACGAAGGGGGAGAAAAGTATTATGTTAGTGACCGATACATACAAATAGAAATAACATCCTAATAGTACCCTTTGCCATTGTTGTCAAAAGGGGAGAAGGATTATGTAGTATACCACATACTACATGTGTGTAAATCCATGAATCACAGTAAGGGAGATAAAGACTATGTAGTATGTTGGATACTAAATGTGTTGACTTCAATGTCAAAGGGAGAGATTGTTGGCATTGTGTTCTCATTGATGTCAACCAGTATGGGATGACTACTAGTAGTAGAGATGGTTGTACAACACTGTTGTGAAGGAGTACAGGATGTGATATCTTGGATATCACCTTGTGTTGCAGAACATTGGTAAGGTGAGGAAGATGACCTCAAAAGTTACCAGTGCACAAGTTAATGACTGGCTTGTGTGATGAGATAAAGAGGTGTTTGAGTGGTTGTTTATGATGAAGAGGAAAAATGTTATCTGAATCACATCAACATCGAAAGAGGAGAATAAATAGATCACAGGTATGCTGTGAGGTTGTAGTATAGCAGGACTCCCACCGGATGAAGATGAAGTCATCATGAGAAGAAATGACTGATAGTGAATGTGCTCATATTAGATCACATGTGCCTGTTTGAAGAGATGTTGCAAAAATAGGGAAGTCACATAAGTGAACTGCAGGATGCAGAAGACAAGGTGTCACTCCATTAGTAAGTGGAGCTTATCTCCTATCATGAAAAGTGGGCATCATTGTTTGGTTAGATAAGGAAGATGGAGTAAAGGAAAGTTCTCAAAGGATCTCACCAAATCATTTGGTGCAACAAAAGGAATGCTTCAATGTGCATGAGATCAGAGTTATGCACTAGACCAAAAGAGAAGGCATGGTGAGATGCTGGTACAAATGAAGTGTGATGGGTTTGTCATCTTGACAATCTGGTTGTGATATGGTCAGTGCTAATCAAGGTAAAGGGATAACTAGGAAGATGTAGATAGAGGATGAATGACCTAACTGAAGAAGGAGTCTAGTGAAGGTTGATGACTTGTGTCATCAAGAGGTCTTACCAGTATGAATGCCCACTAGTAATATGGACAAGGTGCAGATGAAGAAGACTTCCCACTTTGTGGGATATATTCATGATTTGGATGGTCATGTTAGTTGACCGGTCAAGGTGTTCCACTGACAGTTTAGCAAGTGCACACATGATGAGGTAACTGGTACAGTGTGTGATACTAGCAGGCTTAGTAAACTGAAAGAACGAAGGAGCCGGTAGAATGTTTGGTCGGTGATCCTATCTAGACTAACATTAAAGAGTGAAGCTGGAAGATGGTCAACATGGATGCCACATGGAATCAAGGTGGAAAACTTGCATTAGATGAATATGGAATGTACATTGATGGGGTAGGTGTAGATTTGGTCAACTTCAAAGGAGACTATGAAGCTCAGGGTGAAGTGGTAGAAGTACGCGGCTCCAGATTAAATGGATAAGAGAGGATCGAGGATAGATTGATCAAGAAGATTGGAGTAGTTGAAGTAACCCATCATGCCATTAATGGTGATTGAACAAGAAGTGTGCTGATAGATCATTTGCAGGTTGTTGAAGAAGGAAGGCATGTTTAAGAAGGTGTGTTAATGGTGGAGTTGTGCAGATGGATGTTAGAGTGATCAGATCAAGAAAGATTTGCTTGGATTTGGTTCACCTCGAGGATGGTGAGGAAACCCTAAATGCCTAGATTTTGAATTGGGCTTTGGCGGGAAAACCTGGCTATAAGTATGAAGGCCAAAGAGATTGTTTTTGGTTTCTACATAGAAGAGTATTGTGCTACTATGAAGTGTTATAATTCTACAAGTAAGTGCAAATAAGCCAAAGTGCTTAGAGAGTATCTGAGAAAAGAGGGAGAGTGAAGAGAAAAACTGATAGTGTCCATACCGGCAAAGTAGAAGAGAGTGAAGCTGTAGAGAAGGAAGACATAGGACCGATAAAGTGTCGTATCGATAAAGTGCAAAGAGTAAGGTGGAGGTCTAGCAGAGGAGGAGAAGTAGAAGAGGTGTACTGATAGAGTATACCAGTAGTTAAGTAGATAAAAAGAGCATCAAAAGAGGGAGTCCGTGTAGCAGAGAAGGTATCTCACTGATAGGGTATGTTATATGAGAAGGTTGCAAGATTCACTTGTAACAAGATTGTTAATTTGGCATTTGATATTCTTATTGTGAAAACTGACTTGTATCTCAGTGTAGAGGTTGGTGCTTCTTGGGTAGATGCCCTAAAGGCAAGGGTTGTAGCTCCTTTGAGTTGTAGCCCATAAATCAGGTAGGGGTTGTAGCTCCTTGATCTGGTGCCCTAAAGTCAGGGGTTGTAGCTCCTTGGGTTGGTGGCCTAAAATTAGGGATTGGTGCTCCTTGGGTTGGTGCCCTATACTTTGTAACTGTGTTTTCATTGTGAGGCTAGATTGGACCAGTAGACTCCAGCAACATTTCTCACCGAGGTTTTTCCCATCTTGGGTTTTCCTCATATGTGCTAGTGTTATGTGATTTCCCTTGTGTGATTGCATTTGTGTTGGTCTCCCCACTAACTAGTAAGTCTACAATGTGTTAGAAGGAATAACAGGTTTGATCACATAGGATAGCTAAAGGGGAAAAGATTTGAGAACCACTGATTCACCCCCTCCCCCTCTCAATGGTGCATTGTGTCTAAAAAGGGGAGCCTTTCAAAAACCCCATGTGTGATTTTAGGTTTTTTTATTTTTCATGTGTGGTGGTCATGGGACTCTTATTTTTCCCACAGGCAAGCTAAATGCTAGTAATTTTAAAGTGCCCAGTCTGGCCAGTTGTGGTTTTTGGTTAGGGGTTAGTTGTTCTATTTGCAGGATGAAAAATTTGTTAGAGGTTAAGGGAGCTTGGGAAAACTCTTGTTTGTTGGTTTTGGGAGCTAGTTTAAAACCCATGATGAAGGTTAGGGGAGCATTGCAAAACCCCATCAGTCCAGATTGTGAGTATATGTTGATCTATTGTAATCTGGTGTTGTTGAAGGTGATGGGTGTCTAGATACACCCACAGAAAAAGCTATAGGTTAAGGGAGCCTTGTAAAACCCTTGTTATGTGTTAGGGATGATTTTATGTCCTATTTGTGGTTTGGTTGCTGGTATGTTGACGTTCTTTTCTTTTAGCAGTGTTGTATTGTGTGTTCTAGATCCTGGTAAAATATGAGGGTTTTAGGTCCGTTCAAAACCTATGGGGTTTCGCGTCCCCTCAAAACCTGTTGTATGGGGTTTCTGGTCCCCTCAAAACCTGTTTACCCTTAATCAAAAACAACAAAATTAGAAAGAGAAATTTGTAAAATAAATAGTGACCAAATTGGCAGAGGGCAATAGAGTTGAAGTTTGTCAAAAATCTATATAGGTAGGGTTCTATATGGATATGGCATGGTATCATATAGTGCAAATATAAAAAAAATATTATTTTTTAAAGATCAATTTTGATGAAACAAAATTTTAGTTTTTATTTCTTAGACCTTTCAAACTAAATGGTTATGTTCATTTAGCTCCATGACACTTTATTAATAGGGCTAAGCACTCAAGTCACTTTCATTTCTAAAAGACATACAATTATAGCTCTAGTACCATATTGGAGAAGCCAATTTATACAAGAAACATCAAGATAGCCTTCTAGAAGTGAACAATGAAAGCACAATACTACATGTATCCTATGAAATGAGAAAATATTAAATTTAAAATGAGAGTCTTGCATAGAAAAGAAAGGAGGATTTAAGAAGGTATAATGGAATGACTAACTACACATTGAAATGTGCAACACATGTTTTCTCATATGACAATTGTTAGAGCATGTGTAAATGTACATGAGATAAGTGTCTCAAGAGGTAAGTATATGTGTCTCAACCACATGAACTAAAATAGAAAAGAAAAGTCATTTAAGTGAAAAGTTAAGAAATATGGATGGGTCAACCTAGAAAAGATAATTTATGCTAACTAGATGTGAAATGATCCTATTTATACTAATATTTTCAAGGGAGCTTAGCTCCTACTCTCAAATTTTCCATAGTTTTCTAAATCCCTTAATAAAAAGTTCCACTCCTACTCTCATGTGATTTCCTATAATATTTTGAAAATACTTTCTATAGAGTTTCACTTAGTTACTTCCACATGTTTTCCTATATATTTTTCAAGTCCTTTTTAAATAGATTCAATTCTACTCTAAATGTCTTATCTACATAGTTCCACGAAGGTACTTCCCCGTCCATTTCTAATCTCAATGTCTTATCTAAATAATTCCATTCAAATACTTCCATGTGCTTTCCTATAATTTTTCAAAACCCTTCCCTCTTCCACTCCCGCTTCCCCATACTATCTATATTTATTTGGAATCTTATTCAACTCTACTCCCAATATCTTATCTCCATAACTTCACTCCTACATTCACGTATTTTCCTAAAAAAAATACTTTTTTTTTTTTAAAGAAATTTATTCCTACTCCCAATACCCTTTATATATAGTTTCCCTCATACCTCAACATGCTAGCACTTTCTAGAAAGACTCCCACCTACTTCCCCAACCCTCCCCACTTTTCGAACTCCCCACTTTTCTTTTATATTTTAAAAGCTTTTTAAATAATTTACATGTTCCCACACCGAGGAAGAAGGGTAAGGTCATGGTGCATGATATGATTTTGTCTCCACCAACTCCATTCTTAAAACTCTACTTCGCTAGGGTTTTTTAATATTTTTCCCAAAAACACTGCCCCATTTTTCTCATCACGACAAATTTCTGCACAATCTTAAGGTAAGTCACTTGCCAAGGTTTTCAGTGATCTTTTTTTCTCTGACTGGCCAGATTCCTTTTTGCAGTGCTCTATTTCACTCAAAGGAAGTTCTACAGTCATTTGTCAAATGAAAGAATTGGATCTATGATTTTAATAATTGCTATGGTTTTAATTTTTGGTTTATTCAAAAATATTTTTTACACTTGAATGGAAGCATTTTTTATTCCGTTTATACTATTGAACATTTATTGATTATTATTTTTTACCTTGAATGTATTGTATTTGACATTTTGGTAGTGAAAGAGTTAAAATTTGGATCATCTATTCAATCTATCTATTTTCAAGTCCAGCTAATTAAAGTTTATACTCAAAGAGCAAACAAGATTGAAGAAGTTGCGTTAGAGGATGATGAGGATATCATGGCTTGGTAGCCTCCTCTTCTTGGAGCTGGTAATTCCCAATCTCATTTATCTATCCCCTCCACTCTATATCAGATTTTCTCTGAGCAAATTGTTGCTTCTCCCACACCTATGGCTCCCCCTTAGATTCTAGTTCTAGAGGAAATCCTTTTTGAGTCCTTTTAGTGATTAACATGAAGATAATGTAGACCTAATCTACAAGGAATCCAACATTTGTCTTAATAATTGTTTTGAAACATATATAAAATAATTCTATATAATAATTTCAATTAGTTCAATCTTTAACATAGTTTTTTACAAAACCAAATTTTCTTTAACATAGTTTTTTACAAAACCAAATTTTCTTACTTATGGACACAAAATCACACTCAAATTTTACAAGGGAATAATAAGTAGTAATTATGAGGTATCTAGTTTCTAAATTGGCAATTCACAAAATAAATAAATACTTTAACATTTGCATACAATACTTCTTCCATTTCCTTTGTAACCTAAAGCAAAAGAGGGGGAGAATCATCAAGGTGATATCCACCCTAGTACAAAGCATCAAGCTTCTTTGTGCTACTCCACTAGAGAAGCCTAACCCATCACAAATGATCTAGTAAGATGTGGCCACATGCATGATGGAATCTAATTCACTATGTTAATCATGCTATCAAGCGATCATACCTATATGCCCATTGATGAAAATATGGTGAGAGAATGCAAATCAGCCAAATTAACAAAATTATGCATATAAATCAATGAAATAAACTGTTCTAGACATAGAATGTGTGGTTCATCTCACTATGACATCTTGACATATTATAATATGGATAATGAATTATCTAGTAGACAAGCCCTTACCAACATTGGATAATATAATATATCCCAATGCAAAAATACTTACTAAGTATTCTACCAAGAAAACAATTCTATTTATTTAACTAATTCTCTTATCTACTTAATACTAATCCATATAAGAGATGAAGGGTTTAACCTTCTCAATTTCCATCTATTAAAAACTATAACCCTCTTAAATTTGGTGGAGGGATGATATTTAATTAATAAATTCTCCTAATTCCATGATAGTATTCATATGCTTATTGATAATAAAAATGTTAATCTGGTGATTTCAGTGGAACAGTATAGCATTTAAATAATCATAACTTTCAGTGCCTCAAGCAAAAACCAAAAGTTCAATATGTTATAGAAAGGTAGGAAGATGAAGAACCAAACCCCCAAAATTTTTTCTCAATAATCTTAACCTAAGAGCAATTTTGTCTACAATACAACTCACTTATTTTTCATCGAAAACAATAGTTCGATAAAAGAAGTAAAAACAATCATAAATATGTTTACATGCAGTTAAGTTTGTATCAATCCTAGAGGATGAGCTATTTGAATAGGAACCTATCATAAAATCACATGTCACTTAAAGTCTCCATTAATAAAACATAAAATGTAGATCATACTTCAAACATCAAGAGCACATATTATATTAAATGTCACTTTATTTAAAATTGCATTGACAATATCATGAACTAGAACCTCTTCCAAATTATAAATGTCCAGGGAATCCAATTTTCTCATATTTAAATTTTATTTGGATCCCTCAATCCCATGTTATACCTCCTACTTTTTCTACTGAATAAAGCTCATAATTTGATACTACATTTATAGTTCTTGACCAAACAAAAAATCAAGCACTGCTCTAATAGAGGACCTAATTTTATTATTAATTTCAAGTGACTACTACAAATCTAGATTGAGAACTAATGAAAATGAAATAATAACTTTGTACTTCTTTGTTTCACATGAGGTCAAAATATGAGAGTTTATAATTCTACAATATACGAAAGAGAAAAACTTGAAGCTTGTTCCATTTTCCCATTATGTATACTATTGGAAATGTGCCTCTAATTCACTTGACCTTTGTTCATATTGATTAGGTTAACTCTATCTGATGAAACAATGTGAAGAAAATCTATGAGCTCTATCAGTATAACCTTTGCTGATGAAATCGACATATTAGAGTAGGTATCGGTCAACAGGAGTGGTCTCAGTCTACTATATCGATACCTGATGAGTCTGTCTTCCTATGTCTTGAAGTGTAATGGAGCTCAGAGAAGCATGTTTGAAGTCATCCTGATGACTTGACAAAGTCATCTTCGGTCATTGGGGTAGCATCGACTATCGGGTGGACCTATTCGGCATTACGTTGATACTTGATGGACTTGCCTTAGGTTGACATCAGCTATCGAGAGGAATAGGATGGAAGCTATGCCAAGTCCCAATGGATCCTCCTTGGGTCATCAGAGTGCTATCAACTATCAGAGGAGTCCGTGAGAAGCTACGCCGATATCTGATGGATTCACCTTCGGCGATCAGGTTTGTCATCGGTCATCAGAGATGTAGTTTTGGAGGTATGCTGATAGCCGATGGAGTTGACTTCCCCAACCCTTTTTATCTAATTTCACTCGACCTCCCCACTTTTCTTTTATATTTTAAAAGATTTTTAAATAATTTACATGTTCCCACATCGAGGAAAAAGGGTAAGGTCATGGCGCATGATATGATTTTGTCTCCACCAACTCCCTTCTTAAAATTTTGCTTCACTAGGGTTTTTTAATATTTTTCCCAAAAACACTGCCCCATTTTTTCTCATCACGACAAATTTGTGTAGAATGTTTTCAGTGATCTTTTTTTCTCTGACTGGCCAGATTGCTTTTTGAGGTGCTCTATTTCACTCAAAAGTAGTTCTAGAGTCATCTGTCAAATGAAAGAATTGGATCTATGATTTTAACAATGACTATGGTTCTAATTTTTAGTTTATTTTGATTTAGGATTTGGGGCCTCTTTGTTTGTTCTTTTATTAGAGAAGTTCAAATAGATTTTTGACACTTGAATGAAAGCATTTTTTACTCGTTCATATTATTGAAGACTTATTGATTATTATTTTTTCTTGAATGTATTGTATTTGACGTTTTGGTAGTGAAAGAGTTAAAATTTGGATCGTCTATTCAATCTATCTATTTTCAAGTCCAGTTACTTAAAGTTTGTACTCAAAGAGAAAACAAGATTGAAGAAGTTGCATTAGAGGATGATGAGGATATCATGCCTTGGAAGCCTCCTCTTCTTGGAGCTGGTAATTCCCAATCTCATTTATTTGTCCCCTCCACTCTATATAAAATTTTCTCTAAGCAAATTGTTGCTTCTCCCCCACCTATGGCTCCCCCTTAGATTCTAGTTCTAGAGGAAATCCTTTTTGAGTCCTTTTAACATGAAGATAATGTAGACCTAAACTACAAGGAATCCAACATTTGTCTTAATAATTGTTTTGAAACATATATAAAATGATTCTATATAATAATTTCAATTAGTTCAATCTTTAACATAGTTTTTTACAAAATTGAATTTTCTTACTTATGGATACAAAATCACACTTAAATTCTACAAGGAAATAATAAGTAGTAATTATGAAGTATCTAGTTTCTAAAGTGGCAATTCACAAGATAAAAAAATACTTTAACATTTGCATACAATACTTCTTCCATTTCCTTTGTAACCTAAAGAGGTAGAGAATCATCAAGGTGATATCCACCCTAGTACAAAGCATCAAGCTTCTTTGTGCTACTCCACTGGAGGAGCCTAACCCATCACAAATGATCTAGTAAGATGTGGTTGTTGGCATTTTCAATAGAAGGAGATTGTTGATATTCATTAACGATATTGAGAAGGTTGTTGAAGATTATTTGATATAACTGAAAAAGGATGATAACTATCTTTATAACATTATTTTGTCATTGATGTCAAGAAATTGATTTTCTGATTTAGTATGATGTTTCCATATCTTGAGAAGATTGATTTGAAGAGAATTAAGATGTCGGTAAAAGACACACAAAGAATGTGATGAATAAGGGGAGAAATAAGATATTCAATGGGCAACTATTACTGAGTTAGACAATGATGAGATCATGATGTTTAGATTGTTTTGATATCCTACATATGTTGTTGATTGTAAGGTTAATACTATAGTATGTCACCAAGCAAGGAACCTAGTCGGTAAACCCTAAGGTTATCGATATCGGTTAATGAAGGCGGAATGTCTACTGAGTAAAGTTTAATATTTACCGAGTTGCAACCAAGTTCTGAAAAAATACATTGGATGGATAAAAACATTATTTAATGAAGGACAATAATTAGCTGGAGATATATAAATGATAGGTATGTCATGCATGAAGTTTGTTAAGTATCTATGGCAATAGAAGAATGGCAGGAAGATCTACAACACAGATTGAACCACAATAACCTTGTGCAAGTTCCAAGAAAGGAACTCAAGTCCCAAGGCGAGGTAAAATATTTTCAAATCAAAGGATACATTAAACCTGATCAAGATTGAAGATCTGATGGCTAAGATTGATCATGGGAAATGTGATCAAGGAGATTAAGCGGTTAGTAATTGTTTATAAATAAGAAATTGTTGATAAACAATGGATGCGAGCAAGTGTAAGTACAAGGATGCTACATAGTGATTACTGAGCACAGAAGCTTGAAGACCTATTTGAATAATAGAGTAAGGAGCCCACCAGAGGGCCAAAATAAGTCCTTTGACAAGATTGTTTTGAGTAAATAAGAATCTACTTTAGCATTTTAGATGTGAAGTTGTAGATATATTTTTATTACTATTATTTTGTAAGTGACAGAAAATCTCTTAACCGAGTGGAATTAATAGTCTTATTTGTAAACCCTCTAGCAAGGTAAAATTCTAAATGAGTGCTTGAAATCCTTTGACAAGGTCACTTCTAACAAGGTGAAGATCCTAACAGATATGAGGGAAATCCCTTAACCGAGTCACATCTAGCAATGTGTTTGTAATCTTTAATAGGATTTGCTTTTAACCGAGCATACTCTAGAAGAGTATATTTCTTAGTGAGTCCGAAATCCCACAATGGTTTTTCCCTATTTTGGTTTCCATGTTAAATCTAGTGTTATATGTGTTATGATGATTATGTGTTTATGAGTTTGCATGTTTAGCAGTTTTTGGCTATATTGCTGAAGTATAAGTTACCGAGGTTGAATCTATTGATTTTATTGAAGATTAAGTTTGTATGATTCACCCCCCCCATCTCATCTTGTTAGCTATTGGCATCAATACTTTACATTTAGTAACAGAACTTACAATTGGTATTAGAGCTTTGGACTCTAGAAGAAAACTTTAAAGGTACTTGAGGCAAAGATCTGAAGATGTATAAAAGGGATGCACCGAAGCTGAACAAGTCAAGTTTCTCCACATGGAAGAAAAGGATGAAGTTGCATTTATCAGGAATTGGAGAATGATTACATACCACCAAGCACCAACCCAATGACCTTGGAAGAGATAAAGGAAAAGCAAGAACACATTCAAGCTATGATTGAAATAACATCAGCATTGACCCACTTAGAGTTTAATGATCTAGAAGGCTGTAATGATGCAAAAGCAATGTGGACTAAGCTCATATCTATGTATGGCAGTGATGAACATGTCCAAAGAGAAAAAGTAGATAGTCTAAGAGGACAACTTGAATCCATGAGAATGAATGAAGGTGAGAACATAACCCAATACAGTACAAGGCTATAGGAGATTATCAATCAAATTAAAGGAGCAGGAGAAACTATTGAAGAAAAGGATGTAACAAGTAAGTTGTTGAGAACCCTTCTACCTGCTTATTCTATTTGAGTCTCTGCAATCAATGAATTGAGGTCTATACCTAACATGCCAGTTTCTTTGGATGCTACTATTGGTAAGCTACATGCTTTTGAGTTAAGTAATTTTGATAACAGTGGGTCTTTGGTAAATAAAGTAGAATCTGCATTCAATTCTTTTCATATCGGTGAATCTGATGATTACAATGATAGAATGAGTAAGTAATCTGAAGGGAATCATTGTAGAGCAAGTGAAAGATTTCATAAGAACATGGAAGAAGTGCACAAACTGTATGAGGAAATCAAGAAGCAAAAAGAGTTTGAAGCATTATTAGCCAGAAGGTTACCAAGAGGAAAAGGTAAGTATAAAGGAAAGCTACCTTTAAAATGTTTCAATTATGATAAAATAGGACATATGGCTTCTAACTGTCTTGAAAAAGAATCTAGTGAAAAGAAAGAATACCGCGATAATAGGCAGAAAGACAACCAATAAAGAGGACATCAAGACTTCAAAAGGAGAGACAAAAAGACATGCCTCATAGCTGATGAGGAATCCAATGATGATAACTTTGATGAAACTGATACTGAGGAAGTTGTTTATGTGGCTATTAAAGATGGATCTAATGAAGAAAGGTATGAAGAAAAATCCCTAATATGTCTGATCAAATCATCTAAGAAAATAGTGGAAAGTGCAAATGTGAAAATTGATGAATTTGCAGAAAGAAATTATGAAAGAAATTCCAAAGAACCAGAAGATTATGAAGAATTTCTTTATGTTCAATCGAGAAGTCCTACCGAGAAAGCTACTAAAGAAAATGAAGATAATGTCCAGTTACCAGGTGATGAAGAAGATCATACAGAACCTACCAAGCCTATATTAGCCAAATATGTCAAAAGACATCATGCATCAAGTCAGATTATAGGAGATAAGGATGATCGAGTGATGACAAGGAACAAACTGAGACAGAACACATGTCTGATATCTGAATTTGAACTGAGAATAGTAAAAGAGGCATTTAACAGTGAAGATTGGGTAAATGCTATGATAGAAGAGATTGATCAAATCAAGAAGAATTACACGGACATTAATCTAAAGACGGAAGGACAAAAATATAATCGATACAAAGTGGATTTTCAGGAACAAGCTAAATGAAAAAGGTGAGGTCATTCGAAACAAAGCAAGACTATTTTGCAAAGGTTATACTCAAGAAGTAGTAATAGATTATGGTGAGACTTTTGCACCTATGGCTATACTTTAGGGAGTAAGAACATTGTTGGCATATGCTACTTTCAAAAATTTCAAGGTATATCAAATGGATGTTAAATCTGCATTTTTGAATGGTATACTAGAAGAAGAAGTTTACATTGAACAACCTAAAGGAATTGTTGAAGACAGGAGTAAAGATCAGGTCTGTAAATTAGACAAAGCTTTATATGGTCTGAAAAAAGCACCTAGAGCATGGTATGAGAGACTGCACTCTTACTTAATCAAGATTGGTTTGATAAGGACAAGTGAAAACAACAATATGTACATAAAGAATAATGAGGACAATGGAATACTGATCTCAACCATATTTCTTAATGACATTATATTTTGTGGAAATGACTCCTTATGCAAGAATTTTGGAAATGAAATGTGCAAAGAATTTGAGATGTCACTAATCGGTGAGATAAATTATTTTATAGGTTTACAGATACTGCAAATGAAAGATGAGATTTTCATTACTCAATCCAAGTACATAAAGGAAATCTTGAAGAAATTTGGAATGGAGGATTCTAAACCAGTAAGTACTCCTATGACTACTAACTGTAAACTATCAAAGAATGATGAATTTGCATTTGTTGATGAGACACTTTACTGATCTATGATTTGGAAGTTGCAATATGTTGTGCATAGTAGACCAGATATAGCACATGTAGTAGGTATTGTTGCAAGATTTTCTGCAAATCACAAGGAAACCCATATGACATCAATCAAGAGAATTTTCAGATACCTGAGAAGCACTGAAGATTATGGCTTAGTATATGAAAAGAGGAATGATTTTGATTTAAAAGTTTATACTAGTGTTGATTGGGCAGGAAACATAGATGATAGGAAAAGCACAAGTGGTGGAGCTTTCTTTTTGGGAGAAAGACTAGTAAGTTGGCTTAGCAAGAAGCAAGGATGTATCTCATAGTCAACAGCAGAAGCTGAATATGTTGTTGTAGCATTGAATTGTACCAATATAGCATGGATGAAACAACTATTGGAAGGTATAAATGAGAAAGTTACCGAGCCAGTAACTATATTATGTGTTAATACTAGTGCCATTAACATTTCAAAGAATCTAGTAATGTATTCTAGGAAAAAGCATATATCTATAAAGTATCATTATCTCAAAGAAGAAGTTCAAGAGAAGAAAGTTGTGCTAGAATATATCAGTTCAAAGGAGAAATTAGCAGACATCTTCACAAAGCCATTGCCAAGGGACACTTTTGAGTATCACAGAAGCAAGTTAGGGGTCCTACTCCTATATTCTACTCACTGATAGAGTTTGGTGAAAGCATCAATTAAATGAATCTATAGAATATTATGTGTGGATTGATGCTTATTTATGCACTTTAGAAGGTTTTCTAAAGGTGTGTAGGAAATAGTGAATAGAGACAAGTTGTTCTAACCGAGACTAAGATGATACATAGCAAGGCAAATCACTTCATAGGGGAAGAAATCATGATTTAGTTCTTTTACTTTTTGGCATTGTTGTCAAAGGGGGAGAAGACTAAATGGTTGACTGAATGGTAAAGCCCTAAATGATGAAGATAATGGAAGACTAATGACAGGGGGAGAAGATTACTAAAAAATGGAGAAGACTAAATGCAAGACATAGGGAGAAGACTTCAGAAGATTTTAATAGCTAAAGGATAACAAGAGAAGTCTAATAGCAATCTGAGTCCTAATCAATTTGAATATCTTGTTGGTATTACCATTTAAAAGTTAGTTTTTCCATCAATGCCAAAGGGGGAGATTGTTGGCATTTTCAATGGAAGGAGATTGTTGATATTCATTAAGGATATTGAGAAGGTTGTTGAAGATTATTTGATATAACTGAAAAAGGATGATAATGATCTTTATAACATTATTTTGTCATTGATGTCAAGAAATTGATTTTCTGATTCAGTATGATGTTGCCATATCTTGAGAAGATTGATTTGAAGAGAATTAAGATGTCGGTAAAAAACACAAAAAGAATGTGATGAATAAGGGGAGAAATAAGATATTCAATGGGCAACTATTACCAAGTTAGACAATGATGATATCGTGATGTTTAGGTTGTAAGGTTAATACTATACTATGTCACTGAGGAAGGAACCTAGTTGGTAAACCCTAAGGAAACTAGTCGGTAAACCCTAAGGTTATTGATATCAGTTAATGAAGGTGGAATGTCTACTGAGTAAAGTTTAGTATTTACCGAGTTGCAACCGAGTTATGATAGAGCACATTGGATGGATAAAAGAATTATTTAATGAAGGAAAATGATTAGCTGGAGATGTGTAAATGATTGGTATGTCATGTATGAAGTTTTTTAAGAATCTATGGCAATAGAAGATCGACAGGAAGATCTACAACATAGATTCAACCGCAATAACCTTGTGCTAGTTCCAAGAGAGGTGCAAGTCCTAAGGTGAGGTAAAACATTTTTAGATCAAAGGATACATTAAACCTAATCAAGATTGAAGATCTGGTGGCTAAGATTGATCATGGGAAATGTGATCAAGGAGATTAAGTGGTTAGTAATTGTTTATAAATAAGAAATTGTTGATAAACAATGGATGCGGGCAAGTGTAAGCACATGGATGCTACATAGTGATTACCGAGCATAGAAGCTTGAAGACCTATTTGAATAATAGAGTAAGGAACCCAACAGAGGGACAAGATAAGTCCTTTGACAAGATTTTTTTGAGCAAATAAGAATCTACTTTAGCATTTTAGATGTGAAGTTGCAGATATATTTTTATTACTGTTATTTTGTAAGTGACAAAATATCTCTTAACTAAGTGGACTTAACAGTCTTATTTGCAAACCCTCTAGCAAGGTAACATTCTAAATGAGTGTTTGAAATTCTTTGACAAGGTCACTTCTAACAAAGTTAAGATCCTAACAGATTTGAGGGAAATCCCTTAACCGGGTCACATCTAGTAGTGTGTTTGTAATCTTTAACAGGATTTGCTTTTAACCGAGCATACTCTAGAAGAGTATATTTCTTAGTGGGTCCGAAATCCCACAGTGGTTTTTCCCTATTTGGGTTTCCACATTAAATCTGGTGTTATATGTGTTATGATGATTATGCATTTATGAGTTAGCATGTTTAGTAGTTTTTAGTTATATTGCTGAAGTATAAGTTATCGAGGTTGAATCTGTTGATTTTATTGAAGATTAAGTTTGTATGATTCACCCCCCCTCTCATCTTGTTAGCTATTGGCATCAGTACTTTACATTTAGTATTAGAACTTACAGTGGCCACATACATGATGGAATCTAATTCACTATGTTAATTGTGCTATCAAGCAAGCATACCTATATGCTCATTGATGAAAATATGGTGAGAGAATGCAAATCAGCCAAAGTAACAAAATTATGCATATAAATCAATGAAAATAAATTGTTCTAGACATAGAATGTGTGGTTCATCTCACTATGACATCTTGACATATTATAAGATAGATAATGAATTATCTAGTAGACAATCCCTTGCCAACATTGGATAATATAATATATCCCAATGCAAAAATACTTACTAAGTAATCTACCAAGAAAACAATTATATGTATATAAATAATTATCTTATCCACTTAATACTAATCCATATAAGAGATGAAGGGTTTAACATTCTCAATTTCAATCTATAAAAAACTATAACTATCTTAAAATTGGTGGAGGGATGATACTTAATTAATGAACTCTCTTAATTCCATGATAGTACTCATATGCCTATTGATAATAAAAATGTTAATCTGGTGATTTCAATGGAACAATATAGCATTTAAATAATCATAACTTTTAGTGCCTCAAGCCAAAACCAAAAGTTCAATATGTTATAGAAAGGTTGGAAGATGAAGAACCAAACCCCCAAAATGTTTTCTCAATAATCTTAACCTAAGAGAAGTTTTGTCTACAATACCAGTCACTTATTTTTCATCCAAAATAATCGTTGGATATAATAAGTAAGAACAATCATAACTATGTTTACATGAACTTAAGTTTGTATCAATCCTAGAGGATGAGCTATTTGAATAGGAACCAATCATAAAATCACATATGTCACTTAAAGTCTCCATTAGTGAAATATAAAGTGTAGATCATACTTGAAACATCAAGAGAACATATTATATTAAATGTCACTATATTTTTAATTTCAGTGAAAATATCATGAACTAGAACCTCTTCTAAACTCATATTTAAATTCTATTTGGATCTCTCAATCCCATGTTATACCTCCTACTTTTTCTACTGAATAAAGCTCATAATTTGATACTACATTTAGGGTTCTTGACCAAATAAAAAATCAAACACTTCTCTAACTGAGGACTTGATTTTATTATTATTTTCAAGTGACTGCTACAAATCTAGATTGAGAACTAATGAAAATGAAATAATAACTTTGTACTTCTTTGTTTCACAAGAGGTCAAAATATGAGAATTTATATTTCTAAAATCTACAAAAGAGAAAATTTTTAAGCTTGTTCCATTTTCCCATTAGGTATACAAGGAATAATATTACAAGATGGATGTTTTGGAGGTATATTTTTACGATAGAGCATAACCAAAATTAAGAAATGAAAGAAGAGGTTGATTTCATCTCAATCTAAGCTACTTTATAAATTGGCAAGTTGTTTATACCTCAAGAGGAAAGACTTCAACTTATGGGGAAGACATATTTGTATGGTTTTTCATCTTCTTGATCCTAAAAAGATAAGAGAAAAATTGTTGGGCTACAATCCTAGTCAAAGATGCATTAATAAGATTCTAAATTCATTAGAGGTTGAGTCTTTGCATCCCAAGTTTCCACGAAGCTCTAGCTGTTAACTAAGTCAAATTATTACTATAAAAGATTCAAAAGGACTATAAAAAATAATTCATATTGTGACTAGTATAGAGGCCATATTATGGTTGCTATATTAGTCATATGATGAAGTCAAATTCAATCATAGAGTAGCTGAATGAAGGGCTAGATTATTATTTTCTAATGCTTAGCAAAACTGATGATATAAATAATAAAATATAAAAGCATTATAATATTTGCAACCCAGTCATTTCTAGTGTAAATGGCAAAGGATTCTTGACATATGGATGTGTCATAATAAATTCCAAGTTCAAGTCTAGTTGTCACCAATTTAGTTTTACTTATTGAAGAGAATGCATTACTTCACCACTAATACTAAAATATTTACAAATTAAAAAAAACAAAAAAAATGTTTGTCTCAAATACATCAATAGCTCAATTCAAATAGAATAGAGCTTACAAAAAATTAGAGTATAAGAAATATAAAATGAAGAGGATTGATCTAGAGAAAATAAACCAATAAACCAGTGTATTCTACCCAATTTCTACAGAAGATTTAGAACATTATTTGGAATATTTGACTCAAATTATAGGTAGATTTGAATCAATAAGTTCCATTTGGTTGATAAGGTACACATGTAGTGGTTTTCTAGTTGTCACTGGTACAAGATTGAATGTAATATTCAAAGTATTTCAACCTATAGTTCTCAAATGAGGAAGTATATCTTGTGTGTATTGATTCCATCATGACATGTTAACTCCATGGGCTACAATATTTTCCTAGATAATACTCTCTCTAACATAATATAATATCAATGATTCTTATTACACTTGGATGTATAGTTGTCAAAACAATCATTATTTAACAATACTTAACAAAACCAAGTTATCTACCTAATTGTTTTCATTTAATCAATTTATACAATAATCTAGTGCTTAAGCTAGGCCAATTTAATGGGATGTGACATAGGAAAACAATGTGTCATAGATTCATGAATACACAAAACCATTGCTATCAATGTTTACTTTTTTGTACTAAATTTATTTAATATTAAAGAATTTTCAATGTGTATCTCCCATATAAAATATCCAACCAATGTCACATATAACTCTACAAATGGATCCAAATAAATATTTAATGTGGCTATACAAATCTCTAAGGATGTCATTACAAAGCTCCCTTTCCCTCACATGAAAAACTTAGGGATTCCTCAACTAGAGACATACACCAAATAGGTTCAATCGATGAAGATTCTACCCTATTGAATGCATTCATCTAGAGTGATTCAATCATCAACTTGTTGGACCAAACAAATAAAATGGGAGGCACTACAAGGTTGACTAAGTAGTGACAAATTTTGTGAGAAATAGCACTTTTTTTGTACTTTGTAATAGTTCCTGTAACAAGGTGAAGAATGAAGGTTTGCAAGAATTATAAAAGAATTTAAAAGTTAAAATTCTATCTAATGTTTAATTAGGGGGAATAATACATATCATATGCAATACACAAGACCTTTTCATGATGAAACTTATAGTTCTAAAGCAAATCTATATCTCATGAGCAATGTTAAAAAATGTTTAACTATGAACATAAAGATTTGAGTGATTAAAATTATTCATGAAGTAGTGAAAAACCTTGTCACGATCAAGTATAATAATAAAATATTAATTTTTAGTAAATAGTTTGTTCTTATCCTTGAAATATTTAACATGACATATTTTGGATAACAACTTTGTTCTTATCTTGGCTTTGGCTGTGTTTCTGATCCAGTATGATCAGATCTCTGGAATCAGTTTTGGATGCTTATTCTGATGCTTATATGCTTGCTATATTCTAGTGGTTTCATGATTTTGGTTATCACTTTTGGTATCTAATGGTACCCAGCTTGTTCTTGGCTTTCCCAGCTTGCTTTTGGCTTTACCAACTTCAAAAGTTCCCAGTTAGCTTTATCGCTATGCACTATTTGGTGACTTCTTCTATGGATTTTGGATCCAACTTATGGATTCAGTTTCTATCATGTTATTGGTTCTTCTTGATCATATCCCAATTATTTAATGAATTTACATTGGATGGCATGTTGTTATGGTGGTCCTATTTGAATCAGGTTAAACTTTCATGGATGGTTTCTATCGGCTAGTGAAGCGTGTTGGATTTTTGTCTTAGTGGAATTCTTGATGGATTTAATTATTTGGTTACTTGATTTAGGTCCATGCTATGTAATGTAAATCATAATATTGGTTTGGTGGTATCGTCTGATGTAACTTTTGTAATTATGGGCTGATTGGTTTAGGGTTTAGCCAACCTTGTCAATAAGGTTGATGATCTGTATTTATGGATGACTTATTCATGTAATTGACATAATAGATGGATCAATGGTTATGATTGGTTAATTCTGCATTATCAGAGATTGGTTCATGAGTGAAAAATTCATATCATTTAGAATAAGGTTGGAAAGGTTTTGTATCACAGGGTAGACATCAGTGCTTAACCGAAACTGTATCATGCATTTGCAGATGCTACTTTCATAATTCATTTCTTTCTGGATTATAGTCTGATGATTTTGTAAGTTAGTGAGACTTCCCTTTATTATGAGTAGTGTGCTCTAGGCTATTGGCCTTTCTGCATGTGTAGAGCCCATTGTAATCATGCATAATACTACTACAAAGTATTCATTTGATTGTGGGTAGGGTTTTCCACCATGGTTTTTCCCTTTCTAGGTTTTCCATGTATCAAAAAATTATAACAATTGGTATCAGAGCAAGGTCCTCTCTACAAAAGTTGAACCGTTTGAGGAGATCCAATGGCATCGACATCTAGTTCTACATTCAATCCTTACCAGAAGGAGAGTCCTAGATTTGATGCTACAAATTATGAGATATGGAAGCAACGAATGAAGACTCATCTTAGATATCTTGGAATAGAAATTTGTGAGATAGTAGAGAAAGGATATATACCTAATGACCCTAATTCCAGTACACAGGCACTTGTTGATGAACAGAAGAGAGGTGAAAATGATGTGAGAGAAAAAGAAGCTTTGTTGAGCACCCTATCTAATGAAAGGCTATTGAATGTCATAGAATTGGAAAATGTTAAGAAGATCTTGTTAAAACTTGAAACTCTTTATGAAGGTGATCAGGTAGTAAAGATTGGTAAACTTGAAGGTTTTTGGGTAAGGTATGAAACTTTGAAGATGGAAGAGGATGAGAAGATAAGTTTTTTCATGGATAGAGTCAATGATTTTGTCATGGGTATCATATGTTGTGGTAGATCAGTCAGTGAAGATGAAATAGTGTCAAAAGTTATAAGAGTTCTACCTCCAGCTTACAAAATGAATGCTACTACTATTAATGAACTCCAGACAATGTCAAGTACCTCTGTGACTAGAGATACATTACTTGAGAAATTGACTACTTTTGAACTTGAAGAACTTGGAGATCAGAATGCTGCTAAAAATGAGACTACATTTAAAGCATCTACCTTTGGTAAATAAAAGATAGATTGGAAGGAGATGTATACTAAGGATATGGAGGAAATTGAGAGAGAAGAAATAGAGCTTGAAGAGCTGGAAGCACTAATTGCTAGAAGAATCCCAAAAGGAACAACTGCAAGTAAGTATGAAGGATAAGTCCCTTTTAAATGTTCTTCATGCAATAAGATTGGTCATTTTTCTTCTAGATGTCCTGAAAGAGCTGCTAGGAATACTAAAATATTTGTGTGGAATTATATGCCTAATCTTGAATATCAGAGCAGACCTAGATTCACAAGGAATAAAGATAAATAATTTTATTATGCTGGTGATGGTGATTTTTGGTATTTCTGATGATGATGATGATTATGATGATGATGATGATGAACTTGTGAGTGGATCCAATTATGGAGCTTCCTCAAGTAAAGAATGGGTCTTTATTGCTATCAAGGATGATTCTTTGAAATCTTTCATTGAAGTAACACATACCGAGGAAAAGGCGTTGGCTACTAAAATTGAAGAAAAGGATGAATGGGTTATAGGGAGTGGATGTTCACATTACATGATTGGTGACAAGAGAAAGTTTCAATCACTGCAAGACTTTGATGGTGGATTGGTTAGATTTGGAGATAACAAGGTATGTAAAATCAAAGGCAAAGGAACAATATCCTTGGATGGTAATACAAATACTGATAATGTTTACTATGTTAAAGGCTTAAAGCATAATATTTCAAGTGTAGGTTAGATGGAGGATAAATGATTTCATGTGTAATTCAAAGATGAAAAATGCAAGATCTTTAATAAATCTGCATTGGATAATGCTTCTAAAACTTTGAATAAAGTTAATATCTTTCATTTGAACTCCATTGAGAAGGCTTTCTTGATTGCTTAGATTGATTGAAGTTGGTTATGGAATAAAAAGATGTGTCATATAAATTTTGATTGCATAGTGAAGATCAGTTCAATACTAGTAGTCAGAGATTTGCATAAAATTATTACACCTCATAATCCTGTATGTAGAGAATGTCAAATGGGTAAGCAAGTTAGAACCTATTTCAGACTTGTATACATGATAAATCTAATGAAGATCTTAATATTATTCATATTGATTTGTGTGGACTGGAAAGGACTAATTTTTTTCAAGGTGATAGATATTTAATGTTACTTATTGATGACTATTCTAGAATGATGTGGGTGACATTTTTGAAAGAAAAATTTCAAACTTTTGAGAAATTCAAAATCTTTAAGGCTATGGTTGAGACCTAGATAGGACTAAAGATATATAAAATGCTTGAAATCAGAACATGGTGGTGAATTTACACTGCGAGTTCAATAAATTTTGTGAAAGGAATGGTATTAGGAGACAAATTTCTGCACATAGAACACCATAGTAGAATGGATTGGTGGAAAGGAAGAAAAGAATGATCTTGGATGCAACAAGGAATATGATGACTGAAGCTAAATTACCTGATATCTATTGGAGAGAGGTTGTTGATAGTGGTGTATACACTTTCAATAGAGTACACGTTAAAGATGATACCAATAAGAATTCTTATGAATTATGGTTTGGTCATACTCCTACTGTCAGATATTTCATAATATTTGGAAGAAAATGTTACCTTAGAAGAGATGATGCATTAGGTAAGTTTGTTCCTAGAAGTGGTGAAGGAATATTTATGGGTTATTCTACTAAGTGCAAAGCATATGGATGTTATAACAAAAGATTGACTAGGATAATGGAAAGCATAAATGTCAAGGTGGATGATCATGGCAGTAATCAAATTAGAGCTTATGATTATGGACCAGAAGATGAATTTATTAGACCTGAACCGGTAATGCAAGAATCAGTTCAGAACAGTGAACCTATGACTACGGTAACATTAGAAAATTCAACAGTGATAGAGGAACAAAAAAATGAGTTAGGAAATAAAAAAAAATCAAAGACTCCCAGGTATGTAAAGCTAAATCGTTCTGAAGATCAGATCATTGGAGATAAAAGGAAAGATGTGATGACTAGGAGAAGGTTAGCTACTAAAGAGGTATGTTTAATTTTTCACTGAGGCAAGTAAAGATGAAAATTGGATAAAAGAAATGGAAGAAGAATTAGATCAAATTGAAAAGAATATGACATGGGAACTTGTACCTAGACCTAAAGACAAGAATATTATTGGAACTAAATGGGTTTTCAGGAATAAATTGATTTAGGAAGATAAAGTGTTAAGGAACAAGGCTAGATTGGTTTTCAAAGGCTATTCTCAAGAAGAAGGTGTTGATTATGGAGAGACTTATGCTCTAGTTGCTAGAATGGAAGCAGTAAGATTTTTTCTTGCGTATGCTACACACAAAAACTATGAAGTATATCAGATGGATCTAAATGTGCATTTCTGAATTGATATCTTGAAGAAGAATTTTACATTGAGCAACCTAATGGATTTTATTTATCACAAGACAAGGACAAGGTTTGCGGGCTAAAGAAAGCTTTATATGGACTAAAATAGGCCCCTACAACATGGTATGCTAGATTGGATAAGTATCTTTCAAAACTTGGCTTTAGTAAAGGTAATGTTGATAGTAACTTATATTACAAAATTGAGCATAATGACATATTGATTATTGAAGTCTTTGTGGATGATATCATTTTTGGAGGAGAAGAAGGTTTATGCATGAAATTTGTTGATGATATGAAGAATGAATTTGAAATGTTTATGATTGGTGAAATGAATATTTTCTTAGGATTATAGATTACACATATTCATAAAGGTATTTTCATTTGTCAAACTAAGTATGTGAAGGAGTTACTTAAGAAATTTGGAATTGAGAATTCTAAACCTATCAATACTCCTGTGATAACCTATTGCAAATTATCAAAGGATAGTGAATCACCTAAAGTGAATCCGAGAAAATACAAATCAATGATTGGTGGATTGTTCTACCTAACTCAGACTATACCTAATATAATGAATGTTGTTTGTATTGCTTCTGTATTTTAGTTAGATCCTAGCAAAACTCATGATATTGTTCTGAAGAGAATATTCAGATATTTGGCAGGTACAACAAACTTTGCGTTATGGTATCCTAAGGATGATGACTTCACATTATGTGCATAGGTAGATTCTGATTGGGCAAGAGATGTGGATGACTAGAAGAGCACTACTAGCGGTGCATTCTTTCTTGGGAAGAAGTTGTTGTCATGGCTTAGTAAGAAACAATCATGCAATTCATTGTCTATTACTGAAGCAGAATGTGTTACAGTTGCTAATTACTATACTCAGTTGTTAAAGGACATAAGGGTGAGTTATGATGAGCCTATTGTTATTCACTATGATAATACTGCTGCTATTGATATATCAAAGAATCTGGTATTTCATTCCAAATCAAAACACATTTCTATAAGGTATAATTTCTTGAAGGAAAAGGTTGAAGCAAAGGAAGTCAAACTGGTTTATGTGCCTACCAAGAAACAAATTGTAGACATTTTAACTAAATCGGTACCTAAAGACACTTTTGAATATCTCAAAAATTAGTTAGGGGTTACTAGCCCTCTGGAAGAGACTTAAAGATGAAGGGATGCATCAATCCAGTGAACTTATCAGACATACTTTTCTGATCCAGGTTGATGAATTTGGTGCTACTACTCAAGTGGAGTAGTCAACTATTTGGTTCAGTATTCTTGGTTTGGTATATGTCCTTTGTCATTGATGTCAAAGGGGGAGAGAGATATCCATGTGAAAAACTATCAGATCTTTTTGGAGAGGGGTATTCATGTTAATCTAAGGGGGAGATATATTTCAATTTCAGATTTTGGGAGATTGTTGGCATTCCTTGGAACTTGGATGTTTTTCACATTCAGTGTTGCCATCAATGCAAAAGGGGGGATTGTTGGCAATATGATAGAATTGGTTAATTGTTGTCATTGATGTCAACACTATATCCTAGTTAGTCTTGTTGATCATCCTAGCTTTGGCTGTGTTTCTGATTTGGTATGATTAGATCTTTGGAGTCAGTTTTGGATGCTTACTTTGATGGTTATATGCTTGCTATATTTTGGTGGTTTCATGATTTGGTTATCAATTTTGGTATCTATAGGTACTCAAATTGTTCTTGGCTTTCCTCACTTGCTTTTGGCTTTATCATCTTTTGACATTCTCAGTTAGCTTTACCTGTATGCACTATTTGGAGACTTCATCTATGGATTTTTTGCCTGACTTATGGATTTGGTTTCTATAATTTTGTTGGTGGGTGGGTGCAAGTTGGGTCCCAATTCCATGGAAGTCTATGAGCAAAAAAAGTTTGCCACTAGAACCGAGCGTCTGTTTTTTAAGAAACAAACACCCGTTTAGCTTCTAGGCCCCAACCCATAAAAGTAAAAAATCACACTTTTTCAAAAACTGGGTTCCTATTTAGGATCAAACCACCCCAGAGAAACAGGTGCATGATTTTTAGAAACAGGCACATGTTTCTAAAAACAAACACACATTTCTTAAAATGCTAAAAATTTCAAAACATGTGCCTATTTTTTGAATTTTAAATAATGGGTGCCCATTTCATAAAAGATGGAGCGAAAAACACACCTATGCCTTGGTTTTGGCTTTGGGTTAGGATTGGTGGGACCAAGACTTTGCTTGGACCTCCAAAAAAATGGCTAAGGCACTCAAATAGCAGATTTCTACCTTTCTGTAAATTTTTGAAGGTGTTCCTGATCATATTTTTTGATGAAATAGAAACCCATTAGAGTTTTCACTGTCTTGATTTTTAAAATGTAAATTTCATAGTGATATGATTATTTTTACTATTTTTTGCATTATTTATTAATCCAAAGTGGTACCTAAATGTAAAATAGTGAGGTTTAGTAAAAATTTAATAACATTTTTGTTCTTAGGTTTGTTGGGATATATATTATATGACATTAGTCTACATACAATTATTTTGAAGATTAAAAAAAAAAATTACACTAGTACATTTGGGGCTCAATTTCAACGGTCACTCATCAGAATTCTGACTATTTTTCATCGGACTGCCAACAAACGTAGCTCTCAAAAACTTATCGTCAGATACTCCAATGGTGATCACCAATGTCACAAATTTCAGTGGAAACCATCAAGTCTCCATTAGTGTATGTCTTACCGATAGCATCATCGACTATCCACAAGACCAAATGTTCCCTTCACCGCTAGTATAAGTCCTGCCAATGGATTTCATCGGCATGTACTACCCCGATGAAACCCAAGACATCAGGTTTTTTATCAGTGTATGTCTTGTCGGTAGCTGATAAGACATACACCGACAGAGACCTGATGTCTCAGGTGTTGTCGGAGTAGTACCTATCGATGAAATCCATCGGTAGGACTTACACTAGCAATGAAGGGAACATTTGGTCATGCCAATAGTTGATGAGGCTATCAGTAAGACATACACCAATGGAGGTTTCAAGTCTCCATCATTGTACATCTTACCAATAACCTAGTCGACTATTGGCAAGACCAAATGTTCTCTTTTTTGCTAGTGTAAGTCCTACCAATGGATTTCATCGGCATGTGCTACCCTAACCACTCATCTGCCAAGAAAGTATCATCAGGCATACAACATCCTCATAAGATGTTTTCTTTGTTTTCTATTGGAATATTGATGTCGTCTGACAACAAGCAGGAACTATGTACTGATGAGGATGTTGCATGGTCAATGGTATAGTCATCGGTGCAAATATAGGGGGCATCGGAATTCCAACGATTATTTGAATTTTTTTTTCAAATAATACAAAAAATCATATAATGACTACTAAAAGCTGATAGTTTCACGTCAACCCTTTAATTGTTTTACGGTGTGAGATAGGTTTCAAGTCAACACCCCACACAAAATGTAGCCTATCAACTAATAATGCAGCAATATTTTGATCAATTCAAGCAAATCATTAGAACTTGTTAGGGCACTATCCTTCTTAACTATGCCCGATATAGGGATTTGTCTCTAGGTTTCTATCATGGCTTGTGCTCTATCAAATCTCCTCTATTTGAACAACCTTGAATGCATGCCTACCACTATTTGAAACTTTGATAGCCTATATCCCCTATGTTGCTAACGTTGAAAGGATCCTTTATCACTATGAATATTGGCTCAGGTGTATGGCTTCTGCAATAAGCATAGGATAGTATTTATATTGATTTGATATAAAAATTCTTACTCACAAGTGTCTTTGAAATAGTGAATATCCTTATTGTCACATAGAATGAGTATGATGGCATCCTTGCCATCTTTAAAAAATGATCTCTTATCTAAGTGTTTTCTCATATTGTTTTGATTATCTCACCAATGAAAAACCTTCATCACTATGATTTTCTAACTATCTACAGTCATGGAGAGTTATTTGACAACTCTTTGTATCACCTATGGATCTAGGGATTTTGGTTTGACTGGAAACTCTTGGTCTCTAACTTTGTATGACTTCTATTGTTAGTACTCATTCTCTTCAAGTTGGCATCTACATTAGTGTTGCTATATCTTTCCTGTGATTGAAAACTTTGATATCTCAACTATAGTGAGTTTTGACTATGAATGAGGATAGTTCATGACCCCTTTTGTGATAAGTTTCTTTTATATCAAAAGTTGACCTAGATGATCATCAAATGAGAACTATTGCCTAACATAATCACTATGCATAACAAGTTTTTGTTAGAGAGATCAAGTATTCTATTAACAAAGCAATGAATTTACAAGGCTACGTTGATGCATTTTATTCCTACCTCTAGGAGCTAACAAATTTTTGATGTGCACTCATCTAATTATATGTTAATTCAGGCTTCTAATAGATTGAGGTTGTCTGACATGCACATAGATGACTCAAGCATCTTAATTATGTCTCTTGGAGGTTGAGACCTACAAATGGGTCATTGTACATTTCACTGTATCCTCTTTAGCATTAGAAGGAGTTGTTCCTACCCCTCTTAACAAATGTTGAAAGGTGCCTATGTTCTCAATGGGTCTCTTAACTTGTAAAAATTGCCAACATTCATGAAGAAAAATGAAAAAATATCATTAGTGAAATGATTACTCATTGAGATCATCTTAAGATGACTTAAAAAACAACCATCATATCCCACAAAAATAAATACCAGCCAAATATGCCTCAGAAGCCCCTAATTACTTAAAAGTGAATACTATCTATGTGTGTGTGAAAAAGTTAAATAAGTATTTGTAGCTGCAAGCACAACACTTCAATTAAGTCATTACATGTATGGTTAGACAAATATAAGAATGAATAATAAAACCATAACAAATCAACTAATTGCCTTCTAAAAGATGCAAGTATAAGATTTCTCTCAAATTTTTATAAGCAATACCAGTGACTAGACTACACCAAGATGAAGGATTTAATCTTTATGAGCATGAGATTAAGCTAAATGGATGCAAGATGGATGAAAGATTCAAGCAATAACGAATTCAAGCAATAATGTATTCAAGCAATAATCAATAAACTAAATATGCAAAAAGCTAAACAAAGATGCAATAATATAAAAAAGAAAGCACAATATATTCAATGACTCCAGAGTGAAAAATGTATAATAATAAATCTCTAGGGTATTTTGAATGGGAGCTGAAGGCTAAATTTATAGAAATTCACAAAAGAGATCAAGAAAAAACACAATTTAGGATTAATTGAAATAAATGAGAAATCAGGTTCAGTTAACCTTGAGATAGATTCCAATTATAGTTTAATTGAAATGCATTCAGATAAGAAGTTCAAGTTGCATTAGAAATAAGATTTAATTAATTCCATGCATCTGTGATAAAAATCGATAATTCTTTGATTTATTCAAGAAAAGAGTCTTTTCAATGCAACTAAACTTCTTTTTCTCAAAAGCTTTGAGTTCCAATTTTAGAGAATGATTATATTCCTTTTATTTGCTTTTCTAATTTCAAGTTAATCTCAATTTAGAAAAAGAAATAATATCTCAAGTTTGATTTCTCTCAATTCAATTCTTTTATTTTATTTTCAATTTAACTCTTGCTTTGTGATTAATTCCTACTTTGTAATAAATTAATTCCATTTTTGCATGATTAAATGACAAATTTATTAATTAATTAAATATGCAAGGATATTTAATGAATTAAAATAAGATAATTGACCAAAAAGATATTCTTGGAATGATTCAATTAATTAAATAAATATTTAATTAATATTGAGTATTTGATTTGCCATGTTACATTTGATGATTAAAGAATTAATTATGTGCTCAAGATTGATTTAATTGCCTTTGGTTAGGACCTTGGTGATGTTGTCGAGATTAGGAGCCCATGGTTTAGATGACCCATTTTGGGGTAGTATATTTTCCCCTCTTTGAACTAATGTGTGAGCAGTGCATTGGTTTAAAGAATAGTTGATTTGTCTAGGAGATACCAATTCTGAACTTGATTGATCATGAACCAGATAAAGAGCGAGGTGTTTAGCTTGATTTGAAGCAATGAAGCTGAACGGAGTTGATTAAAGCGACATCGAACCCGAACTTGATTGAACTAGGAACGATAGAGAGAAAAGATACCAAACTTGAACATGATTGATCAAGAAGCAAATCTTATTGATTTAGGAGTTGATTGAACTAGACACAGTGAGCGAAGATAAAATCGATCTTGAACTTGATGGATCAAGACATGATGAGTGAAGATAAATTGTAACACTTGATTTGAAGCGATGAAACTGAACACCTGCATAGATTGAGCATGTGATCAAAGATATTCTTTAAAATTTTGATTGAGTTTAAATGAATAATCAGCTTGATGAAAAGCAATGAAACTGATTTAATGTTAAGAGATTGATTCAGATGAAGACAAATATCAGCTTGACTTGAAGCGATGAAACTGATATGCCCCTAGTGATTGATTCGATTCAGATGATCGAGAGATCTCAACTTGATATGAAGCGATGAAGCTGAGATGCCCCTTAGCAACAAGAATTTGATTTTCTTTAGTTGAAAAAGATTTTTTCTCAACTTTTGATGAAGATTTGAAATTTTTCTTGAATTTTGAAGATGTGAGGTCATGTGGTCATTAGTACGCCCCCTTGGGACCAAAATCAAAAGATAGAGAGGGTATATGATTTTAGGGAATTGTTAGCGATGATAATGATTTGAGCACAAATGATTCAGAGGAATTTTTAAAATTTTGTGATGATTGATGAGAAATTAAGTGCATAGTTGTTTTGTAGAATAGAATTGAGATTCAACATTGATTACTGAGAAATTGACCTCAATTCGAAGAAAGAATGAGCTTTTGATGAAAAGCACTAAGTGGTCCAAATTGTGTGAAATTGACTAGAAAAATGATCTCAAATTTTGATTTTGATCTCGAAAATTTAATCAGGATAGGCAAATTAGCTAAGGGTACAATTTTCATGTCCATCGGAGCAAGTTGAAAAATTAGGGTTTTGGCTATATATGGGGTAAAAGTGTCATTTTCAATTCATTTTAACCCTCCAAGTTTGAAAATTCAAAAATCCTTTTGTGAAGAAAAATGGCGGTTCCTACTCATGAGCATCGATTCTAGTGCCAGAGATGACATAATTGACCTTGGAACTATGAGCCAATGGTAAGTGATCAATCTTAAGCCTCTTTGTTGTCTCAATTTTGATTTTTTTGGTTGAATTTTTTAATTTTTGGCATGTACAAGTTGGTCATTTTTGTTTTGTCATGCGAGAAAGGATCCTATCTCATATGACAAACTAATTAAGATTGTTTTCTCATTTAAGTCTACTAGTTTTGTTGTATTGTAACTACCCTTGTGTCGTACAATAACCTTCAAAAGAGCCCATTTTGTCATTCTGGAGCTAGTCCTATGTCGTATGAGAGTCTTTTGTCCTATTAGGCCTATTCCTGACTCGTATGAGTTTCTGCCTCTACTGTGTTATGTCGTATGGAAAACAATAAGCATTTTTGAAGGTGCAAACTTGAAATTTTGATTTTGGTGTTGATGTAGTTGGATTTGCGTGATGCTTTACTTCTTTGATAAGCTTATTTGAAATGTTTCCTAATGCGCTGTTGTTTGATTATTTGCAAGTTTGATTGCCCCATGTGTTCAGATGTGTATATCCATCAATGATGACATTAGTGTGTCAATTATCAGATGTAGACTAGGCATATATTAATTTGTGTAGATTGACTCATCTTCTCAAGTTACCTAGTATGTGTGTGAATCACGGTATGCTCATGACATTAGTTGAGAGGTTTTATTTAGAGCATAACATGTTTCATTTGCTAGTTGGAGAGATGACGATCACTCCCAAGGATGTATACAGGATTCTCCTATCCTTTTTTCTAGGGATAAGGTTGATAATGATGCAACGCAACTTCTTGGGTTGCTAGCTGTTAGACATGTTTTCAGGCATCCTGATATTCTGACACGTTCTATCAGTTGGGATGTTATGATGACTAGGTACAGTGAGGACTTTCCACTAGCTTGCATCCTGGTAGGTTTCATCAGTTGTTTTATTATGTCGAATAGAGGACAACAGGGATTTTTGTGTGGATGGGGCAGGATGTTGGACAGGCTTGTTAAGCACCCCCAGAGGTTAGGATGGGGTTCTTGTATATTGGCACACATGTATTACGAGATGCATGAGATTGTATATAGGGAGGGGAAGAGTATGGCTATAGGATTTTTGATTTTATAGGTATGGGCCTGGGAGCATCTCCCTATATGTAGACTGATTGTGAATGACGACAGGAATCCTAGTTAGCCCATCGTATATAGATATTCAGGATATGTGACTTAGCCCCATCTGGGAAAGACAAATTATTGGAGATGAAAGTTGGACGACTTGATAGTTGTAATATGGAGACTGTATAGGGGTCTGGAGCCTTGGTATGATTGGATAGTTGTGCGTAGAGACCTCTTCATGAAACGACATCTCTTAAGTAGATCACAAATAGTGGTCGAGCAGTTTGTTGTTACTCAAGTGATGAGGTGGTATGGTAGATCTCAAGGGATCTTGTAGGATTTCACTGCATACGCGTGTTATACAGATGAGGAGAGGCAAGGATGGGCACCAAGATTATCATACGCTCTAGGCATGTAGGAGCTAACTGTGTTACAATGAATGAGATGGGATTACCTGGATGATATTGCAGATGCGAGGGTATTGCCCTAGTATAGGGATTGGTTTCAATAGCATCTTTTCCTAAGATTTACTAATCTAGTAGAGCAGGCACCTCTTATAGAGGAGGTTGAGGATGATGCCCCTGCATAGGCATAGGGATAGGGATAGAGGTAGGTAATAAGACCCAAGGCTTCGAGGTGCACAAGTGGTGATCCTGGCACTAGCAGCAGTAGGGTGCCAGTTGGTGGTAGGTAGTAATAGAGACAAGAGGGTGGATACCTAGGGATAATTGGCATGAGACTTAACGGAGTGAGAGTGATGGAGGGTGGTGGAGGGGAAGATAGAGTAGCTCCAAGACAAGTCATACAAAGGAGGGAGGAGCAGGGGGAGCTAGAGGTGAAGATGGAGGAGGTGATGGAGGCAGAGATGGAGGTGGAGAGCTTGTGAGGGATCAGGGGCCTTACACAACGTGGTCGATGAGAGCATGCCTAGTGGGGTTACAGTCATAGCTTGCAGTGGCATAGACTTAGCTGGTGGAGTGAGACCAACAACTAGTAGACCGCAGAGCAAAGCGAGATCATCAGTTAAATTAGGTCAAAGCTGAGCGTGATCGTTAGCTGGTGGAGCTCAAAGTAGATCATGATCGTTAGGTCCTAGAGATGAGAGCAGAGTGAGATGCTCTTCAGCAGGAGGTTCTCTATTAGACCAGTTGGGCATCCTATTATGTTGTGGCTTACAGCATAGCAGTTCTAGTAGCATAGTAGGTTGTACCATATTCTTAGTATATGGCTCAATCATAGGGAGCTCGGGCACCTAGGCAGGATCTGAGTCAGCAGGCTCCACCTCCTCCACCACTTAGCGATCAAGGAGAGGCAGAGAGCTAGATCTTTTTGTGTAGCTCTTAGATTATTTTATAGACACACCCATTTTTTGTAGCCCTTATGATTCTTGCTCTGATGGGAGATTGTATATGTCAGTTGTGTTAGGCCCAATATGGAAAGCTAATGTCTTGAGAGGGGAGGGGTGAATCAGTACTTCAAATCCTTTTCTTAACAATATCTTTACTGTTATGCATAAACTAAATAGTGCAGTAACATAATATAATGCTAAAACAAATAAATAATAATCATACATGATTCACTCCATAACACATATCTTTTGGTTATGCAAAAACTCTTGGTTAGAGAGAAAAACTGTGGTGGGGATGGCACCCACAACTTCACTACTATAATAATAAAGGTTGCTTGGTTAGAGCTACATGTTTAGCTATTTCTGATAGCTTACCCTATTAGAAGTATCAAGATCTGTTACATCTACCTTGCTAAAGGATTTTACAAAACTTAATCTAAATGTTGTACCTAGTTAGAGGCTTTACAATTTATAGACTTGATTAGAGTCTTTTACAATATTTAAGGTTTCTCTTACAACTTCAAAATATTACAATAAAATCATTACAAATATCTGCAACTTTACATCTGGAATGTTATAGCAGATTCTATATGCTCAGAATAAGATTACCTTGCTTGTAGCATACCTCAGTAACCCATATAGTAACTCAGTAAAGCCTTCTATTTACTCTGTTCTTTGACTGTTCTCTAAAATCCTTCTCGATGACCTCTGTGTCTCTGTAACAGTCATAACACTTATTGCTTTCACATGTCTTGCTTCATATATTTCTATATCTTCCTTTCTATCATACTACATGTGTATCTAATCTTAATCGATGTTCTATAAATAGATCTCTTATGTCAGTGATCCATTCATTGCTTTGATCTTACAAACTTGTTTTATTGAATGAATAACCATGCAAAATATTTCATTGGTTAGATGACCTCGAAATCATACACAATCTTTAAGTGCAATTTCCAATGTGATAACGGTTCTATGTTCCTTGATCTTGTAACATGTTTTCATACGTATGTCCAGGTTCAACGAATCTGGTAACATGTTTCACTTGGTGTATATCAACTCAGTGTGTCATCTTTGCTACTTGGTAGACATGGAATGATACTCGGTAGATAGATCGGCTCATACTAGGCTCTTGACTACTTTCTTCTATAACCGACCGAACTGTGCATACCAACTAAATATTTCGGTAGTAGTGAGCGACTAGAGTATATAGAATGACTTTGGATATAAAACTAATGGCAACTTGATAAGTAGTAACAATCTCCCCTTTGACATTAGTTGAGATGTTTGACAAAACTACTTTCAAATTCATAACTCAATAATCTATATACTTTGCAAAATTTGACTAAACTGACAGTATGTACATTAGTCAATGAAATAATATATCTAGATATACTCCCCTTATCAATATACTATACAAAAATCTCATTTTGTATGCTCAGTGATCTGCTCTTGTTCTTTGCTTACTGTTTTGTTCACTACTTGGTTCACTGCTCTTGGATACTCTACTTACTCTGCTTGGTATACTCCCCCTGTATACTACACTCCTTTTGTTTAATACTATACTTTGATGCTTTGAATACTATATCACTCCCCCTTTTTGACAAACATTAAAATTTAGTTACCATTCGGTGGTGGCAATTGGTCAAAAATGGATTTGTACTTTGTCTGTGCTTCGGTGAGAGAGATAGAGAGGGCATCCTTTACACTGTCCATTAAAGAATTTTGCTCTTGAATATTAGCCAATAATGATATTAAGCCATCTAAAGTGCTTCCTTCTTATGTAGTAGATGAGTATGTGGCTCAGTTGATTTGTTCTTGGATGGATGAAAGATGAGGAAGGAATAATGTCTGAAGTGTCATTATGTCCATCCTGATCTTGTGTTCTTCATTTCTTAGGTCCAATTTTTGAGCCATGAGCTATTATAACTTTGTATAGAAATTCTAAATTGAATTGGGCTCTGTGGTCAACTTATTTGAGAGATCGGTGATCTCTTTCTTAATTGCTTCCGTTTTATTTTTGATATCTTTAATGAATAAAGAAAATGTACAGAGTTTCTGAAATAAATAATGAATGTGCTTGAGTTGAGGGGTCAACTCAGCAATAAATTTGACAAGTTTAACTTTTCCAACAGCTATAGCTTTCTGTACCTCTTCTATCATTTTTGTAGTGAGCTCCTTGTCTTTTAGCTTGCTCAAATATTTGGATGCAGCTACTCCAGATGTCTCTATCTTGGTTAGGAGTTCATCCAATTGAATGTGGATGGCTGCATCTTTGGTTATTGTAGCTTCAGGTAGTATATCTTTTAAGAGTGCTTTCACCTTCTGAAGTAGTTTATCTTTCTTTTGAATATCCATTTGCTTCTCTTGTTCGGCCTTTGCTTTGCATAGTTCACCAAAATCAATGAGTGCTTGCCCCTTTAATTTGGATATATCAACATTGGGAAACACTATTGGTTTTGACAAATCTACTTTGAAACTATTCTTTTTCATCTTCTTTTCTTTTCTTTTCACTGATTGAACTAAGACAATGGCTTGTGAGGTTGGATGACCCTCGATAGGTTGCTCGGTAGAGGCAACACTTTGGTCGGTTTCTTTAGCCTCTATAGTGTCCTTTGGTGTCTTGGTACTCAGTGTCTTAGTTGCAACATTTTTCAGTGCTAGAAGGATCCTAAGATGTCTGTTCTTGAGTAGTAACTTCTCCTGCTGTAGACTTGTGACCTTCAGTGCCTTGATCCGTATCCTGAGGGGCTTCGATTGAGATAGGTTGATTGACCAGTGGATAAGGCTTAACTTGTTCCAAGACTGATTCACTGGAAACAAGTTTTACATATGCATTGCCTTCTATCATTTCCTGTTCAAGTGCCTCTGTATCCATGATATCTTCATCTATTTGAATGGTGTCAGCAAGGTCTTGCTTGGTAACATCAGGATCTTGCTCGGTGACATCAACTATTTCAACTTCAGCTTGCTCACCAGCATCCTTGTTTCTAAAGATTTCCTGCCACATTTCTTTTGTCTCATTTTCCACTTCAATATACAGCCCATTCATCAGTTTCAAGGCTTTTTGTTTGACAAGGAACTTTGTGTGGTAGGTTGTCAGATATTCTTTTATTTCAGCTACTAACATTTCAAGAAAGATATGTACCGAACTTCTTTCTCTGATTTGTTTCTTTGAGTCTAGGGCATATTGCCACCTATTATCAATATGTGCATATAATTCCTTTGGAAGAGAATTAAAGACTTCTAATGGGACCAATCAGAATTTTAGAAGTGTGCAGATGATAGCTTCTTCTATTTGTCTCTTTTCATCTTCATTTCTAGATTCATATTTAACATATCTGAATCCTCCAAATCCACCATATTCCTTCAAATTAGTACAAAAATTTTCAATACTATGTACATTTACCTTCTTGCTCTTGACAATCTAAAATTTTCTTGCATCCTTAGATTCAGTGTCACTAGACTCTTTTGCCAAAATGAGTCTTTGAGTAGATTTCTTGTAAGTTTTTATTACCTTGGGAATAGTGACACTCTTTGTTTTCTTACTCGATGAAGCTGTAGATGCTCTAGTGTTAGGTCACTTTGCTGGAGGAGTTGGTGAGGCCTTTGATGTATCCTGTTTCTTTCTTTTCAAGACTTTTCCCTTAGGCAATTTGGTGCTTAGTGTTATAGCTGCCTCTTGGGCTTCAGATTCCTCTTTGGTAATGGCTATAGTGCCTTTGATAGGTGTGGAGGAAGAATATTCCCTGAATTTCTCCGATAATGCCTTTATCATCTTTGTTGCCTTTCTTGTAGCTTTGGGTACTACAATGCTCATTTTTACTCTTTCTTTCACTTCTTCATAGGTTCCATACCTTAGCTCAGTAGCATGCCTTGGTAATGTAAGAAATGCATCAATTTGTTGTTGTGTGATGTCAAAATCATTCTTGTAACCCATACGTGACAA
This sequence comes from Cryptomeria japonica, assembly GCF_030272615.1. NCBI lineage: Eukaryota > Viridiplantae > Streptophyta > Pinopsida > Cupressales > Cupressaceae > Cryptomeria > Cryptomeria japonica. The sequence goes on along the minus strand of NC_081413.1, from coordinate 90,061,215 downwards.
AGATTGAGTTCTTGGTTCCACAACATTCACATAATAGTAATTAGTGTCTACTTCAAAACATATGTCATCTTTGTATTTCTCCACTCGCTTGGGTGGAATCCGGTACCTGTTATGCATTTTCTCTTGAAACTTACTAAAGTAATCATCCATAATATCATTAAGATTATCACCTAGCTTCTTGATGAAGTCATTGATCTGATGGGTGATTGGTCGGTGTAGTTCACAAACAACTTTACCGACTGATGGAAAGATTTTTTCAAAATATAAAAACATGCATACAAGTAGTGATCCAAACTTTAGTGTATTAGCCAAGTTGTTCTTCTTCGGCTTCCTGATGGTGTTCAAATTCTCAAACAGGTTTTTCAGCAACACCTCACATAGATCAATTTTCATTCCCTTTTTCACAATTTTGTATGCTAGGTCTACTACTGCACAGGGCACACTATTTTCCCTTGCCAATTGGAAGAAACAGTAGCCTATTACTCTAATGGAAAATTTTAGTTCTGCATCAGTGACATTGTTCAATTTTAGTCCTCTGCAATCTGATTCCACTCCGATTAAACTGATCAATTCCTTCTGTGATATCATCTTTTGAGCTCGAGCATGATCATAAATAGGGTAACCGGTAATTAGATGAATGATTTCCTTGGTAATCTTAAATGGTTGCTCTTCTAGCCACATGAAGTCATCATGAACTCTGCTCAGAACAAACTTGACCCACTGGGGTTTGAACACACGGGGATAGGTTAGGGCTTCAGTTAATCCCTTGAACTTAATGTGCTCATACTTGCTATCCAACTTTCCATTTATGCACAATTCATCATAGGTGTCTTTGATTTCAACGTGACCAAGTTCTTCAACACAACATTTGGTGAAGAATCTCACATTCTCGACTAATAACACTCTATTCGGGATGAGTGAAAATGCGGTTTTGTCATCTGGTTCAGATGCAACTTTGGGAGTTAAAGAGTATTTTAGTGAGGGCTTTTCAACATTCTTAACAACAATGGGATCTTGGATCTTAGGTTCCATTTGTAGATTTCAGATAAAAACTAACAAAAGATCCTTAGGGTTTGAGGATTTTCAAATGACTGATGCTTTACACTTAGCAGATAATAATAACTTAATAAGATCGGTAAACTAGCTTGACAATGCATTGAGATCAATGTAAATACATTGAATCTTTCTTTGTAGGAGGTTTGATCGCCTTAGATTTGCTTTTCTCTACTCTCTTGAAAACTTGGTAAGTAAAAAGTGACCACACAAATTTTTTAAGTACACAATATACCTTATCGGGCTCCGTGCAGGTTAGGTCAAAAACATTAAGTACACTTGGTTCCACTAAACTTTCTTTCCCTTTTTTTCGGTGCTTTAACCGAGTAACCAAACTTCCTTCATTTACCAACTTGACAGGTTTCCTGTATTCACCGACTTGACAAGTTTCCTGTATAATGCTCCAAAAGACTTTGATAGAATTTCAAGCTCGCTACTACATCTTAACTATGCATAATTTGAATTAAGTACATAATAAAATAGGAACTGTTAAGATTTAACCTTGAGAGAATGTAGTCCCTTCATACCTTTACCGATTAATTTGGAATAGGCACACCTAACTCGGTAGGTAAGGTGCTTTCTTCATTTGACACAATTTCCTTCTTTTTCTAAATCATCTTTAATTTTTCTTTTATTTCCTCAGTGTCTTTTCTAGGTTGATCTCTACAATCTCCAGCCAAGTGTCCTACTTTGTGACAATGAAAACATGCCATACCAGGATTTCTCCATGATCTTCAGTTGTTCATCCCAAACCTTATAAAGAAGTTGGCACTTATATGTCCATATCTTCCACAACATTCACACCATTTCCTTGTATTGTAATCCCATGGTATTGCAGTATATTGTCGATTTAGATCTATGTGGGTTCGGTAGCTTCTAGTATTTTCTCGGTGTGCATACCACATATAGTTCTTTTGTTTATACCAACACTTCTCGGTACTATGTCCATATCTATTGCAGTTTTTACAAAACCCTTTGAATTTTGCCTTCTGATAATTGTTAAAAAACTTTGTCCTACATTGATTAGATGTGTGACCATACTTATTGCAATTGTAATAATAACCATTGGACTTAGTGACATTTGGTTGCTTACCTTTTCTGATTTGGCACATGTTGGCAGTGTGACCTTGATTTCCACAGTAGTTACAAATAGGTTTCTTTCTTTTGATGTTCTTCTTAATTCCAGGTTGCTTTGATGATTCTCCTCTCTCAGTAGTATGAATTCCCTTCTCGGTAGAGTCTTTTCCTTTGTAACCGAGTCCTGCATCTTTGTTGGGTCATCTTGTAATCAGTTGCTCATCCAACATATTTGATGCTTCATAACTCTTCTTTAGTGTTTCTTTGGATTTCTTCTCTATTTCAAGTTCATTGGTCAGCCTTGATACTTCAAGTTTCAATGCTTGATTCTCATCATCTTTCAGATTTGCTTCATGATGTGCATAACCTAGTTGATCTGACAGGTTTTGTTAAATTCTAGTCAACCTTGTGATTTCATCATTCTTATCAAATACTAAGGCTTCAAGTTGTTGTTTCTCTCTTTCTAGATCTCTTACTTTATCCTCGGCTGTCCTCAATGCATCAAGATTTTCAATCATCTGTGTGCTGAAATGTTCATTTTCTCTTTTCATTTCTTTTAGTTGATCAGCCAGTGCTTTGTTCTTTTCTTTCAATACTCCAATCATTTCTTTAGTCTCTTCAGATATATTGTTCTCAAATGATGTCTCAATTTGTTCCACTTACTCTTGAGAGTCGTGCAAATCATCAGATAATCTTCTTCTCACTTTCAGAGATTTTTGCATTTGCCTTTGCATGTCTGCAATCACTTGATTAGCATGATCTAGCTCTTCTTGTAGATACACAATCCTCTGAGATTGTTTATAGCCTTCCATTGATAAGATCTTTCTCTATAGGCAGTTAAACCCTTTTCCAAGATTGAAGCCCTAATACAAATTGTTAGGGCCAATATAGAAAGCTAATGTACTGAGAGGGGAGGGGTGAATCAGTACTTCAAATCCTTTTCTTAACAATATCTTTACTATTATGCATAAACTAAATAGTGCAGTAACATAATATAATGCTAAAACAAATAAATAACAATCATAAATGATTCACTCCATAACACATATATTCTGGTTACGTGGAAACTCTTGGTTAGAGAGAAAAACTATGGTGGGGATGGCACCCAAACTTCACTACTGCAATAATAAAGGTTGTGCGGTTAGAGCTACATGTTTAGCTATTTTTGATAGATTACCCTGTTAGGAGTATCAAGATCTGTTAGATCTACCTTGCTAAAGGATTTTACAACACTTAATCTAAATGTTGTACCTAGTTAGAGGCTTTACAATTTATAGACTTGATTAGAGTCTTTTACCTTGTTAAAGGTTTCTCTTACAACTTCAAAATATTACAATAAAATTATTACAAATATCTGAAACTTTACATCTAGAATGTTATAGCAGATTCTATGTGCTCAGAATAAGATTACCTTCCTTATAGCATACCCTGATAACCCATATAGTAACTCGGTAAACCCTTCTATTTACTCTGTTCTTTGAATGTTCTTTGAAATCCTTCTCAGTGACCTCAGTGTCTTTGTAACAATCATAACACTTATTGCTTTCACATGTCTTGCTTCATATATTTCTATATGTTCCTTTATGTCATATTACATGTGTATCTGATCTTAATCCATGTTGTATAAATAGATCTCTTATGTCGGTGATCCATTCATTGCTTCGATCTTACAAACATGTTTTATCGATTGAATAACCATGCAAAATATTTCATTGGTTAGATGACCTTGAAATCATACACAATCTTTAAGTGCAATTTCCAATGTGATAACGGTTCTATGTTCCTTGATCTTGTAACACGTTTTCATATGTATGTCCAGGTTCAATGAATCTGGTAACACATTTCACTTGGTGTGTCATCTTTGTTGCTCGGTAGACATGGAATGATACTCGATAGATAGCTCAGTGCATACTGGGCTCTTTACTACTTTCTTCTATAACCGACTGGACTGTGCATACTGACTGAATATTTCGGTAGTAGTGAGTGACTAGAGTATATAGAATGACTTTGGCTATAAAACTAATGGAAACTTGATAAGTAGTAACAAGTTGACATCATTATGTACACTGAGATACTAATGATTATATATATGAGATCTTGATTTGACTTCATTATACTTGTGTTGATTGATTTATGAGATATTTTTGTATATGCTTTATTCTATATGTATGTGTATCTGTTCAGTATGGATGTATGTAATGCAAATGAATATGGATGTTTGTTTTTGTTTCTTTTTATATGCAAATAAAATGAATGAAAATGAGTAATGAGTAGTGCAAAATTTTTGCTTTTCAATGCAATAAGATAAATGTAAATGAGTCCTAATGAATGTATGAATCTATATAAAATGCTTATGTATGCAGCTAAACATCTCAATACACAAGTACTCGATCGGAGAAGTGATGAAGAAGAGACCACTTATCTTAGAAATGATGAAACTTCAAACTCTCCTTCAGAAGATAAAGAGATCATTACCATATCGAAATCACTCTAAATTCACAAAATATAGAATGAAATGCAAAATGAGATACAAAATGAAATGCAACCTAAACCTAGTCACTGGATTTGAAATGCTTAAGTTTCATCACTGAGCATTAACAAACATAGTAGGCAGATTAGAGTTCCTTTCTTTTCATGTGCAATATTAATTATCTTGTCCGCAATGACCCTTTTTTCAATCATATCCTTGGACAGATTTTGTAGGGACCCATATTACATGATAAAGAAATTCCCTCAAACCAGACAAAGAAATGATGTGAAATTCCCTGTATCATACAAATAAGCGGAGTCGAGGTATGTGTGGTGATTTCACCTTGATGTGAAGGCTCTTATCACAAACACCTAGCTTATTAGATGTTTCTAGATCATCAGAATCATTCCTACAAGAAGAAAACAAAGAAAATATTATGCCCCCAATCCTTTCTTCTCTTGGTCAAGATAGAATTCCTCGAGTTACTCAGAGGGATAATAATCAAAAACCAATATAAAAGACAACACACAAAGAAAATTTTCATGCATAGCTCAAACTGTTTAGTGATTGTTTTTAGTTTTGTTGTTTTGCTTGTGTACTCAGTGATAAAACTCTTCAGTAGTCAGGAGATAGGTGACTGACTCAGAGTGGATGACTGAGTATCACCGATAGAATGATGACTTGGTTGATACTGCTTAGGATGTGTAATATGCTCTGTCGATTAACCTAAGACTAGGACATTGATCAGTTCGAGCCATAAGGGTTCCAATGAACCAGGATGTCATAAAAGTGAATGAAATATATGTACAAGCTAAAGCAAAGATGCATGAAAGCGGGAATGCCAACGTTGCATTGATAGATGGAGCGCTTGAGTATAAGAGGTGCCTGTTTGCCAGGTTTTCATATGCTTGGTAGAGATTCATTCTTTTTTTTTTACCAAGGGGCCTATTTACCAAGTTTTCACCAGGGCATTTTCTCTCTTTTTCTCTCTTTTCTTTTTTTTCTTTTTTTCTTTTGATTTTTTTCAGGCCTTTTTTAGCTGTACAGGTTGCTGGAGCAGAGAATACTAAGTAAAAAATTTCTTCAAATGGATGGTGTTAATCGGTTCATGAAGTTGTTCTCATTCTGATGTTGAGAGCTAATAGGCCCTAGAGCCAAAGACTGTAGTAATGATGTAGGGACCCAACTAGTTGGGTTCAAACTTCCCTTTGTTATCTCGAAACTATTGATTTTTTTGGATTTTCTCGTAGAACTAGGTCACCTACTTGAAATTCTCATTGTTGAACCTTCTTGTTATATCCTTTAGACATTCTCTTTTGATACACTCTGAGATGATCAAATGCCACTTGTCGACGTGCATCCAAAAATTTGAGCTCTTGCAATCTAGCTATTTTGTAGTCTTCATTAGTAACATGACCTTGCAAAGAAACTCTTAGAGATGGTATTTCCACTTTAATAGGTAATACTGCTTCGAACCCATACACCAAAGAAAAAGGTGTAGCCCCAGTAGGTGTTCTAATACTTGTTCTGTAAAACCATAATGCAGGATTGAGCTGCAGGTGCCAATCCCTCCCAAATTTGCTCATTGTTGTGTTTAAGATTGTCAACACGTTTTTGTTGTATGCCTCAGCTTGTCCATTACCTTGAGGGTAATATACAGATGACCAGTGTTGTTTAATTTTGAGTTTCTCATAGACCTCACCTAGATATTTACTCTTGAATTTTCCTCCATTGTCAGTCATGATGGATGAAGGTATCCCATACCTGCAGATGATATGGTTTAAGATAAACAAAGCTACTCATTTACCAGTTGCTATAATGAGCAGAACCAAAGCTACTCATTTACCAGTTGCTTTAATGAGCAGAACCACTTCTACCCGCTTAGTGAAGTACTTAGTGACAGTTATAATAAACTTGTGTCTATTGGATGATGTAGGATATATCTGACCAATGACATCAAAGGCCCATTGCTGAAAAGTCCAATGTGTGATGAAGGGTATGAGATCCCTTGCTAGAGCATGTATGAGATTTCAATGTAGCTAACACTTCTCACAAGTTTTAGAAAACTTTATAGCGTCCTTCTCCATGTTTGGCTAGTAGTAGTCATCCCTTAGTAGTTTTCAAGCTAAAGTAAGATAATTCGAATGAGATCCACAAATACCTTCATGGACTTCCGATAATGCACATTTAGACTCTTCAGTTTCTAGACACCTAAGCAATGTACTATCTAAACCTCGCCTAAACAAATCATTAGCAATAATAACATATTGTGAAGTATTTTAGGTTAGGTTCCTTTTCTCATTATGGGTAAGATTTTTTGGGATAATTTGGTCACGTAGATAACAGTAGATGTGGCTATAGAAGGATGAGTCATGTTCGATAATAGAACAGACTATATGGGACTTAGGAGAATCATAGGCAGGGTAATATAACTCTTCCACCAGGAATTCAAAGCGAAAATTAGACTCTTGTAACTCTGGTATAGATGCCAAGGTGGTCATAGCATTTGCTGCTCTATTTGTTGATATGGGAATCTACTAGAATGATACAAAAGTAAAATACTTCTTGAGATTATCAACCATTCTCTTATAAAGAATAAGTTTCTCATCTCGATTCTGATATGTATAATTTATTTGATTGATGATTAGCTAATAATCCCCATAGATGTGTAGTTCAACAACCTTCCATTCAATAGCTAGCTTGATCCTATTTACCAGAGCTTCATACTCTAAAATGTTGTTTGTACAAGGGAAGAGAATCTTATATGCCTTTAGGATTGAATACTTTTGAAGAGTAATAAAAAGTATTCCAGCATCGGAACCATTTTGAGTGAAAGACCCATCAAAGAACATCTTCTAGGATTGTTGAGTAAGGTGCATTATTGATTCGTCTGGAAACTCTATATGCAGTGGTTGAGTGTCTTCAAGTGGAGCTTCAGCAAGTTGATCTACAATTACTTGTCCCTTGATGGCTTTGCATTCCACGTATTCAATATCAAACTCTGTAAGAATCATGACCCATTTTTCCAATCTTTTAGTGAGTGTTGCTTTGTTGAGAAGATACTTTAGCGGATCAATCTTAGCTACTAGCTTGATGGAATATGCCAACATGTAATGTCTCAATTTTTGTGATGCAAAGACCAATTCCAAGCACGCTTTTTCTATTATAGTGTAGTTCATTTCATAAGACACCAATGTTCTACTGATGTAATATATAGCTCTCTCTTTTTTATTTTCATCTTGTTGTGCTAGAAGTGCCCCCAATGAGGAATCAATGGCTGATATGTATAAGATCAATGGTTTACCCTGAATTGGCAACATCACTATTGGTGGATTGGATAGGTACTCTTTGATTGATTGAAGGTGTTGTTCACATTCTCAATCCTAGTTGTATATTACTCATTTCCTCAATACTTGTGTGGAAGGTTGAGCTTTGTCTACTAGCTGAGAAATAAAGTGTCTGATTGATTGGAGACGTCCCTGTAAACTTCTCATTTGACTGATGTTCTTCGGAGGTGGCATTTCCATTATAAATTGGACCTTCTTAGGATCAACCTCGATTCCCTTCTTTGAAATGATGTATCCAAGTAGTTTAGCACATGTCACTCTGAGTGCACACTTATTTGGATTTATCCCAAGTTTGAATTTTTCCATTCTATCTAGTATAGGGCCTAGCTCTTGAATATGCTTGGATCTTTGCATAGTCTTCACTAAAGTGTTGTCAAAATAATATTCCATATTCTTATGCATCATGTCATGAAAGATAGTAGTTACTTCTCTTTGGTAAGTTGGTCCTGCATTCTTTAGCCCAAATGGCATGATGTTCCAATAGAAGGTTCCCCATGCATAGGTGAAAGTTGTCTTTTCTTGATCCCCGAGAGCTATTTTGATCTTATTATAGTCGGAGAATCCATCCATTAGTGAGTACATCGCATATCGAGTTGTCATATCAACTATCATATCAATGTTTGGTAATGGAAAGTCATCCTTTAGACAAGCTTTGTTGAGATCTCTGAAGTCTATGCAAACCCTAATAGATTTGTCTCCCTTTGACAAAGGTACTATGTTTGAAATCCATTCCACATAGTCTATAGCTCTGATAAACCCAGCTTTTAGCAGTTTTTCTAACTGAGCCTCGACTAGTAGTGCCATGTGAGGGTGCATCTTATAGAGTTTTTGCTTGACAGATTTAACTATGTGTGATAGAAATATGGTGCAAGATAAGATTAGGATCTAGGCCTGGCATATCTGAGTACGTCCATGCAAAATTGATCTTCTTTTCTAAAAAGAGATTAGTGAAATCTTTCAATTCTTGTGGTGATAATGATTGAGCTACATGAATGATGTGTGGTGTCTCTTGACTCTCAATGTTCAATGGCTGAGTTATCTCGATCAATATAGAAGACCTTTTCTGAAAATGACTTGGTAGTATATCAAGTATCTCCCCTTTAGGCACCTCAGAGAGGTTTTCACCCTTAGGTACATCCTTTATTTTCCCTTTTTAAGATTCTGACACCACCATAATGTGGTTTTCGCCATCAGATCTTTAATTTTAATTTTAATTTTTATGATTTTTGCGAATAAGATACTTGATATCTATTTCAGTCATGTTTTCACTTTGTTTGCTGGTGGAAGAGTACATGGGTTCAACTGCATTTAGGTAATAGGTTAGCGTGTAGTCATTGGTAAAAGTAGGTACATTCATGGGTTGGTCTTGTAGACTACAATCAATTAATTCAGGATGTACCAAAGATAGAGTGTGGATAGGTTCGAGGGAGTTCACGGTATTGTCATCATAACTTTGAATTGAAAAGTCGAGTTCTAGAAGACTACCTTGCATAAATATCTAGAGACTAGGAAGAGTCAAAACATGATTATTAAAGTGCACGTTAATATTTAGTTGACCTAATCTAATAGACCTACTTGTAGCATCTTTCTCTATACCAGACTGGACTTCATGTTGTGGTTTGATAATAATAAGATCAGTAGATAGATTCTCATCATTTGCATCAGAGGATTCAAAGTTTAATGTTGAGTAGATATTATCATGAATAGGAATGTTGTCAAAATCACCAGAGTCATTAGATGAAGTTTTCATGTCTTCTTCAAGTGGTTGAGTGAATATATGTATGGTATCAACACCAACATCTTTAATGTTGCAAGTTCCTTCAAGATTTAGCTCATTTATCATTTGTATTTGACGCACCTGTTGACATGATCTTGATGGTTTTGTGACTCCCTGTCATCTACTCCATTCAGCTTCCTCTGGACTAATGAATGGTTCTTCTTCTATAGCTTCCAATTCTTCTTTGTAGTCCCATACTTGATTTGTTCTATTTTATTAGGGGGGTATATAATAGATGAAAAAATTTCTGGTATTCTTCCTTCCTTCAGACCTTGTTCATGGTTTGCTTGTCTTTTTAGTCTGATTTCATGTATCTCCTTTTCTAGCTTTAAGTGCATCAGCTCTTGAGTGTCATCTATGATATCACTAGACTCTTCTAGAGTTTATGTATTGGATGTATCTGAGAGGTGGTTTGGACCCCATTCATACTAGTTTGAGTCAGTTTCTAAATCTACTTGCTACCTACTAGTGTATGCAACTGGAATTTTTAGGGGTGCAAAGAATTCTCTGATTCTTTCTACTTCCTCTCTCATATCTTCTAGAACTTCAAATCCATTTAGTGTTGTAGTTGATACCATTGGAACTTGAGTGCTGACTATTTCTTCTCTCTTTATTGGTAGTTTCTTGTCATGCCGGAAATTTAGGGCAAGAACGAATTTTTTTTTTTTTTTAAATTCGCAACCTTAAACATTAAAAGAGCAAAAATGGAATGCACTAATGAGCATGGCTCATTTATGAGTGGGTTAATTCTAACCGCTAACTCAATTATCAGAATTAATCTAAAATAGAATATTAAATGAATAGTCTTATTCCTTCAACTATTTTAATCATCAACTAAATTAAATCAAATAATTGACGTAGATCAATCCAATTACTAGAGGAAAGCCATAAGGTGTCTCTATGAATTAAGTAATCCATCCCTAGCGCTAGTTTATAAAAGTCTATGGTTTATTTCAACATTAATTAAAATATGATTAAACTAAGTTGATTTAAAGATCAATTAAGTCCCAAAATGAATAGTGTCCTATAAGGATTAATCCCATAACCTGTACCAAGAATAATAATAAATTTTATTTGTTCTTAATTTTATTTTGCATCATCCCTTTTAGGGTACCCTTAGATTTGTTAAAACTAATATATGTTCCCTTGATTATATATCATATATAGTATTTACAAACACTTAATAAATTTTTCAATCTCAAACTTGCCTTTAACAACATTAGTATTAAGCATATAAATGAAGAAAAACCCTACTATATATATAAAATTTTAAAACTTCTTTAATATATATAATTGGAAATTATATATATATATATATATTTTCTTAACAACTATTATTACAACTTACCCATTTTGCTTATACCATCTTAACTTTCTCTATATCTATGTATATATGTAAACAAAATAAACATATATATATATATATGATTTTTTCATTAGCCAATAAACCCATGGCCGCCCTAATTCCTTTATTCATATAAGAGATGCCCTATTTCTTTTTTTATTTCAATCCTTATTTCCCACTTTAACCTAGCCCTACTTGGGCTAGGGTTTCACCCTCTTTCTTTTGTTTTGATGTGATGCAGGGGCCGAATCAATGCAAGGCAAAGGAGGGCCGAATCCCTCGAGCGGTGGCCATTCATTTGGGCAAGGTGGAGGTTACCAAAATACGGCAGCCGTGACCCCCCGACACCACTCACTGTGGATTACCACAGTGGCGACGTCACTGTGGATGCCCATAGTGGCGGCCCTTGGGCCGTCCACTGTGGTCGCCCGTAGTGGCGCCGCTCACTGTGGTCGCCCACAGTGGCAGCCCCCGGCCGCACCGTCCGCTGTGCGAGGGCTCCGCAGGGGCCAAGTTCCCCCTTCTTCTTTTTTGTTTTCTTTTTTTTTTAAATTAATTTTATTTTTTTATTTTATATATATATATATATTTAAATTCATAAAGAAAGACTATATATATATATATATACCTACATTTATATATATTTACACAGTTAGATATATATATTTGTCTTTGTTTTGAAATAATAAAAAAATTTATATTTATATATATATGAATGTATATATATATAAATATATATGTATATATATGAAATCTACCATTGCTTAAATCCTGGATAGGCATAAAATGTTCTTTTTTTTCTTAAATTTTATTTTCATAGGGGAACATTGTTATTTTCAACTTGCAGGAAAATTAATAATTTAAGGACAGAATAGCATTAACTAATTATTCCATTTCTCCTTTTTAAAGTGTTGGTGCAAATATGAATTTTTTTATTTCACAATAAATATGATGCAAATGACAGATTTATTAAACTATATTCAGTAGCTACTTTAGTCTCGATTTATTCAATTTAACCTCAGAGATGGACATGCTAAATCTATTAACTCATGATTTGTAAATTTGAAATAAATAATTAGGACTATTAAAAAATTTTCCCTTACTGACGCCCATGATTTTCTATTTCATTTAATTCTGTTATTTTCATTAAGAAGAGATAAAGTGAACATTTAAATTCAAAATCACATCTACTCTACAACTATTATTGTTTCTAGAACTACATGAACTTAATCCAAAATTAACATGCCATTTATTGCAATAATATCTTAATAAGGTAATGCATTTCTTTGGAGCATTTTTAAAATATATTTGAGCCAACTTTACAAATGAATCTCTCATTTCTTTTAAATGCGGATCTTAAAAATATTATATACATTTCCTTTCAAAAATAGATACAACATAGTTTCTCTTTTACATTGCTCCAACTAAAAACAAAATATAAATTTTCCATTTCCAAAACCTTTTCTATAGCCAAATGATACCAGCAACTTCTACTTGTTCATTTTTCTTTTCTTCCAACTACCTGCAAATACATCATAGGCTGTGACCATGGAATGCTCACCTCCCAGCCTAGGCTAACTAGTAGCAACCCTGAGCTCGGAGAACCAAGCCCTAGACGGGTAACAAACATGCAACACAAAAAGAAGAATACACACCAACTCAAAACACACCCCGAAACCCGGCTACACTGCACTACACATTGGTGATGTCTTTTCAAGGGTGGTAGTGGACCAAGTACCCTGAGGAGACTGCAAGTATGGCAAAACAAATAGCCACCTCATGGCAAACAAAATACATCAAGTATAACAAAATCAGCCCCTTATTCCTTATGCCCCCCAAGGCATTACCCCCAATGCATAAACAAGCCATGCAGCAAGGGTCACATAAATTCCCTTGTGATCGCTCTCATAATGAGAGTCTCTCACTTGAGGGCTGTCACTTCTACCACCCACAAGATCCTCCTCTCTCCCAAGAGTAGGAGATCTTGATTACTCCCAAACACACATAGAAATTATAAAGCAAAATACCAATAAATTTCCAAATGAACATGCATGGAAACAAATCTTTTTCACAAACATTACTTACAAACACATGCAATAAGAAATCCATTTATATGATGAATACGACCAACCTTAATCTATCGAAAGGTAGGTTAGTTTTGTTGAGGATTTGCAGCCCAATTCCATGGTTCTTCTCGTTCTACCCTTAGCTAAAATTCTCAAACCAATATTCTATCTTTCCTTTCCAAACTTCTCTTGTCTCCAAAAATGGAGAGTGGGTGATTACCCTCAAATTTTCCAATTCTTGCTTAAGAAGCCCATTCTCTGAGTTCTCACAAGTTTCTAAAAACCAAAAAGGAAAGTAAAGCAGAATGGGAAAAAGACTCTCCTTCAAAAAGGAAAAATCTCAATTAGATTTAAACTTCTAATTTTCAATTTTCGCACAACTCAAAAAAACCAATTTTTAAAGCGTCAAAGAGGTCTCTTAAAAGTAGAAACTTGCCTAAAATTACCCCTAACCCCTAGGTATACCTAATGGGCTTTAGGAAACCCTATTAAACTACCCCTAGGTGTTCATTTAACCCATTTAAAACCCCCCTAAAGTTTATTTTCGGGTCAAACATATGTTGACCTCTCCAAAGATCCTTTTCCAAAGGTATTTATGACATCACGTTAAATTAATTAAAACAAACTATAGTTGGCCACTTTCCCACCAAGAGACAAAAATAAAACAATTAAACTTAAATCCACATGTGTCAAGTGACACCAATAAAACACTGTTACAAAATTAAAACAGGAAATCGTCTCTTGTGGGTTTCACACATTAAATTTAAATAATACTTAACACACATGCAACATATACTATTACGAATAAAACACAACACAAACGGGGTGTTGTCTCTCCAAATAGACAACCCCTGGCTTACGAACATACATATGTCTACGTTTGGTTCTCCGTAATATTTCCATGGTCACATGGATAATTCCTACGCAACTCAATTTACACATTAGTACTTCCAAATAATCTCATATAATATAAAACACGTGAATAATAATGCACTACAAGCATTCTACATACAATATACATTTATCAATCAATACATCTTTCATTCAAATAACTCCACATAACAATTATTATCATTCACATAATTTTGATCCATTCATTAAAACATGCATTCCTATTCCTATCATCATAGTAAAGTCCTGCAAATCCAATAATGACATACCTCCTCTCAAATTTATCCTATTCTAGGATCATCTAGAGTTTTGTATATATAAAGAATATAAATGAAGCATCCACATTCATAAATGTTACCCAATCACAGAATCAAATAAGTTCTACATCCAGACATAGCTAACATACGTTAATTCAAGACTATCCAATCAATGGGTCTTTTAGGATTTCAACTTCATAACTCATCAAAAGTACACCACTAGGTGCGATAACTCTATAACTTGGTTCAATTATTTTTCTCACAAACCTATCTGCCTAACACAGTCCCTTCTATTGAATTATAAAGCATTTATTAATAGGTCAAATAGGGTTAACTAAGTAAATCAAAGCTTGGTTTGGGGAAGGCCTTACATCCTCCTCCCCTAGGGTTCGACTTACTCCTGGAAGTCGCATGAGTAAAATTTCAAAGTAGGGACATAACCTTTCCCTCCATTCCCATAAGTTACTCAAACTATTACTTTGCCTACTAGAAGGATGAAATACCAAAATCAACTTATTATTGTAATTAACTTACTATCTTTACAAGGATAAATTCTTAGTATTTTTATTACATCTCCCTTCGATCTTAGGTAGGTGTTTGCAAGCTCTATCTTTCAATGACTTACATTATTTCACCCTCCAAATCATAATCAAAGTTACACATATAGAATTTTTTCTAGGAGTTCTACTTGTTTAGGATTTGTTTAAAAGCATGTTTATCCTACTATATTCACATCCAAACATGTGAATATAGTAGGATAAACTCCTTTATCAATTTATGAAATACATTCTTATACACAAGAGATCACATTCATTTTTATAAATCATGTTCGATTTTTTTAACCTTCACGTGCTAACTATTTCAAGCAACACTTTCCGATATAATCCACTATCTATTTGGGGTTATTAACATCCTTAATTATATCTAGCAGGTGATTGCACTAACTCTACCATTCTCCATCCATTCCTCTTGGACTTCCATTTAATATGCTAAGCCCTAACTCAATGTTACGTGGTAGCTTAAGGCATCGGCACTTTCATGTCTTATACGCACAGTTAATAGTTTGGTACAAAAATGACACTTGTTTATTTGGAATCTCTTATGATTTGAAATAATATAATCATATAATTTTATTAGGGACATCATTTGTTTTTCTTAACATCTTATGCCAACTCCTTGTATTTTCACCTCCAATATTCACTTGCCTTCCTTAGGTAGGAGCTTGTTGCCAAAATTACTAACACTTATGGTTAAGAGCCATTTTGGGTGGAATTATTGTCAAGTAAGATCGAAAACGGTTGACAACAATTTCAACCCACCCATTTCACGACATAACTCAAACAACTCAAAGAGTGGGCTTATTCTCTTCTACTTTACTTAATCACTTTGAAATCAAGGGGGTGTGAACTCGAAAAGTGGCCAACACCCATCCTTCTAATTAAAAATTTAGTAAAAAGGGAAGTTATCTCCTTCCATATTACTTATTTATATTTACTTACTAGTCAAATCCGGCATATCACACCTTCAATCTCTTTGATCTAAACAAACCATCTTACCATTCTAGTATCTAGTTACCCTATTATGGTATAACATAAGGATGTCCAACAATTACCAATGTCTTAAGACTCCCATAATTTCCAAATCCTTAGCTAACCACATAATTTGGCTCCTTATCAATGTTCTCATCAAATATTTTATACTTCCAACTAATCCTCATTTAAGCTTTGGTATTATATTCTATTATACTCTCGATCCCTAAGCCATTTCCATCAGCACATTGCTTCATCCATACTTAGTGTTTTCACATACTTTCACACTTGAGTGCCAAAATTTGCAAGGCTTCTTCGATTGTGCCTAGTAGTTAAACTATGTTACATACTGTCTTGTACCTAGCGACTAACCATGATTGGGTTGCACTTTCCTTCTTAGTCTCTGAACGACGGCTAGTTACCCATTTCTAGATTATAAAATCCTAATACTTTTACACTCCTTGCACTTCAATGGGGATCTTTTGTTCAATTCCCAAATCAACTCTCCTCTCTCTTGCATTATTTACTTTTGCCAAGGTTATCTTTCCTATAAAGGAATTAATTTGAGGCTTTACTTGCTTGTTTCCCCAATCATATAATCCATGGATGAACTTAGGGTTTATTGTAATTACGTGTTTTTACCCAAGAAGTTCATGCCGCCTTTCTCTTTATCTAACTCATCTATAGTATTACTAGGGTTCTTTGATTAAGGGGATTGTCATACATCAGTTTAGTTCTTATCTCCAAGGTTATCCAACTCTAGCTTCACTATAATGCTACAACCATTGTCTAACAAATGTTCTTAATAAGAAACCTAACATGTCCTCATTCTTAAGGTATCTAGTCATTAGGATAGGTCAATGATTCTATCTAAGCTAAGAGCTCCTTTTAGCTCTTCTTCATTTATGTTCTCTATGCCAGTCATGATCTTTTAACCAGTATAATTTTCACATAGCTTAAAACTTGATAAAACTTAACTTAAACTATCTCATTTTTATTTATCTTGTTTATGGTGCCTTTATCTAAGGTCTAATTTATCTCGCTTGATTTGCCATGTCAAGAACATATCTCGATGGGTGGCATTCCTTTAGTTACCATCAGAGGTATTTTATTGAAAGATTACCTCCTCATACTTAAGTTGATTAGGGCAGTTATTGTGTTTTAGGTTCCAATTGAATGGTAACCCCGTGCGTACAAAAGGTCTAATTTTTCATTAGTAGACACCGAAATTACTCTATATGAATAAATAGTTAAATATTTCACAGCCTTTGGGGGTTTATTTAAGCCATAAATATTATGACTAATAAGTTCAAATTTCAGGGTTTTTTTTTATTTAGTGACCCTTGGAACCCCTTGAATTGATATATATTGATCTATTGATCCACAAGCATTTTCACTTATGTTTCACTTTGTTATTTCGCAAGTTCAACCTAGGTGTTATACTTTAAGCCATAGTTTGTTTTCAACTAAGTTATGAATGGAGCCCATGTTCACCAGTGTTTGAACCTGGGGCTCTGATACCAAAATGTCATGCCCGAAATTTAGGGCAAGAACGAATTTTTTTTTTAAAAAATTCGCAACCGTAAACATTAAAAGAGCAAAAATGGAATGCACTAACGAGCATGGCTCATTTATGAGTGGGTTAATTCTAACCACTAACTCAATTATCAGAATTAATCTAAAATAGAATATTAAATGAATAGTCTTATTCCTTCAACGATTTTAATCATCAACTAAATTAAATCAAATAATTGACGTAGATAAATCCAATTACCAGAGGAAAGCCATAAGGTGTCTCTATGAATTAAGTAATCCATCCCTAGCGCTAGTTTATAAAAGTCTATGGTTTATTTCAACATTAATTAAAATATGATTAAACTAAGTTGATTTAAAGATCAATTAAGTCCCAAAACGAATAGTGTCCTATAAGGATTAATCCCATAACCTGTACCAAGAATAATAATAAATTTTATTTGTTCTTAATTTTATTTTGCATCATCCCTTTTAGGGTACCCTTAGATTTATTAAAACTAATATCTGTTCCCTTGATTATATATCATATATAGTATTTACAAACACTTAATAAATTTTTCAATCTCAAACTTGCCTTTAACAACATTAGTATTAAGCATATAAATGAAGAAAAACCCTACTATATATATAAAATTTTAAAACTTCTTTAATATATATAATTGGAAATTATATATATATATATTTTTTCTTAACAACTATTATTACAACTTACCCATTTTGCTTATACCATCTTAACTTTCTCTATATCTATGTATATATGTAAACAAAATAAACATGTATATATATATATATATATATATATATATATATATATATATATATATATATATATATATATATATATATATATATATATATATATATATATATATATATATATATATATATGATTTTTTCATTAGCCAATAAACCCATGGCCGCCCTAATTCCTTTATTCATATAAGAGATGCCCTATTTCTTTTTTTATTTCAATCCTTATTTCCCACTTTACCCTAGCCCTACTTGGGCTAGGGTTTCACCCTCTTTCTTTTGTTTCGATGTGATGCAGGAGCCGAATCGATGTAGGGCGGAGGAGGGTCGAATCCCTGGAGTGGCAGCCATTCATTTGGGCGAGGCAGAGGTTACCAAAATGGGGCGGCGGTGACCCCCCCAGTGCCACTCACTGTGGATTACCACAGTGGCGGTGTCACTGTGGATGCCCACAGTGGCGGCCCTTGGGCCGTCCGCTGTGGTTGCCTACAGTGGCGCCACTCACTGTGGTAGCCCATAGTGGCGGCTCCTGGTCGCACCGTCCGCTGTGCGGGGGCTCCGCAGGGGCCGAGTTCCCCATTCTTTTTTTTTGTTTTCTTTTTTTTTAAAATGAATTTTATTTTTTTATTTATATATATATATATATTTAAATTCATAAAAAAAGATTATATATATATATATATATACGTACATTTATATATATTTACACAGTTAGATATATATATTTGTCTTTGTTTTGAAATAATAATAAAATTTATATTTATATATATATGAATGTATATATATATAAATATATATATGTATATATATGAAATCTACCATTGCTTAAATCCTAGATAGGCATAAAATGTTTTTTTTTTTTAAATTTTATTTTCATAAGGGAACATTGTTATTTTCAACTTGCAGAAAAATTAATAATTTAAGGACAGAATAGCATTAACTAATTATTTCATTTCTCCTTTTTAAAGTTATGGTGCAAATATTAATTTTTTTATTTCACAATAAATATGATGCAAATGACAGAATTATTAAACTGTATTCAGCAGCTACTTTATTCTCGATTTATTCAATTTAACCTCAGAGATGGACATGCTAAATCTATTAACTCATGATTTGTAAATTTGAAATAAATAATTAGGACTATTACTAAATTTTCTCTTATTGACGCCCATGATTTTCTATTTCATTTAATTCTGTTATTTTCATTAAGAAGAGATAAAGTTAACATTTAAATTCAAAATCACATCTACTCTACAACTATTATTGTTTCTAGAACTACATGAACTTAATCCAAAATTAACATGCCATTTATTGCAATAATATCTTAATAAAGTAATGCATTTCTTTGGAGCATTTTTATAATATATTTGAGCCAGCTTTACAAATGGATCTCTCATTTCTTTTAAATGTGGATCTTAAAAATATTAGATACATTTCCTTTCAAAAATAGATACAACATAGTTTCTCTTTTACATTGCTGCAACTAAAAACAAAATATAAATTTTCCATTTCCAAAACCTTTTCTATAGCCAAATGATACCAGCAACTTCTACTTGTTCATTTTCCTTTTCTTCCAACTACCTGCAAATACATCATAGGCTATGACCATGGAGTGCTCACCTCCCAGCCTAGGCTAACTGGTAGCCACCCCCGAGCTTAGAGAACCAAGCCCTAGACGGGTAACAAACATGCAACACAAAAAGCAAAATACACACCTACTCAAAACACACTCCCAAACCCGGCTACACTGCACCACACATTGGTGATGTCTTTTCAAGGGTGGTAGTGGACCAAGTACCCTGAGGAGACTGCAAACAAAATACATCAAGTATAACAAAATCAACCCCTTATTCCTTATGCCCCCCAAGGCATTCATGCCTTATTTTCCTCCTTATGACCCCCAATGCATAAACAAGCCATGCAGCAAGGGTCACATAAATTCCCTTGTGATCGCTCTCATAATGAGAGTCTCTCACTTGAGGGCTGTCACTTCTACCACCCACAAGATCCTCCTCTCTCCCAAGAGTAGGAGATCTTGATTACTCCCAAATACACATACAAATTATAAAGCAAAATACCAATAAATTTCCAAATGAACATGCATGGAAACAAATCTTTTTCACAAACATTACTTACAAACACTGGCAATAAGAAATCCATTTATATGATGAATACGACCAACCTTAATCTGCCCAAAGGTAGGTTAGTTTTGTTGAGGATGAGCAGCCCAATTCCACGGTTCTTCTCTTTCTACCCTTAGCTAAAATTCTCAAACCAATATTCTATCTTTCCTTTCCAAACTTCTCTTGTCTCCAAAAATGGAGTGGGTGATTACCCTCAAATTTTCCAATTCTTGCTTAAGAAGCCCATTCTCTGAGTTCTCACAAGTTTCTAAAAACCAAAAAGGAAAGTAAAGCAGAATGGGAAAAAGACTCTCCTTCAAAAAGGAAAAATCTCAATTAGATTTAAACTTCTAATTTTCAATTTTCGCACAACTCAAAAAACCCAATTTTTAAAGCGTCAAAAAGGTCTCTAAAAAGTAGAAACTTGCCTAAAATTACCCCTAACCCCTAGGTATACCTTATGGGCTTTAGGAAACCGTATTAAACTACCCCTAGGTGTTCATTTAACCCATTTAAAACCCCCCTGAAGTTTATTTTCAGGTCAAACATATGTTGACCTCTCCAAAGATTCTTTTCCAAAGGTATTTATGACATCACGTTAAATTAATTAAAACAAACTATAGTTGGCCACTTTCCCACCAAGAGACAAAAATAAAACAATTAAACTTAAATCCACACATGTGTCAAGTGACACCAATAAAACACTTTTACAAAATTAAAGCATGAAATCGTCTCTTGTGGGTTTCACACATTAAATTTAAATAATACTTAACACACATGCAACATATACTGTTACGAATAAAATACAACACAAACGGGGTGTTGTCTCTCCAAATAGACAACCCCTAGCTTACGAACATACATATGTCTAGGTTTGGTTCTCCGTAATATTTCCATGGTCACATGGATAATTCCTGCGCAACTCAATTTACACATTAGTACTTCCAAATAATCTCATATAATATAAAAAACATGAATAATAATGCACTACAAGCATTCTGCATACAATATACATTTATCAATCAATACATCTTTCATTCAAATAACTCCACATAACAATTATTATCATTCACATAATTTTGATCCATTCATTAAAACATGCATTCCTATTCCTATCATCATAGTAAAGTCCTGCAAATCCAATAATGACATACCTCCTCTCAAATTTATCCTATTATAGGACCATCTAGAGTTTTGTATCTATAAAGCATATAAATGAAGCATCCACATTCATAAATGTTACCCAATCAAAGAATCAAATAAGTTCTACATCCAGACATAGCTAACATATGTTAATTCAAGACTATCCAATCAATGGGTCTTTTAGGATTTCAACTTCATAACTCATCAAAAGTACACCACTAGGTGCGATAACTCTATAACTTGGTTCAATTATTTTTCTACAAACCTATCTACCTAACACAATCCCTTCTATTGAATTATAAAGCATTTATTAATAGGTCAAATAGGCTTAACTAAGTAAATCAAAGCTTGGTTTGGGGAAGGCCTTACATTTCTCTTGTTCTTTTCTATACTCTACTTTTGTTTGTTGAGTGTCAACTTCCTGTGATGTTGAAGGCGATATCTTTTTCTTCCATTTAGACTTAGAAGCCTATTTTTGGTATGATGTCTTTTTTAGATTGTATCCCAATCCAACCTTGTCATTTGTAGATTTTGTTTGCAGCTGAACTGGTTTAGTAATACCCTCTTGATGTTTTCCCAAGGGACCAGTGCCTAAATATCCCATCATAGTTAGGACCATATTGGGTTGGGGAAATCTCACAATGTCATACTTCCTCATTTTGAATATCTTCCTTGAAAAGTCACTTAAGAATAACATCCTCTTCTATTTCATCTACCAGGGAAGTAGAAGATTGTACAAAAAGACCATCATATATAATATTCAGAGTTAAAGTCTATGTTCTTATAGCCTCTGATGGTTTGCCCAACTATTTCAGTGATGGAGGGAGAGAGACTAATGAAAGTATTGGTTCTATCTTGTATCCATCCATGCCAGCATTTATAGTCTTCAATTTCTTTTCTAAGTCCTTCATCAGAGCTTCTAGAATTTCATTTGTAGAGGCTGCCCTATTATGAGGCACAAAGGTATCTGCACCTCTTGTCAATGCATTATAACAGAGATTTGTATCAATAGGAGTACTAACTTCCACTCCATTATAGATAAATTTTAAGCATTGATGGTATGTAAATGGAAATTTCATGAATCCACGACCTACCCAATAAGATATCGTATGATAGAGGAAGATCAAGTACCTAGAAAATGGCATCTCTTTCTATAGGTTCCACCCTAATTAGTAATGATAATAGACCTTTAGAGGTCCTTTCTTCTTCATCATAGGCTTTAATTGTTATTATCTTGGCCGGATCAATGATATTTTCAGAAAATCCTAGTTGTGTAAGCAAACTATAAGTACAAATATTTAACCCCACACCTCCATCTATCAAAACATGTTTAACTCCATGTTTATGTATCATGGCTTCAATATGCAATGGCTGGTTATGTGGATGATTTAGCGAGTTGTCATCTTCTTCAGAGAAGGTCAGATAGTGAGGTGAAGTTAGATGACCCACCATAGTTTGAAACCGATCAATGTCTAAATCTTTTGGAACATTAGTGGTGAGAAATGCTTTGTCCAGGATTTCTTGATGAGTAGAAGATATTTTGAGCAATTTGAAGATGGAGATTTGAGCATTTGACCTTTTCAACTATTCAACAATGCTATATCCAGAGGATGATGATGAAGTTTGCTATTTAAATTTGTCAAATGCTAATTCTTTTTGTTTTTTTGATGAGATTGGTAGGTTTCTTTGAGTAGGAGTTGAAGAACTAGCTGCTTGGAGAGTGACTTTCTTTTGAGAATGGGTCATAACCTTTGCATATCGTGATTCATTTTGTTTATCTTTGATTATAATCACATTGCAATATTCAGGTTGAGAAGACTCAATCATGTTGATGACGTTGTCATTGCTGGTATAAGCATAATTTACTTTGGCACCTCCTTTTGTCTTTGAGGAATCACCTTGTTTGCAAATAGGTAAGGGGTCCTTAAAAGCTTTATGATAAAAATTTGTTGGGTGATTCCCAACAATAATTTTACTAGCATCTATGAGATCCTGAATCTCATGCTTGAGCTTCATGTAGTTGTTTGTGTTATGACCTTTATTCCAATGGTAGTCACAATATTTGTTTTCTCTCCACTATTTTGGTTTGACTTCCAGATCATATGGCCTAGAATTATCTGTTAACATTATCAAGTTGTTTGCCAATAGATTTTTTAAAGCAGATTCATATGATTCTTCTAGATGTGTGAATTCACATCTAGGTTTCTCAAGCCAAGGTTTCTCTTTAAACCACTCTTTTAATTTCTTCAGAGGATTTTTGGCTGTGGTTTTAGCTACTTTGAGTGCTTGCATGCCACTAGCCAAGTTAAATATCATGGGCTTTGAGTTGGTTTTAACAGTGTCTACTACTCCATCATTAAAAATGTTCTTGTTGTTGTCTTTTCCATACTTCCAATACTTGTTCTTCTCTTTAGAGCTAGATACTAGTTGTGTTTCTTTCCAAGGTGAGATATCTCATTTCTTTATAAGCACATCTTCCATTCAGATAGTATTATCTGCCATTTTGTTAAATGATGAGTGCACTTACAATTTGAAACTATATTTCAATTCAGGGATCAAATTTTTGATGAATATATCCATTTTCTTAGAATTTGGGATAGGCTATGAATACCTAGAGAACATCTTTCTCCAACGTTGGAGGAAAGTGAGAAAAGGCTCCCCTATTTTTTGTTTGGTATTGCAAAGTTTGATCATAGTAATAGGATGTCAGATGTTATAGGAGTATTGTTGTAAAAATAGTTGGATTAGTTCTTCAAAAGTTTTTATTCCCTTAGGTAGATTTGAGAACCATCCCATAGCTTGTCCTCCCAAACTCCTCAGAAAAAGGCACATGAGATGCGTATGGTCATGCATGAAATCATACATAAAGCACCAAATTCTTTGATATGGTCCTGGGGATCTGAGTTACCATCATATTTGTCAAATTTTGGGATCTCAGCTTGTGAAGGAAATGGAGGCATGTATAGATTTTTGTCAAACGGATATGGGCATATTGTCTCTAGAGAATATTGTTTTGAGGACTTATCCATTTTTTTAGTTTTGTGATCTCAGTCTGCAAGGCTTGTAATTGTCTGTGTACCATTATAATAGGTGATTCTTCCTTTTTAGTAACAAGAGTTTTAATATCATATCCAGTAGGAAGTTTGGCGCGTTGTTTTTCTAGCTCTAGAAAATAGTCTTCTTTTTCTCTAGCCATGATAACCTTCATCATTTTTTGGAAATATTTATCCTTTTGACATATATGAATATATTTTTCTGGAGATTTAGAGTCTTCAAATTCACTTGATGAGGAATCATTATCAGTATCATGAATACTAAGGTTGTCTTCGTTATTTTGTCCTGTTTTAGGTATAGTGGGAGATAAAGGTTCATCATAAACTGGTATCTCTAATGATGAAGGTTTATTAGTCAGAGGATCCTCTTCATAAAATGGATTATCTTTGTATAAAAATGGTTTCCCTTTTCCTTTGGCATCTTTCTTATGAGAGCTCTTGGTTTGAATAGGCATTTTTATTGATTGGTGTGACCTAAATCTATTTGTGATGCAGAAGTCAAGATCTAATTCAGATCTAGTTGTTTGGATAACGTATTGTTTGAGAGAAGAAACTAAGATTTAGTTTGGTTTTAGGAATGATCTATCTTGTATAAGACATTTATCTAAGTTGATTTCAGAGAAGTGACTGACTCAGTCAAGTTTCAGGAAAGATCTATCCTATATAAGACATTATTTAAGTGACCTAGATTTGATAAGTAGTTGATTGAACTAGCTGAAAGCTGATCAACCAAATCATGCAACACAAATGGCAGAAGTACACTGTCTTGATCCATTTATGCTCAGGATGATAATAACCAGTATTATGCTTGTTGTAGACTATTTTAGGCAAGTTTGACTGCTCTAGAATGACAAAATTAGAGATCTATACGACAGGTTTCATAGGAGCAGATGACAGTATGCTAGCTTCAGGATAATGACAATAGTGTTTCATATGAGTTGTTGCCTAGTACCGTACGATAGATGGGTATGTCTGGAACAACAGATTGTTCAGTGCAAAATTTTATCATACGACACAAGATGTGAGGTAAAATGACAATTATCCGAACCAGACGACAAACAATCAGAGCTTGTACAACAAAGGATGAAGGCTCAAACGACAGACTGTTAGGATTGATGAAATATCATACAACACAGAATATGAACCAGAACAATAAATAAGAAGACTGATTTAAGATGGACTGAGTATGACTAGATTTGAGATGGACTGAGTTTTTGACAGCTAAGGTATATACTATATTTGTGTCACGGACAAAATTTTGACTAGGATAGACAAGTTTTGGATAGAGTTTCAACTACGATAGACTACTTTTGGACAAAGTTTCTGTTGTCTTCAAAATCTAAATCTCTTTAACATCCTTAAAATAATATGATTAAACTCAGTGCAGAAGAGACATCAAAGATAAGGAAATTCTCAAGACAACATATGACAAGGTTTGTTTGAACCTTCTACACTTTGGACTTACTCAAAGCCCAGGTGGGTATACCTTTGTGAATTGAATTCACACTTTCAAACATAAACCCACAACAAGCAAGTCCAGAAAACTTGTGGATCTATTCACCTTGAAATTAACTGAAAATAAAGAATGGAAATTATACTTAAATTTAGCATTTCGATCAACAAAACATGCAATAAACAACTTCAATCAATACGAGTGCCTTATCCAAGGTCACAGAGTCATCTAAACTCAGATAATACTCCTCAAAAAAAAAATCTTTATGCATCCCATTGGCTTGGTTTCTATTAATCCTTGTCTATGCCTAAAACCTACAAGAACTTATGCATTCCAAATTAAGCTATGATCATCAAAATTCAAAGTCTCTTCCAAAGAGTTTACTGGTACGGGTGATCCCCGCATCTTTAATTTCCCTCCTAAAGAGAAAAGCTAACGAACACTTCTACTAAAATTGCTTTGCAATTCCATTCAAACAAAACAACCCTGGATTATTTAGAATGAAAATAGTAAACAAATTGTAAACACACTTGAAGACAACACAAAGCTTCACTCAAAACCGATGGTCTGTATATTGATATTAAGTTCAAGAAATATTACAAGAAGTTTTTGAATATTCTCCATTAGACCTAGAAAAGCTCAGATAAATTTATGTAGTGTTTTCTTACAATTCTTTGCAATGCCTTTTCCTCTAGTCCTGGTATCCATTTATAACAACATGGATGCACAAAGCTTCGGACTTCTTGAGGAGAGTTTGTTACAATCATTTCTTTCAAAATAAAGAGGTTACAAACTTTTCGCAAAAACAGTTACAAGCTCTTTTTGGCCTCTGTAGTTTCTTCAATAGGCTATTTGGTTACAACCTCTTCTATCTTTTTGGGGGTGCTCTCCAACTATTTTGGATCATGGGTGGCATATTTAGTTGTCCACTCATCATATATCTCTTCTATCGGCCATGAGAAATTAATCACTTTATCCTTAGTCTTAGTCAACCTTTTCCAAGAATTTCTGATTTTGTTGACTTCTGAATTGAGAAAACCATAATGTGACTTAATTTTCTCTATCTCTTGTATTGTCAAAACAAAGAAAGAAGCATCATCTAGATCAATAATTCCTTTAACTCTTGCTGACAGTTTAGCTTCTATCTCCTTAAGCCACATTTGTTTGTCCTTTAATTGATCCGGGCTAGCAAAAACTCCTGGGAGCAACTCAAAAAATTGATCAGTGTACTCCCTTTTGCACAAACTAACCTTCCTATCAACATTATCCACCTCTGCTGCTAATTGTACTAAGACTTTAGTGACATCAGAAGTGGATTTAATGATGGGATTGGCCCTTGCTTCATCGCAGGATACACACATAAACTCCAAATCTTGCTCCCTAGGCCTCCATTTGTCAAAAATAGGTGTCAAAATGGCCTTGTCTCCCCTGATCTCATTCCATATATCCATAATTTTACCTACATTGTTTTAGAGGAATGAGGCATTTATTGTATCTGCAAAACTGGAAATTGTAGCCCTTACTCTCTCCTCATACTTCTTTGCATATAACGCCTGAGCCTGTTTTAAGTTTTCTAATTCTTGAGGAGTAATTTCAACCATTTGAGAGCTGGAGGGTGCTGGAGATGGTGGAAAATCAATGATAGGGCTAGTAGGTGGAGGTCTTGCAGGAGAAGAGGAGATCATCAGTGTTGAAGACTCACCTTGATGGTATTGTCCGGTCAACTGGCTCTGCAGCTTAGCAATGATGATATCTTTACCTCTTACCTCCTCCTTAGCATTGTTATAAGCCTTCAAAACTATTTCCAACTTGACTTGGAGGGCCTCTTTCTCTTTAGCTTCCTTTTCTGCTACTGGAACACTAAATTTTGTAGTCTCTAACATAGTGCTAGCAGCTTCCACTACTCCTATACTCTGCACTCTCTTCACCATCATCCCACCAAGATAACTTGACCCTGGGGTGTCTTTGTTTTTCTTACTCTAATTTCTCTTAAGAGAGCACATGATGAGTGTAGCATTATCCTTATTGAAAGTAATCCCCTCCATGGGTTTGGTCTCCTTCCCCACTGCGTCTAGTACTAGGGCGTCTGCTATATCCCACTTGCGTAGAATAAGCACTCTAGCTTTTGCTACCATATCTCTCCCTTGCGTAGGGGTGATGGTTTTGAACTCTTCCATCATCTCTTACTTTATTTCCTCTTCTATCAGGGCTGGATCTTTATTAGGCTACTCAGCCTTTCTCCTTTCACATCTAACATTATATTTATCTATGTGTTGTTTCCATATAAACTGCATAAATGCTTCTGATGTGACAAAATTGTTGTTAGCCAAGAAGGAATTAGTGGCCTGCTTTATCTTAGGATCCCACTCCTGGCCTTTGAGTTCAGTGGTGGTAATATCCATTTCAGCAGCAAGGGCTTCTTCTGGCATCTCTTCTTCCACTTCATCATAAGTGTAGGCAATTTCCCCTAAACTACCTAACTGTTGGAGTTGCTTAGCTGCTGCTTGCTCATTTCCTATATGGATAAGGGATTGGGATGGGGAATACAAAGGTGTATCTGATTGTACTTCTTTCCCTTCCTTTTGCTTCTTTGGGCTTTCTTGGATGTAAATGACATCTTGTATCTTCCTCTTTCCTTTAGAGGTAGAGGGCTCCCCTGTTGTAGGCATCAACACACTATAACTGGATTTCTTATGCACTGTATAATCACTAGGAGGGATTTCTTTGCTGGAAGCTGACCTACTTAGGATCATTCTTTCCTTTTTAGGGTTTCTTTTGATTACAGCTTCCCTCTTCTCCTTCAGGGTCTACATCACGTCTTCAAAGCATACAATTAAAAACTTTATTTTTTCCTCCAGAGGGAAAAAGCTAGAAAATGGGTCATAGCTGGCATCAAACTAATGCATGAAATCCACGGCTTTCTTATAAGCCACCCATTTCTCTTTCCTTAGCTCCTGCTCATCTAGATCAAACTCATTCTGATGAGGTCTTCAAGAAACTTAAATTGATGGGGCCTACCTTTGCATCCTGCCTTCTTTCTAAACATGCCATTGAAGAAGTCTTTTGGATCAGCACACCTGGACACTGCAGTGGACAAATGATAAGGCTTGAGAAAATCCTCAAAGAAATTCCAACCTCCCTTTGTTATTACAAATTGGTGGGCTATGGTAGCTACAGGGAAAATAGTCCCTTTACCCCTGCCTGTCAACTCTGCCTCTTGTAAACCACCAATTTGTCTAAGGATCTTTGCAATTCCCACTTTGAGAGGGACCTGGTAAGGTAGCAAAAATGGGGTGCCTCTAAAACCAAACACTCTGAAAACTATCGAGACTAGATATAAGTAGATGTCACCCCAGTTGTGAACAATTTTTATGTTCTCTGTGAATTCTTTTGGTGTTATGAATTCCAGAAGAACCTTGGGGATTCTTGGGTTCTCTGAGAAGAGGAGAGTCCTGATCTTGGATGCAAAGTATTTGTCAAACTTCAAGAAATTGGCATCCTCTCTATCCCATGATAACACAGTACTCCATAACTGTACCTGCATTTTTTCTCCTTCTTTCTCCTTAACAAGGTCCAGTCCACTAGCAAAGTAATCACCAACTTTGAAAAGAAAAAGATGCATCAGGAGTGAGTACCATCTGAAAGGCCTATCCACCTTTCCATTCTTGATTCTTGTTAACCCTCTGTGGATAGCATCAGCAATGAAAGAGGCATAATCAAATGTAATTGCAAGAGAAGGATTCAAAATCTAAGCAATCATTAACAAGTAATGATTTGGCATATTTTCTTCAGCATCTTCTTCCAAAACTTGGCAAATTGCCCAATACATTCCTTTAGCCATCAGGGTGAACATACTTAATGAAAAGGTCTCTTGTGTGTTGGGTCCTACAACTGCTAACCCACCTATCTTCACAAAAAATTCCTTGAGAGGCCCGTTCCTGAGATGACTCCTCTGTGCACTATAAATTTGAGCTAATGATCTAAAATTTATGGGTTCTAGAAAATTAGTAAATTCATTAAGCCCAAAAGCCTTCCTGAATTCTTTAGCATTAATCTCAATAAGGGTTTTTCCATTTATATCCCAAATGCTTCTTGTGACTGGATCATAGTTGAGCGCAATTTGGGTCAACAAATCTATGTCCATAAATACCCCTGGGACTACCAATTTCCCAACATCTAACTCCCAAATACTGTTTTGTGGGGTCAGAGAATTTCTCATTCCAAATCCAATCTTAAATAACCCCAACCCAGACAATCCAACCAGTGGGTCTCTCAACTAGTTACCCTTGTCATACAGTCCTTCTCCTATTTTTAAACGGGGAGCTCTAGGCACTAATTCTTTTGCCTTTGATGCTTGATTAGTTGACAATGTCAACTGTTCTAAAAAATCATCACAGACACTCCTTTTTGAATAATTAACTTTTCCAGAAAATTCTCTTTTAGGAGCCATCTAGAAAACGTAAGAAATGAATACCACTCCTAGACAATTCTATGACGAATCAATTATCTTATCTAAAACACACCACATAGGGATTGCTACACAAGAATATGAGAAAACCTATTCTTGACTTGAATGAATTTGCTCTACAACTAAACTTACTTGCTTTGTACTTGGAGGAAATAGCTCTACATCAGCTCTTCTACAAATGTCTTTAAAAGATATCTTCACCCGGTTGATAGGAAATCAAATATTGTACTCAGGGTCTTAGCTACAACATTGATTCCGCATTCTTCGACCATCCCTTCAAAATTGAATTCATAGGAGAATTCATATTTTTGTTCCAACGGGTCACAACGTTCCTGCAAGTCTTTCATTTTTCTCTTTCGCAACTTCGCGAAGCATAACTATCGAGTAGCTTGGTCTTGTGAAATAGTGCCAACCGTTCGATCAAAAGAAACTTGATCGAGCATTATACTAAGTAACAGCTTTGGCTCCACGCTGGATCCCACTTCTCTATTAGCTACATGATACCACATGGCACCCAACCATTGGCCTTGAAATTTTCTTTGCATTCAACTTAATACTAGCTGCGTGTCTTTCTTTTATACCACCAGTTCCACCTTGGCGGGCCCACAACTTTCTTCTTAGACCACATGTCACCGAACATGTTGCCATCTATCATGACATGTGGATGGCTCTCATTCACTCTCGCTATTTTGTGGGGTATAAAGAATGAGCATCTTACCCTTGCGAAATAGTGCGGGCCGTCAGATCATCTTTTAATTGATCGACAGTTAACCATCTAAAATAGGCTTTCAGGAGTGGTGGGCCCTCTGATTCACCGTGAACACCTGGCATCCAGTCATCTTTGGAGTTGACTCATCACTTTTTCATATGTCAAGAGGAAGCCATTGGGCCCCAACAAACTCTTGACAGCTGTATTTTCCAGGTCATCTATCATGACACGTGGACGACTCTCGTTCACTCTCGCTATTTCACAGGGTATAAAGAATGAGCATCTTACCCTTGCAAAATAGCACAGGCCATCAGATCATCTTTTAATTGATCGGCAGTTAACCATCTGAAATAGGCTTTCAGGAGTGGTGGGCCCTCTGATTCACCATGAACACCTAGCATCCAGTCATCTTTGGAGCTGACTCTTCACTTTTTCATATGCCGAGAGGAAGCCACTAGGCCCCAACAAGCTCTTAATAGCTGTATTTGCCAGGTCATCTCCTAACTGATGACCTGACTCACCTCTGGGGCCCACCTTTTAGCCTTTAATCTTGACCTGCTGACTGTTGTGACTTATCCCACATGCCGCCATTTTATTTGCTTTCATCAACCAGCTAGACCGCCTAGGTGGCATGCCATGTCATTTTCGCAACTTCGCTAGTTTTAAACTACGTGCAACTTCACCTAG
Source organism: Cryptomeria japonica (assembly GCF_030272615.1). Classification (NCBI taxonomy): domain Eukaryota; kingdom Viridiplantae; phylum Streptophyta; class Pinopsida; order Cupressales; family Cupressaceae; genus Cryptomeria; species Cryptomeria japonica. The sequence continues at coordinate 90,029,484 of NC_081413.1, read as the reverse complement.
TGAAATAGCGAAAGCCGTAGATCTATTCGTGAGATGCACACTAGTTACTGGGCCTGACAACTTTAGGAGAAAAACATATAAGGCATAAATTTTGTGATTAATTAACATGACTACCTAGGCAAACAACAAGGAGGGACACTTCCTACGATCTCGTGACCCATTACTTAAGTGAATAAAGTAACGAAAGAATAGAAACTAGAGGGTTTTGAACAAGCATTAGAGGATCTAAAAACAAAAACCCTTAAACCTTTAAGGCCCAAAACAAAGCTGAAACATTTGAAAATGCGCTCTATTCAAAATTTCAACAAACCATAGCCAATCATGGGGAAAAGAAAAGGCCCATTTTTAATCAGTGATAATAGTGGCTATGATTGGGGATGGTTGATCACAAGGTCAACACAAGAAAACTCAAAAACTCTAGAGAAATAGACCAAAACATAGACCAAAATAGAAAAGCAGGAAAGGAACAAAATATGTACAAACAAAGGACCTACCGTGCATGGACATTAAGAGAAATAATGCTTCAGGAATTGTTCATGCACTGGAAATTCCTACATTTCATCATTCATGTTCTTCAAGAAATATGAATCCTTGCCATTCAAGTCACAAACCACAAAAGGGCCAATCCACAGTGATTCAAATTTCTTGTGCTTTCCCTTATCCTGTCCTTTTGCATTCCACTGAAGAACCATGTCATCAATTTGAAACTTCCTTAATGATGTCCTTTTATCAAAAAGATATTTTGACTGCAACTGGATCTTCTGATTTTTCTTATGGGCAGAAGTCCTAAGCTCCTCCATTTCTACAATTTGGATCATTCTATTTTCCATTGGTTCAGATATCTCCATGTCCTCATTTTGCAAAAACTTATAGACTGGAAGAAGGTTATTTACTGGCAATCTGGCTTGGGCACCATAGACTATTTCAAAAGGTTACATTCCAATGGATTTCTTAACTGCTATTTTATCTACCCACAGAGCTAACTTCAGTTTTTGATCCCAAGATCTTTTATTCTCTTCTAGGATTTTCTTGATGATATTCAACAAGCTTTTATTGCTAGATTCTTCTTGTCCATTCCCCTGAGGGTGATAAGGTGAAGAGTATGACATGAGTATGTCGTGACTAGTACAAAAGCCTACAAACTCTTCTGATATGAAACACATGGCATTATCCATCACCAATTTTGCAGGTGTTCCAAACCTAGTTACAACATTATCCATCAGGAAATCAATGACAACTTTACTAGTAGCTCTTCTTGTAGGGATGGCTTCTATCCATTTGGTGAAATAATCAGTGGCCACTATGATCCATCCGTGACCTCTCCCTGACCTCTCAACAATCTCTCCAATAAAATCAATGCCCCACTAGACAAAAGGAGGTTCTATAGAGACTGGATTTAGGGGTAGGGCTCCTTCATACTTGAGCTTGGATGAGAATCTCTGACATGGGTCACATCTCTGAACATATGCATGAGTATCTTTAAATAAGGTGGGCCAAAAGTATCCAGCTCGGATTATCTTACCGACAGTAGTCTTAGTAGAGTAGTGACTTCCACATACTCCATCATGCATTTCAGTCAACACCTGTTTAGCTTGAAATTCATCCAAACACATTAGTAACTCTCCATCTCTTTTCCTCTAGAAAAGATCACCCTGAATGAGCACATATTTTTGGGACTTGATTTTTAGAGTTCTTTTCTGATTGTATGTCATTTGTTCAGGGAGTGTAGCACCTCTCAAAGTTTGGATTATCTCTGTGTACCAGGGTTGCCTCTCAATACTAGTGACCAAAGCATCTCTAACCTTAACATTGTGTATTTATACATTCATGAGATTCGACTCAGTCATGAGCTTAGCCAAACCTAAACCTCTCACCAATTTGGTGATCTTTATCTCCAAGTTGAATTCCTGAATTCTATTGATCCATCTGCATCTTTTCCCAGTAACCTCAGACTAACACAAAATATCTTTAACTGCAGCATGTGGGACATAGGCAATGATATTCGCATTCACTAAATATGGCCTAAAAGCCTTAACAGCTTTAACTAGGGCATAAGCTTGTTTCTCTATGGTCTCATATTTTAGTTCTGCCGCCTGCAAAGACTTACTATAAAAGGCTATGGGATGTTCATATCCTTCATTATCCTTCTGTAGCAATACTGCAGCCACCATATGATATGAAGCAAAAGAAAACAAAGAAAAAGGCTTACTATAATCAGGAGATTTCAACACTGGTGCCTCTTGGATTGCCTTCTTAATCTCAGCAAAAGATTTTGAAGCTTCTTGATCCCAATAAAATTTTGTATCCTTCTTAAGAAATTTGACGATAGGCTTCACTATCTCTGTGAAGTTTGCAATGAATCTCCTGACAAAATTTACTTTACCTAAAAAAGATTGGATACCTTTCACATTTTTAGGTTCAGACACCTTATTGATTGCTTCAATTCTCTCAGGGTCTATCCTTACCCCTTCCTTGGAAACTATGTGTCCCAGTAGCTTTCCCTCAATGACCCCAAAATGACATTTCTTAGGATTTAGTGATACACCAAATTCCAAGGCTTTATTGAACACCTTCTCTAGATGTCCACAATGATCATCAGCCCTTTTAGAGAAACAAGTTAGATCATCTTGATAAACCACCATGATGATTTTAATGAATTCTTTGAAAGCTATATCCATAGCTCTCTGCAAATGTAGCTCCTGCATTTTTTAATCCAAATGGCATTCTCACATATACATAAGTTCCCCATGGAGTAGTGAAAGCTATCTTAAACTATTCAGACTCCTTTACCAACACTTGATTATATCCTGAGAAACCATCCATCATGGATAAAAGATCACATCTTGTCACTCTCTATAGCATGGCTTCCATATTCGGGGATGAGTAGTTATCTTTCAAGGAAGCAACATTTAAATTCCTAAAATCTACACACAATCTGATGTCTCCATTCTTCTTCCTCACTGGGACCAGATTGGAGACCCATGAAGAATGCCTTATTGGTTTGATAATCCCCCCTTCTCTCAATTTGGTCAACTCTTGTTGCATTTTAGTTTCTAACAAGGGATTAATAGGCCTTTGTTTCTATCTGAAAGGCTTAGCATCTGGAAGTAAAGGAACTTCTTGCTAAAAAAGATCTTGTCTATATGCCTTTAGGTCTTCATAAGACCAAGCAAAGACATGATTAGACCTTTTCAATAAATTAATAAGGTTAGTCTTGACATGAGGGGGTAGTTTCTTTCCAATATATACCAACTTAGGGGATGATTCTGCCCCCAGGTTTACCTCCTCTAACTCTTCCAACTTGGTGGTAGACTGCTGATGTAAATGACTATCATTATAACTGAACATGCTTTCGAGCTCCACCAAACCTTTAGGTATCTCATTGGTTTCCAACTGGACCACATCATTTCCAAACACTATCTCTTTATTGTCTACCACTTCCACCAATGCATTACAATCAATCTTTTGTCCATCATAATCATCAACACATTGGATAAACCTAAGAATGTCTTCATCATCAACAAAAACTTGCCAATTGTACACATTATTAGGAATAGAAGGCCTATATTTTATTTCCACAGTGGAAATACTGGTTAGCGTTGCATCATCATTTTTCAAAGCAACATTGGCTAGGAAATCTGCCATAATATTTTTTGCTCGCTCTATCCAATTAATAGAAAATGCATCAAAATGCTCAATAGCATCCCAAACAACATGCTTATACTGCTTTAATCTATCATTCTTGGATGCATATTTAGATCTCACCTAAGAGACAACCAATTCTGAATCCCCCATCACTTTCAATAGTTGGATTCCATGCCTTTTTGCAACCTCAAGTCCCAGTAACAGGGCTTCATATTCTGCAGTATTATTTGTGCACTGGAATGCCAATAAAAAAGAGTACTTAAAAGTTATACCTAATGGGGACACAAAAAGAACCCTTGCTCCAGATCCTTCTTTGGAGCAAGCTCCATCAAAATACATCTACCACAATCCATACTGTTGTGCTTGTAGCTTGACCACAATAGGGTCAGTATTCTTCAATTGAGGTGAAATTGGTTGAAGTCTAAAGTTATCTAAATCTACATCGATCATACGATTAAGCATACTAGGGTCTACATTTTCAATTACCCTAAGAGCTCGTGTCTCTCTGTATAATTTGACCTGATTACCACTAATAGGAATGGTAGTATAGGATAAGTCCAGATGAACATTTCCCCCTACTGCTACTGCCCACTGCTTGGAAAGTAACATACCATAGTGGGGTTTAGTGTCAGTAGAAATAACATCGATTTTGTAAGTGGCTTCAAGGAATGCTGCTATTTTTACTTCTACATCTTTCATTGTACCTATCACAAGTACTTCTCTATCATCCATGGCATAACATTTCCCATACACAGTGGTTACTGATAACCCTAATTCTTTCATAACACCATCGGGCATTACATTAGCAGCAGCTCCTGAATCTATCATGCAGTTTTTAATCAACCAGTTATTGACTAACAAGGTAACATAGAAGGGATCTACCTAAGAAGGCTCCTGAGTGATAGTGGTTCCAACATAAACCTCTGGGGTTTGGAACTCTTGATCCTTTTCAACTTTAGCTAAACCGGTGGGTAATACTATGTCACTATTAGATATACTAGAGAATAAAGACAAAGCTGCATCCTTATGTTCTTTAATCTTTAGTAATTCTACTAATGGAATAGTGACCTTCATTTGAGTTAGAGCTTGGGCCATGTCAAATGTAGAACTACTGTACTTTTCAGTGCTAGCCCTAACTCTTTCTGCTTTGAATTGACTTGCCCTTTTCACTGTCTCTGCTCCTTGTACATCACTAACATTTTTATCATCTTTGTCTTTGGGTACATCTTTAACTTGTTCCCCCTTTTCTTGACCAACCTTAGGAATAGTAATAGCACTACTTGATGCCCCATTTTTTGTAACTTCCTTTACAAACATAGAACTCGGCTCACCCTGATCAGTGTCTCTCTTGGTGCTTCTCAGATTATAGTTATGTTTTGCTTTGGCAATTGCAGCTTTAGTGAGATTTCTAACTTCTTCCTCACTAGGCCTCCTAAGAAGAACCTCTTCATCTTCAATTGTTACCACATTCAATGTAGGATGCCAATCTAAGGCTAACTATCGTTGCACTAGCTTCTCATTATCCAACACATCATTGTATTCACTTTGCACAGATTCCTCATCACTTTCTATGATGATTTCAAACATATTAATGTCAGGCTCTGCTTCTGGTCTCATAGATTCTTCAAGAGCTTGAGCCACTGCACACTGATGAGGAGAATGTGGTCCATCACAAGCAATACACCAAGGAGTATTTTCTATATTGTGAATAGTTTTCCCTTTCAAGGGATCTGGTGTGTCTTGACTTTGGGTAATTTTGGGCTTCTCAATTTGGGGTTTACCATCCTTCCAATTGGTATTATATGGCATATCATGTAATCTAGGGGGTGTATCTTGCCAGTTATAATGAGGTTTATTATTTTTGTTAACCTTGGTAGTCAAATATTTCATAGCAATCACCAATTTCTCTATCTTGTCATCCTCTTTAGCAACTTTATTAGGTTGTTGTTTGGTTTCTTGCCATAATCTACCATCTATCCTTCTTCCTAATTTTCCAGATGCTTTTCTATTACTTTCTACATTTATGGCAATTCTAAAAGCATCTCTCAAGTTATGAGGATTTTTATCTTTCAAGACATAGGCCATCTTGCAATCAAATGTATTGTAATATGTATTAGGACACATGTTATCATCTAGCCTCATCACTTGATACAATCTGTGCATGGCCTTCTGGAATCTGGCATTGAAATCAGTGGCCATTTCATTTTCAGATTTTCTAATATTGTTGAGCTCATTTAGCATGAAACTCACAGTAGTCTTGTCACCATACTGCTCTTGAAAATAATTTTAAAAATCTTCCCATGACCCTATGCTATTAACTGGAAGACCTCTGTACCAATCTCTTGCATCATCAACCAGGGATTGAACAAACAGTTTCATAATAACATCTTCATCTACTATCTTATAATCATTTATTAGATCCCCAAAAGATTTCAGATGTTCCTCGGCACTAATTGCATTGTTCCCAACAAATTTATGGAGTCTGTCTCTTAACTCAGTGGGAACATGATTTGGATATCTCGAGATTCCATCAAAGAACAATTGTCTATATTGTTCTAGATTGATTGGTCTTCTTTGAAAAGAGGTAATAGCACTATTATTTCCGATGGTAATTTTAGCTTTTGGGATTGGAGATTGAGGTGTTTGGGTGTACTATTTATTCATAGGGATTTGACTTGCTGAGGCAACATTAGCTTGTATTGCAGGTTGGGTATTAGCCCAAGGAAAGGAAATGTGTTGGGGATTAGGCTTGCTAAGATCTTCTGATGGGAATGTAATAGGGGGAGCCTTTAAGTAATTAATCTTTCTTTTTACTTCCTGATTTGCTACTTCTAACTCAACCTTTTCTAATTCCATTTGGAGATCTTCCTTTTCTTTCCTCATCCTTTCCATCTCTCTCTCATGTGCTAGAAGCCTATGAGAGATCTCTTCTATAGTTTTAGATTCTATTCCATCATCTACCCATTTCTATTTTCCTTTATCTAGATTGGCTTTAGGAAGATGGGAGTCATTAAATACTTCCCTAGTTGGTTGAGCTACTAAATTACAAGCTTGTTTAGTTTTGGGGATTAGAATTTCTCTAATCACAGGGCCTTCCTCATCACCTTTTTCTTTCTCCTTAGCAAGTACTTCAAGATCAGCTATCTGTTTAAGAAGCCTATCTCTTTCCATTAGTTTGGCTTTAACTTCCTTTTCCTTATTTGCCTCGTTTTGGGCTCTTAGGGAGATTAAATGATGGACTCTTCTATTTAAATCTTCAATCTCTTGAGACACTTTATCCTCATCAGGGAAGTTTTCTTCAGATTCTGATGCATTAAATTGGTCTATGTCAATCAGACTAATGTTCCTATTAATTGTCCTGGGAACGGAGTGCCTAATTGCATTTGAACTAGTTCTATCTCTTGCAAAGACACTAACATGAGATAGATCTTGATTTAAAATAGGTGCATTATCAATATTTCCAAACAATCCCGAATGAAAACCTAAGATATCATATTCTGAATCTCTGGAAGTTGAATTAGACTTTGCATAAACAGGTCAATCAGGCATCTTACCAGTATTATTATTTTTTTGCACCCAAGCAGCATTTGATGGCTCATGCAACACAGATTTCTTCTGGCCTCTCCATGACTATTCTGGCAGACCTTCTTGCAAGGTTTCAGGAGGATGTTTCTTCATGAATGATCTCATGTTTTTTGCTCCTTGCATCTCGCTTGTCTTCTTTTTTATAAATATTTGTATCTCACAAGGACTGGTTCAAAAGTAAAGTCACCACCCACAAAACTATGCGAATTATGAAAACAAGCAGCCTAATCCACAAATACACAACAATTTTCTTTGTAAACCTCAACACAGATCTGCATTCATATCTTTATTGTAACTCTCCCCAGCAGAGTCGCCACTTTTGTTGTCTTCAAAATCTGATTCTCTTTAACATCCTTAAAATAATATGATTAAACTCAGTGCAGAAGAGACATCAAAGATCAGGAAATTCTCAAGACAACATATGACAAGGTTTGTTTGAACCTTCTACACTTTGGACTTACTCAAAGCCCAGGTGGGTATACCTTTGTGAATTGAATTCACACTTTCAAACATAAACTCACAACAAACCAGTCCAGAAAACCAGTGGATCTATTCACCTTGAAATTAACTAAAAACAAAGAATGGAAATTATACTTAAATTCAGCATTTCGATCAATAAAACATGCAATAAACAACTTCAATCAATACCAGTGCCTTATCCAAGGTCACAGAGTCATCTAAACTCAGATAATACTCCTCAAACAAAATATCTTTATGCATCCCGTTGGCTTGGTTTCTATTAATCCTTGTATATGCCTGACACCTACAAGAACTTATGCATTCCAAATTAAGCTATGATCATCAAAATTCAAAGTCTCTTCCAAAGAGTTTACTGGTGTGGGTGATCCCCGCATCTTTAATTTCCCTCCTAAAAAGAAAAGCTAATGAACACTTCTACTAAAATTGCTTTGCAATTCCATTCAGACAGAACAACCCTAGATTATTCAGAATGAAAACAGTAAACAAATTGTAAACACACTTGAAGACAACACAAAGCTTCACTCAAAACCGATGGTCTATATATTTATATTAAGTTCAAGAAATATTACAAGAAGTCTTTGAATATTCTCCATTAGACTTAGAAAAGCTCAGATAAATTTCTGCAGCGTTTTCTTACAATTCTTTGTGATGCCTTTTCCTCTAGTCCTGGTATCCATTTATAACAACATGGATGCACAAAGCTTCGGACTTCTTGAGGAGAGTTTGTTACAATCATTTCTTTTAAAATAAAGAGGTTACAAACTTTTCGCAAAAACAATTACAAGCTCTTTTTGGCCTCTATAGTTTCTTCAACAGGCTGTTCGGTTGCAAACTCTTCTACCTTTTCAGGGGTGCTCTCCAACTATTCTGGATCATGGGTGGCATATTTAGTTGTCCACTCATCATATATCTATTATGTCAGCCATGAAAAATTAATCACTTTATCCTTAGTCTTAGTCAACCTTTTCCAAGAATTTCTCATTTTGTTGACTTCTGAATTGAGAAAACCATAATGTGACTTAATTTTCTCTATCTCTTGTATTGTCAAAACAAAGAAAGAAGCATCATCTAGATCAATAATTCCTTTAACTCTCACTGACAGTTTAGCTTCTATCTCCTTAAGCCATATTTGTTTGTCCTTTAATTGATCCGGGCTAGGAAAAACTCTTGGGAGCAACTCAAAAACTTGATCAATGTACTCCCTTTTGCACAAACTAACCTTCCTATCAACATTATCCACCTCTATTGCTAATTGCACTAAGACTTTAGTGATGTTAGAAGTGGATTTAATGATGGGATTGGCCCTTGCTTCATCGCAGGATACACACGTAAAATCCAAATCTTGCTCCCTAGGCCTCCATTTGTCAAAAATAGGTGTCAAAATGGCCTTGTCTCCCCTAAGCTCATTCCATATATCCATAATTTTACCTACATTGTTGTAGAGCAATGAGGCATTTATTGTATCTGCAAAACTAAAAATTGTAGCCCTTACTCTCTCCTCATACTTCTTTACATATAAGGCCTGAGCCTGTTTTAAGTTTTCTAATTCTTGAGGAGTAATTTCAACCATTTGAGAGCTGGAGGGTGCTGGAGATGGTGGAAAATCAATGACAGGGCTAGTAGGTGGAGGTCTTGCAGGAGAAGAGGAGATCATCTGTTTTGAAGACTCACCTTGATGGTATTGTCCGGTCAACTGGCTCTGCAGCTTAGCAATGATGCTATCTTTACCTCTTACCTCCTCCTTAGCATTGTTATAGGCCTTCAAAACTATTTCCAACTTGACTTGGAGGGCCTCTTTCTCTTTAGCTTCCTTTTCTGCTACTGCAACACTAAATTTTGTAGTCTCTAACACAGTGCTAGTAGCTTCCACTACCCCTGTACTCTGCACTCTCTTCACCATCATCCCACTCAGGTAACTTGACCCTAGGGTGTCTTTGCTTTTCTTACTCTCATTTCTCTTAAGAGACCACATAATGAGTGCAATATTATCCTTATTGAAAGTAATCCCCTCCATGGGTTTGGTCTCCTTCCTCACTACATCTAGTACCAGGGCGTCTGCTATATCCCACTCAGGTAGAATAAGCACTCCAACTTGTGCTACCATATCTCTCCCTTGCGTAGGGGTGATGGTTTTGAAATCTTCCATCATCTCTTGCTTTATTTCCTCTTCTATCAGGGCTGGATCTCTATTAGGCTACTCAGCCTTTCTCCTTTCACATCTAGCATTATATTTATCTATCTACTATTTCCATATAAACTACATAAATGCATCTAATGTGACAAAATTGTTGTCAGCAAAGAAGGCATTAGTGGCCTTCTTTATCTTAGGATCCCACTCTTGGCCTTTGAGTTTAGTGGTGGTAATATCCATTTCAGCAGCAAGGGTTTCTTCTGGCATCCCTTCTTCCACTTCATCATAAGTGTAGGCAATTTCCCTTAGACTACCTAACTGTTGGAGTTGCTCAACTGCTACTTGCTCATTTGCTATATGGATAGGGGATTAGGATGGGGAATACAAAGGTGTATCTGATTGTACTTCTTTCCCTACCTTTTTCTTCTTTGGGCTTTCTTGGATGTCAATGACATCTTGTATCTTCCTCTTTCCTTTAGAGGTAGAGGGCTCCCTTGTTGTAGGCATCAACACACTATAACTGGATTTCTTATGTAGTGTATAATCACTAGGAGGGATTGCTTTGCTGGAAGCTAAGCTACTTAGGATCATTCTTACCTTTTAAGGGTTGCTTTTGATTACAGCTCCCCTCTTCTCCTTCAGGGTCTTCATCACATCTTAAAAGCAAACAATTAAAAACTTTATTTTTTCCTCCAGAGGGAAAAAGCTAGACAATGGGTCATAACTGGCATCAAACTGATGCATGAAATCCAAGGCTTTCTTATAAGCCACCCATTTCTCTTTCCTTAGCTCCTACTCATCTAGATCAAACTCATTTCTGATGAGGTCTTCAGGAAACTGAAATTGATGGGGCCTACCTTTGCATGCTGCCTTCTTTCTAAACATGTCGTTGAAGAAGTCTTCTGGATCAGCACACCTAGACACTGCAGTGGACAAATGATAAGGCTTGAGAAAATCCTCAAAGCAATTCCAACCTCCCTTTGTTATTACAAATTGGTGGGCTATGGTAGCTACAGGGAAAATAGTCCCTTTACCCCTGCCTGTCAACTCTGGCTCTTCTAAACCACCAATTTCTCTACAATTCCCACTTTGAGAGGGACCTAGTAAGGTAGCAAAAATGGGGTGCCTCTAAAACCAAACACTCTGAAAACTATCGAGACTGGATACAAGTAGATGTCACCCTAGTTGTGAACAATTTTTATGTTCTCTGCAAATTCTTTTGGCCTTATGAATTCTAGAAGAACCTTGGGGATTCTTGGGTTCTCCAAGTAGAGGAGAGTCTTGATCTTGGATGCAAAGTATTTGTCAAACTTCAAGAAACTGGCATCCTCTCTATCCCTTGATAACATAGTACTCCATAATTGTACCGATATTTTTTCTCCTTCTTTCTCCTTAACAAGGTCCAGTCCACTGGCAAAGTAATCACCACCTTTGAAAAGAAAAAGATGCATTAGGAGTGAGTACCATCCAAAAGGCCTATCCACCTTTCCATTCTTGATTCCTGTTAACCCTCCATGGATAGCATCAGCAATGAAAGAGGCATAATCAAATGTAATTGCAAGAGAAGGATTCAAAATTTGAGCAATCATTAACAAGTAATGATTTGGCATATTTGCTTCAGCATCTTCTCCCAAAACTTGGCAAAGTGCCCAATACATTCCTTTAGCCCTTAAGGTGAACATACTTAATGAAAAGGGCTCTTGTGTGTTGGGTCCTACAATTGCTAACCCACCTATCTTCACAAAAAATTCCTTGAGAGGCTAGTTCCTGAGATGACTCCTCTGTGCACTGTAAATTTGAGCTAATGATCTAAAATTTATGGGTTCTAGAAAATTAGTAAACTCATTAAGCCCAAAAGCCTTCCTAAATTCTTTAGCATTAATCTCAATAAGGGTTTTTCCATTTATATCCCGGATGCTCCTTGTGACTGGATCATAGTTGAGTACAATTTGGGTCAACAAATCTATGTCCATAAATACTCCTAGGACTACCAATTTCCCAACATCTAACTCCCAAATACTATTTTGCGGGGTCAGAGAATTTCTCATTCCAAATCCAATCTTAAATAACCCCAACCCAGACAATCCAACCTATGGGTCTCTCAACCAGTTACCCTTGTCATACAGTCCTTCTCCTATTTTTAAACGGGGAGCTCTAGCCACTAATTCTTTTGCCTTTGATGCCTGATTAGTTGACAACGTCAACTGTTCTAAAAAATCATCATAGACACTCCTTTTTGAATAATTAACTTTGCCAGAAAATTCTCTTTTAGGAGCCATTTAGAAAACGTAAGAAATGAATACCACTCCTAGACAATTCTGTGATGAATTAATTATCTTATCTAAAACACACCACACAAGGATTGCTACACAAGAATACAAGAAAATCTTTTCTTGACTTGAAGGAATTTGCTCTACAACTAAACTGACTTGCTCTGTACCTGGAGCAAATAGCTCTACATCTGCTCTTCTGCAAATTTCTTTAAAAGATATCTTCATCTGGTTGATAGGAAATCAAATATTGTACTCGGGGTCTTAGCTACAACATTGATTCCGCATGCTTCGGCCATTCCTTAAAAATTGAATTCATAGGAGAATTCATATTTTTGCTCCAATGGGTCACAACGTTCCTGCAAATCTTTCATTTTGCTCTTTCGCAAATTCACGAAGCATAACTATCAGGCAGCTTGGTCTTGCAAAATAGCGCCGACCGTCCGATCAAAAGAAACTTGATCGAGCGTTATACTAACTAATAGCTTTGGCTCCTCACTGGGTCCCGCTTCTCTATTGGCTACATGATACCATGTGGCGCCCAACCATTGGCCTTGAAATTTGCTTCGCATTCAACTTAATACTGGCCGCGTGTCTTTCTTTTATACCGTCGGCGGACACATTGCCATCTATCACAACACATGGATGGCTCTCGTTCACTCTCGCTATTTCACGGGGTATAAGGAATGAGCATCTTACCCTTGCGAAATAGCGTGGGCCGTTAGATCATCTTTTAATTGATCAGAAGTTAACCATCTGAAATAGGCTTTCGGGAGTGGTGGGCCCTCTGATTCACCATGAACACCTGGCGCCCAGTCATCTTTGGAGCTGACTTGTCACTTTTTCATACATCGAGAGGAAGCCACTGGGCCCCAACAAACTCTTGACAGCTGTATTCGGCAGGTCATCTATCATGACACGTGGATGGCTCTCATTCACTCTCGCTATTTCACAAGGTATAAAGAATGAGCATCTTACCCTTGCAAAATAGCATGGGCCATCAGATCATCTTTTAATTTATTGGCAGTTAACCATCTAAAATAGGCTTTTGAGAGTGGTGGGCCCTTTGATTCACCATGAACACCTGACATCTAGTCATCTTTGGAGCTGACTCGTCACTTTTTCATACGCCAAGAGGAAGCCATTGGGCCCCAAAAAACTCTTGACAGTTGTATTCGCTAGGTCATCTCGTAACTGGTGACCTGACTTAGCTCTGGGGCCCACCTTTTAGCCTTTAATCCTAACCTCCTGACTATTGTGACTTATGCCACGTGCCACCATTTTATTTGCTTTCATCAACTAGCTAGATTGCCTAGGTGGAATGCCATGTCATTTTTGCAACTTTGCTGGTTTTAAATTACGCACAACTTTGCCTAGCGAAATAGCAAAAGCCGTAGATCCATTCACGAAATGCACACTAGTTACTGGGCCTGACAACTTTAGGAGAGAAACATATAAGGCTTAAATTTTGTGATTAATTAACATGACCACTTAGGTAAACAACAAGGGGGGACACTTCCTACGATCCCGTGACCCATTACTTAAGTGAATAAAGTAACGAAAGAATAGAAACTAGAGGGTTTTAAACAAGCATTAGAGGATCTAAAAACAAAAACCCTTAAACCCTTAAGGCCCAAAATAGAGCTGAAACATTTGAAAATCCGCCCTATTCAAAATTTCAACAAACCATAGCCAATCATGGGGAAAAGAAAAGGCCCATTTTTAATCAGTGATAATAGTTTCGACTAGGATAGACTAGTTTTGGACAGAATTTCGACTAGGATAGACTAGTTTAGACATGGACAATGTTTTTGATCACTGAGTTTGTTTCGTGTTTTTTTTAGTTTTGGTATTCCAGTTTTAGTTTAAGGGATGAAAACACATAATATGAATAATAACTCCAATCACAACATGCAAACCCTACGAAATCTGGTGAGAGAAGAAAACCTTTGCTTGTAGACTTAGGTACACACCCAATAGATAATCAGAATACAACCGCTGAGTCTCATGCAATGGATTCTCAACGCCGTATTAGCCGACTCCAAATGCTAATGGGGGCACGAAATGACAAGTATCTTGGGAGAGTTACTATCTCTCTTGCACAAAGATTATCCCCCTTTTGGAGGTGAACCGGGTAGCTTCTAATTTTAATTGGAACTAGTAAGGGATTTGTTCAGTGCGTCGAGGTATAAACTCAATTAAGAGGTCTCCCAGCCTTGAAAACCAAGGTTTAATATACCCAATGGAACAGAGGAGAGCTATTCCCGAGCACTATCATTTACTTATTTTCATCAAATCACATTTATTTTATAGTGGGGTGGTGTACTTGGCATTTAGCCATTCCTAGTTGGGTCGTTCCCCTCTCACTGGCCATAATGGTTATAGAGTTATTAGCTCCTTGAGACAGCAGACCCGCTAAAGATATACAAATCTCAAACTTAAAGAAAATGCCTCAAGGCTCTGGATTTTTGATTGTCTATAAAGACAAGAGCGTACTCTCTTACCTCTCAAAATTTTCTTAAAACATGAAAGACAAATTTTTTCTTTAACCAGATAGCAAGTTAGGTGCCTAAAACAAATAAATTTAATGAATACACAATGTTTGCTTGAATCTCCTCAAGCAACCTGCAAAGACAACAAATCAGTAGTCATATTGTATTTGTGCAACAAGCATAGTCTTCGACAAGGGTTCTACAAAAAAATTGATTAGGCTATGAAAATTATTTAGATAAATAGATAACAAGCCAAGGTCAGTCGTTAGTATAATCAAATTGGGTAGAAAACTGGGAGAATGAAAATTTCTTTTTAACCAAGAAAGTACAGAATCATATGACTATTCTTACGGGGTCATACAATAAACTATACCAAATTGTACAACACCTATGATTTTTCATTTTAGCATATAGGAAATGTCGTACGATATTATGTAGAGACTGTATGGACGAAAAAATCCGAAAAGTCAAAAATCAAATAAAAAAAGTTAAAAAAATATGTTAGTCTTGGATGCCAAAAAGTGTAGTCTTCTGCCCCACGATGGGCACCAAAAATGTGTGTGTGTGAAAAAGTGAAATAAGTATCTGTAGCTACAATAAGAACACTTGAATTCAGTCATTACATGTATGGTTAGACAGATATTTGCATGAATAATAAAACCATAACAATCCAACTAATTGCCTTCTAAAAGATGTGAGTATAAGATTGCTCTCAGATTTTTATAAGCAATACTAGTGACTAGACTACACCAAGATGAAGGATTCAATCTATATGAGCATGAGATTAAGCTAAATGGATGCAAGATGGATGAAAGATTCAGGCAATAAAGAATTCAAGAAATAATGGATTCAAGCAATAATGGATAAACTAAATATGCAAAAAGCTAAACTAAGATGCAATAATCTCAAAAAGCAAGCACAACATATTCAATGACTCCAAAGCGAAAAGTGTATAATAATAAATCTCCAGGGTGTTTTGAATGAGAGATGAAGGCTAAATTTATAGAAATTCACAAAAGAGAACAAGAAAAAGCACAATTTAGGATTAATTGAAATAATTGAGAAATCAAGTTCAGTTAACCTTGAGATAGATTCGAATTACAGTTTAATTGAAATGCATTCAGATAAGAAGTTCAAGTTCCATTAGAAATAAGATTTAATTAATTCAATGCATTTGTGATAAAAATAGACAATTCTTTGATTTATTCAAGAAAAGAGTCTTTTCAATGCAACTGAACTTCTTTTTCTCAAAAGCTTTGAGTTCCAATTTTAGAGAATGATTAAATTCCTTTTATTTTCTTTTCTGATTTCAAGTTAATCTCAATTTAGAAAAAAAAATAATATATCAAGTTTGATTTCTCTCAATTCAATTCTTTTATTTTATTTTCAATTTAAATCTTGCTTTATGATTAATTCCTCTTTTATAATAAATTAATTTATTTTTTGCATGATTAAATGACAAATTTATTAATTAATTAAATATGCAAGGATATTTCATAAATTAAAATAAGATAATTGATCAAAAAGATATTCTTGTAATGATTCATTCAATTAAATAAATATTTAATTAATATTGAGTATTTGATTTGTCATGTGACATTTGATGATTAAAGAATTAATTATGTGCTCAAGATTGATTTAATTGCCTTTGGTTAGGACCTTGGTGATGTTGTCGAGATTAGGGGCCCAAGGTTTAGATGACCATTTTTGGGGTATTACACTATCCTCTATATGTCAAAGGAAATTTGGTCATGTGCATTGATCACTACAATTTGGAGTGCAAAAGAGGGAATGTACCTAACAGTCCGCTACAATTTTAAGAACAGAGACACTCTATTGCACTGAGAGGTTGCAATCGTGGCCTGTGTTGGCCATAATCCCTATTGCAGCAATAATGAGATGTGAGGTAACAGTTATAAAATTTGGATGAACTCAAAGAGACATTTACAAATACAACCTACCCTTTATAATACCTAATTGAAAAAATGGATGCAATGCAAGTCCTTGTATCAATAATGTTTGGCAAATAGTAAAAAAATAGAATAATAAATTCCATATAAAAGTGGTTAGACTTAAAATGATAAGGAAAATTAAAAAATGCTAAAGAAAATGTCAGCTAATAAAAAAAATTACAAGGATGAGGCATATTCACAACTTTTGCAGTTGTGCCATGCATATCAGCACTAGAAGCAACTTATAGTGTTAGTGTACAAACAAGATAACATGGGAGTTCATTATACCCAACAACTTGTGGTGTTGTTGTTCGTGTTGGCTCTGTTGGACCCTGAAATTAAGATTCAATATACATTGTTCAATAAGATTAACTGTGCAACATAATAAAATATTGAAAAGTGTGTTATCTTATTGATCTTTTCTTTGTTTTGAGAATAGTTTAATATTCTCTACTTAACAGGGGCAACCACATGAAGGTGAAAGCTCATTTGGCCCCTCCCCCCCCTTAACATCACTCTAAATTCCCCATTAACATCTAACGTTCATTGATTCTTTCATCCATTATTAAAATATAGTATTCATTCATTATCACATAACGTTCATTAACACATAACATTCATTAACATTCATTAACATACAACATTCATCAATATTCATTAACACATATCATTCATGAACATTCATTAGCACATAATTACATTCATTAACACATAAAAATCATTCATTATCAATTAAGGTAGATTACAATCATTTTTATTTATTTATTTATTTATTGAAGCTATGTAAAAAATAAGTGGAGCATCATTTCCTTCATCATTTACCCCATCTTTAGTTGTTCTGCCCTCTGCTTTTGATCTCAATGTATGCCTAGTCCTATACAGAGGACAAGGACACCAAACCAAAGGGGGGTCGTCTGCAATAACAGAGAAATGGGTAAAATTCAAAACATTTTTTATTATTGTTACAAGTATTTCATTAATTTAAAGAATATAACTGTGGCACTCTTTACCTAATGGGGCGGCATCATCTTCCATCTCATTTTGTCTAGCCTCAACCTCAACATGCTGAACACCCTCTACATCCTTTGGAGTTGAAATACAAAAGGTTACATTAATCAATACACCAATTGAAATTAAATTTGTTTAAAAGAATAACAGTGGTCCTCTTTACTTGACTAGGGAACATCACATTCCTGATGTTGTCTACCTGGATCATGCTCCACTTGGTCACCACCAGCTACATGCTCTAAAATATTAACAAAAAAGGTTACATTAATTACTACACTAATTACAATTTAATTAAGATGTTTAATGGTATTAATAATTACATAAAAGAATTCAAATAGAAAATGAATACCTCCACTACTAGAATGCACATTCAGACCTTCATGTCCAGGTTGTGTTTCATGATTAACAGGCTGCATTGGAATCTCATGTGCATTGTTATCATTGCTTGCTTATTTAAAAAGGATATAGTGACTTTATGTTGGAACTTAACATCAAATAGATTATTGGTAAAGTACTCAATTTGAAATCATTTTCATTTAGCTTATTTTCCTTTGTGACAGATGCATCAGAATCTCGTGCTTTCCCATTCAATTCTCGTAGTCATTCAACCACAGTTGTATAGCCTTGCTAGTAGGCAATTCTCTTGTCATATTTTGTGGATGCTCTATTGAATTCAGAGCCTTGCATTTTTTCTTAGTATCATGAATTTTACTTGCATTGTTTGATAAAAAAAATTGTTTACAATTTATAAATATTTTGATGCTATATTTCATTTATAGATTCTTACAATTCGTGCAACAAGTTTCATATAACCATCAAAGCTGAGTTTGTGTTGCTTGTTCTTTTCTTGTCTTTCCTTGGTTGCCTTTGACGTGTCACTCAGTATATGAAAAGTTTGAAATATGTTAGATTATATAACTATAAAGAGTAATTAGTACATAATTACATTCTTAATAGTATCACATACCTTCTTCTAGTGCCTAGTGGTTTATTTCCTTTTTTCCTTTCAATTCTCTGCTTCGCATCCAAACTCAGGTCCTTCCACTCTCTCTCTCGAATCATGGGGGATGCTCATACTTTACATTCTTCTCTAAATGTGTGCTGTATTGGTCCCTCAGATACTTTAGATATGCTTCATCTTTTTCAAGGACCTTGGTTTTTTCGAATATGTCATTTCTGAAAAACCAAACCATACAGTTTGTTAGTTCATCTTTTAACTTTTTTTCTTGGTCATTCCACCTTTAAAGCAAAAATAAACCTGTTAGATTCAGAAATAAACTGAAGCTACCTTTGATATAGTTCAAGAAAAGGATCAAAGGAAAACTATCCTAGCAATGATATGAAATCAAAATAGTGGATTAGGGTTAGGTCACATATGATGTTCCACCTATTATGTATGGTGGGTCCAAATATCTGCAATGCAATGTCATTAAGATTTTTATAAAAAATATCATTTTCTACAAAAATATCATGGGATCATTAGTCCAAAATGAGCGACCAATAAGTAAATTACAATTAGACTATGTATAATAATAATTTTAAAGTACCTAGAACCTTTTGTATCTTTAAGGGAATCAATTTTTTGTTGCTCACCACCAATGTGCCCTGTAATGTTCCCGTACTAGCAATATGGGAAGATCCAAGAAAGCATGGTATGTTATCAGCAATAGTCACCTCTGGCATATCCTCATGTGCATCTCCTACTGTAGAGAATGAATCTACTATGAAATGCCCCCAAGAAAGAACACTTCAAGGGAAATAAACAAATAATGAAAGAGAGAGCAAAAGAGGGATCTACCAACAATGGGTGGGTCAACATGATGTGCAGTAGATGATGTCTACATGATATGTGTTGCTAACATTGCAGTTGGAAATATAGGTGGGGCTAACCTCAGATGAGGTGACGTTTTCATAGGAACATTGACATCACCTGAAGAATAATACATTAAATATATTAAACATTAAATATATGAAAACTGCAAGAATTGTAAACAAGGATGAACCTTTATTAAGAATTGTAAAGAAAGTTGAACCTTTATTAAGTGTTTGATGCTAATCTTAATCATAGAATAGTATGAAGAAGGACAAAGCTATGTAAATTTGTGACAAGAGGGAAGTGTAAAGGAAGAAGGAAGGAGACACCTTGAAGAACACTGTAATGTATTATGGTTTGATAAAATGAAATAATTTTTTGGTTTTGGAACGTTAATTGCAAATTTCCATGACAGTCACATTTCATGCATTATTTCAAGTTTCTTATCATCAAGAAAATAGATTAAAAATTTCCAATAAAGGATTGG
This sequence comes from Cryptomeria japonica, assembly GCF_030272615.1. Classification (NCBI taxonomy): domain Eukaryota; kingdom Viridiplantae; phylum Streptophyta; class Pinopsida; order Cupressales; family Cupressaceae; genus Cryptomeria; species Cryptomeria japonica. The sequence continues at coordinate 90,009,621 of NC_081413.1, read as the reverse complement.
AGGGTGGATTGTAATGAATTAACTTTGTTTTGTACCAAGTTAGAGAAATGACTATTAAGAATGAGGAGAGTTTGAATTGTTTTTCTCCAAACTTTCCAAAACCCTCAGTTTTGGGTCAGTCACAAGGGTTTGTTAATATCCATTGATGTAGGCATTGAAAAATTATCAAATTATGGATTCCTATTGTCAAATAAAGTATCTTTCATATTGAATTGTTCTTTTGTTGAATGGTTGTACAAATATCAAGAAAACTAGCGCCCTAGCAAACTGAGACAAAGTTTTTCTTGTTTTGGGACAGCAAACCATATTGTTTTGTTGAGTGATGTCCAATGGGTTTAAATAAAACTATGTTGATTAAATAAGGTTGCAAAAAATATAAATAACCTTCCCCAGTATGATGGACATTGATAAAGCAAGAAATTTTCTATCTGCTTGTTTGATCATGACAATCACAATGAATGGTAGTTTAGGTTCCTTATTTTGCAGTTTTGGAATTTGTAAGGATTCTATGAGTAAGTGTAGATTATGAGTTCTTGGGAAATTGGAGCAGACATTAATGAGATGAGGATAGTGAAATAACACTCTTGGAGGATAGGGGTAAGTATATGCTATGGTATGATGGTTAAAATACTTGGTATTTTCACAATGTTAAGGCTTACATGGATTTGCTTGAACATGTAACTTGTCTTGTTGGAAGTTGAGATCAAGTAGAATGTGAGCTCAAGTAAAATATGGAAAGATTTAAAAGGAGAGAGTATAATATAGTGAGAGGTGAGTTGATAGTGAAGAACAAATCACAGTACGAAGCTCTCAAAAATTATAAGTTATGAAGTGAGAGGTTGATCCAAGTCAAGGATCTAGAAAAAGGATGTGTTGGGAATTTGTTGAGAACAAGTGAAGGGATGTGTAAGGGGGTTTGTTTCCCTAAGGTATGATGATCAATCATGTAGAGAATCAACTATATCCCTTTGCATCATCTACATAATAAATATATGACCAATAACACTAGCATTAAAAAAGCAAGTTCACAAGTCCAAAGGAGTAGTTTTAATGTATAGAACATGGTCATCACCTGAACTACTTGCAATACCTTGATCATGGCTACTAGGTTCATGAGGACACATAAAATCATGTAAAAACAACATGTACATATTTTATTTAATGATACAAAAGAGAATAAAATATAAACCATTATTGAGCTTTTCTTATAATTAAAGCTTTGCTTACTACTTACTTGAAAGTTATGTGTTGTCCACATAAATTGTTTCACCCTCTCTTTTATTTCATTGGTCTGAGGGCTCATGGATGCCAAAGAAAAAATATCTCTATTAATTTTTCTAACACTTTTTCATCATTTCTATATGGTTTATGGTAAATGTGATGTCATCATCACATAATACTATTGATTCCACATCCCTATAGAGGTGTTGAGGTACTGCATGTCCCTTTCCCTTTCCCCTAACATCCCTTTGTGACAAGAATGTTATTAACACTATCAAAATTACTCCAAAACACTCAAGAATAGAACATAATAATGTACCAGTTTGCTTCTATCAAATTTGTACAATTACAATGAGGTTTACCTACTCGGTAGAAGTGTCGGGTACTACATTCATGTTTGTGCTATGTGACAGATGTTGGCAAATGCACACTCCAATGAGAAATTGTAGGTGATTGAAGGTTTTGTCATTGATGGTAACCTTGCAATAATATGTGTTAGATAAATGAGAGGGGGGGTGAATCAGATAAACTCACAATACAATTTTCTAATTAGATTCAACCTTGATAGAACTTACTTGATATGCAACTATGACTGTAAATCATTCAAACTCATAAACTGATAAACTTGAAACATCAAAACTCATTTAACACCAGATTTAACATGGAAACCCAAATAGGGAAAAACCATTGTGGGATTTTGGACCCACAAAGAAAATATACTCTTTTAGAGTATGCTCAGTTAAAAGCCAATCCTGTTAAAGATTACATAAACACATTGCTAGATGTGACCCAATCAAGGGATTTCCCTTAGATCTATCAGAATCTTGCACTTTGTTAGAAGTGACCTTGTCAAAGGATTTCAAACACTCAATTAGAATGTTACCTTGCTAGAGGATTTACAAATAAGACTGTTAGGTCCACTCATTTAAGATATTTCCTATCACTTACAAAAATAAATAATAGTAATAAAATATATCTACAACTTCACATCTGAAATGTTATAGCAGACTCTATGTGCTCAAAATAATCTTGTCATAACACTTATCTTCCTCCTTGCTAGGCTTCTCACTCTGTTCTTTGATCAGATCTTCAATCTTTAGTACTTTGTAATCACTTCTACAGCATCACTATCCTTTCATTTGCCCGCATACTCTGTTCATCAACTTTCCTTATTTATAAGCAATTCCTAACTGCTTAATCTCCTTAATCACATTTCCCATGATCAGTATTAGCCATCAGATCTTCAAACTTGACTAAGTTCATTGAATCCTTTGAACTGAAAAACATTTTATCTTGCCTTCAAACTTGTATTCCTTCCTTGGTACTTGTGCTCGGTTACGACCGTTCAATCTGTGCTGTAGATCTAAATCTTGAATTTTCATTGCCATTGATCCTTAACAAACTTCTTGCATGACATTCCAATCTTCTATAAATCTCTATCTCATTGGCATCCTTCATTTAATAATGTATTTATTCATCCAATGTGTTCTGTTACTGCTCGGTTGATACTCGGTTAATTTTGAACTTTACTCGGCAGGCATTCTTTATTCATCTCGGTTACTATCTCGGTAGCTTTGCTTGCTGATGATGCTCGGTGACTTCTTCCTTCTTTAACCAACACCGATAACCTTGGAGTTAACCGACTGGCTCCTTGCTTGATAAAATAGATTAGTATCAAACCTTTACTCATTCTATTGCATGAAATCTTTTCTCCTTCTTATTCAGTCTTCAAATACACATATATAGGATATAAAAACAATCAAAATATCATAATCTCATCACTCTCTAACTCGGTAATAGTTTCCCATTGAATAACTTATTACTCCCCTTCATTTTCACATTCTTTTTATGTCACATACTGACATCTTTATACTCATCAAAACATGCTCTTTAAGATATGGCAGCATCATATTGAATCAGAAAATCAATTGCTTGACATCAATGACAAAATAATATTATTAAAATAGTATTCATACTTTATCAATTATATCATGAATCTCTGACAAACTTCTCAATATCCTCATACCAACAAACTTAATGTAATGCCAACACTCTACCCCTTTGGCATTGATGGCAATACCAACTTGATTTATTCCAATTGATTTGAACTGCTATTATTCTTCTCTTGTTATCCTTGAGCTGTTATTTGTCTCCTATTATCCTTGAGCTGTAAACTTCTCCTGTAATCTTCTCCCCCTGTCATTAGTCTTCTCCCCCTTTGACAACAATGCCAAAAGTAAAAATAATCCAAGATTACTTCCCCTATGAAGTAATTTCCTTACTGTTACAACATATATAAATGTATCACCTTAGTCTTGGTTAGAGCATCTTGTCTTCATTCACTATTTCCTGCACAACTTTAGACAACCTTCTAAAGTGTGTAAATCAACATCAACTCAAATAGTATTCTGTAGTCATATAATTGATGCTTTCACCAAACTCTGTCAGTGAGTACTAGATAGGGGTAGGACCCCTAACTTACCTCTGAGATACTCAAAATTGTCCCTTGGTAGTGGCTTTGTGAAGATGTCTGCTATTTGTTCCTTTGTGCTAACATATTCCAGCACAACTTTCTTTTCTTGAACTTCTTCTCTTCGATAATGATACTTTATAAATATGCTTTGTCTTAGAGTGCATTACCTAATTCTTTGAAATGTTAATAGCACTTCTATTATCACAAAATATAGTTACTGGCTCGGTAACTATCTCATTCATACCTTCCAATAGTTGTTTGATCCATGCTATATTGGTACAACTCAATGCTACAACGACATATTTAGCTTCAACTGTTGACTGTGAAATGCATCCTTGTTTCTTACTAAGCCAAATCACTAGTCTTTCTCCCAAAAAGAAAGCTCCACCACTTGTGCTTTTCCTTTCATCAATATTTCCTGCCCAATCAGCATCAGTATAGAATTTTAAGTCAAAATCATTCCTCTTTTTATATAGTAAACCATAATCTTCAGTGCCTCTCAAGTTTCTGAAAATTCTCTTGATTGCTGTCTGTAGACATCTAAAAATGGTCAACGCTTGTGGAGTCATACTTTAACATTTTCACATTGCCTTATTTTAGGGTTCTTGCATCGCATTAACATTTCTTCTATGTTGTGCACTTGGTCTTTATCATTTGCAAGCATCGAGTCCTTCTTCTGCATTCCTCATTTTTCTCTCTTTCGAATTAGGTCTTGTCGATAGCAATCTTCAGTCATGATTTTGGTTGATCTTATCCTGTCACATCATGGTGTGTGCTCATTTATCATTATTTTGGACATTGTCAATCCTAATCAATGATAGAATTAGGGTTTTGTCCTCTTGTCAATCTTTCAATCATCTTTAGCTTGTTAGTAATCATTTGCGATTATCAACTTGTCAGCCTTGTCATTTTGCGATTGATTTGTCATCGATCCTTGTCATTGTCAGCCTTGTCATTTTGTGATCGATTCATCATTGATCCTTGTCCTTGTCAGCCTTGTCATTTTGTGATCGATTTGTCATTGATCCTTTTCCTTGTCAATCTTATCATTTTGCAATCGATTCATCATTGATCCTTGTCCTTCTCAATCATGTCAATTTGGATTGATTAGTCATTGTTCCTCGTCAATTGGTGCCTAACAATTTGATCTCCTTGTCAATCTTGGTCAATTTATCATTGATTTTTGTCAACCAATCTCAAACATTTATCAACATTGGTCCTTTGTCAATCATAATCATGATTGAACCTACATTAATTTCTTATTTTCTTGACCTAATTCCTTGTCCTCTTATTTCTAGGGTTTTATGATTTGTTCATTTAATCCTTTTCTTCTTCTTTGTGGATTAAATAAATCTATTTATTTAGTCCTAGGTCTCTTTCATGAATTAATTAATGGATGAAAACCTATTAATTAATTCACCTAAATTCTATTTCTCCTATTTTCTTTAATTTTTCTAATTTTTCCTCTAAATTCATTCCCTCATTTTCTCCTATATTTATGCTTCCATTTGTTGCAATCATGGAGGCTATTTTCTCTCTTCCCTTTTGTCATGGGAATGGCATTTCAATCTTGTCATAATTTTTCATAATTTGTCATTCTTGATTTGAATTTCCTTTCAAATCTCTTAATGCTAATCTTGTCCTCTCTCCAATTTGTTTATAAATTGGATGATTTTCTTCAATCAATGAATCAATCACATTTTCGAGTAACCTTATACTACAAATTTCATCAACAACTTGCTTTCTACTTGCATTTTACACTTGTAGGTGAGATCCACATCAAATTTGAAGGTGAAAGAAGAACAATGGAGCCACATGAAGGAGATATTCTACGTTAGTTTTCTTCAATTTCATTCAATTTGAATATCTTGTCTTTATGTCTCAATTGATTGGATTAGGATTGCTTTCATTGCTTTAGGTTTTGTGATTGTCCTAATTGCTATTTGTTTGGATGCTTTTCAATTTCTTGATCTACATTTTAGTGAACTCGATGTGAACTAACCCCTTAACCATTTTTTGAGTACTTTTGAGCTTTTTGTAGGTGAAAAAACTCAAGAAACAAGGTGACTCAGAGCTTTCTGGACACTTTTGTGCCTGTGTTGAGGCATTCTACACCTATGTTGAGGAACTTTGCACCTATGTTGATGGGTTCTACGCCTGTGTAGATGGGTTCTGCACCTGTGTTGAGGCATTCTGCACCTGTGTTGAGGCATTCTACACCTGTGCAAGGCCAGAAACAGAGGTGAAATCAGTTGTTTTTACTTGCAAATTTGTTTGTTTTCATTTTGGTTTTTCTTTGGTGCTAATTCTCTATGCAACATCTTGGCGTTACGTGTGATGAAGACTAAAAATGCAACTACTAATGAATCTTATGCAGGACGTGGTCAAAGACTCTCATTAAAACATCTTGCTTGCGATTTTTAAAAGTAGTTGCACATTTCATTTCTTAAAGGTTAATGAACACCATGCATGCTTTGTCTGATTTTTAATTTGATTACATGTTTTAACCCTTAGAACTGGGCCTGGCTCTCAATTTTCCTAGCACTTCGTACAGGAATTGGTGAGAGGGAACAACCCAAAGTGGTGACGGGCTAAAGCCAAGCTCTTCTGAACCACTCTAAATAACTGTGGATGCAACAAAAGTTGTAGACAATGGGTGCTGGAATGGTATTGTGACGATTTATTCGCTGGATCAATACCCACCCAAATGGATGCCCTTACTAGAATCTCTTGTTTTTAGATGCCAAAATCCTTCTATCTATTGGCTCAAGCGTTGTGATATGTGCATGCCAAAGAAACCTCTCATGTACTCCTCAGTTAGAGATAGCAAGTTCTTGGGAAGTGATGCCCCTTGAACTCAAAGCTTGGTATGCCTGAGAAGTGAGTGCACTGTAAGGGGGAGCTAGTGCTACCAAGCATCTAGCTATTCAGCTGAGTGTTGTATTTTATGGTTAGAGGATTCAACAGATATTGCCCTTGCCAGCCATAAGATTTCCTGTGAATGTGCTTGATTGTCTTGAGTCAAATTCAAACAAACATTTTTGTCTTCCATGATTGTCAAAAGTTAAATCAAAAACAAACTTTCAAAAGTGCTCATAATCAACTTGAGTTTTCAAAATCAACAACCTTCAACTCAAAATAAAATCCAAACAAAAGTCCAAATTTGTCCAAGTACTCATCCAACATTTGAACATGGCTTGTCAAAACATTGAATATCTTTGTTTCAAAATTCATGTCACCTTAGGCTAGGTTTTGCATAGTCCAACTTAGGTCCTAGGACATATTGTCATCTCCCTTCATTTTTAGTCCTTTTCATTACAAGCGTCCTCATTTTGCACTTAGGTTCAAAATCATTTCCCCCTGTTTGCATTTCATTGTCATATCCAAGCTAGATTTCCATCTAGGTGACATTCATGCATTATCCTTGTCACGCTAAAATTAGGTCTTGCCTAGGTTGCATTTTGCATATTCCAAGTCATTGGTCTTCGCATATCCTTATCATTGTATTGTCATCTTGTCTTGGCTTCATCTTGTCATATCATATCCTTAGATCATTTTTATGTCATATCCTAAGTCATTGTTATAATCATTTTCTTCTTGCATTTAGTCTCAAAAATTTGGTTTGTCAAACTTGAAGAATCAAAACTTTGGATGATACCCTAAGTTGTTGTTAAGGAGTCTTGATCTTGTCTAAAATTTGTCCTTTCATTAATATCATTCTTGTCAAACCTAGCTTAGTATCCAAGCATATAGGTGAGACATTGTCAATTTGTCCTATTGTCATTTGGTCCTTTGTCCTTTAAGGTCTTGGCTTCATTTCAACTTCCCAAGGTTGAGTCTTTAGGTTTGCATTCCAAAAAGTTTGTCCAAACCTCGAAAAACAAAAACAAAAAAAAAAAAAGGTTGCACTTAGTTGCATAACATTATCAAACCATAGAAACTCAAAGGTCCAAAGCAAGGTCACATTTTCATTGCATTTAGTTGCATCTAGTTGTCATTCCAAAAATTCAAAAAGTCCAAAAACATTAAGTTGCATTGTCATCCTTTTAGGTTGCATTTGTCAATCCCAGTAGTTGCATTGCATAGTGACATGTTTGTTGAAATGAGGTCTCAACCTTCTTACAAAGCCATGTCATCACAATTAAGAAATCAATCATGTCAATCTAATCTCTACATGTCTCAGAACTTGGATCAAACTTATCATGATGATGTAAATGTCCAAATACAAAAAATAGAGGAGAAAATAGCTCAAGAAAAGGAGATTTTGGAATAAAAAGTGAAAAACATTGAGAAGAATAGATCCCAAATGTCCAAAACATTTAAAAAATTTCAAGGTCCAAACCCAAACTTTGAGCCAATTGATGTAAGATCTCTTATTGAACAATCAGACATACCAGCTCTCCTCTCACAAATAGAGATGATGAAACAATTTCAAGAAAAGAGACAACAAAATTATGTGCCTCCACAACAAGAACAAGAAGGTGTTTACTATCAATCAGATTTTCAACCATCACAACCAATTGTTAAACAGTTCAAACATTTCCAACAGACACAACCAATGGTCCAATTTCAACAATATGTCCAACCAACTATTAATTATCGATAGCAAACTCAGTATCAACAACTACAATCACAAATTCAAAAACAAAACTTGCAACATGCACCAAGCCAAATTTTGAACATGTCAAACCAATTTGATCAACATCTAGTTCAAAATCAAAACATGACATCAAACCTGAACCAACTCCTTTCCAAACAAGTTCAAATTCCAAATACAACCATGTGAAAACCTTGAAAGAAAGGTGGCCTTATTGCAAGGATCTTAAGGAAACTACCAAGTGAGTTCTTTGAGGAAGATCAAGATAATACAATTATGTCTAGCAATGCCTCATCCCCCCGCAAACAAATTGACTCTCCAGTGGCATCTATCCCTACACCTTTAGAAGTTTCCCAAGAACCTTCCATATTGTCCTCATCAAACAATACACCCAAGGATGAAATTATCCAAGGGCTATCCATAATTGATTGCCAAGATAATCCAATTCATGATGCACATCCTTGTCATGTTTCAGAAATACAAGACCCAATGCCACCATGCACTTTATTGCCATTACCTATTTTAGAGGACCCCATTCGAAGTCCCTCTTCCTCATGTTCAAGCATTGATTCCTTGCCAAAATCCATCACAAATGTTCAAAGTGCATTCCCTTCATGCCAAAGCATTAATCCCTTGCCAAAATCCCCCATGCATATCCAAAGTCCAACCCCATGTCAAGAGGATAATTTAGAGCATGAAGAAGCATGTCTTAAAACATATCAAGATCAAGATCTTGAAACCTTATCATCCCATCCAATTGTTGACCAGGACCCCATCTTCCCAGACACTCATGATGATTCCCCTATTCTTGTCCATCCTATCCAAAGTCCTATTAACACTCCATTCCGTAAGAAAGATCAAGATATCCCAGTCCATCCAATCCCAAATGATCCCCTTCCATTTCATGAAAAAAATGTCCTTTCAAATCCCATTGGCATTCCACTTCCTAAGAAAGATCAAGATATCCCAGTCCATCCAATCCCAAATGATCCCCTTCCATTTCATGAAAAAAATGTCCTTTCAAATCCCATTGGCATTCCACTTCCTAAGAAAGATCAAGATATCCCTTCCATCCTTTCCGATGATCCCATAAAAAATCCAAAGAAAAGCAATTTTAAAGAGGATTCCAATGATCTTTTTCCTTGTCAAGATCAAATTATTCCTTTAAATCCTCCACAAGATCCTTTTGTTCCTCCATCTCCTTGCCTTAATGCTCCATATACACTCCAAGATCGTATTTCTTTTGATGATCCCATTATTTCTCACATTCCATCTCTTGAAGAGCCTGTCATTGAACCATGTCCACTACATAATCCTAGTCCCCCTCATGATCCTAATCCCCCTCATGATTCTAACATGTCAGTGAAAGATGTTCATGAACCCTCGACATGCATAATCAGTTCTTCCACTTTGGTGCAATCCGATCCACTTCAAGATCTCATTATTTCTCTCATATCATATCAACCTCATAATGGAATCGCATCTTCTTCCCAAAGAAAAGAGTATCCTACAAGTCAAGATATTCATAAAGGCCAAGGGGTAGACCTTCACAAGAAAGAACTCCTCAATATGAAAGAAAATATTAAGGGTCATGTCTACACAACTCACTCTCAAGACGTTGGTATCCCTCCATCAAAATCAAAACATACACCTTCCCCATCATACTTTCCATCCATCTTAGGTCCTTATATCCCTTCGTCCTCTATGCAAGGTCAGTAAAGGCACACATCCTTGAGTAAATTTCATCAATCCAAAAGAACTCCATTTCATTCATATCCATCCATGCATTCCTTTCCCCCTCCAAGCAATTTGGATTCCAAACATAAAAGTCATAAGTCTAAAAATCCACATGTATTCAAGGATCAACATGTCCAATCTAATCAACATGTCAAAGCAAAGAAAAATATGATACAAAAAGAAAAGGAAAAATCCAAAAGGTCACAAAGGCCCATTGGTAAAAAACAAAAGTCAAAATCTATATGGGTTCCTAAATCCCTTGTGCAAGCAATGCACTCCAAGCAACCACAAAAGCATGAAAAATCAAAAACTGTGTGGATTCCTAAGTGGCTCCTTGAAGCACTAAAGCCTAAAGAAACATCCAACTTGGCATCCAAAGTTGCTATTCCTCCATCCAACCCTCTCAAATTTGTTCCTCCATCACCTTCTTCATCCATTTTGGGCCCTTATGTCCCAAAATCCCAAGCTATTCCTCCATCCAAATCTCACAATTTGAGATCCATTTTTCCTCCATCAATCCACCACCCGTCAAGGTGTGTTCCAATGTTGATCTTGCCTTCATTTCCATCTAGTGAAGCCCAATTCTTCCAATACCCTATCCATTATCCAATGCATATTTTCCATCCTTCGATCCCTTTGATCCCATCCTTTGCATAAATCCTTGCCTTAGTTTCATCTCTTTTTCCATGTCCTTATCCTACCAACGTCTTTGAGCATACTTTTAAAGGTCATGGTCCATTTTTTTCAAGGCTACTATCCAAACAAAAAGATGCTTGAGTCCTTCTTCCATCACCTATCATGTGTCCATCTTCTATTGAAAAATTCAAAATACAGAAAAAAAAAGTGAAAAAAAAAAGTGAGAAAGAAAGAAAAAGACAAAAAAAAAAATTAAAGCAAAAATAATTCATCCACTAGTGAAAACCTAGCAAATAGGCACCTTGGGCAAGTATCATGATGAAAACCTAGCAAATAGGCATCATGCATAATCTATGAACTTCTTGCATATCATACTTGGGGACGGGTTTTATCCTATCATATCCTTTTGTCCTTCATTGTTCCATTATCCTATCGAACCCCTATCATTACCCTTCATATCCTATTGTCCCTCATGTCCAGTTTCCCTTTCCACCTTTGATCTTGACAAGGCTGAGGATCTTCATGAGCGTCATGCATCCTATTTGTAGCTTTTAGTCCATCATAGCTTTTGGTATTTATCCATTTGCTTATTATAACCTTTCATCCATATTCCTTGGCTTATCATAGCCTTTTGTCATTATCCCTTAGTCTATCACATCCTTATCCTTATCTTTTCATCGTCCATACTCTCTTTTTCATTCCTTTATCTTGATCTAACATAAGGACACAAAATTTAAACATGGTTTCAAAAACCTCTTGACATGTCCCTCATGCCATCTTCCTACTTTACATTGTCATATCCAGTCTCTTGTCCCATCACGCAATAGCCCTTGAAAATTGCATCCATATTGTCTCCATGATAAAATGCCTTTGTCTTCCCTCTATCCACCAACATTTCAGAAAGCCTATTTATTCACCTATCATATTCCTTGCCTTGCTAGACACTGGAGGCAAAATCATAAAACTTGAAAATGTCCCAAAATAATTCAAAAACATTCATAAAATGACCTGAAAAAATCCCTAAAAAATCATATAATGTCTTGAAAAAAATCCCTAAAAATCAAATAATGTCCTGAAAAAAAATCCCTAAAAAGTCAAATATAGTCTTGAAAAATGAACAAAAAAATTGTAAAAGCTTGCAATTCCTACAAAGTGAAAACATTAAAATCCAAAAACAATTTCTGGTCCCCTTCATGCATAGACAAATCATTGAGCATACATCCAATGACAATCAATCAAACATTGTGCTTTAATGAAATCACGCATTAACAGATGAACTATTCAACCAAGCAAGCATTCAACCTAATCACAGTTGTCACATCAATCCAAATAGCATCAGCATTACCATTGGTCCTTGTCAACATTATCATGGGTTTTATATAGGGTGTGGTATACTCGAAACTAGACTATGTCCTATCTTCGATGGGGTACCGCATTCCCTGAAACCAAATAGCATGATTATTCTTATTTTCCACTTTTGACAATGACGATCAAACTATTTGTTTGACCTGGTTGAATTTGTGCATCTTATCTTTTTACTGATTTATCTTTGGCTTTGATCATGTTCCTATTTTGCTCGATGATGTCACTGAGTGATTTAGAGTGACTGGGATGGTTCATGGTCCCTTTCCTTTTTGTTGTGTTTGTTGTTTGTGGAATGTTTGTCACAACCTAGGGCAACTATATCATTGGGTGTCTATGATAAGTACGTTCGCTTTGTGAATGCCGCACATACCTCAACCCTTGATGTATGCACCCTAGGATGCTTCACTCATTCCTTGTGTGTGATGTGTCTGTCTTTTGCAAAAGGGGTTGCGTTCCAGCTCTGGCCTTCAATGCCATGATGCTTTGCATCCACTTTGCTACAATAAATAAAGGTTCTCACCTACTTATGTGCATTTGTGAAAGAAAGTTTTCCTTCATCTCTAACTATCCTCTGTCTAATTTCTACTTATTAACTTTTCTTCCATCAGTCTTGGTAGTCCGTGCGAACCTATCATATTTTGTCATTATTATCAATCACTTGGCCTCTTTTCTAGATTTTCCTGGCCAATTTCTCAAGGGGGCATGCATATGTCATTGTTATTGTTTAGGGCATTTTCATTATTGTTCTTTGAAACAACACTTAGAATCGCATTGTCTTAAAGAGGGGCAAAATGTAGACATCTAAAAATGGTCAATGCTTGTGGAGTCATACTTTAACATTTGCGCATTGCCTTATTTTAGGGTTCTTGCATCGCATTAACATTTCTTCTATGTTGTGCACTTGGTCTTTATCATTTGCAAGCATCGAGTCCTTCTTCTGCATTCCTCATTTTTCTCGCTTTCAAATTAGGTCTTGTCGATAGCAATCTTCAGTCATGATTTTGGTTGATCTTATCCTTTTGCATCATGGTGCGTGCTCATTTATCATTATTTTGGACATCGTCAATCCTAATCAATGATAGAATTAGGATTTTGTCCTCTTGTCAATTTTTCAATCATCTTTAGCTTGTTAGTAATAATTTGCGATTATCAACTTGTCAGCCTTGTCATTTTGTGATCAATTCATCATTGATCCTTGTCCTTGTTAGCCTTGTCATTTTGCGATCGATTCATCATCGATCCTTGTCCTTTTCAGCCTTGTCATTTTTTGATCGATTCATCATCGATCCTTCTCCTTGTCAATCTTGTCATTTTGTGATCGATTCATCATCGATCCTTGTCCTTTTCAATCATGTCAATTTGGATCGATTAGTCATTGTTCCTCATCAATTGGCACCTATCAATTTGATCTCCTTGTCAATCTTGGTCAATTTGTCATTGATTTTTGTCAACCAATCTCAATCATTTATCAACATTGGTCCTTTGTCAATCAGAATCATGATCGAACCTACATTAATTTCTTATTGTCTTGACCTAATTCCTTGTGTTTTTATTTCTAGGGTTTTATGATTTTTTCATTTAATCATTTTCTTCTTCTTTGTGGGTTAAATAAATCTATTTATTTAGTCCGAGGTCTCTTTCATGAATTAATTAATGGATGAAAACCTATTAATTAATTCACCTAATTTCTATTTCTCCTATTTTCTTTAATTTTTCTAATTTTTCCTCTAAATTCATTCCCTCATTTTCTCCTATGTTTATGCTTCCATTTGTTGCAATCATGGAGGCTATTTTCTCTCTTCCCTTTTGTCATGGGAATGGCATTTCAATCTTGTCATAATTTGTCATTCTTGATTTGAATTTCCTTTCAAATCTCTTCATGCTAATCTTGTCCTCTGTCCAATTTGTCTATAAATTGGAAGATTTTCTTCAATCAATGAATCAATCACATTTTCAAGTAACCTTATACTACAAATTTCATCAACAACTTGCTTTCTACTTGCATTTTGCACTTGTAGGTGAGATCCACATCAAATTTGAAGGTGAAAGAAGAACAATGGAGCCACATGAAGGAGATATTCTGCGTTGGTTTGCTTCAATTTCATTCAATTTGAATATCTTGTCTTTATGTCTCAATTGATTGGATTAGGATTGTTTTCATTGCTTTAGGTTTTGTGATTGTCCTAATTGCTATTTGTTTGGATGCTTTTCAAGTTCGTATCTACACTATCATATGGGTTTCTTTGGGATCTATAGAAAATCTTGCAGCTATACCTACTGCATGTGCTATATCAGGCCCGCTGTGAACTACATATTGCAACTTTCCAATCATAGATCGGTAAAGTGTCTCATCAACAGATGTAGATTCATTATTCTTTGATAGTTTATAGTTAGTAGTCAAGGTAGTACTTATAGGTTTAGAATCCACCATTCCAAATTTCTTCAAGAATTCCTTTATATACTTGGATTAAGTAATGAAAATCCCATTTTTCATTTGCAGTATTTGTAAACCTATAAAATACTTAATTTCACCGATTAATGACATCTCAAATTCTTTGCACATTTCATTTCCAAAGTTCTTACATAAAGAATCATTTCCACAAAAAATAATATCATCAACAAATATGGTTGAAATCAGTATTCCATTATCCGCATCATTCTTCATATACATGTTGTTGTTTTCACTAGTCCTCATAAATCCAATAGTTATTAAGTAAGAGTGCAACCTTTCATACCATACTCTAAGTGATTTCTTTAGGCCATATAAAGCTTTGTTCAACTTACATACCTGATCTTTATTCTTCTCTTCAATAAATCCTTCAGTCTGTTGAATATAGACTTCTTCTTCTAGCATACCATTCAAAAATGCAGATTTAACATCCATTTGATATAACTTGAAATTTTTGTAAGCAACATATGCCAACAATGTTCTCACTCCCTCAAGTCTTGCCACAGGTGCAAAAGTCTCACCATAGTCTATTCCTTCTTCTTGAGGATAACCTTTGCAAACTAGCATTGCTTTATCCCGAATGACCTCACCTTTTTCATTTAGCTTATTTCGGAAAATCCACTTTGTATCGATTACATTTTTCTCTTTTGGTCTTGGGACCGATGTCCATGTTTCATTTTTCTTGATTTGTTCAATCTCTTCTATCATAGCATTCACCCAATCTTCATTTCTTAATGCCTCTTTTACTATCCACGGTTCAAACTTTGATATCAAACATGTGTTCTGTATCAGTTTGTTCCTTGTCATCACTGGAGCATCCTTATTTCCTATAATCTAACTTGATGCATGATTTATTCTAACATATTTTGCTAATATAGGCTTAGTAGGCTTTGTATGATCTTCTTCATCACTTGGTAACTAAGTATTTTCTTCATCAGATTTCTCGGTAAGACTTCTCAGTTGTACATATACAAGCTCTTCATAATCTTCTAGTTCTTTGGGATTTTCTTCATCATTCCTTTCTGCAAATTCATCAATTTTCACATTTGCACTTTCCACTATTTTGTTAGATGATTTGATCAGATATTTAAATGCTTCACTCCTAGAGGAATAACCAAGAAATGTTCCTTCCTCTCTTTTCTGATCAAATTTTCCATTTCTGTCATCTTTGTGAACATAACATCTACTTCCAAATATTTTAAAATAACTTACATTTGGTTTCTTGTCATACCAGATTTCATATGGTGTCTTCATATTTCCTTTCTTCAGTTGTACTTGGTTTAGGGTGTAAACTGCAGTGCTTATTGCTTCTCTCCAAAATATTTGAGGTACTCTCTTTTCTATCATCAAAGTTCTGGCACAATATACAATTGATCTATTTCTTCTTTCAGCTGTCCCATTTTGTTGTGGTGTTTTCAGTGCAGACACTTGTCTCTTTATACCATGATCATTGCAAAATAAGTTAAATTCATCTGAAATGAACTCTCCTCCTCTATCAGATCTTAGACATTTCAACTGTCTTCCTGTTTTATTTTCAACTCTTGCCTTATACCATTTGAACATTTGAAAGGCTTCTGATTTCTCTTTTAAAAACATAACTGACATCATCCTTGAGTAATCATCCACAAATAATATGAAGTATTTATCACCATAATAACTTTGAACTTTCATAGGACCACAAAGATCAGTGTGCACAAGATCTAAAATTTCTTTAGAAGAGTAAGACTTACTTGTAAAGCTTGATTTTGTCATCTTACCCATCTGGCATCCTCGGCATATTGTATTCTCAATCTTTTCCAAGCTTGGTAGACATCTTACATGGTGCTTCTTACTTTTTTTGATCAGGTTATCAAAATGTACATGACAAAACCTTTTATGCCATAACTAGGTATCTTCTATTTTTTCATATAGACAATTGTTCTGAGTTGAGTCAAGATGAAATGTATTACCTCTTGTTTGAGTCCCAGTAGCAGCCAACTTTCCATGTTTGTCATGAACTTTGACAATTCCTTTCTAAAATTCTATTCGGTGTCCTGTATTGTTTAGCTGTGCTACACTCAACAAATTGTATTTCAGACCTTCAACCTAATATACATCATCGCATTTAGCATTGTCAAGAAGTGTGATAGAACCTTTACCTTTCACAGGACATGGTGCATCATTACCAAATCTTACATAACCTCCATCATAATCTTCTAATTTAACAAACTTGTGTTTATCACTTGTCATGTGATGTGAGCATCCACTATCTATGATCCAAGAACCATTATTATTAATGTGTGATATTAAGGCTTTTTCTTCATACCTTTCTTCATCTGATCCATCTTTGATAGCCACATTACAACTTCCTCTGTCTCAGTCCCATTAGATTTATCATCATTGGATTCCTCATCAGCTACTAGGCATGTCTTTCTATCTCTCCTTCTAAAGTCTTGGTGCCCTCTGTATTGGTTGTCTTTCTATCTGTCATCTCGATATTCTCTCTTTTCACTAGATTGTTTGTCGAGACATTTAGAAGCCATATGTGTAATTTTATCACAGTTAAAACATTTTAAAGGTAACTTTCCTTTATACTTACCTTTGCCTCTCGGTAACCTTCTGGCCAATAATGCTTCAAACTCTTCTTTCTTTCTGATTTCTTCATATAGTTTGTGTACTTCTTCCATGTTTTTGCGAAATCTCTCACTTGCTCCACTATGATTTCCTTCAACATACTTATACATTCTATAATTGTAATCATCAGATTCACCAAGATGAAAAGAACTGAATGCATATTCAACTTTTTTTACCAAAGACCCACTGTTATCAAAATTACTTAACTCAAAAGCATGTAGCTTACCGATAGTAGCATCCAAAGAGACTAGCATGTTTGGTACAGACCTTAATTAATTAATTGCAAAGAATCAAATGGAATATGCAGGTAGAAGTGTTCTCAGCAACTTACTTGTTACATCCTTTTCTTCAATAGTTCCTCCTACTCCTTTGATTTGATTGACAGTTTCCTTTAACCTTGTACTGTATTGGATTATGTTCTCACCTTCATTCATTCTCATGGATTCAAGTTGTCCTCTTAGACTGTCTACTTTTTCTCTTTGAACATCTTCATCACCACCATATACATATGTAAGCTTATTCCACATAGCATTGGCATCATTACAACCTTCTAGATCATTAAACTCTGAGTCGGTCAATGCTGATGTAATTTTAATCATTGCTTGAATATGTTCTTGCTTTGCCTTTATTTCTTCCATTGTCATAGGGTAGGTGCTAGGTGTAGTGTAATCATTCTCAAGATAATATGTTGCATATTCTCTAATTCCTGATAAGTGCAGCTTCATCCTTTTCTGCCATGTGGTGAAACTTGACTTGTTCAACTTTGGTGCATCCCTTTTATACATCTTTGGATCTTGCCTCAAGTTCCTTTAAACTTTTCTTTCGGATTTCTAGCTCTAATACCAATTGTTAGTTAAATGAGAAGGGTGGGGGGGGGTGAATTAGATAAACTCACAATACAATTTTCTAATTAGATTCAACCTCGGTAGAACTTACTTGATATGCAACTATGACTGTAAATCATTCAAACTCATAAACTGATAAACTTGAAACATCAAAACACATCTAACACCAGATTTAACATGGAAACCCAAATAGGGAAAAACAACTGTGGGATTTTAGACCCACAAACAAAATATACTCTTCTAGAGTATGCTCGGTTAAAAGCCAATCTTGTTAAAGATTACATAAACACATTGCTAGATGTGACCCGATCAAGGGATTTCCCTCAGATCTATTAGAATCTTGCACTATGTTATAAGTGACCTTGTCAAAGGATTTCAAACACTCAATTAGAATGTTACCTTGCTAGAGGATTTACAAATAAGATTGTTAGGCCCACTTGGTTAAGAGATTTCCTGTCACTTACAAAAATAAATAATAGTAATAAAATATATCTTAAACTTCACATCTGAAAATTTATAGTAGACTCTATGTGCTCAAAATAATCTTTTATTAAGACTTATCTTCCTCCTTGCTGGGCTTCTCACACTGTTCTTCAATCAGATCTTCAATCTTCTGTACTCTGTAATCACTTCAACATCATCACTATTCTTCTATTTGCCTGCATACTTTGTTCATCAACTTTCCTTATTTATAAGCAATTCCTAACCGCTTAATCTCCTTAATCGCATTTCCCATGATCAATATTAGCCATAAGATCTTCAAACATGACTAAGTTCATTGAATCCTTCGAACTGAAAAATGTTTTATCTTGCCTTGAAACTTGTATTCCTTTCTTGGTACTTGTGCTCGGTTATGACCGTTCAATCTGTGTTGTAGATCTAACTCTTGAATTTTCATTGTCATTGATCCTTAACAAACTTCTTGCATGACATTCCAATCTTCTATAAATCTCCACCTCATTGGCATCCTTCATTTAATAATGTATTTATTCATCCAATGCATTTTGTTACTACTCGATTAATTCTGAACTTTACTTGGTAGACATTCTATATTCGTCTTGGTTACTATCTCAGTAGCTTTGCTTGCTAACAACACTCGATGACTTCTTCCTTCTTTAACCGACACCGATAACCTTGGAGTTTGCCAACTGACTCCTTACTCGGTAAAATAGAATAGTATCAAACCTTTACCCATTCTATTGCATGAAATCCTTTCTCCTTCTTTTTCAATCTTTGAATACACATATAAAGAATATCAAAACAATCAAAATATCATAATCTCATCACTGCCTAGCTCGGTAGTAGTTGCCCATTGAATAACTTATTACCCCCCTTCATTTTCACATTCTTTCTATGTCACTTACTAACATCTTTATACTCATCAAAACATACTCTTTAAGATATGGCAACATCATACTAAATCATAAAATCAATTGCTTGACATCAATGACAAAATAATATTATTAAGACAGTAATCATCATTTATCTATTATATCATGAATCCGCAACAAGCTTCTCAATATCCTCATACCAACAAACTTAATGTAATGCCAACAATATTATACCAGCAAGACAATTTATCGACACCAGCAATTACAAACTCTACACCAACACATAGAACACCAGTAGTGAAATGAAGGATAGCGGCACCTAGACCAACAGGAATTTTGTTAATAATATATTTTGTAATTATTTTGTAAAATCATTGTAAGCCGACATGGTGAGTTGTAACATGACTCATATATGTATGAGATCATTGTAGAACATTTTGTAATAAGGAGATAGGCAAAATTATGTAGACCTAACATGCACATTATAAGTTAAGGGTTTATGTATGAAGCAGAGCTAAAACTAGTACTGGATTTGGCATAGCAGATGCTAATTAGAAGTAGTACAAGACATTGGATTTGTATAATCCATTATTTTAAGTTAGTGTGACTTCCTTTGTAATTGAGCAGTGAGCTCTAGGCACTTGGCCTTCCTGCATGTGCAGGACCCTCTTGTAAAACAATAATATTCTCTTATTGGCCAGTAAGTGAATATTGTGGGTCACAAATCCCACTGAGGTTTTTCCCACAGCAGGTTTCCTTGTTAAATTATTGTGTTATGGTGTTCTTTTTATGTTGATGTTGTTATTCTTGTTTATTGCATTATTTTTGGTTTACCGGTACACAATATTGATATGCTTTACATGTTTTAAATCAAGTAAATTATATAGCCGATTAGATACTGATTCACTCCCCCCCTCTCAGTATCTTTGGGAATCCTAATAATTGGTATCAGAGCCCGGTCCTCTATTTTTAGAAGTCTAATAGCTTGAGAAAGATCTTGACATCGGTAGAAATGGAAATCTTGAAGAAACAAATGGAAATAGCTCTTTCAGACTATGATGCAGAAAAATTGAAAAATATCAAACTTGAAGATGATCTAAAGGCTGCTCAGAATATTATTCAAGCACTTCAAGAAAATCTTACCATTGCAAGAAACAAGAGAAGAGAACTTTGTGAAAAGATGCAGATTGAGAACGATGATAAGGAAACTCTTAATGATTTGGTAAACAAGCCAAGACAAGAAAATAGTACAACAAAGAATGAGATGCAGGATATGACTATGAGATTTTGTAAAGAAATTGAAGATAGAAAGAAAAATGAAGAAGACTTGACCAGAAGACTAAATGATGCTAGAAATGAAAATACAAGACTTAGTCATGAAAATGATATGTTGAAGATAGATCTGATGCATACACAAAATTACTCAAATGAACTCATGAGATAGAAAGGAATTTCAGAAAGAGAACTGGCTGTTGCAAATCAACACAAGGAGAAATTCAAGAAAACCTTAGAAGAACTTGGTGACTTAATAAAGAATCAGAAACCTAATGGTGACACTAATGGCCTTGGTTTTGAAGTTGGTGAAAGCTCCCATATTGCAAACACACATGATCATAGCAAACCAGTCAGTATTTTCACCTGCTCACCAACATGTAGCACTGATTGTAGGTAGAGTGAATGAGGTAACAAAAGAAACAACTGATGCATGGGATATATTCCTCATAGAGAAGCAGAAATGGGAAGAGTATCAAAGCCCTAAACCCATCAAGGTATATGAAAAGGATAAGGGAAAAGGTAAGGTCGGTGGACCACCCAGTATAAAAATAACAGACAACCTATCCCCACTGCCTCTAGATACTCCACCGGTAGTTACTACTGAAAATCAACTGGCTACTAAAAGTATGGACACACCACATGAGGATACAAATCCTAATTCTGAGGTGTTATATATAATTAACATTGACACTCAGGAAGTCAATATTATGGTAGATAAGGAATCAACTGGGAAATCAGATGTGGCAACAAAGCCACCGGCAGAAAACATTACAGTAACCCCGGACACCGGAAAGGAAAAAACCACAGATGTACATAATGATTCATCTACTGAGCCACTAGCAACAGGCAACACAGAAGAAAAACCAATAGTGGACAACATTGAGAAACATGCAAAGCAACTAGCTCCCTCATAGGAATAGGTTCATGTAGAGACAGTGCCACCGACAACAACTGAGAAACCCAAACCTTTGCTTAGAGAAATGTAAACACAAACTAACCTACCAGAGGCCACTACAAGAAAAGAGGTTACTCACATTGGCAGAATACAGATTGTTGGTTCTTCCATGGCAGAATTCCGACCAGCAAATGTGACAGAAGTTCTATTGGATTCAATCAAGAAAATAACAGAGTGCAGTCCACAAGCATACAAAGCTATTGATGATACAATCCCAATTTTGAAAATGATAGCACCCAAGTGTAATGTGGATAATAAAGATTCTTTAAATCAACTTAACACGTTGTCTAAGTATATTACTGACAACACTGTGACAGTTGAACAAATAAATGAGGAATTATTCAAAGAGATAATTGAGAAAGAAAAACATAAATTATTTGAAGAGGAAATAAAGAAGTGCATGAGACAATTTTACACTCTTTTACTGGCACTATGTAAAACACTAAAAGAATTTAAAATGTTGTATAGAGATACATGTAAAACAAACTTTTTGACAGTAGATATAGATAAGAAAATTAGTATAGTACAAGAAGAAATAAATAAATTAGGTAACAATTTCATTAATTCATCAAAACCATTATCAGTTTTGGAGCAGAACATAACAGGTTTTGAGGAGGAACTTCAGAAACTTGATAGAGAGAAGGAAAGAATAAAAGGAAAGGAAAAAGATATCAAATGGAAACTTAGTCCACAATTGGACTACATCGCCTCCTTGAGAAAAGAGATATCTGAGGCATTGGTTCAAGGACAAAAAACACTGGAACAACAAATGCAACACCTCACTAATACAATTTAGAGGATAGAGGCCGCATTAAAGGAAAGTGAACGGTTCACTGAGAGCCTGAATTTGGTATTGGCAGACCTTTTTCTGATTGTAACCAACTGGTTACAGGGATGAACCTGGAAACCACACTCAGTTGACACTTTGACAACCTTTGTCATTGATGCCAAAGGGGGAGTAGTGGTAATGAGAAAAATGATTAGCAAAAGACACCATCAGCTCAGGGTGAGCACATATGTTTGGCATAAAGTTTTTGGTAAGACAATTTTTGTAGATTCTTTTTGGATTTTTCTCACGAGTGTTGCCATCAATGCCCAAGGGGGAGATTGTTGGCAAATGCACACTCCAATAAGAAATTGTAGGTGATTGAAGGTTTTATCATTGATGGCAACCTTGCAACCATATGATACCGGCAAGACAATTTGCCAGCACCAGCAATGACAAACTCTACACCAGCACATAGAACACTGATAGTGAAAGGAAGGATACTGCCACTGAGACCAACAAGAATTTTGATAATAATATATTTCGTAATAATTTTGTAAAATCATTGTAAGCCGACATGGTGAGTTGTAACATGACTCATATATGTATGAGATCATTGTAGAACATTTTGTAATAAGGATATAGGTGAAATTATGCAGACCTAACATGCGAATTATAGGTTAAGGGTTTATGTATGAAGCAAAGCTAAAACCAGTACTAGATCTGGCATAGCATATGCTAATTAGAACCAGTACAAGACATTGGATTTGTATAATCCATTTTTGTAAGTTAGTGTGACTTCCTTTGCAATTGAGCAGTGAGCTCTAGGCATTTGGCCTTCCTGCATGTACAGGCCCCTCTTGTAAAATAGTAATATTCCCTTATTGGCCAGTAAGTGAATATTGTGGGTCACAAATCCCACCGAGGTTTTTCCCACACTAGGTTTCCTCGTTAAACTACTGTGTTATGGTGTTCTTTTTATGTTGATGTTGTTATTCTTGTTTATTGCATTATTTTTGGTTTACTGGTACACAATATTGATATGCTTTACATGTTTTAAATCAGTCAAATTCTATAACCGGTTAGATACTGATTCACCCCCCCTCTCAGTATCTTTGGGAATCCTAACAATGGATCAATGTTGCCCTGTGACAAAGAAAACATATAAAAAATGTTAGCGAAATGAAATCAATAGACTTAGCAAAAAAACAATAATAAAATGGTATATTGGAGTCATTAATTAGAGGTTGGTTTAAATGGTATATAGTACATACCACCCCCATGATAGTAACTTTATTTGTATCTCTATGATTCAAATTATAATTGATTAACAACTCCTCCTCTACACTTATTAATTTTATCACACATGAATACATGATTTCCCTCACATGCCTCAAATATGCAATTGGGTTGCTTATTAGTTGACCCAAGTCACGTACTATTTATAAAACTCATGATATTCCTTGTTGCTTTTGGCCTTCCATCAATGTATACAATCACTCATTTACTTTCATCATTATCATTCTATTGTATATAATTTGTTGACAGTGCATACCTATGCATACTTTTTTATATCAAACAATCTACATCCAATTTTTTTAATTGTAACAAGGTCCAACAAACTCCATCAATTCGGTAACTTTGTTGTAACAAATCTTTATGTCGTCCATGGAAAATAGGCCCAAACCATGTAACATGTTTTCTGGCACATCATCGTCATCTTCCATGGGATTATTATCTCCAGCTTTGATATTCACACCACCATTTTCCTCCACTTTGAAAACCATATTCTCTATGTCATGTACTTCCATATCATGTGCCCTGGGGTGCTCAACCTATATAAAAATGATCAACATAAATAAACCATGATCATGATCTCATCATCAAGTGATTTCTTATGTATATAAATTGTTAAAATGATATAATGAACAACTTACCAATGGATGATAATCATGTCCCCCTTCAATGTGGCCATGCTAACTACAATGTTTCTTATTTGTTTTGATTAGAAGTCTTCTAGTCTTTAAGCCCTTACAAATTTTGCAGGGCAATAACATTTTCCATCACCTTTTCTTTTCAAGTTAGACCACAATCTAGCAATTGTCTTCTGATTTTGTTCTTCCCTAATATTATCTGACATGGTCTTTCTTCACAGGCAAAAAAATCAAGCTATGGAAAAATTGCAAATCAAACCAAAACCATTTGGAACTCTCTTCTTGTTCCTAAAAAGAAAGATTTTAAATGGTTGCTTCTACTTGATAAGTTACCTATCAGATCTAAACATTGTAATGATGATTTGTGTAACATTTGCAAGGTTAAAGAGACAGTTAGACATATTTTCTTTGACTGCTCTATAGCTAAGGAGGTTTCAAAGTTGTTTGGGTTTATTATTCCTTGGCATATTATCATACTTGATGTTGTATCTAGTTTTATCAAAGGACTTAAAAAAGACACTAATCAGTTCTGGAATTTGCTTTCATGTGAAATTGTTTGGTACATTTGGAGGATTAGATATTTAGAGAAGTATCTATTATCACTGATTAAAATTGGATTTTTCTTTTCCCATGATTGGCTATGGTATGTTGATTTTCCAAATAGGGTGTAATTCCAAATGCTTCAGCTTTGTTCTAGACTTTAAAGGTTTAAGGGTTTTTATTTTTAGGTCCTATCGTATTTGTTTTAAGCCCTCTGATTTTTAATCTTCTATTACTTTTTCACTTAAGTAATGGGTCATGGGGTCGTAGGAAGTGTCCCCCCTTGTTGTTTGCCTAGGCGGTTATGTTAATTAATCAAAAATTTTGTGCCTTATATATCTTTCTCCTAAAGTTGTCAGGCCCAGTAACTAGTGCGCATCTCGCGAATGATCCAACAGCCCGCGCTATTTTGCAAGGGTAAAATGCTCACTCTTTATGCCCGTGAAATAGCAAGAGAGAATGAGAACTGTCCACATGTCATGATGGAGGAAGTAAAGGGTGTAGCTATCAAGAGTGGTTAGAGCCCCATGGCTTTCTTTTGGCATATTAAAAGGTGGCACGTGGCACAAGTCACCACAGTTAGTGGTTCAGGATTAGCATTTCAAAGTGGGCCCCAAAGGTGAGTCAGGTCGCAGGTGGAGATGACCTGGCAAGTGCAGCTGTTAACAATTTATTGAAGCCCCGTGGTTTCCTTCTGGAAAATGACAGAGTGACAAATCAGCTCCATAGGTGACTGTATGCCAGGTGTTCATGATGTGTCAGTGGGCCCACCCCTTCTGAAAGCCTTTTCAGAGGATTAAATGCTGATCAACTTGAGAGATGATCCAATAGGCCGCGCTATTTTGTAAGGGTAAAATGCTCACTCTTTATGCCCACGAAATAGCGAGAGTGAACGAGAACCATCCATGTGTCATGATGATGACCTGGAGGATATGGTTGTTGAGATGAAGGTGGGGCCCCCATGGTTTCCTTCTGACAAATGACAGAGTGACAAATCAGCTTCGTAGGTGACTAGATGCCAGGTTTTCATGACGTGTCAGTGGGCCCACCCCTTTTGAAAGCCTTTTCAGAGGATTAAATGCCAATCAACTTGAGAGATGATCCAACGGGCCATGCTATTTTGCAAGGGTAAAATGCTCACTCTTTATGCCCGCGAAATAGTGAGAGTGAACGAGAACCGTCCATGTGTCATGATGACACGTTGTCTAAAAAGAAAGTGTGGGCCTGCCAAGGTGGAACCGTCAGTATAAAAGAAAGACATGTGGCTAGTATCAAGTGGAATGCAAAGGGGATTTCAAGGCCAATGATTGGATGCCATGTGGTATTATGTAGCCAATAGAAAAGCAAAACCCAGAAAAAAGCCAAGGCCGTTAGTTAAATCTAACGCTCGATTAAGTTTATTTTGATCGAACGATTGGTGCTATTTCGCAAGACTAAGCTGCCCGATGGTTATGCTTCGCGAAGTTGTGAAAGAGCAAAATGGAACACTTGTAGGAATGTTGTGACCCATTGGAGCAAAAAATATGAATTCTTGTATGAATTCAATTTCGAAGGGACGGCCGAAGCATGCGGAATCAATGTTATAGTTAAGGCCCTGAGTACAAATATTTGATTTCCTAACAACCAAGTGAAGATATCTTTTAAAAGATTTTGTAGAAGAGTAGACGTAGAGTTATTTTCATCAAATATAGAGCAAGTTGGTTCAGTTGCAGAGAAATTTCCTTCAAGAAAAGAACAGGTTCTCTCATATTTTGTAGCAATTCCTGTGTAGTGTTCTAAATAAGATAATTCATTAGTTGCAGGATTGTTTAAGAGTGATATTCATTTTCTTGCATTTTCAAAATGGCTCCTAAGAGGGAATTCTCTGGCAAGGTTAACTATTTAGAAAGAAATGTGTGTGATGATTTTCTAGAACAGTTGATATTGTCAACCAACCAGGCATCCAAGGCTAAAGAATTAGTGCCCAGGGCTCCCCGTCTGAAGATAGGAGAAGGATTATATGATAAAGGTAATTGGTTGAGAGACCCACAGGTTGGACTGTCTGGGTTGGGGTTGTTTAAAGTTGGATTTGGAATGAGAAATTATCCTACCCCTGAAAACAATATCTGGGAATTAGATGTTGAGAAATTAGTAGTCCCATGGGTATTCATGGATACAGACCTGCTAACCCAAATGGCGTTAAATTATGATTCAGTCACAAGATGCATTCGGGATGTAAATGGGAAAACCCTTGTTGAAATTAATGTTGAAGAGATTAGGATAGCATTTGGGCTTAATGAGTTCACAAAATTCCTAGAACCTATAAATTTTACATCATTAGCCCAAATTTACGGTGCACAGAGGAGTCATCTCAGGAATGGGCCTCTCAAGGAATTGTTTATAAAAGTAGGAGGGTTAGTAGTTGTGGGACCTAACACACAAGAGCCCTTTTCATTAAGTATGTTTACTTTGAGGGCTAAAGGAATGTATTGGGCACTTTGTCAAGTTCTAGGAGAAGATGCTGAAGCTAATATGCCAAATCATTACTTGCTAATGATTGCCCAGATTTTGAATCCTTCTCTTGCTATCACATTTGATTATGCCTCTTTCATTGCCGATGCTATCCATGGAGGGTTGATAGGAATAAAGAATGGAAAGGAGGACAGACCTTTCGGATGGTACTCACTCCTAATGCACCTTTTTCTCTTCAAAGGTGGTGATTACTTTGCCAGTGGGCTAGACCTGGTTAAGGAGAAGGAAGGAGAAAAAATGCCAGTGCAATTATGGAGTACTATGTTGTTATGGGATAGAGAGGATGCTAGTTTTATGAAGTTTGATAAATATTTTGCATCCAAAATAAGGACTCTCCTCTGCTTTGATAACCCAAGAATCCCCAAGGTTCTTCAGGAATTCATAAGACCGAAGGAATTCGCAGAGAATATAAAAATTGTTCATAACTGGGGTGACATTTATTTATACCCAGTCTCCACAGTTTTCAGAGTTTTTGGTTTCAGAGGCACTCCATTTTTGTTACCTTACCAGGTCCCTCTCAAAGTGGGAATAGTGGAGATCCTTAGGCAAATTGGTGGCCTACAAGAAGCAGAGTTGACACGCAGAGGTAAAGGGACTATTTTCCCTGTAGCTACTATAGCCCACCAATTTGTAATAACAAAGGGAGGCTGGAACTGCTTTGAGGATTTCCTCAAACCTTATCATTTGTCCACTGCAATGTCCAGGTGTGCTGATCTAGAGGACTTCTTCAATGGTGTGTTTAGGAAGAAGGTGGCATGCAGAGGTAGGCCTCATCAATTCCAGTTTCCTAAAGACCTCATTAGGAATGAGTTTGATTTAGATGAGTAGGAGCTAAGGAAAGAAAAATGGGTGGCTTATAAGAAAGCCTTGGATTTTGTGCATCAGTTTGATGCTAGCTATGACCCATTGTCTAGCTTCTTCCCACTGGAAGAAAAAATAAAGTTTTTGATTGTTTTCTTTGAGGATGTGATGCAAACACTAAAGGAAAAGAGGGAAGCTATGATCAAGAGCAACCCTTAAAAGGCTAGAATGATCATAAGCAGGTCAGCTTCCAGCAAAGCAATTCCTCCTGGTGATTACACCTTGCATAAGAAATTAGGTTACAGTGTGTTGGTGCCTACAATAGGTGAGCCCTCTACATCCAAAGGAAAGAGGTAGATACAAGATGTCATTGACATCCAAGATAGCCCAAAGAAGCAAAGGGTAGGGAAGGAAGTGCAATCAGATACACCTTTATATTCCCCATCCCAATCCCCTATCCATATAGGAGATGAACAAGCAGCAGCTGAACACCTCTTGTAGTTGGGTAGTTTAGGGGAAATTGCATACACCTATGATGAAGTGGAGGAAGGCATGCTAGAAGAACCCGTTGATGCTGAAATGGATATAACCTCCACTGAACTTAAAGGCCAGGAGTGGAATCCTGAGATAAAAAAGGCAAAAATATTTTCATCAATATTTAGTGTCTTAGGTATCTTTTCCCAGAAGGATTTGCAAAATATCATTTATTTACATCAAAATATGGTGGTTGTACACATGTGTGGTATGGTCTTGAAACAGGGATTTTGAAAAAGTGGTTTTTAAACATGCCTACTAAAAAGCAATTTCTACCATGTGGGTATTGAAATAAATTACATATTTGAAAATTAGACTCCAAGCACTACATTTTCTAGTACTGAAGTTTATTGAGATTCAATCTCTAAGTGCCTCAAATTTTGACATCGATCGACATAAAATTTGAAAAATAGGGAAAACACTTCCACTTTTTGCCCAAAAGTGGGACTCAACTTCTTGCAGCCACCCTGGAGCTTCTTGACCATATCCTAAGAATTTGATGATTTTACATTGGATGGCATGTTGTTATGGTGGTCATATTTGGATCTAGTTAAACTTTCACTGAGGGTTTCTACTGGCTAGTGAAGCGTGCTAGATTTTGGTCTTAGTGGAATTCTCGATGGATTTAATTGTTTGGTTACTTGTGTAGACACCCAAAATTGTCATGTCTAATTAAACAAATATTTTATTTATTTAATTATCTAAGCTTAATTCTTCTATTAATTAAATAAATCTTTATTTATTTAATTAATTCATTTATCCTCTTCTAGCCTTATTTCTCATTTAAATAAATACATTTATTTATTTAAATTATCCTTTTTCTAAATTAAATAAATATCTTATTTATTTAATTGATCCCACTTCTTCTATTAATTAAATAAATCTTTATTTATTTAATTAATTCATTAACCTTTTCTACCCATGACACATGTCATTCATCTCTTAATTCATACACTACCTACCCCTTTCATTATTTTATTATTTCTTTTACCTACCCTCTAATCATAGCCGACCTCCTTTTACACCTCTCAATCTTATCCCTCCATTTCTTATAGTGTCTTCTATATAAGGAGATGCTTTCTTCATTATCAAACCCTAATCAAGCATTCTAATGACTGAGCCTAAGGAATCAATTTATGCAATTGACTACACTACGATCCTACTTACAACCACATTCCGTTCTTTGTTGAGCTCTTGTGCATATAAAATCTGAGAGCAAATATATCAAGCAAGATCAATGGAGATAGGAAGAATGGAGATAAAAACCCTATTGGACATGTGATGGTATAATCTTTGTGATTTCATTTGATTTGCATTGTCTTAGGTAATCTTCATATGTTATGGTGGATCTTTGTTGTTGTTAGGCTAGGGTTTTGTGGTTGAATTCATTTAGCCTTTCAATATTGTTATTATTGTATCCATTTTCACCATATACATTTTGGCACACCCGGTGGGACTCTTGTCCCTTTTTGCATTTAACATCTTGTCGTAGATTTTGTATTTTGAAGTTGCAGATCTGACGTTTTCGACAACATTTTTGACATTTTCACGTCTGCGCACTTTCGGATCACATTTTTGATTTTCTGGCGCATCTGCGACCTCAGGAATTGCGTCTGTGTTATTGGCAATCTTTTATTTTGTAGGTTCCAGGAAAGTGCGTTTGTGTTTTAAAGTCGCATCTGTGATATTTTTAGCCACGTCTATGTTCGCAAGACGCGTCTGTGTTCTGTAGTTGCGTTTGTGTCTCACAGAACCGCGTCTGTGTCACAAAGACGTGTCTGTGTTGAGGGTAATCATGTCTATGTTCACCAGTTTCAAATTTTGGATTTTTATTGATTTAGTTTTTGGATTTTGCATTTAGGGTTTCAGATCTGGTTTATTTTGAGCTAACATTTTCAGATCTAGCTAACAAAATTGGTGCAGCTTGTCTTGGAAGGTAAATCGTTTGGTTGAAGGCCCCTATTTTCACAAAGTCTTTTGGGTTTAAAATTTACCTAACTTGTGTGTTTGCAGGAAGGGGTGATTATTTGAAACAATCCAACCTACTAACAACTCTTTGCTACAGGTCCTTGGCAAGAGTTTTTGGATTTTTATTGTGTGCCTTGTTTTCATAGACTAGCAAACACTTCAATTGGTGCACTAAAATTGAATCATTGTCTTTTGTGTCTTGAGCAATAGGCTCTTTTTGTTTAATCTTTAGAGGGCCTGTCTTCTCGTGTGGTCATTAGGACTACTAGTGAGAAGAGAACGACCCAAGTGGTAACAAGGAAAACCCACCTCTTTTGAACCACTATAAACAAATGTATTCATGGTGAAAACTATGAATAATGTGTGCTGATTAGTTCATACCGACACTATGTCTCCCCATAAACCTGTTTGATCAAATTTATTTGATCAGTTGTAGGGCATAACCCCTACCGGCTAGGAGCCTTCTATATTTACAGAGCTGAAAGTGCCGCATGTATGGCCACACAAGTGGATGCCCTTACTAGCACCTTTTTGTTTTAGAAGCCCAAAATCCTTCTAGTTGTTGGGGCAGGAGGTCGGACCTCTGGTAGCGGCCCACACACATATGGTTCTTAGTAGAGATACAAAGTTTTCCACAAGGATTTTTTGTGGGGACTGATGCTTGGCTGACCCAAGAAGTGAGTGTTGAGGGTGGAGCCAGTGAGGTCAAGCATCTAAGTATCCGCTTTGAATATCATAGCCTCAGAGGTAAAACCCCATGTGGGATCAACAACTATTGTCTTGGCCAGCCATAAGAATTGTGCTTGACTTATGTTAAACATTCAAAACATTCAAGACCAAACAGTAAAACATTGTGTCTTTTGTGTCTTCAAGTGTATGCAAAACATTTTTACATCAAACAACACACTTTTCTTGGAGTCATTTTTGGAGTCTTGATACTTGCAAACATTGGGTCTTCATCAACACCGTGTCCTTTTGTCACGAAAAAATAGTCAAATAGTCAGATTTGGTCACAACAAAATGACTTCACAGATTGGAAAAATTTGCACAAATTTTACAAAAATGTGTCTGTGTCGAACATAATAGTGTCTGTGTGGCATAACCGCATCTGTGAAGGGCAGAATCGCATCTATGTTCCAACAGTCAACATTGCACTTGGCAAAAAAATCTCAGAAGCACGTCTGTGTTAAACAAAGCCGCGTCTATGTCAGGAAACCGCATCTGTGAAGTATACAGGCACGTCTGTGTTCAGAATTGAAAAAACTATTATAGTCCAGCAAACAAACACAGTCAATTTCAGAATTATTGAGCTTCTTAGGTCAGTTCTCCAGGGTTTCATCTAGCATTCAACCTGTCTTTGGGTCTCACAAAATCCATCATTTCTTTACACCTTACATTACATGCACATTTGTCTAAACTTGAGTCAAAAGGTCACTTGCTTGTCCTCACTATACTTTGTCAACACACTACATACAACAACACTTTGCTAAGTGGTCCCTCATCAACATTTCTTACCTTTGGGTCTCATTTGGTCTTACTTAGAGTCAAGGTCAACTTACCTCATCAAGAGAAACTATCCTCTCTTTGGAAGTCACACCTACTCTACTACATACATACTTGGTCTTACACTTTGGACATTGCAAGTACACCTCAGATTCATTTACATTCCATTCAAGTCTTGGTCTTCCATACTTCTTCCATTTTTCATCTAGTCTCTCACATCTTGGTCAATACCTAGTTCATGGTTGAAACCCATCTTCAAAAATCTAGGAGAGAAACTAAAGAGGCTCAAGAGTCCGCAAACATGAGTTCTTATGAGTATGACAATGATATCTTTTTCAATTCTGATCATACTACATTACCTGACATGGATGCCTATAGAAACATTCCAAATGTTGAGAACATGTACACTATAAACAACAATGCTACACATAATGACAATATGGACAACTTTTCAGTACATTCAGTAGATGTGGAAGAATCCATTATGAATCCCCATTTCAATCGACTGGTTGAGGAAATAATGAGGAGGGATAGACAATACTTCTTACAAATGATGGCACAAAGTGGAGCCAAGATACCTCATGATTTTGACATGTCTCAAATAATGGAATCTCGACCTTTGCAACAACCTCACTCCAACATGGATCAAAGGAGACCTAATAGTGGAGGAAATAGAGGACCACATATGGTACCTGAATCACCATCAGCTTTGCTTCAAAAACTAGAGGTCCCACATACACATGGTCAAACATATGATACTCACCTTCGTAGACCATTATGGAAGTCTTATGGAGAAAAATATGCTCAATCACATATCAATGCTAAGGATCAACCACCAAAGCAATGGGATATTCAAAGGCATGTGCAAAATTTGGACACAAGGAAACCCCGTGTCAAATTTGGGGGCAATACAATAGAACATGACATGCTTGTAGAGTATGGTATACATGCACAAAATAGATATGGTATTCCTCAACATGAATCTATACCAAGTGGTCCACATACGCAACATCATTACAGACCTCCTCCATATGAACATGTGTATGATCAATATCATCCATATATGCAACATGCTCCCCCTCCAATGGGTACCTCAAACATAGGATATGGTCCAAGAAGTTGATCTCCACCTAAGAGCAGTTTGGAACAACAAATCAGGGACTTACAAAAGAAAATGGAGGACATAAATACACCAAAGCCAACATACACAATGAGAGACATATGTCCTTATCCATTTGACAAGAGCATTCCAATGCCTCCTTTTCCTACACATTTTGTGACGCCTAAATTTGATAAGTATATAGGAAAAGGGGATCCTAAGGCACACATAACATAGTTTTTCACAGCTTGCATTAAGATAGCAGCAGAAGAGACATATTTGATGAGATTATTCCCACAAAGCTTAGGTGACCAAGCTATGGAATGGTTCTCCCAACTTCCACCTGGTATTAAGTCATGGGGTGACTTAGCAGAGGCATTTATTCAACATTTCTCCTACAACATAGAGAGAGACATATCAGTCACTACTTTGTGCAACACCAAGCAAAAATATGGAGAGTCTTTTTCATCATTTTTACAAAGATGGAGGAATTTAGCTAGCAAATGCTCTTGTGAAATTCCACAAAAACAAATGGTAGAGATGTTCACACAAAATGTTAACAAAGACATCTGCTATGATCTAAGAAAAGCTTGTTTGTCCACCTTCAAGGACGTCATTGAAAAAGGCTTAGCAACAGAGAAGGTCCTAATTGAACAAGGAGTCATTAAGATATTCAAGGAAAACAAAGATGACTTTAAAGGAAAAGACAAGCCAAGATTTTGGAATAAAAGCAAGAACACAACCAATGATGGTGTTGTTGATGCCAACACAGTGCGACCCAAAGTCATATTTTATGGATCAAGTTCTACAAACAATCAGGTGAATACTCAAACAACTTCCAGATCATGAAGGAAGTACACCCCATTGGGAGAACCACTTGAGTCAGTTTTCAAGAAGCTTGTGTCAAACAAGGTAATCACAGTTCCAGATTTTCCTCCATATGAACCAAAGGTTAAACCAAATTGGTGGAACGATGATGAGTATTGTGAATTTCATAAGAGCAAGGGTCATAAGATAGGAAATTGTCATCGACTAAAGAGCATCATACAAGATCTCATTGATAGAGGTGACATTGAGATTGAGGGACATTCGTCTAATCAAGAACATGAGATGTTTAAGGAACCATTCCCAAAACATGACAAGGGAAAAGCTAAAGCCATAGAGGATCAAACCAACTATACCAGAGCATCTTACAACTATGATTCAACCATAAATCACATCTTGATGGACAATTATGTCTCTACCATTATCATCAAGGACAAAGCGTCTAAGAATTCTACCCAGAGACCCAAGATTGTCTTAAAAGGTGTTGGATCTTCTTCTGAACCTACCTCTGAATGTCATGTTACAACTCACCGAGGTAAAATTGCTTTGCAAGGTGTTCCAACTAAAAACACCGCTTCTTCATCCACCAAACCTGAGTATGACCTTGTAGAATAGCTAGGGAAGACACCTGCGCTAATCTCCATCCTTGAGCTATTACGCATATCTCCCGCACATAAAGCCATTCTTGACAAAATCTTGAGAGATATTGTCGTTCCTACTGATCTGAACGTGGACCAATTTCAAGCCATGGTGGGATACCTTTCCATTCCACATTCACTTACTTTCACAGAAGCTGATGACGCCTCCGTAAGTCAGCCACATAATGCACCATTACACATTGAAGCTTTCATACACAAACATCGAATAAAAAGAGTCATGATAGATGGAGGAGTAGGTTTAAACATTTGCACATTAAGCACTATTACACAATTGGGATATTCTGATAAAGCTGTGAATTCTACAAACAAAATCACCATCAAGGCATATGACGATGAAGAGCGTTCATCCAAGGGCGCAGTCACCTTATCTCTTAGAGTTGGGCCAGTTACAAAGGATGTGGTTTGTCAAGTCCTGGATTTAAATCTCACTTATAACATATTGCTAAGATGCCCTTGGAATCATGAAATGAGGGTAGTCCCATCCACATATCACCAATGCATTAAGTTTCCTCATAATGGAGTGGAAGTAACAGTTAATGGTGATCCTAATCCATTCATATACTGCAATAACCTGAAATCAAAGACTGAGACCATCATTCCCAGTAATCATGAGGTTGTCCCTTCGTCGACATATGTTGATCCTGAGTCATTAAAACCTTCAACATCAAAACAAGGTGAGCTTAAAGGCAAGTTTTAGGACAAAGGCATGGGGGAATATACTTTAAATCAGACCATGTACTTATGACAAGTCATGAGTTCCCCAAAATAATTTGGAAGACCACATCCTAACAAACAAATCTCCATCATGATGCTCAAATGGGACCCTACTACCTTTCAAAGATGGGGTAAACTAGAAGAGGAAGATTTATACCAAATGCTTTTTAGGGACAATGAAGAGGAAACACAAGATCACATCAATCTACCATGTGAGAAATATGGCAAAGGTTTCAAAATTCTACAAAAATTTAGGTATGATGGAAAAAGCCCTCTGGGGTTACGAAAGGAAGGCATCATTGAACCTTTACAACCTGAATTGACTTTCAAGAAGGAACACTCGAAAGGACTTGGTTTCTTAACTTCCAAGGTCCACACCCAAAGGATAGAAGAAGCCTTACAAATCAAAGCTACCAAAATGCAACAAGAGGATTGCTATTCCATAGATTCTAACAAATGGGAATGGGGTTCAGACAAGTCTTCTAGTGACTACGAGCTCACTGGGATATTCATAGAGCCAGATGAACCTGTAGAAGAAGAGGAATTTTATAACAAGTTCAGAGTTGGTCAAGAAACAACCCATGAGGATTCTACATAGTCCTTGTCTCAAGGTTCTAGGTTGAAATTACATAGGATGAGAACACCTGTCCTGGAATGCGCTACTAGTGATGATAATTTGGATTCGCTCATGATTGAGATTGATGAGGAGAGTGCCATCGATGACCTCGATAATTAGCTTGACATACCTGAATATAACTACATCTTCACTCTTAGCTCTACTGACTTCAAAGACATTAACGGCCTTCCCCTTGTTCACCACCAACTCATTGATTGGGATCATGAAGGACCTGCATAGTTTGACACATTCCAAAATGATGAATCTTTTATTGACTATCTAGGGATATGGGATGATCTTCCCCCTGGAGACCATAAAGCGGGATACACTATAGAACTCAATAGCATGGCATATTTTGGTGAGGGTGTCGGACTTTCCAGTCGCAAAAATGTGAAAATAAGAACAAATCAAGGGTCTTATGGTGAAAACCACACTGTGGCGCTATCTGACCCCAAAAAAGTAAAAAGAAAGGACGTATCTGAGGGCGAAAACCTCTCAGAGGCACTCGAAGATGGAAGGCTCGACATTCTCCCAGCATCATATGAGGAAAAGTATTGCATGTTGGTAGAGGAGACTATCAAAACAAACATTGGTACAGAAGAGGTTCCACACAACATATTCCTAGCTCAATCATTGACAGAGTCCGAAAGGTCAAAATTCATAAGTTTCTTCATAGAACGACAAATCAAATTTGCCTGGTCATACGTTGATATGCCTGGATTAGATCCGGATTTGGTAATGCATCATTTGACAGTCAAACCGGGGGCAAAACTAGTAAAACAGAAATTAAGAAAAATGCATCCACAAGTGGCATTACTAGTCAAAGCAGAACTTGAGAAGTTATTGGATGTCAGATTCATACGCCCAATCGATTATCCTGAATGAATCTCCAACTTAGTGCCTATCAGTAAACCAGATCGCAGCATCAGAATTTGCACAGATTTCAGAGACATCAACAAAGCTTGTCCAAAGGATGACTTCCCATTACCAAATATTGACTTGATTGTTGATCTCATAGCAGGTCATGAAATGTTATCATTGATGGATGGATTCTCTGGTTATAATCAAATAAGGATCGCGCCCAAGGATCAACACAAAACATCATTTACTTGTCCGTGGGGAACTTTCTGCTGGAATGTCATGCCTTTTGGGCTAAAGAATGTAGGTGCTACATATCAAAGAGCCATGACTACTATCTTTCATGATCTCATGCACGTAACCATGGAAGATTATGTTGACGACCTCTTGGGCAAATCAATAGATAGAAATACACATTTGGACATACTTTTAGTTGTCTTTGATCAGTTGGAAAAATACAAAGTAAGATTAAACCCCAAGAAATGTGTCTTCGGAGTAACCTACGGGAAGCTCTTAGGATTCATTATATCCTGTAGCATACTAAAATTGTGACACTTGTAATTTCGACCGCATTTGGGTCTTCACGATGGCAATGCAACACGGAACCTGAATGGAGACCCCGAAACTTGCTCATGACATCAAAAACTGCATTTTTCCAGCACCCTGGCCTGATCCTCCTTGCACCCTGTTGTCCCGAGAGGTGGGACCAGAGTGCCTAGTGCCCTAGTCCTTCAGGACCAGGGCGCCCAGCGCCCTGGTCCCTGGCCCTATTTTGGGCCCGGTCTCTTATGGGACCTCAGGTCTTTATGTTTGCAATTTGGAAAATAATCTTTCCTGGTCGGCCTAAGGTTAGAAAAATCAGTCTATCAACCCTAATTGGCAAGTATATAAACTACATTTCCTCTCTCATTTTGGAGATAAGAAAAAAGGCGGAAGCAATACTCAAACATTCAAGCATTCCTTCAAGCAATTGATCATTCTAAGTCTCCATTCAAGGCTAAGTGTTGCATTCAAGACAAGGATTCAACCATTGAAGAGGAGTTCACATACAACATACAACATACAACATACAACAACATCTACACCTTCACATGTAAGAATACAAACATTCTTACAACAAGGTACTAGTACTTGTTTTACAATCATTTACATTGACAACATTTCTCATTTCTTGGTTAATTCCAAAACTGGGGTTTGACCTAAGGGAAAACCCCTAATCCCTAACCCCCCAATCGTCTTTGCTTTTTTGTGTGTAGGTTGCAAGTATGCGGCTGTAATTGAAGATCTGGAATCCTTGTGCAGAGACGAACAGATCCTCCTTCGTTTTGTGGATTTTTCGGAGGACTGTGTGCACGCCGGGCGCCATCGTCCCATCAAATTTCGCTCAAATTTGCAGGACAACGCCGTCTCGACATTCTACTACTAATTCTAGGTCTGCAGCTTCATCCTATATCCCTATCTCAGTTTATAAGTGAATCTTTCTCACTTTTCATGCATTCCTAGCTTAATCATTCTATCTACATTCTTTACAAAAGAGGGTAACCTTGCTATCTTAACCCTTGAAACTCATTTAGAATCCAATCTTGCATTGTGTGGGATTGGATCTTGTGGGTTTCAACCCCTCTTTTGAATGTAAAGTCTCCCCAAGTGAAAACTGACAATCCTAAGTGACCCCCCTTTCCCCTTTGGAGTGGTGGAGGGAACACTTAGGGTTCACTCGCGATTTTCTGCTTTACATTTTGGTGAACCCAATGTGAACATCCTTTCTGATTATTCATGGTTAGATCTGAAAATTGGATGCCTTGATTACATTTCCATGTTTGATCTTTTGCAAATTTTAGAGGTTAATTGCATAAAAACCCTAAATTTTCTTTTTAGTAATTGAACTTGTGAAATGTTTAATTGTTAATGCTTGTTTCAGATCTACCCTTCTATTACAAATTATCAATTCATATTTGTGCTTTAATTTTGAAAATTAAGTGGTTAAGTGTCAAAACCCTAATTTTTAAAACCCTCTTGATTCAACCTATGACTGATAATTTCACTGATCAAAACATCTCCAAATCAGCTGTAACTTTGGATTCCGCAATAAAATCATAAAATCTTTCATCCCTGAAAATTTGGAAAAAAGTTGCGAGGACCGTGTACACCCCGAGCGCCATCGTCCCCGACATTTTTTCTGAAATTTCGGGAAATAGATCTTACTGTATTTTTCTGCTAAAATCCAGAATTTTGGCTGATTTTATCAATTACAACACTTTCAAAATTAAAGTCAAAGTTGGTCTAGTGATTGCTTGGATTGAGGCTTCTAATCATTCAAAAATTATTGAAATAGAAATTTTGTGTCAAAATTGTGTTCTTACTATCCTAAATCTGAAAAGTGTGTTGGCGTTCATTCGAAATTTCAGTGCATTATTCAAATTCTTGCAATTTGTGACTTTTGAAATTAAGTGCTTAATTACAACAACTTTGATTTCCGCTTTCAAAATTGAATTTTGCGTGAAATTGAGTCAACTTTTAAAATTCAAAACTTGAATTGCTTTTGGTATTCCCTATAAAATCATAAAATTCAAAATTTCAGTTTCCCTCTCTTTTTCAAAATTCAAATTTTGCATTTTTCGACAATCTTGGTAGGGTTCAATTTTGAGATTGCAACTTTAATTTGGCCTATCTACAGATCGTAAAATCACTCAATTTTTTCAGATTAACTCTAAAATCATCATAACTTTCATCACTGCAACTTTCAAAAAAAGTTGCGAGGACCG
This sequence comes from Cryptomeria japonica, assembly GCF_030272615.1. NCBI lineage: Eukaryota > Viridiplantae > Streptophyta > Pinopsida > Cupressales > Cupressaceae > Cryptomeria > Cryptomeria japonica. Next base: position 89,970,031 of record NC_081413.1, on the reverse strand, counting down.
TGTGCACTCTGAGCGCCATGGTCCCTGACATTTTTTCCAAAATTTCGGGAGATTGTCGTGATTGCACTTAACAGCTTAAATCTAGGAGATTGGCTGATTTTATTGAAATTTGCTACCTAAAAGTTCAAAATCTTCTCTCTCTCCCTAGTGCATGAGTTTTACAACAATAAGCCCTACTTACACTATTCCCGTTAGACGAAGCCTTAGAATTAAGTCTTTCCAAGGTTTAATTACTGAGGAGATGGAACCTAATTTGAATAGCCTTTTTAACGAGGACATGGGTAATTCCTCTAATCCTCCTAATGATGAAGAAGCTCTCCATGAGGTTTCTGTAAAACAACTTTCAAAATTGGATAACCAATTTGACGATTTCCGACAATGGATGTCTCAAGAATACCCCGATAGTCAAGCTCTTCCTTTAATTGAGGGTCTAAAACATATGCTTCAAAGTGATAAGAATGGAATTGATATTTTGCATGGTATTGCACACATTGTGGATTCGAATGTGGTGCCTATAAAGAGTTGTGCTGAAACTTTAGGTTATACACAACCTCCTACTCAAGTTAATCATTCTATTCTGTTGACAACCTCTATTGCTAGCATACCTACCTTTACATCAAACATAATGACTAGTTCAATACAAAACATTCCGCCTATGATCACCAGTCATGGGGGCAATCCTTCTTCTTTGATTAACCCTCTGCCTTCATTTAATCCGACTTCTTCATTCATTCCTTCAATGAGTGTTCCTATTACATCTCCACAAATGAACATGACGCAAGGGGGCAATTCATTTAACCATTCCATTCCTCCTTGTAGTGTTCCTCCTTTCCAATCCTCTCCTATGACTAATTATCATAGTGTCCTGCCACCTTACTCTTTACCTTCTTTCAATAACATAACACCTCCATCTCAATCTAACATGTCTAATATGAATTCTTCGACTGAAGCGACCATTAACAATCTTGCACAAATTGTCTCTTCCTTGCAGCAACAAATTGCCTCTATGAATCAATCTCAGTTTAGTGTGCCCACATTTGATGTTGCGAGCCCACTTTCTTTTGACATTATTCGAGCTATCCCTCCTAAACATGTTGAAATCCCGCATTTGGAGCTTTATAATGGTAAAGGTGATCCTCTAACACATGTTAAGACTTTTCAAACAATATGTACCGATTTTGCTTATGACCAAAGGTTGCTTGCAAAACTATTTACTAGGACATTAAGAGATAAAGCCCTACAATGGTATTGCTCGTTGCCTTCTTATTCTATTACTTCTTTTGAACAACTTGCAAATGCTTTCATTCAACAATTTCAAAACAATATAAGTCCTAAAGTTAATTTGATTGATTTAATGCATTGTAAACAAGGTGTTAAAGAAAAAGTGACTGATTTCATTGGTAGATATAAGCATTTGTATGCTCAAATCTCTTTTCCAGTGCCTGACAATTATATTCAAAGAATCTTTATTTCTAATTTACAAAAAGACATTCGAGACAAACTCCTATTTTCTGAGTTTACTTCTTTCCAACAGTTGTGTGCAACTCTTCACAATTATCAACTGACTGTGAGTCAAATGGAACAATCACATCCTATGGCTCCGAGTGATAAGGGTGATAGTAGTCAACAACCATTTGGGAAGTTTAAACCGAACAGAGAGTCCATCAAATTCAGTGAAAACATCATCAACAACAATGTGAATGCAGCATCAGGTGTGCCTCCTATTTCTAAATTTTTCAAGAAAGAAAGAAAGTTTACTCCTTTGAATGAATCATTGCATAGTATTATGAATAAGTTATTGGAACAAAATGTGCTTACTCTTCCTCCTATAAGGCAAATTGATCCTGCAAAGATTAATTCACCTTATTTTGATAACAAATCTTTTTGTCAATTTCATCGTCAACCTGGGCATGATACTGAAAAATGTTTTGCTTTAAAGGGTAAAATTCAAGATTTGATTGATAATAATACTATCTTTGTTTCTAGAGTGAATGATAAAGGCAATACATCTGTAGCTCCTCCTAACCAAAATCTTCATATTTTTACTGATCAATTACCTTCTCATACCTCTAATGCAATTGAGACTAATGATTCCTCTTTCTCATCTGATGGTCTTGTGTCTTTGACTCTGAATGTGATTAACTTTGTAGAGTAGCAAGAAAACCCTAAAGAACCTTCCATCACGTTTGATTCTAGTGAAACTATCAGGGCACCTGATGGTCCTTTATATATAGTTGCAAAAGTCAAGAATACACCTTGTCGTGGAGTGCTTATTGATCCTTCGTGCATGGTTAATGTTATTACTGAAGAATTTCTTTTTACTTTGCAATTGAATCAAGTGATCTATGACAAAACAGATGTGATTGTGAAATTATTTTATGCATTTTCTTCTCCTGCAATTGGTTCTATTACATTACCTATTGAGGTCCATAACAAATCCCTTGATGTGAACTTTGCTATTATTCCTTCATCCGAACAATTTCATGTGAAGCTTGGCTATCCTTGGCTATCTTCCATGAAAGCTATTGCTTCTCCTATACACAAGTGTTTGAAATTTCCCCATAATGGTGAAGTTGTTACTATCAATCATAGTCTCTTTAAACCAGCTAAAAGAACTTCTAGCATTCCTATTGATTATTTTTGGCCTAAACAATTCCAATCTCTTCCACCGCGAAGTGATCATCTTTTCAAATCTTATCAAAAGTGGAAAACCGATATGATCTTATCTCTAAGTGAACCTAGAACACCCAAACTTGATATTCCTATCATTCTTGAGAAGGAAGTTCTTCCTTTGAAAGATAAAAGTAATGTCTTTCCTCAAGAAGATTCCCAACCCATTCCTATGGATGTGACTATGTCTATGTCTAAAAGCAGACCTATACCTCCTCGTCATGATGGACTTGGTCTCCTTCCTAAACCAAATATTCCTCCTTTATATGGAGCAGTTCCTCCTCCTTCTTTTTATAGAGAGAAGAGACCTTCTTCTTCTCCTATTATCTAGCCTAAGAGACCACAACCTAAACACCCAAGTGATAAGGATGAGAACATTCCTCCTCCTCAATCTTCTTTACTTCCTACTAAGAATAGACAAAATCATTCTGCACGTGAACACCGATGAAAGTGTCATCTTACAGCTCAGGAAGCTGCTTCTCAAACTTTTCAATCTCCAAAAACACCTTCAACAAGCATTATTCCATTTTCTCCAAAATCTCCTAAACATAAGATACATGATGATCTTGATCCTGTGCGAGTTAAAGATCCTATTTTTATAAATCTTGATGATGATATAGATGAAAATGTTATTCATGATGAAAATGTTACTTCTCTTGCTTCTGATAGTGAACATGAATATGTTGATGTTGATAACCATTTATCTAACGAATTTTCTAAAGCACTTATCCTAGCTCCTAGACAAGAACAACGTGGCTTGGAACATGAACATAGCGCTTGTTTGGATCTTGTGATAGCTCCATCTACTGTGTTGAATGTTCCTCCTCTAGCATGTTCCCTGCCTTCCCGAAACATTGATCAGCAAGATCGGGGGGTAGATGACGTGCTAGACTAGTTTCATTAGCATAGCAGACTCTCTCCTCCTCTCTTGTGTTACTTCTTCTATATGTTATTCTCATTCTTCTATTTTTTGTCCTTAGTGTTGTCTACTTGAGGATGATGCAAAGCATTGAGATCTCTTTTGGTCTCTCTCATGTTGACTCAAAAGACACATGTGTTCCCTTCTTCTAGGTGACCTTCCTTGATTGGGAAATGAAGAACAATTATGCATACATACATATGATTTACATGACTTATCATACAGCATACTGACCCCGAGGAAAGTGAAGTCACCTTGTGCTTTGTGTTTTGTGTCTATTATCCTTGGGTTTATCTCACACTTGGGGGCTAAATCCTTGTGATAACGTGCTCCTTTCCCTTCTCATTTCTTATGTGTATCACTACCTTAAAGCAATCACCCCCATTGAGGCATGTGCGATCACTTTAACATAGGAGGGCATACACCCCGTCTATCCCTTTAGGATACTTGAAAATTTCTTGGCGAACTTAGCTTTGCCTTGAAAATTTTTGGTATTTCTCTTGCATGACTCATAGTGAGGGAACCTTACTACTGATAGTCATGGTTCTCCCTCATGATCTTCCCTTTTACTTTGTCAATCAAAGTCGTAAGATCCTTAGTCCACTGGGGGCTTGGTGTATCTTGCTTCCTTGACGTGGTGAAAGTCTTTCAATGTTGTTTCCTTATACTTTACCGGAAGTATGAGCGTACGCTTATACTCCCGCTAAAGTGGAGGCTAAATGTAGCATCCTAAAATTGTGACACTTGAAATTTTGACCACATTTGGGTCTTCACGATGGCGACGCAACACGAAGCCTGAATGGAGACCCCAAAACTTGCTCATGACATCAAAAACTGCATTTTTCCAGCACCCTGGCTTGATCCTCCTTGCACCTTGCTATCCTGAGAGGTGGGACTAGAGCGCCCAGTGCCTTGGTCCTTTAGGACTAGGGCACCTAGCACCCTGGTCCCCTAGGACCATGGCACCCAGTGCCCTGGTCCTTGGCCCTATTTTGGGCCTGGTCTCTTGTGGGACCTCAGGTCTTTATGTTTGCAATTTGGAAAATAATCTTTCTTGGTCGGCCTAAGGTCGGAAAAATCAGTCTATCAACCCTAATTGGCAAGTATATAAACTACATTTCCTCTCTCATTTTGGAGATAAGAAAAAAGGCTGAAGCAATACTCAAACATTCAAGCATTCAAGCATTCAAGCATTCCTTCAAGCAATTGATCATTCTAAGTCTCCATTCAAGGCTAAGTGTTGCATTCAAGACAAGGATTCAACCATTGAAGAGGAGATCACATACAACATACAACATACAACAACATCTACACCTTCACATGTAAGAATACAAACATTCTTACAACAAGGTACTAGTACTTGTTTTACAATCATTTACATTGACAACATTTCTCATTTCTTGGTTAATTCCAAAACCGGGGTTTGACCTAAGGGCAAACCCCTAATCCCTAACCCCCCAATCGTCTTCACTTTTCTATGTGTAGGTTGCAGGTACGCGGCTGTAATTGAAGATTTGGAATCCTTGTGCAGAGACGAACAGATCCTCCTTCGTTTCGTGGATTTTTCGGAGGACTGTGTGCATGCCGGGCACCATCGTCCCATCAAATTTCGCTCAAATTTGTAGGACAACACCGTCTCGACATTCTACTGCTAATTCCAGGTCCACAGCTTCATCCTATATCCCTATCTCAATTTATAAGTGAATCTTTCTCACTTTTCATGCATTCCTAGTTTAATCATTCTATCTACATTCTTTACAAAAGAGGGTAACCTTGCTGTCTTAACCCTTGAAACTCATTTAGAATCCAATCTTGCATTTTGTGGGATTGGATCTTGTGGGTTTCAACCCCTCTTTTGAATGTAAAGTCTCCCCAAGTGAAAACCGACAATCCTAAGTGACCCCCCTTTCCCCTTTGGAGTGGTGGAGGGAACACTTAGGGTTCGCTCGCGATTTTCCGCTTTACATATCCGAAAGGGGAATTAAAGCTGATCCAACAAAAGTCAAGGCCATCTTGGAAATGCAACCACCAAGAAATATTAGTCAACTTCGATTCTTACAAGGCAGACTCTAGTCCATCCGAAGATTCATAGCATAACTGACAGATAAGTGTAATCTTTTTCAGCACCTACTACATAAAAACATCAAATTCAAATGGGATGATAACTATCAATAGGCTTTCTAGACACTCAAAGATTATCTTCTAAATCTACCAGTTTTGATGCCACCAGTTCCAGATCAGCCTTTGTTACTATACATATCAGCTACTCCAACAGCACTGGGGGCACTCCCAGCAAAAGTCAAGGCCATCTTGGAAATGCAACCACCAAGAAATATCAGTCAACTTCGATTCTTACAAGGCAGACTCTAGTCCATCTGAAGATTCATAGCACAACTGACAGATAAGTGTAATCTTTTTCAGCACCTGCTACATAAAAACATCAAATTCAAATGGGATGATAACTATCAATAGGCTTTCTAGACACTCAAAGATTATCTTCTAAATCTACCAGTTCTGATGCCACCAGTTCCATATCAGCCTCTGTTACTATACATATCAGCTGCTCCAATAGCACTGGGGGCACTCTTAGCACAACAAATTGCTTAGGGCAAGGAAAAAGCAGTATACTATATCAGTCGCACATTGGTGGGATACAAGCTAAACTACACACCAATCGAGCGTGCATGTCTTGCCGTGGTCTTTGCTTCACAAAAATTATGACATTACATGCTCACTCATAAGACTAAGTTGGTTGCAAGGATAGATCCATTGAAATACCTTCTCAATAAAACAACACTTATTGGGTGACTAGCCAAATGGGTAATGATCCTAAGTGAATTCAACATCGAGTATGTGGATAGAAAAACAATAAAAGGACAAGCCATCACAAATCAATTAGCAGATGCTCCCATGATAGATGATGTTCCTCTAAGTTCAGAATTTTGAGATGAATCCATTTTGACAATGTCACATGCAAAGCCATGGCAACTATACTTCGATGACTCATACACATAGCATGGGGCAGGAGTTAGCATCCTCTTTATAACTCCTCAAGGAGATTCTATACCAAAATCATACCGCTTATCATTTCCTTGCACTAACAATATAGCGGAATATGAGGCATTAACAACAGGATTACGAATTACAGTTCAATGGAAGATCCAGGAGCTTCATGTTTTTGGGGACTCCAAAGTGGTCATCCATTAGGCAACTGATTATTACCAAACAAAAGATGAAAAGTTAATGTCTTATAAACAAATGGTGGATGATCTGAAACAACACTTCACAAAGATAGACTTTGAGTAGATACCAAGAGAGCAGAATCGCGCCACAGATGCCATGGCTACAATTGCTTCACTGATCAATCTACCTCCAAACAAGACCCACTATGAGTTCTTGGTGGATAACCTTTTGGTCCCTTCATATGAGATCATGCCTACTGAGATGCTATGTGTTGTCAGTCCCGAATCCCAGTTATATGGTTCCATTTTCACATACCTACATGACAATACTTTACCTCCTGATTTATCAAATAACTAACATCACACTTTCATTCGCCAATCCTCTCGATATGTCATTTTAGTTGATATCCTATGTCGGCGAGGTCTAGATGGCACTCTTCTTAGATGTTTAGAAAGTGACGAAGCTCAGATTGTGTTATGGGAAGTGCATGAAGGGATATGTGGTCCACATGCTAGTAGTCCTACCTTGGCCAAGAAACTCATTAGGACTAGATATTATTGGCCCAATATGGAGAAAGACTCATATCAGTTTGTCAAGAAATGTAAGCAATGCCAAATTCATGGAGACCTCATACATGCGCCAACATAAGAACTTCAACCACTTGCGTCTCCTTGGCCCTTTTGTCAGTGGGGACTCGATCTCATAGGCAAGATTCACCCTCCTTCTTCCAATGGTCATAAATTTATTATCACTGCCACAGAGTATTTTAAAAAATGGATTGAAGTCGTGCCTCTCACACAAGTTACTAGAAAACAAATTGCTACATTCATCCTTAACTATATCATTTGCCGATACAGTATTCCTATTTCCACTATCACTGATAACGGGTGTCCCTTCAAAAATTAGGATGTTCGTGAACTTTGTGACCGCTTCCATATCTCTCATTGTTTCTCCACACCATATTACCCCCAAGGTAATGGCCAAGCTGAGGCGTCTAACAAAACAATCCTTAAAATCCTAAAGAAGACAGTCAATGATGCTGGTCATAATTGGCATATCCAACTAAATCCTGCACTTTGGGCCTACTGCACAAGTGTCCACACACCTAGAGGAGCTACACCCTATTCACTTGTCTATGATACTGAAGCCATCTTGCCTATTGAGGTCGAGCTACCCTCTTTATGGGTTTCTTTGCAAAACATTATCAGTGACGAAGACTATAGGGTCTCTCACTTACAAGAGCTGGAACTACTGGATGAACGAAGACAAACTGCTTTTAGTCATCTCAAGGCTTACCAAAAATGAATGAGTCATAGCTATAATCACAAGGTCAAGCCTTGCACATTTGAGGTAGGTGACTTAGTTCTCAGAGAAAATCCTAAAAATCAACAAGACAGAGAGAAGAAGGGCAAGTTCGAACCAAACTGGCTTGGTCCCTACATTATTACAGCAGCATATGGATGGTGCATATTAGCTCTCAACTACAGAAGGTGAACCTTTGGAGGATCCTATCAATAGCACGCACCTTCGCAGGTTCTACACATAGTTCTTCAGAATATCCTAATTCAAAAATACAAAAAAATCAAAAAATTTAAAAATACAAAAAAATTATAAAACAAAAAAATCTTTACTTGGTGAAAACCTGGCAAACAGGCGCCTTGTGACACAAAAAACATTGAAAAATTGAAAAAAGTAAAGAGAAATAATTTCATCCAATGGTGAAAACCACTTCAGTGGCGCCCTGGGCAAGTACCATGGTGAAAACTAGGTCACTAGCGCCATGCGTAGAGACATTGCTCCTCCATTCTTCAGGATTTACTTTCATCCTTTCACTTTGCACACACTCACAACCTATTCATCCATAATAAACTTACCCATTTCCATCATGGCTTGTTATTGATCTACCCAAGATTGGTTTGCCATTCATAATATAGCTCCCTTTTCACTCCCTTTCCATCCATAATAAATCAGATCCTATCTGTGGCTAAGGCAAATCCTACGTCTAGTGATGGGTGTGGAATTGAGAATATCACATGCTTCGAGGAGTACAGTTTCTTCCACTTTTCTTCAATCTATCTGTGCACAACCCGCAATAAAGAAACATTTGCATCACAAATCCACAATAAAGTATCAGTTTCATGGATTCAGTCAGTTTCAGATGAGACACAGCAGCAACAATGGGCTTCAACAAATCAAATCTTTCAATAGACTCAGACAACATATGGTTCAGTGCTATCTATCCTTTCTGTGAAAGTAAACATTGTGACCACAATCAAATAAGACTTATACAAGTGACAAGAGACACTAAAATTGAGGACTACAGTAGATGTTGGTGTTGAATCTTGGTTTTCTTTTGATTTTATCTTTTGGTGACATGCCTTTTAGCTTTTCCGGGATGTCTTTGATTAGAGATTCTATCTCCAGGATGTCTTTGACTAGAAAGGCGAGGATGTGGTATCGTCACCTATTTGTATTTGTTGTCTCTGGATTGTCTCTTAGTAATGTTATGACTTGTCCAAGGATATGAGGACACTGTGAGTCTAGTGTGAACTGGGGCATTCCTTGTTTGTGACTATCTTATCTCCATGCAAACAGGTACAATGACTTTCTGGGTCGAACATATGCCTCAATTGTCATAACCTACTTGCCATAATAAAGCTCAATGATGATAACACATAAGAAGCTCTTTCACTTTCATATCTTCTGTCTTTCATCCCCCTTTCTTGATTGACTTCCATCATCCTTCTTGAGTCCGCATAGCCTGCTATCACATGATTGAGTATAATGACACACCAAAAACATTTGCATTTCATGTAGTTTCGCCTGCATTACCACATATAAGTATTTCATACATACATACATATAGGTATCACAAATGCATCACATCTTGCACACAACACCTATTAGCACAATTTACATTTGCATTATCATATTCATTTGCATTTTATACATTCACATTTGCATCATGCATACACATATAAAACATAAAAGAACAAAAACATTGCATTTCCTCATGTACATGTTTGCATCTATATCATAAACAAACATCACATAAGAACATCTCATCACATAGGTACATAGCAACACATGCATATAGCTACCGTAAAGATGAATCATCTCATATATATATATAAAGTGTCATGATACAATGATGTCAAAAGCACCCACAGGTGTCTAAAATACAAAAATGGTACAATACTGATACAAAGGGAGCCCTCTACAGCTATGATGAACTCCCTCCCTCGGAGCTGCCTGGCCTCAATGGAATCTAAGCCCCTGAAGGACCCGCCCCAGGATCATCCCTCCTGTCTCCTTTATCTAGTGGTGGTGGAGGACCCATAACCCCACCACTTGATGCCTGTCTCCTCTGACTCCCTCCCGTAGCTGTCACTGTATGCGATGGTCTATGGAAGCTCCTCGCCCACTGATCTGCTGGCACTACACCATAGTAGAGATCTTGCTAGTAGGAAATCTCCTCCCCTGCTTGTAGGACATAAGCATATCCCACCCCTGTATCCTCCGCTACCTATCTCCCAGCCCTGAGTGCTGTCTCAACCTCTATATAGCACTGAATAGCCTGATCCCACTCCAACTCAATATCTTTGAGCCTCATCTTGAGCCTATCCCTCTCCCTCTCCAGCTCCTGGATCTCATCTGCCTAGCCCTGGCAGATCTCCCTCAGCTCTAGCAGCTCATCCTCCACTGGGTCATCCCCCTCTGCCTCTGCCTGTGGCTCCCCCTATATGGGTGCCTGCCCATGTGCCTATACCTATACCTGTACTAGTACCTGTCTCTATCCCTGTCCCTATCCCTGTACCTGTCTGGGACCCTGTGCTGCTGGCACCTATAGTGATAATCCACCGCGACCCCTCACCACCCGAGCTTGTCTCTCCTCTCCACCCTCCCTCCGAGGTACAACCCTCCTCTCTCCAACTACTCCCCTCCTCCTCCATCAGCCTCTACCCCCATCACCTCCACCATCATCATCATCTCCACCCCCATCTCCATCCAATGGCTCTCCCAGATCCGTCAACCATGGGAATATATGCTCTGCCCAGTATTCTATGTACTCAGCATCCATCCTGGCATCCTCAATCTCTGGCCACATATCCCAGGGTACTCGCATCATCTCTACCAGTTGTGTCACTACCTGATCATATGACAACAAAGGCCCAAATTGTGCCTGATCCCTAACTGTCCGCGCATACATGCCTGAGCCCAGTGGCATCCTCTGGATCCTGCCAAATTGCCTACAAACCCTATCCACAAGTTGTCTCTCTAGCACATAGGGCATCCACCCAATTAGGTACCTGCTCCGGAAGGTGTAGGCAAGCTCAACTACATCATCCTCCCACTGCTCGCAGCCCACGTATGGTCTCCATATGACCATGTCCATATCATCTATCACTCGCCGCCAGTGCTCCAACCTACCAATCCGTGGCTGCGACGTGATCATATCATACAAATGAAAAAAACTGCATCCATGACCCCTGCCCCTGAAGTGTATCAGTTGGGTAACTGGCAGGTGCTCATAGGTCCATACCTGCAGCAATGTCACGCCGCAGCCCAATCCTATGGATCCATGATACACAAACTGATGTAGCTCATAATACAAGTGTGCCAGCACACATGGTCCCCAAGCATACCTAGTGTGCTGCATCACCAGTGTCTCCAGTGCTCCTCCCTAGCCCATAGCCAACCCTCATGTTTCTCTATCTGGACATAGGATCCCACTGATCGCTCCTCCTGTCACTGCCGGCAGTGCTAGCCCTATGGCTATCATGGTATCCCATGCCACATGTCCTGCCCTCATCTCCAGTCCTGGGTCCTAGAACACTCATCTCAGGGCCTCCCTATCTCCATCTTGATCATATGGGATCAGCTCCCCATCGATCGGTATCCTCAGTATCCAGTATACATCCTCAAGGGTGACTATCATCTCACCCATCGGCAAATAGAACGTGCACATCTCAGAGTGCCATCTCTCAGCTAATGCAGTCAACAGTCCCATATTCACCCGAAACTCAGGCACATATAGAACATGTCTCAATCCCATCTCCTCGATGGCAGCTCTGTCCTCAAATGACAACTGAGGTCGTAACCTCTAAGTCGATGGGAATCTCTCTCGTGACTCCAACATCAACAAATACTCCTACAGTTAAGTAAATCACTCATGTCAGTCATAGTGGCATTCACTATTTATCACAAAATGCTACTTTTTATCTAAATGCATATGGCATTCTATCCTAGTCACACTCACTATTTATCACAAAGTGTTGCTATTTATCTTAGTGACACTCACTGTTCATCACAAAGTGTTGCTATTTATCCTAGTGGTACTCCCTGTTCATCACAAAGTACTATGTGTGTGACACTCATTGTTCATCACAAAGTGTTACTCACATTTGCACTCTCTATTCATCACAAAGTGTTGCTCATACTTTCGTACTCCCTGTTCATCACAAAGTACTCTATCTTGGTACTCACTGTTCATCACAAAGTGCCTTGATCTATCCTAGTCTTCCCTAGAGGACCTGCTTCAGTGTATCCTCTCAGCAGCTTATCCAATCGACAGTGTATGTTCATCACAGAACTGCCGATTTGACCTAGAAGACCAAAACTTAACACAAATGCGCTTACCTGACATAAACATGCTTGAAGACTACACAGATGCACTTGAAAAACACAGACATGCCTATGCTCTATACAGACGCGCCTGGGTGACACAGACATGCCTTCTTGGCACAAACGCGCCTGCACATCATAGACGCGGCCGCAATTGACACAGACGCGGGTTCAAATGCAGACGCGCCTGGCACAAACACAGACATGCCTTGCAAGCACAGACACGCCTGGCACCAACGCAGATGCACCTGGACATTTTTGGACACTTTTTGGACCCTAGTCTAACTGCATTTATTACCCTATCTAGCATGCATTAATGACAAAATTAAATGTGTCAAAGTACAAGGAGGTTTGGTGGTACTTACCGGCTCTCTTGCCTCTGCTGGCCTCTGAAATCGGCGAACGCGGCTGAATCTATGAATGAAAACCATTGCTATTGACTGCTGCTGCTCTATTTTCGCTCTGCAATCTGCTCTCATGGATGTGTAGATGACAATGAGGATGTATTTTCCCCCATGGTCTATCTTATAGCCTACCCTAGCCCTCGCCTTCATTTCCCGAGTCAGTCTTCTTTAGCCCGTGACTTTGTCACTTTATCTGGTTAGTCCATTCTATCCCGTCTTTCTTATCGAGAGATTGTCTACAATCTTTTTAGACATTTTCATCCAATCTCTCGAGGGGGCATATCATTCCCATCCTAGGGCAACTCTGTATCAGTTCATCTTATCTTCTTTGAAACAATGCGACAAGCTGCATTGTCTCAAAGAGGGGCAAAATGTAGACACCCAAAATTGTCATGTCTAATTAAATAAATATTTTATTTATTTAATTATCTAAGCTTAATTCTTCTATTAATTAAATAAATCTTTATTTATTTAATTAATTCATTTATCCTCTTCTAGCCTTATTTCTCATTTAAATAAATACATTTATTTATTTAAATTATCTTTTTTCTAAATTAAATAAATATCTTATTTATTTAATTGATCCCACTTCTTCTATTAATTAAATAAATCTTTATTTATTTAATTAATTCATTAACCTTTTCTACCCATTACACATGTCATTCATCTCTTAATTCATACACTACCTACCCCTTTCATTATTTTATTATTTCTTTTACCTACCCTCTAATCATAGCCGACCTCCTTTTACACCTCTCAATCTTATCCCTCCATTTCTTATAGTGTCTTCTATATAAGGAGATTCTTTCTTCATTATCAAACCCTAATCAAGCATTCTAATGATTGAGCCTACGGAGTCAATTTATGCAATTGACTACACTACGATCCTACTTACAACCACATTCCGTTCTTTATTGAGCTCTTGTGCATATAAAATCTAAGAGCAAATATATCAAGCAAGATCAATGGAGATAGGAAGAATGGAGATCAAAACCCTATTGGACATGTGATGGTATAATCTTTGTGATTTCATTTGATTTGCATTATCTTAGGTAATCTTCATATGTTATGGTGGATCTTTGTTGTTGTTAGGCTAGGGTTTTGTAGTTGAATTCATTTAGCCTTTCAATATTGTTATTATTGTATCCATTTTCACCATATACAACTTGATTTAAGTCCATGCTATGTAATGTAAATCATAATATTGATCTGGTGGTATTGTGTGATGTAACTTTTGTAATTATAGGTTAATGAGTTTAGGGTTTAGTCGATCTTGTCAATAAGGTTGATGATTTGTACTTCTAGGTGACTTATTCATGTAATTGACATAATGGATGAATGGATGGTTATGGTTGGTTAAGTCTTCATTATCAGAGGTGGGTTCATGAGAAAACAAGTCATAAAATTCATAAGAAGGTTGGAAATGTTTTGTATTGTAGGGCAAACATTAGTGCATAACTGGAAATGTATCAGGCATTTGTAGATGCTACTTTCACAGTTCAATCCTTATAGGATTGTAGTCCACTGATTTTGCAAGTCAATGAGACTTCCCTTTGTGATGAGAAGTGTGCTTTAGGTTGTTGGTCTCTCTACATGTGTAGACCCCATTGTAATCATTCACATACTACTGCAAAGTATTCATCTTATTATGGGTAGGGTTTCCCACTGTGGTTTTTCCATTTCTGGGTTTTCCACATCAAAATATTGGTGCTATGTGTTGTGCTTTCATTTATATTCCTCATTGAGTTGTGTTTCAGTTTAAGGTTCATAATTGTATTGATTGCTATTATTGTTAGTAAACTAATTCACCCCCACCCCTCAGTTTACTCCCGGTATCAAAACATTCTAACACACACATGCAACCTAGCTACATGACTCTAAGTGAGTCTGTGTATTGATTCCATCATGATATTTTAACTCCATGGGCTATAAAATTTTCAAAGATGATACTCTCTCTCTAACATAACAAAATATCAATGATTCTAATTACACTTAAATATGTAGTTTTTAAAACAATCATTATTTAAAAATACTTAACAAAATCAAGTTATCTACCTAATTGTTTCATTTAATCAGTTTATACAATAATCTAGTGATTAAGCTACACTAATTTAATGGGATGTGACATAGAAAAATAATGTGTCTTAGAATCATGAATACACAAACCATTGATATCAATATTAACTTTTTTGTACTAAATTTTTCTAATATTAAATAAGTTTCAATGTGCAGCCTCCATATGAAATATCCAACCAATGTCACATATAACTCTACAAGTGAAACCAAATAAAAATTTAATATGGCTAAACAAATCTCTAAGGATGCCACTACATAATGTTAGAATAACTGGTGGACAACTGAGAGGGGGGGAGTGAATCAGTTGTCAATAGATTATATTAATCAAACCACTTTATAACCTTTAACCGGAGCACATAAACATTAAATACTGGAATAGAAGGAATAGATATCGGCAAGCAATAAAACTTAAGAATGAAACAGAGAATTAATACAATGCAACCATACCACATAACACCATGATTTGTATGTGGAAAACCCTATAAAGTGAAAAACTATGGTGGGAAGCCTACCCACAGTTAGATGATACTTCTACAGAAAGTATGTGATACAATAAGGGGCTTGGACATGAAAGAAGTCACACTACCTAGAGCATACTGCTCATTAGAAAGGAGTCTCACTGACTACAGAGAGGTTATAACCACCTCAATATAATTTGACAACAATCCAAAAGAATGAACTAACAATGACAACATCTACCATGCCTAATTATAGTCTTAGTTAAGTTCAATAGAGGAGGCTTTTGACCTCTTACATAAACCCAACTTGATCACCTATGATTGACCAAATCTACTTCGCATATGATATTTCATTCCATGACCATAACTGCCACCACAATCTACAATGAGATCTTACATGATTTTATACAAACCTTAAGGCCTAAACCAATTAGGTCGACCAACTAAAAGATATTACAATAATATCATTACATACATCCACATTACAATGATATACCATGTCGGCTTTAAACTAAAACAACATTAACCAACCCATAAATCATCCCAGTAATGTGTAGAGAACACGTAACATGATACTGTTCCATAACCTGGACCCAAATAGATTCACCAAGCCAAAGTGATGTTTCCAGTCAGTCGAGGCATGAAAAAAGATCACCTTCTACATCCTGAATTCCATCTAGAAGCCACACCAACACCACTTATGCATCCTGTCAAAGATTCTCAGTAATAAAACCTTAAACCCTTACCGATTTAGGCTTACTAGAGTGTATGATAGCATCTAATAATCAAGTCAATACCAACTAACCAAAACATACTCCATAAACATCAAACCAAATATATTCCAGTGATCCAAACATGTTGGTAGCATCCAACTGATAGTCCCTTCTGTCGGTAACACTAGTTCTTCTACCAGTAACTAAAATATCTCTGTCAGTAACCAATCATAATAGCTAGTGTTGACAGCAATGACAAAACATCAATGCAACACATAATCAATTCCTTCATATTGCCAACACATAACACCCTTTCCTTCATGAAAAATTTAGGGATTCCTCATCTAGAGACAAAAAATAAATAGTTTCAATTGATGAAGATTCTACCTGATAGCCCTGAAAATTGATTGCAAAAGAATTTTCAATTTTGAGCTTTTTTTTTTATCATACTAGTATTATTGTGTCCTCCATCAAAGTTAAAAAAACTAGGGTTAGGGTTCATCACATTTTTCTAAGCTTTGTGAAGAAAAAAACCAAACAACATTATATCTCGTCATTAGTTTTTCCCACCTAAGGTCAAGGGTTGTATTCTGTTGGTGGGGCCATTTCATTTCCTAAGCATTAAGTTATGTTAGACCAGTTTTAGAAATGATTTTCTTATGTCGTATGAAATTTTCCTCATAGTTGGTCTCATTTAATATTTGTGCTCGTGCCTTAATTCTTTCTAAGTGCAAAATCCCTAAGTATTTCAGCCGGTTGATAAAATCAGAACAAATCTAATAGTTTGTGTGTCCCTGTGGTTAAAAGTGCAGTGAAGATAAAGACCGCGACATCATGAAAGGATGCCATGTGTCTTCAGTGAAAAAAGAGGTGAGCTGATGATGTAACTTGCCAAAATTTTGTGTTACCGGTTCTCAAGAGGTAAAGACCAGTTTACTAATAGTCCTATCGATTGGCACATGTTCAAGATGAACGGTGATGTTATGTCCAAGGATAAAAGGTGCCCAACTTTTAACTCTGAAAAGGGTAATGGGCACTATGTTGAAGCAATAAAGCCTGAACATATTTGATGGCCCCCATATTTCCATGATAGAAGTTGCAAGAAGGTTATGGACTACAACATCATGACATGGTGCCACGTGTCCTGGGCTGACCAAGAAAACCTATGGTGAGGCTGCTGGCAAAGTTGGGTCAAAAGATGATATGGTGTTGATGTGTCATGATTTTATGGGTCTACAAGAATAGATAGAAGGTCAATTTCCACATCGATCAATAATTATCATTTGATTTTCTAGATTGGGTATTATCTACATCTGAGTTTCAAATTTGAAATAAGAAGGGATCATTAAAAGATATTGGTTGTAGCCCACACTGGAAAGATAGGATGAATAGGATGCAGACTTGTCAACTTCAAATAGATGACAATGAGTTTGAATTTTTAAACATCAACTTGCCCTTGAGGAAGCTTGTGGGAGGTCTTAGTTGGCTAAAGGTCTGATTAGACATGCAATGACAATATCTTAGAGATCTAAGAGGATTGGGATTGCTTTAGGTTTAGATATGATGGATCACGAGTTCTCTGATGAATTCAGAGATTGCCTATTAACATGGATCTTGAAGTAGAATATTGTACACTCAATAAGGAATAATATTAGAATAAAATCATTCATGTAAGATGAATAGGATGCAAGTGGCAATGGAGTGATGGCCTAGAAATGATGGTGACCTGAGTTGTAGGCATGATTGCTAGAATCCATAGCTGATAGGATGAGCAAAAAATATCAGGATGATGATTCTTCATGAGGATTAGCACTGCCATTTTGAGTTGAATTCAAATTATAAATTTACTAGGATGGTGATAAATGTGTAGAAAAGGATAAAAACTTCTTCATCTTTTGAAAGAGGTTCTACATCAGTAATAGGATGGTGCTTGAATAGAATTATGCATGGAGTTGTTGCATGTTTTTTGACACTGGATAGATGTTTTTTCTCTAGTATGAGATTGCTCATTATCAGAGGGACCATGAAATCCTTTTCTTATTAGAAAAAGCCACCCATGACATATCCTTTTTTCTTACTCTGTGAATTGTTGGCAGAGTGTGGGAGGAAGGATCTTGCAGGGGGTTGAAAGAAGTATTTGTTTGAGTAAGGAGTGGAAGTCGGTCATCTCTGCAAAGACATGGAAGTTACAATGCCTTCTCAACATATCATGTTTACCCCCGAGCTCCTCTTTCCATTTTCTCTAATCTGGGGCATAAAGGTTGGAGATATTCCTCTAGTTTGGGGGAGATTTTACTTCTTGCCAGGATCTGTTTTCCTTTTCAAGAAGGGAAATGTGCAAAATAGACTAAGCATCTTAGGATCCATCTAAAAGTGTCAGCGTGATATTGAACAGCTCAAGTGTGTTTGTTTCTACCAATAATCAGTTGAATATTTTGGTTCCACTTCATCATGGGCACCAACACATGGATAAGGAATATTTTGTAATAGAATTATGTACAACCTCTTGGACTTGGTCTTTGGTGACATGTGTCTTTAGGCCTGAAGCTTGTCAGTCCCTTGTTTTCTATAAAAGGGAAGTCAAGGCCATAAGTTAGGGTTCTGAAATTTCTAAGAAGGGTCTCTATAAAGTAGGTCTAGTCTGCAAGCTTAGGTTCCATATAGTTTTAGGGAGTCATGGAAAAACTGAAGGGACTATAATGTTAGTCTATAGAGAAGCAATAATGAAATAGTTACCAGTTTCATTTTCAAATGGGTTATTCTATAAATGAAATTGTTGTATGTTATCTGATAAAGATAGCTTATGAGATTAATACAAATATATTCTCAAATCTTTACTCTCCCATGTACAATTTTTTTTTTGAGTCAATTAGATCATCGATTTCATTTACTTATTGCATTGTTATGATGTATGTACTTTTCCATTCTATTCTTTAATCCAAGGGGTTAATTAAAAATTCTTGAATGAAATTTCAAAGAGATAAGACTTGTACCAAGATTTGAAAAGTAGTTTGGGTAAGGGATTGTAGATGGAATGGTATTGTAAGGCAATATTGTTAAGATTGAATCAACTATTAGATAAATTTTATTAGATTTCAGTAACATTTCAGAGAATCTATAGTCCCAATGAATAAGGCATTGGTATTTTCTAGAAAATGTCATTAGGTTTTCGGTTTCTTGTCGATTTTGTTTGTGACTTCTCAAAAAATCTTTTAAATATCAGAATATTTTTGTTATGTTTTCATGTATTTTCTGAAGTTATCCCACCCGTCTCATGCTCTAGCTTAAGGTTGAGGATCACTAAAGGATTTTCCATCCTTGATAATTCTCCCTTTCTATTGAGCCTTTTTATGAGATAATCTACTTTGTTTTCAATATATTCCTGAGTGTGTTATAGAGATCGGGTGGTTTACTGAAGGGATTACCCTCTCGGGTTTTGCATAACCCTAAGTGTAGAAGGAACATGTATCCTTATTGAAGTTGGTCCAAGCTTGAAGGATATTGATAGATGGAAGTGGCTTTCCATAGGTATCTCAGAGGAATTAGCTTGGTCTCTGCCCTGTGGAAGTGTAAACCCATTTATTTTGGGAACCAACACTACCCTCTTAAATATAATAACCTAGAGTAGTTCCTTGACCAAATAAATGAAATGGGAAGCACTAAAAGGTTGACTAAGTAGTGACAAATTTTGTGAGAAACAACACTTTTTGTAATTTATAATAGTTCCTGTAACAAAATGAAGATTGAGGGTGAAGATTGTGTTATCTCTCAGAGACAACTGAGAGGGGGGAGGTGAATCAGTTGTCCAATAAATTCAAACCAAAACTAACTTAACCAAAACTAAATGCTTAATACCGATAAACCAAAATTTATGCTAGTAGACAGTTTTATCAGTTAATTTCAGTACCGGTAAAGATTAATGCATTAAAAAGAAAGACAATAACACCTACAACACATAACACCAATATTTGTACGTAGAAACCCTGTAAGGGGAAAAACCACAGTGGGAAACCTTACCCACAATCAGATGATACTACTATAGATAGTACATGTGTATAATATGGATTCTACACATGTAGAAAGGCCAACTACCTAGAGCTCACTGCTCAAACACAAAATGAGAGTCACATTGACTACAATTAGATGATTAAATCCAATGATAATGTACTACTCAAAAATAGCATCTTCATATGCTAGATTCAGTACCGGTTTAGCTTTGATATGCCTTCTTCAAACCTTCCTTCAATCTTGAATGATGTATACATGTATAGATCTACTTATATTCACATATACCTTATTACAATCCTTTTCCCAATCCTATATCAATCTCACAAATGAGATCTTACATTTATACCATAACTTAAGATCAAATGAGTAGGTTGGCTCACTAAGGATATTACAATGAAATTAATTACAAATGAATCAATATGTGATGCATGATGTCAGCTCAATGCATTTGTTGGTATTTTGGTATGGTTTTGTCATTGATGTCAACACCTGCTAAATAAACCTACTTTGGAGATCCAGCAACATTCACCGACAATCAGTAAACTGTTCAACAATCACCAGTATATGGTTAACTAGCAGGATATAATGTACACCGGTACATACAATGACATAGAAGACAGTTGGTAATGTTGAAGACATCATGTGGACACTTTTCCTTGAAGTAATATCATTGGTATATTCTTATTTGCATATTTTCTTTTACCGGCAAATAGGTCCAGGTTATCTAGGGTTACACCGACAGGTTTATCTTTTCCAAATCAGCATGGCACACTATGGAGATGATTTATTATTGTTGTAATTGCATTAAGCTGACATATTCAATCAGTTATTACATCGGATATTGTATTATTTGTAAAATGTTTTATTGTAATATCTTGTAGAGCCAACCTACTAAAATTGGTCTTAGGGTATGGTATAAATGTAAGATCTTATTTGTAAGATCAAGTGTGGTATGCGAACAAAGAATTGTAAGAAGGTATATGCAAGATTAAGAAGAGGTATACATGAAGACATAATTTGAAGGTGAATCTAGGTTTTTGTAGAAGCATATCAGCATTACACTGATACTGAATCCAACATATGAAGATGTTATTTTTTGCAGTACATTCTCATTGGATTTAACCATCCAACTGTAGTCAGTGTGACTCCCATTTGTGTTTGAGCAGTGAGCTCTAGGCTGTTGGCCTTTCTGCATGTGCAGACCCCTCTCTGTACACTTACTATCTGTAGTAGTATCATCTAATTATGGGTAAGGTTTCCCACCATGGTTTTTCCCCTTACAGGGTTTCCATGTACAAATATTTGTTTCATGTGTTGTGGTTAAGTTTGTGCTTATGTTTCATGCATTAATTCTTACTGGTACAACATTTCCTGTTAACATTGTTTACTGGCACAATTAACTGTCTTATCGGTATTAAGCAATAAGTTGGTCAATAAGATTTTGGTTTGAATTTATTAGACAACTGATTCACCCCCCCCTCTCAGTTGTCCTTGGGACCTACAATTGGTATCAGAGCTTAGTCCTCTTTTTGCAAAAGTTTAATAACTTGAGGAGATCCAATGTCTACTAATTATTTCAGGAAGGATAGTCCTAAACTTGATGGAACCAACTATGGAATATGGAAAATCAGAATGGAGACACATCTGAATTGCATTGGTAAAGACATCTGGGAAGTTACTAAGAATGGTTATACTACTGCTATAACTAGTCAGCCTGCTCCTATTACTTTAGACAAAGATGAAGAAAATGATTGCAAAGCAAGAGAAGCACTTTTGAGCGCACTATCAGATCAACAAATCATGGGATTATCAGATAGATCTACTGCAAAAGCTATTTGGGATCATTTGGAAACACTGAATGAAGGGGATTCCATAGTCAAAATTGCAAAACTTGAAAGCTTCTGAGTCAGTATGAACATCTGAAAATGGAAGAAGATGAAAGAATTTCTGCTTTTATGGAAAGATTAAATGATATTGTTTTAGGTATCAAATGTTGTGGAGGAACTTTGAGTGAAGATGAGATTGTTTCAAAAATATTAAGAGGTTTGCCACCGGCATATAAAATGAAGGTTACTGCTATTAATGAGCTGAGAACAATGCCTAATACATCAGTAACTAGGGATACATTGACTAGAAAACTTTCAACTTTTGAAATAGAGGAATTTGGTATTGTTACTATAAAAACTGATTTGGCCTTCAAAGCATCAACATCATCTACTCCATCTTTTGACAAATCAAACTAGAGAGTCTTTAATGCAAGAGAACTTGAAGAAACCAGGAAGGAGAATGAAGAGCTTGAAGAACTTGAAGCACTATTTGCCAGAAAAATGCCAAAAGGTCCAATTGGAAGTAAGTATGAAGGTAAAGCACCCTTTAAATGTTTCGATTGCAATAAGATTGGTCATATGGCTTCAAGATGCCCTAATAGACATGATAGACTAAGAGAAGAAGCTAGAAGGACATACAAACCTAATCCTGAATATCAGAGATACAGATTTAAGAAAAACAAAGATAAATCCTATTACATTGCTAATGAAGGTGTGACTGATGATTCTGATGAAGATCGAACAGACAACGGATGGGTCTTTGTTGCTATAATAGAAGATCAACTGGTACCTATTGCTCCACTAGTAGAACAAGCCCTAGTAGCTAAAGTTGAATCAAAGGATGAATGGAATATTGACTCAGGATGCTCACATCACATGACTGGAGACAAAGGCAAATTCTTGAACTTTCAAGAATACAATGGAGGTTTAGTAAGATTCAGAGATGACAAAGCCTATTCAATCAAAGGTAAGGGTTCAATATCTCTTGATGGTAAACATAACACTGACAATGTTTACTATGTTGAAGGATTAAAACATAATCTTTTAAGCGTTGGTCAATTAGTTGAGAAAGGTTTTCAGTTACAATTTAAAAATGGAAAATGCAAAATTATGAATAGAACTGGTTTGGAAATTGCAACCGGTAATTAGACTAGAGGTAATATCTTTCATTTGAATAATAGTGAAAAGGCATGCTTAATTGCTCATATAGATGAAAGTTGGCTATGGCATAAAAGACTATGTCATGTAAATTTTGATTGCATGGTAAAAATCAGTACTTCTAAGGCAGTTAGAGATCTACCTAAAATTGTGAAACCTCATAATACAATTTGCAAGGAATGTCAATTTGGAAAATAGGTTAGAGCTAGTTTCAAAAGTATTCTAGAAAAATCCAATAATGCTCTTGATTTAATTCACACTGATTTATGTGGTCCGGCTAGAACTAAAAGCTTACAAGGTGATAGATATTTCATGCTAATTATTGATGATTATTCTAGAATGTGTTGGGTTACTTTTCTTAGAGAAAAGTCAGAAGCACTTGGGAAGTTCAAACTATTCAAAGCAATGGTTGAAAATGAAACCGGTAAGAAAATTAAATGTTTAAGATCAGATCGAGGAGAATTCACATCTAGAGATTTTAATACATTATGTGAAGTGAATGGAATCAAAAGACAGTTATCAGCATCTCAGACACCACAACAGAATGGAGTTGTTGAAAGGAAAAACATAACTATTTTGGATGCAGCAAGAAGTATGTTATCAGAAGAAAATCTACCACATGTGTACTGGAGAGAGGCAGTAAGCACTACTGTCTATACATTCAACAAAGTTCACATCAAAGGTGAAACCGGTAAGACACCTCATGAACTATGGTTTGGTAATACTCCTACACTTAAGTATTTCAGAATTTTTGGAAGTAAATGTTATATTAGAAGAGATGAGTATATTGGCAAGTTTGATCCTAGAAGTGATGAAGGAATATTTCTTGGTTATTCATCTAAGAGTAAAGCTTATAGATGTTTTAATAAAAGATTATAGAAAATTGTTGAGAGTACAAATGTAAAGATTGATGA
Source organism: Cryptomeria japonica (assembly GCF_030272615.1). Classification (NCBI taxonomy): domain Eukaryota; kingdom Viridiplantae; phylum Streptophyta; class Pinopsida; order Cupressales; family Cupressaceae; genus Cryptomeria; species Cryptomeria japonica. Next base: position 89,946,077 of record NC_081413.1, on the reverse strand, counting down.
ACAATTCAGAGTAACTTCAAGGTATATAGATTCTGAACCAGTAACAGAAATTATGACAAATGAACCAACAGTAAATCCACCGGTACAGAATGATGACCCAGTTACTCTGGTATCATCAGAGGATACCATAGTAATTGAAGAACAACAACAGACTAAGACACCCTGGTATGTAAGATAGAATCATTATGAAGATCAGATAATTGGAAGCAAATTTAAAGGAGTCATGACAAGAGGAAGATTGGCAAATGAAGAGGTATGTCTTATTTCTCAAATTGAACCATTATCTATCAATGAGGCATGGGAAGATAAATTTTGGATTAAAGCTATGGAAGAAGAATTAGGACAAATTGAGAAAAATAATACTTGGACATTAGTTCCCCGGCCTGAAAATAAAAATGTAATTGGAACCAAATGGGTATTTAGAAACAAACTCAATGAAGATGGTAAGGTTGTCAGGAATAAAGCAAGACTAGTGTGTAAGGGATATTCTTAGAAAAAAGGAGTTGATTATAATGAAACCTTTGCACCGGTAGCCAGAATTGAAGCAGTTAGATTATTCTTAGCCTTTGTAGGTCACAAGGATTACAAAGTTTATCAAATGGATATTAAATGTGCATTTTTGAATGGAGATCTTGAAGAAGAAGTTTATATTGAACAACCTGATGGATTTTCTTTGACAGATAACAATGATATGGTTTGTAGATTAAGAAAAGCTCTGTATGGACTAAAACAAGGTCCAAGAGCTTGGTATGAAAGATTGGATAAGTATCTCTTAAAAATTGGTTTTACTAAAGGAAATGCAGATAGCAATTTATATTACAAAGTAACTAATGATGACATTTTGATTATGGAAGTATTTGTTGATGATATAATCTTGGAGGAGAAGATGGATTATGCAAAGAATTTTCTCTTAAAATGCAGCATGAATTGGAAATGTCTATGATTGGAGAAATAAAATTCTTTTTAGGATTGCAGATTTTATAGACTGATAAAGGCATATTTTTTAGTCAATCTAAGTACTTGAAAGAACTACTCAAGAAATTTGGGATGGAGAACTCTAAACCGGTAAGCACACCTATGACTACAAATGATAAATTATCTAAAAGGGTTGAATCTACACCTATTAATCCAACTAGATACAACTCTATGATAGGAGGTTTACTGTATTTGACACAAACCAGACCTGATATTATGAATGCAGTATGTATAGTTTCTAGATTTCAGAGTAATCCCAAGGAAAATCATGAATCAGTAGTAAAAAGGATTTTCTGGTACTTATAAGGCACAACAAATCTTGGATTATGGTATCCTAAAGATGAAAATTTTGATCTATATGCATACATAGATGCAAATTGGGTAGGAGATGTGGATGATAGAAAAAGCACCACTGGAGGAGCATTCTTTCTTGGAAAGAGATTAGTTTCTTGGTTAAGTAAGAAATAGAGTTTTACATCTTTATCAACAGTAGAATCAGAATATGTTGTAGTAGCAACAAACTATACACAGGTACTTTGGCTTAAGCAAATGTTGAAAGACATAAAGGTAAAATGCAAGCAACCTATTACTATATATTGTGATAATACTGCAGCAATTGATATATCTAAGAATCCAGTATTACATTCTAAAACAAAACATGTTTCTATCAAACTAAATTTTCTAAGGGAAAAAGTTGAAGAAAAGGAAATAAAACTATTTTATGTGAGTACTAAAGAACAGCTTGCAGATATTTTTACAAAACCTTTTCCTAAGGAAACTTTTGAGTATCTCAGAGATCAGCTCGAAGTCTTACCTCCACCAGTAGTGACTTAGACAGTTGATGATTGTCATCAACTGACAAAATTAAATGGACAAATCTTTTATTATGGTATTTGATGAGGAAGCTACTTCTTAGGGGGAGTAGTTGGTATATTGAATTGATTGGTATTTTGTATGAACTTGACCTTTCTGTGACTTTGGCATTTGATGTCAAAGGGGGAGAGATATATGGAAAAAAATTAAAGAAAAATATATGAAAAATGCATTATCTTTTTGAGGAGAGATTGGTATTGTAAATAAATCTTTGTATAAACACATATTACTCCCAAGGGGAGAATTGGTTTTTGTACTTGGCATTTCTATTTTGGCACATTGATGGTTTTTCCATCTTGTGTTGCCATCAATGCCAAAGGGGGAGATTGTTGGTATTTTGGTATGGTTTTTTCATTGATGTCAACACCTACTTTGGAGATCTAGCAACATTCACCGGCAATCAGTAAACTATTCAACAATCACTGGTATATGGTTAACCGACAGGATATAATGTACACTAGTACATACAATGACATGGAAGACACTTGGTAATGTCGAAGACATCATGTGGACACTTTTCCTTGAAGTAATATCATTAGTATATTCTTATTTGCATATTTGCTTTTACCGGCGAATAGGTCTAGGTTATCTAGGGTTACACCGACAGGTTTATCTTTTACAGATCAGCATGGCACGCTATGGAGATGATTTATTATTGTTGTAAATGCATTAAGCCAACATGTTCAATCAATTATTACATTGGATATTGTATTGTTTGTAAAATGTTTTATTGTAATATCTTGTAGAGCCAACCTACTAAAATTGGTCTTAGGGTATGGTATAAATGTAAGATCTTATTTGTAAGATCAAGTGTGGTATGCAAACAAAGAATTGTAAGAAGGTATATGCAAGATTAAGCAGAGGTATACACAAAGACATCATTTGAAGGTGAAGCTAGGTTTTTGTAGAAGCATATCAGCATTGCACTGATACTGAATCCAGCATATGAAGATGCTATTTTGTGTAGTACATTCTCATTGGATTTAACCATCCAACTATAGTCAGTGTGACTCCCATTTGTGTTTGAGCAGTGAGCTCTAGGCTGTTAGTATTTCTGCATGTGTAGACCCCTCTCTGTACACTTACTATCTGTAGTAGTATCATCTGATTGTGGGTAAGGTTTCCCACTGTGGTTTTTCCCCTTATAGGGTTTCCACGTACAAATATTTGTGTCATGTGTTGTGGTTAACTTTGTGCTTATGTTTCATGCATTAATTCTTACTGGTACAACATTTCCTGTTAACATTGTTTACCGGCACAATTAATTGTCTTACTGGTATTAAGCAATAAGTTGGTCAATAAGATTTTGGTTTGAATTTATTAGACAACTGATTCACCCCCCCCCTCTCAGTTGTCCCCAAGACCTACAGCATTTAGAATAATAACAAATCATCTCCATGATGTGTCATGGTGATCTAGAATAGATATGCTTGCCGGTGCATAACCTGGACCTATTTGTTGGTAAGAGCAAATATGCAAACCCGATCAAACCAATGAATAGATCACCAAAACCAAGTGTCCAAACAATGCCTTTGATATAACCAAATAATCTCCAAGTCATTCCAAGTGCCAGTGAATAATATAACCTACCGGTGAACCAAATATCAGTGACTGTTCATAAATCACTGAATATGCTGATGAACATAATGAAAGATCTGCAAGTGTTGACAAGTTTTGACATCAATAAAAAACCATATCAACATATCCAAAATACCAATAATCTCCCCCTTTGGCATTGATGGCAACACAAGATGGAAAAACCATCAATGTACCGAAATAGAAATGCCAAAAACCAAAAACCAATAATCTCCAAAAGAGAGCATTAACTAGAAATGAAAATACAAAGAGTAATAATCTCTTCAACAATCTCTCCCCAAAATAACAATCTCTCCCTCAAAGGATAATATGTTTTTCCATAACAATCTCTCCCCCTTTGACATCAAATGCCAAAGCAATACAAAAACCAGTTCAAAACATATTACAAAATACTAACTCGTCAATATGACCAACTACTCCCCCTAAGAATTAGCTCTCCTCATCAAAGCCGGAATAAAAGATTTCTCTATTAATTTTGTTGGTTGATGACAATCATCAACTGTCTAAGTCTCTACCAGTGGGGGTATAACCCCAAGCTACTCTATGAGATATTCAAATGTTTCCTTAGGCAAAGGCTTAGTAAAAATATATACAATCTTCTCTTTAGTATTCACATAAACCAATTTCACTTCTTTTACTTCAACATTTTCTTTCAGAAAATTTATTTTGGTAGAAACATGTTTAGTTTTTGAGTGAAGTACTGGATTCTTAGATATATCAATTGCTTCCATATTATCACAGTAAATTGTTATAGGTTCCTCGCATTTTACCTTTATATCCTTCAACATTTTCTTTATCCATAATACCTATGTATAGTTAGTTGCTGCTACAACATATTCTGATTTTACTGTTGATAAAGATGTACAACTTTGTTTCTTGCTCAATCAAGAAACTAATCTGCTACCAAGAAAAAATTCTCCACTAGTGGTACTTTTTTTGTCATCTACATCTCTTGCCTAATTTGCATCTTTACATGCACATAAATCAAAGTTTTCATCTTTAGGATACCATAATCCAAGATTTGTAATGCCTTGTAGATATTGAAAAATCCTTTTCACTACTGATTCATCATTTTCTTTAGTATTACTCTGAAATCTTGAAACAATACATACTGCATTCATAATATCAGCTCTTGTTTGTGTCAAATACAGTAAACCTCCTATCATAGACTTGTATCTAGTCAGATTAATAGGTGTTGATTCATCTTTCAATGATAGTTTATCAGTTGTAGTCATAGGTGTGCTTACCAGTTTAGAGTTTTTCATGCCAAATTTCTTTAGTAATTCCTTCAAGTATTTAGATTGACATAAGAAAATACCTTTGTCATCTATGAAATCTATAATCCTAAAAAGAATTTTATCTCTCCAATCATAGACATTTCAAATTCTTCCTGCATCTTTTTAGAAAAGTCTTTACATAATAAATCTTCTCCTCCAAAGATTATATCATCAACAAAAACTTCTATAACCAAGATATCATCATTAGTCACTTTGTAATATAGATTGCTATCAGCATTACCTTTAGTGAAACCAATCTTCAAAAGATATTTGTCCAATCTAGCATACCAAGCTCTAGGAGCTTTCTTTAGTCCATACAAATCTTTCCTTAACCTACAAACCATATCTTTGTCATTTGTTAATTAAAATCCATCAGGTTGTTCAATGTAAACTTCTTCTTCAAGATCACCATTTAGAAATGCACATTTAACATCCATTTGATATACTTTATAGTTCTTGTGTGCTGCAAAAGCCAAGAATAATCTGACTACCTCAATTCTAGCTACCGGTGCAAAGGTTCAATTATAATCAATTCCTTCTTTTTGTGAATATCCCTTACACACTAATCTTTCTTTGTTTCTAAATACCTTACCATCTTGATTAAGTTTATTTCTGAATACCCATTTAGTTCTAATTACATTTTTTTCTTTATGTCAGGGAACTAATGTCCATGTATTATTCTTTTCAATTTGTTCTAATTCATCTTCCATAGCTTTAATCCAGTCTTTATCTTTGCATGCCTCATTAATTGATGTTGGTTCAATTTGAGAAATAAGACATACCTCTTCATTTTCCAATCTTTCTTTAGTCATAACACCTTGATACTTGTTCCCAATTATTTGATTTTTAGATTGGTTTAATCTTACATACCGGGGTGTTTTTGCTTGTTGCCGTTCCTCAGTCACTATGGAATTTTCAGATGATGCCTGTTTGACAGGATCAACAATTTGTATCGGTGTATTCATTGTAGGTTCAATTGATATTATCTCTATTGCTAGTTCAGAGTCCATCTACCTTGAATTTCCTCTAAAATGTTCATGAATCTTCACATTTGTACTTTCAAAAATTTTGTGCAATCTCTTGTTAAAACATCTACATGCCTTGCTCTTAGATGAATAACCAAGAAATATTCCTTCATCACTTCTTGGATCAAATTTGCCAATATACTCATCTCTTCTAATGTAGCATTTACTTCTAAATATTCTGAAATATTTAAGAGGAGGAGTATTACCAAACCATAGTTCATGAGGGGTCTTACCAGTTTCACCTTTGATGTGAACTTTGTTGAATGTGTAAACCACTATACTCACTACTTCTCTCCAATATACATGAGGTAGATTTGTTTCTGATAACATACTTCTAGCTATCTCCAAAATAGTTTTGTTTTCCATTTCCACAACTCCATTGTGTTGGGATGTCTGGGGTGTTGATAATTGTCTTATGATTCTATTCACTTCACAGAATGTATTAAATTCCTTAGATGTGAACTCACCTCCTTGATCTAATCTCAAGCATTTGATTTTCTTACCGGTTTCATTTTCTACCATTACCTTGAAAAGTTTGAATTTTCCAAAAGCTTTTGATTTCTCCCTGAGAAAAGTAACCCAACACAATCTAGAATAGTCATCAATGATTAGCATAAAATACCTATCTCCTTGTAAACTCCTAGTTCTTACTGGACCACATAAATCAATGTGAATTAAGTCAAGAGAATTATTGGATTTATTTGGTATACTCTTAAAAGATGCTCTAACTTGCTTTCCAAATTAACATTCCTTACATACCAGAATGTGAGGTTTAACAATCTTAGGTAAATCTCTTACTGCCTTAGTTGTACTAATTTTCACAATGCAATTAAAATTTACATGACAAAGTCTCTTATGCCATAACCAACTTTCATCAATATGTGCAATCAGGCATGTCTTCTCATTGTTATTCAAATGAAAAAAATTACCTCTACTCTAATTACCGGTTGCAATTTCTAAGCTAGTTTTGTTCATGATTTTGCATTTACCATTCTTGAACTGTAACTGAAATCCTTTTGCAACTAATTGACCAACACTCAAAATATTATGCTTCAAACCTTCAACATAGTAAACATTATCAATATTGTGCTTACCATCAAAAGATATAGTGCCTTTTCCTTTGATCAAACAAGCTTTATCATCTTGAATCTCACTAGACCTCCATTTTATTCCTAAAAGGTTAAGAATTTACTTTTATCACTAGTCATATGATGTGAACATCCTGAATCAATGATCCATTCATCCTTATTTTCAATTTTAGTTGCCAGGGCTTGCTCTACAGGTTGAACAGTAGGTGTTGGTTAATTTTTTGTTATAGCAATAAAAACCTATCCATTGTCTGTCGATTCCTCATCAGAATCATCAGTAACTCCTTCATCAACAAGGTAACAAGATTTGTCTCTATTCATCTTAAATTTGTATCTTTGATATTCAGGGTTAGGCTTATATGTTCTTTTAGCTTCTTCTTTCAATCTTGCATGTTTATCAGGACACCTAGATGCCATGTGACCAATCTTATTGTAGTTAAAACATTTAAAAGGTGCTTTACCTTCATACTTACTTCCAACTAGACCTTTAGGCATTTTTCTTGCAAATAGTGCTTCAAGTTCTTCAGTTCTCCATTCTCCTTCCTGCTTTCTTCAAGTTATCTTGCATAAAAGGCTTTCCAATCAGATTTATCAAATGATTATGATGATGATGATGATGCAGATGATAGTGATGCCTTGAAAGATAAATCTATCTTAATAGTAGCAACATGACCAAATTCCTCAAGTTCAAAAGCTAAAAGTTTTCCAACCAAAGTGTCTCTAGAAACTGATGCATTAGGCATTGTTCTCAATTCACTTATAGCAGTCACTTTCATCTTTTATGTTGGTGGTACTACTCTTTAAACTTTAGAAACAATTGCATCTTCACTTAAGGTTCCTCCACAACATTGTATACCCAAAACAATTTCATTTACTTTTTCCATAAAAGAAGAAATCCTTTCATCTTCTTCCATTTTCAGATTTTCATACCTGACCCAGAAGCATTCAAGTTTTGCAATTTTGACTGTGGTATGACCTTCATTCAATGTTTCCAATTTGTCCCAACTATCTTTAGCAGTAGATCTGTCTGATAATCCCATGATTTGTTGATCTGACAATGTGCTCAAAAATGCATCTCTAGTTTTGCAATCATTTTCCTCATCTTTGGCCAAGGTTGGTGAACTAGGTTGACCTTGAGTAGGAGCAACATAACCATTCTTTGTAATTTCCCATATGTCCTTTCAAATGCAATTCAAATGTGTCTCCATCCTAATCTTCCATATGCCATAGTTAGTTCCATCAAGTTTAGGACTGTCCTTCTTGAAATAGTTAGACGATATTGGATCTCTTCAAGCTATTAAACTTCTACAAAAAGGAGGACTAAGGTTTGATACCAATTGTTAGGTCTCAGAGACAACTGAGAGGGGGGGTGAATGAGTTATCCAATAAATTCAGACCAAAACTAACTTAGCCAAAACTAAATGCTTAATACCGGTAAACCAAACTTTATGCCGATAGACAATTTTATCAGTTAGTTTCAATACCGGTAAAGATTAATGCATGAAATAGAAATACAATAACAACCACAACACATAACACCAATATTTGTACATGTAAACCTTGTAAGGGGAAAAACCTCGGTGGGAAACCTTACACACAATTAGATGATACTAGTACAGATAGTATGTGTGTACAATATGGAGTCTGCACATGCAGAAAGGCCAACTACCTAGAGCTCAATGCTCAAACACAAAATGGGAGTCACGCTGACTACAATTGGATGATTAAATCCAATGATAATATACTACTCAAAAATAGCATCTTCATATGTTGGATTCAATATTGGTTTAGCTCTGATATGCCTTCTTCAAACTTTCCTTCAATCTTGAATGATGTCTGCATGTATAGCTCTGCTTATATTCGCATATACCTTATTACAATCCTTTTCCCAATCCTATATCAATCTGACAAATGAGATCTTACATTTATACCATAACCTAAAATCAAATGAGTAGGTCGGCTCACTAAGGATATTACAATGAAATTAATTACAAATGATTCAATATGTGATGCATGATGTTGGCTCAATGCATTTACAATAATAACAAATCATCTCCATGATGTGTCATGCTGATCTGGAATAGATATGCTTGTCGGTGCATAACCTAGACCTATTTGCCAATAACAACAAATATGCAAACCCAATCAAACCAATGAATAGATCACCAAAACCAAGTGTCCAAACAATGTCATTGACATAACCAAATAATCTCCAAGTCATTCCAAGTGTCGATGAACAATATAACCTGCGGGTGAAACAAATACTGGTGACTATGCATAAGTCACTGAATATGCCAGTGAACATAGTGAAAGATCTCCAAGTCCTGACAAGTGTTGACATCAATGACAAAACCATATCAACATATCCAAAATACCAACAGATTGAAGGTTTGCGAGAATTACAAAGGGTTTAAAAGTTAAAATTCTATCTAATGTTTAATTAGGTGGAATAATACATAACATATGCAATACACAAGACCTCATCATGATGAAACTTATAGTTCTAATGTAAATCTATATCTCGTGAGAAATGTTAAAAAATGTTTTCACTATAAACATAAAGTTTGACTACTTAAAATTATTCATGAGGTAGTGAAAAACATAGTCACCATCGAGCATAATAATAGAATATTAATTTTTGTTGACAACTTTCTTCTTATCCTTGAAATATTAAGATGACATATGTTTTTAATGAAGTGAATTAGATTGCATTAATTAAAAAGACACAAGATTAGCCCTCACATATATTTAATTATTTATGTTGTATTCAATCAAATTTTAGTGTCAAAGAAGTCTTAGGTCGTCAAGAAAGCAACATAAGTTTCCACATTAGTGATTAACACGTACACTTTGATCAATGTACATTGTTCCCCATTCATTCCCTATAGTTTCTAGGAAGGAGCAAGGTATCATCATGACAATATCAATGGTTCTTATTACACTTGCACATATAGTTGTCAAAACAATCATTATTTAAAAATACTTAACAAAAAAGTTATCTACCTTATTGTTTTTATTTAATTAATTTTAGTGATTAAGATAGGCTAATTTAATAGGATGTAACATAGACAAACAATGTGTTTCATACCCATGACTACACAAAACCATTGATATCAGTTTTTACATTTTGGTACTAAATTTTTCTAATATTAAATAATTTTTAATATAAAATATAAAATATTCAATGAATCTCACATACAACTTTACAAATGGAACTAAATAAACATTTAATGAAGCTAAACATATCTCTAAGGATGCCACTACATAACACCCTTTCCCTCACAAAAAAAACTAGGGTTTCCTCATCTAAAGACATAAAACAAATATCGATGATTCTTATTACACTTGAATATATAGTTGTCAAAACAATCATTATTTAAATATACTTAACAAAATCAAATTATCTACCTATTTTTTTTATTGGCAATGGGTCAAAGTTGATAAGGTGTACATACCCTACCCCTTTGTGGGATTTGAATTTGTGACTTCTCTTTCAAGAGCACAAGTTCTCTACCACTAGGCCAACTCAAGTTGTACAATTATCTACCTAATTTATACAATTATTTAATCAATTTATATGATAATTTAGTGATTAATGTACACTAATTTAATGGGATGTGACATAGAAAAACAATGTGTCTCAGAATTATGAATACACAAAACCATAAGGATGCTGCTACATAACACCCTTTCCCTCACATGAAAAATTTAGGGATTCCTCATCTAGAGACATAAAATAAATAGTTTCAATTGATGAAGATTCTACCCTCTTAAATATAATAGCCTAGAGTAGTTCCTTGACCAAACAAATGAAATGAGAAGCAATAAAAGATTGACTAAGTAGCGACAAATTTTGTGAGAAAAAACATTTTTTATAATTTGTAATAATTCCTGTAACAAGATGAAGATTGAAGGTTTGCAAGAATTACAAAAGGGTTTAAAAGTTAAAATGTTATCTAATGTTTAATTAAGAGGAATAATACATAACATATGCAATACACTAGACCTCATCATGATGCAACTTACAGTTCTAATGTAAATCTATATCTCATGAGAAATGTTAAAAAAAAATTTAATTATAAACATAAAGTTTGACTAATTTAAAATTATTCATGAAGTAGTGAAAAACATAGTCACCGTCGAGTATAATAATAGAATATTAATTTTTATGAACAACTTTCTTCTTATCCTTGAAATATTAAGATGAAACATTTTTTTAATGAAGTGAATCAGAGACACAAGATCAGCACTCACATATATATAATTATTTATGTTGTATTCAATCATATTTTCAATCTACATCAAGATCAGCACACAAGATCATCAAGAAAGCAAGACAAGTTTCCTCATTACTAATAAGCAAGTTAGGTCCTTGTTTATTTTTTTACAGGGAGATATTATGAACCTAAGATGAATTTTAGATTTATTTAGTAGTTTTAAATTGTGGTTTGTTTTGATTTCATAGTTTGGGATTTTTTTGTTTGATTTTAATAGAATTCAAACACATCTTTTTGTTTGATTTTAGTAAAGTTCAAAGGCATCTTTTACAGTTGAAGGGAAGCCCCTTTTCATGCTTTCATATTATTGAAATTTTTATTTAAATAACATTAATAGATTTTTTTTAATTAATCTCTTTTCATTTATATTTTGTGGTAAAAATATATAAAATAGGTTTTCTTAGATCATTTTAAAAACATATCATAATTTCTATTTATTTTTTCAATAGATTTTTAAAATTTATGTATGATGAGATATGTTGCTGTAAGAAAATATTCACATCTAATTATCATTTGTATATAGAAATAATGTATTAACAAATATTTGTGAGATACAGTTCTCTTTTCATAACTCATTTCAACTTATTTTTAGTAGTATAAATTTCCATCTATCTTGTTGAAGGACTTCTATGTAAGTAGGTTTGTTTGTCACTCTTTCAGGGTTGAAAAAATCAGTTTGTTATGTGTATGTAGTATCTTTTAGTCTTGATTCTATAAATCATATTTCTTGGTTCTTCTAATATGGGTTATGTTTTCATAGAACGAAGTCCTCTAATTTAAATGTTGTGGGATATAAAATTTATGCAATAACTTTCTCTAAGTGGACTTACAAGTCAACATTTTGTGATAAAACTATCCCATTCATGCAAATAAATCCTTTCAAAAAAATAAAAAAAGATCAAAGATATAAGAATAAAACAAAACAACATATTAAAAAAAAAGTTTCATGGTGGGAGCCCTAATAAGATGGGGAAAGTGTTTGACATTCTTGTATCTCAAGTGGAATGTGTGGACAAAGAACACCAAGTGGAGATTCTTGATGTGTTGTTAAATTCAATGATAGGAGAGTTGAGCCTTTCTCTGGTTGGTCAGTTCCTTGCATTTCACCCTTCCTTGGATCAGGTAAGAAAGTTGGTAGCAGCTAAATGGAAACTAGAAGGAAATTAGAATTTATGAATTTGGGAATTTTGGATCCATCTGCCCAATCTTCCCCTGGAGTTTTGGAATTTGGGAGTTTATAAGGGAATTGCCAACTCATTTGGTAAATTCCTTGTTGTTGACTGCATCACTCAAACCAAGTCTAGATTGGTGTTTTCTACAATCCCTGTGAATTTAGCTATTAACTCAATGTTACTGAGCAAAGTAACTCTCCTTTATAGATTGGGCTCGTGGATCCAACTGATCGAGTATGAGAATGCTAAGGCTTTTTGTCAAAGTTGCGACAAATATGGGCACCTTAGCACAACATGTAAGAAAAATATGGGGATGAAGAAACAACCCCCTAGAGTCATAGATAAGCCAGAGGATGAGCTAGGTTTGACCCTGTGAGGCCTCACCTCGACTCAGTCTGACATTCAGTGGATTTTATATTTTAGACTATTATGGATACTTTATTTTGATGCATTTTGAGACTTAGAACTTATATGATTTCAGGATTTGGATAACATTTCTATGATTTGATGATTTACTTACATGCTTTATGAGATAGAACACTACATGATTATTAGATAGAATGATATTGCAATGATAGATGTCGTTATTGAATTTGTAGGACTTTATTCTGAATATAGAACTATGATGTATGTTTAGTTTATGTGAATTGGGATGAAAATTGCTTATGTGAAATTGTTTGATAAAAGATGTATTCAATCTGTGCAGATGAAAATTGTATGCAAGTAATGATGTGTATTGTTATATTATTGAATTATATTATATATGGATATTTGGAAGTACTAATGTGTAAATTGAGATGCGGAGGAAATTTCCCATGTGACCATGGAAAATTACGGAGAATCAAACCTAGACTTATGTATGTTCATAAGCCAGGGTTTGTCTATTTGGAGAGACAACACCCCGTTTGTGTTGTATTTTATTCGTATCAGTATATGTTGCATGAGTGTTAAGTGTTAATTAAATTTAATGTGTAAAAACCTCAAGAGACAATTTCATGTTTTATTTTTGTAAAAGTGTTTTATTTGTGTCACTTGACACGTGTGTATTTAATTAAAATGTTTTATTTTGTCTCTTGGTTGGAAAGTGTTTAATTATAGTTTTCTTAAATAAATTAATGTGTTGTCATAAATACTTTGGGAATATAATATTTGGAGTAGTCAACTTATGTTTGACCCGAAAATAAATTTCAGAGGGGTTAAAAATGGGTTAAATAAACACCTAGGGGTAGTTTAATAGGGTTTCCTAAAGCCCATAAGGTATACCTAGGGGTTAGGGGTAATTTTAGGCAAGTTTCTACTTTATAATGATCTTTTTAATGCTTTAAAAATTGGCTTTTTTGAGTTGAGCGAAAATTGAAAATTAGAAGTTAAATCTAATCAAGATTTTTCCTTTTGGAATGAGAGTCTTTTTGCATTTTTTTTTGCTTTCTTTCTTCTTTTTTGTTTTTTTTGAGAATCCTGTGAGAACTCAGAGAGTGAGCTTCTTAAGGAAGATTTTTGGGAATAGCAGGGTAATCACCCACTCTCCATTTTTGGAGACAGAAGAAAATTTGGAAAGAAAATAATGTTATGGAATAGAGAAATTGCATAAGGGTAGAAGGAAAAAGTTTTGTGGATTGGGCAGCTCTTCATCAAATATCTTAATAACCTTTGGGCAGATTAAGGTTGGTTTCAATTATTATTTTAATGTCTTCATCTTGTTTATGTCTGGAAGTTGTTGGTATAAGAAATCTGTGTTCTTGAAAGTTTGTGTTAGAAAATCTTTTGGTATTTTTGATTTATGAATTGTTGTGTTTTGGGAGTTTTCTCAAGATCTCTTACTCTTGGGAGAGAAGAGGATCTTGAGGGTGGTAGCAGTGACAGCCCTCGAGTGAGAGACTCTCTTTTCAGAGTGATCACAAGGGATCTTTGTGTGACCCTTGTTGCATGGCCTGTTTGTGCAATGGGGGTCATAAGGAGGGATATAAGGCTAGAATGCCTTTGGAGGGCATAAGGAATAAGGGGTTGAGAATTCTTGATATTTTTATTGTGCCATGAGGTGGCTTCTTGTTTATTTCATACTTGCAGTTCTCCTCAGGGTATTGGTCCACTACCACCCTTTGAAAATGTTCATCACCAAAGTGTGGTGCTGTGAAAGCCAAGTTGGGAATGTGTCTAGAAAATCTGTATGTATTGCTTTCTATGTGTTTTCCTGTTTGTTACCCGTCTAGGAATTGGTTCTCTGAGCTCGGGGGTGGCTACCAGTTAGCCTAGGCTGGGAGGTGAGCACTCCATGGTCATATTCGTGTTTATCTATTATGCAGGAAAGACAGGAGAAAAAGAATAGGAACCACGAAAAAGACACTGAAGATTATTATTGAAGATTCTTAAACTCAGTTGCAGATGTTTGTTTAAAATTGTTATAGAAATATGCCTCATTCATAGAAAAGAGAAGCAAGTTGTAATTTGTGAAAGTAGACTTGAAGTTTTATTGTTGTGACTATTCAGAGAAACATCCTGTAAATTGGTAGAATATCTTAGAGATGTTTTAAAAAAGAAAAGCTTGTTATTTCTACTTCTGGCTTTTAGAAAAAGAAAAGTTAATTTGTGTTGCATGCAAAAGCTTCTTTGAATTATGGAAAAAAAAAAAGAGAATTGTTTTCATTTAAATTTTATCTATATTTTACTTGTGGAAAAATAGAAGTTTATTGATGCTGAAAGATTTGAAGTATTTTAATGAAAAAAGTTGTTTTATGTAAATATTTTATTAGAGGAAAAAAATCAATGAAATTCTTTTTATTCCAGAAAAGTATATTGTATCTTTTAAAATGTATTTTAAATTGTATTTTAGTTAGCATTGATTTAAAAGCTTATATATATATATATATATATATATATATATATATATATATATATATATATATATATATATATATATATATATATATATATATATATATATATATATATATATATATATATATATATATATATATATATATTTGAATAAACTTAATGCCTTTCCCTTTATTATAATAGTTTAAAAAAAATTTGTATGTAAATCTCTTTTAAAAAATATATATATATATAAATTTATATTTATATATATATATATATATATATATTTATATATTATATATTCTAAAAAATAAATAAATAAATAAATAAAAGAAATTATTTTGGATCCACGCGGACCCCACTGTGTGTACGCACAGTGGAGGGCCGCGCGACGCCCACTGTGTGCACACATAGTGGAGCCGCTTTCGGCTCCCATTGTGTGGACACACAGTGGACGGCCATGGCCGCCACTGTGTGGCCACACAGTGGGGAGCCGCTAGCGGCGCCCACTATGTGGGCACACAGTGGTGCCGCGGGGCCCACTGTGTGGGTACACAGTGGTGTCACGGAGCCCACTGTGCGCTCACACAGTGGCGCGCGGCCAAATCCGCCTCCTTCCTCCGCAACCTGCAATCAAAAAAAAAACATGGCCGCCTTGGGGTCTTTAGCCCAGCAAAAAAAAATTGTCTGTAACAAAAAAAAAAAGGGTTAAACCCTAGCCCGGGTGGGGCTAGGGCAAATTGGTTGTAAAAATAATATGTTAATTAATTTAGATAATATATATGTGAGAAATTAGAACCCTAATTAGGGTTGGGGGAAAATATGGATTAATAGATAGAAAGTTAATGTGCTTTTGAATTAGAATTAAAATATTCAAATATATGAAATAAATATATATATGTATCTATATATATATATGGATATATATATATATATATACATGTATATATATAAATTCTAGTCACATTTTGGATAAGTATTTAAATTATAAATATATATATATATGTATATACAAATATATATATATATATATAATCCTGGTTTTAATTTGGAATAAATAATAAAGAGAAATTTAAAAAAAAGGTTGATTAGACTATATAGTCATATTGGAGATTAAATTAAATTTCCTCTCCTATTTCCTTTAGTTTGATTAATTTAATAAACCTAATGACTAGGTATCTCTTGGAGATAGAATTAAACCAGTTAGTTTTTCCGCAATTAAAATTAAACAATTTATCGATGTTTAGTTCATTTCAGAATTAGCTCGAATTTAATAATGGAAATTTCATTAATGCTTGTCGTGAGAGTGAACTTGTTAATTAATTTAGTATGTTTTAAAAAAAAATTTGTTCCATTTTTGCCCTAAATTTTGGGCATGACATTTTGGTATCAGAGCAAGGTTTCCACACTAGGAGTCTTACTCACTTACGTTTCGCCTTAGAATATTTTAAATTATTTTGTTAAATGGAATTTTGAATTTAATTGAATTTAATTATAAAAGAAATAAATTAATTGTTTTGTCTTATTTTCCTCTTAGGATGCCTCCGTTGACGCGACAAGCTCACAAGCGCAGACGGGGTCCTAGACGTGTGCGCATAGCACCCGATAAGGTAGAGAGGGAGGCATTGGTTCCAGAGGAGAACCCAGGAGGACCTCCCGAATAGCCAAATGAACCTAACCATGACATTTTAGCAGCCATTCAGTATCTTATTGGCATTGTTCAAGAAAGGATCCCAGCAGAGAACCCTCAGGTTAGGAGTCATGACTCTGGGAGTCATAGGTCTGTTGATAGAGAATGAAGCAGGAGCCTAGCTCTGATTCCTGTAGAGAGTCAGGGTGGTAATGAGCCAGAGTCAGTGCATATGCTAGGACCACCTCCTGCGGTGGAACTAGTTTATTTTGAGAGAGGTCGTCGAGATCCAGGGGATCTCATCAGGGAGGTCATGCGCCTCCAACCACCATCCTTCGGAGGTTCTATAGATGGAGTAGAGGCCGAGGCATGGCTTCTGAGTCTTGAGAGGTGCTTTGCGTTGCATTCATATGAGAGCAACTTGAAAGCACGTGTTGCAGTTCATCTTCTGAGAGGGACAACCTCCACTTGGTGGAGACAGGAAGAGTACAAATGTGGATTAGTTCCTGATACACTCTCTTGGGAGATATTCACAGAGAGGTTCCGTGAGAGGTACCTATCAGAGCACTTCAGGCAGCGTCGTATAGACGAATTTCATGATCTCCAACAAAAAGGCTTGTCAGTAACCCAATATGAGAGTAAATTCTTTGAGTTGTTGCCATATGTATATTATCTAAAGGATGAGAAACTTCTTGTTAACCGCTTCATCAGGGGATTAAATGCCAGTATAGATGGGCCTGTTAGGATGTCCACTCTAGAGAGCCTTCAGGTTGTTGTAGAGAAGGTACTGATTGCCGAGGAAATTCAGATCAAACCACAGGAGAATAGGGATCGGTTTCAGAACCGAAATTCCGCACCTCAGACTTATGGATTCCAGAAACCACATTGGAAAGGGAACAACCAAAATTCTCAGGGGTTCTCCAAACCCCCTCCACCACAACAGACGCAACAGAACCAGAAACAGAAGCCTCCATAGTATCAGCAGGGCTCCAAGCCCAAGCAGTGGCAGACTCAGGGACAGAAACGTGATTAGAGAGCAGAGGGGCAGTACACATAGCCGGCGGGGACTCAGCGGTCCTCCAGGGGTGGGTACAGTGGATCCAGTAGGACAGGAGGTCAGGCCTTTTCTAGGCCTCAAGGTGCCCAGTTCCGGGCACGGGGTGCTTGCTTTACATGTGGAGCCATGCGGCATATGGCGAGGGATTTCCCTCAGGGATAAGTAGCAGGGAGTCAGCAGATGGCCACTTCAGAGCCGACAGTTGGTGATATGGGCAGGTCCCATAGAGTATTCGCAGCGGTTGACAACCGCCAGGCTGATCATCAGGCCACGGTTATTGAATCTTTAGGTATAATCAGAGGTAACAATGTATCTATTTTGTTTGATTTAGGAGCTACTGACTCCTTTATATCTCCATCGATTGTGGAGCATTGCGGGCTAGTGGCAACTAGGCAGGGTGTCAGTTGGGAAGTGGAATTAGCTTCAGGAGCTAGAGTGTCAGTGGAATCAGAGGTTAGGGCATGTCAGCTGTAGATTGGCAAGACCACCACTTTAGTAGACCTTAGAGTGACTCCACTTGGATCTTACGGAATCGTACTTGGCATGGATTGGCTTTATGCCCACAGAGCCAAGATGGATTGCCGCCTAAAAAAGATCGAGTGTGAGGATGATCATGGTTCGCCCATAGTTATCACCAGGATTCAGAAGCCCGTGTCTCTTCGTATGATCTCCGCAATGCAGCTTAAGCGGAGCATGCGGAAGGGATGTCAGCTTTTTGCTATCACTATCAGTGACAGAGAGGAAGAGGAGGAAAAAGAAACATCGCTCGATGACCATCCTATCCTTAAGGGATATTCAGATGTATTTCCTTCAAAGTTACCGGGGATGCCTCCCCATAGAGAGATTGAGTTTCATATAGACCTAGTACCAGGAGCTGAGCCAGTTTCCAGAGCACCTTATAGAATGACCACAAATGAGCTTAATGAACTTAAAATTCAGCTTGAGGAACTTCTTGAGAAGGGTCATATCCATCCTAGCGTATCCCCGTGGGGTGCACCAGTCATCTTCATTAAGAAGAAGGATGGATCTCTACGATTGTGTATGGATTATCGTCAGCTAAATAAAGTAACCATCAAGAACTGATATCCTTTGCCTAGAATTGATGATTTATTTGATCAGCTTCAGGGTGCCAAAGTCTTTTCCAAAATAGATCTGAAGTCAGGATACCATCAGTTGAGAATAGTGGAAAGTGATATCCACAAGACCGCATTCACACTAGACATGGTCACTATGAGTTTACTGTAGTCCCCTTTGGACTTACGAATGCCCCAGCAGTTTTTATGAGCCTCATGAATGGGGTGTTCCATATCTTTCTGGACCATTTTGTTATTGTGTTCCTCGATGATATACTGATATATTCTCAGAATGAGAAGGAGCATGAGGAGCACCTAAAACAGGTATTGCAGTGTTTGCGGGATAACCAGTTGTTTGGTAGCCTATCGAAGTGTGCTTTCTTTCGATCTAAGGTCAAGTACCTTGGACACGTTATTTCTGGTGATGGGATCTCAGTTGACCCATCAAAGATTAGGGCTATTATGGATTGGCCAGCGCCTACCAGTGTGACAGAGGTCAAGAGTTTCATGGGTCTAGCAGGGTATTACCGACGTTGTGTCGAGGGTTTCTCCAGAGTCGCACAACCTATTACTTCTCTTCAGCGTAAAGGGAAGAAATTTGAGTGGACAGAGAAGTGCGAGAAGGCCTTTCGGGAACTCAAGAAGGCACTTACTAGTGCTCCTATCCTTGTTGTACAAGATCCTTCAGCTAACTTCATGGTTTGTACAGATGCTTCCTTAGAGGGTTTAGGGGCAGTTCTTATGCAGGGTGGTAGGGCCATAGCTTTCGAGTCTAGGAAACTTAAGACTCATGAACTTAATTATCCCACTCACGACCTTGAGCTCGCAGCAGTAGTGCATGCACTTGTGAGGTGGAGACACTTCCTTTTAGGACATCACTTCGAGTTGCATTCAGATCATCAGAGTCTTCAGTACATCTTCACTCAGCCGAACCTTAATGCACATCAGAGGAGATGGATGGAGTTCTTGTGCGAATATGATTTTGACATTCACTACATCAAGGGAAAGGAAAATGTAGTTGCAGATGCCTTGAGTAGGAGACGTCATGAGGTTTACACCATATCCATGGGCACAGACTTGAGAGATTGTATACTTCGGCACTTGTCAGAGGATGGATGGTATGCAGAGGTTTGTCAGGTATTACGTTCTCAGGTTACTCTAGAAGGGAAATATGTGGATTATTCTTTGGAGTCCGATGGACTGTTATGCCATAGAGGGCGCATTTATGTACCTTCCTCTGGAGGGTTGCGAGAGTTCATTGTCTCAGAAGCTCATAGAGCTCCTGATGCAGCGCATCCCGGGGTTAAGAAGTTGCATGCTGACTTGAGGTAGTTGTATCATTGGCTGGGAATGCGGCAGCTCATTGCTGAGATAGTAGCTCGGTGTCTCGAGTGTCAGAGGGTAAAGGCAGAGCACCGCCATCCAGGTGGATTGCTTCAGTCTCATGCTATACCAGAGTGGAAGTGGGATACTATATCCATGGATTTCATCATTGGTCTTCCTATGTCTTCTCATCGCCATGATGCTATCTTGGTGACAGTTGACAAGTTGACCAAAGTAGCTCACTTTTCACCAGTTCGTATTACATTCACAGCTCCAGCAGTAGCACAGGTGTTCTTGAGAGACATTGTTAGGCTTCATGGCGTACCTCACAAGATTATTTCTGATAGGGATTCTCTTTTCACTTCTACCTTTTGGAAGTCATTACAGGCAGCTATGGGCACTAAGCTCAATTTCAGTACAGCCTATCACCTGGAGACAGATGGTCAGACAGAGAGGGTCAATCAGGTGTTAGAGGATATGCTTCATATGTACATCATGGATCATCAGACCTGGTGGGAGGAGTACCTTCCCTTAGTGGAGTTTGCCTATAACAATGGGCATCACACTTCCTTGGGAATGCCACCCTACCAGGCATTATATGGCAGGCCTTGCAGGACGCCCTTGAGTTGGGATCGCATAGAGGATAGAGTTGCTATTGGTCCTGAGTTAGTTCAGGATATGGAACAGCAAGTGGATTTGATTAGACAGCATCTCAGAAAGGCTCAAGATAGACAGAAGAAGTATGCCGATGCAAAGAGGATAGATCGTAGTTACTTGGTTGGAGACAGAGTTTTCTTGAGAGTGCGACCGCATAAGAGTCCGATTCGTTATGGAAAGGGTTCTAAGCTCGCACCTTGCTTTGTAAGACCTTTTGAGATTCTGGAGAGGATAGGCCCAGTTGCCTACCGTTTAGCTTTGCCACCTAGCCTGTCACGCATCCACGAAGTGTTTCATGTTTCAGTTTTGAGAAAATATATCTATAATGAGTCTCACCTTTTAGATTGGGATGCCTTGCAGGTGGAGTCGGACGGGCAGCTAGCTTTGGAGCCCATTCGCATTTTGGCACACCGGACATTGGCCCTTTGAGGTCGAGAGCTGGACCAGGTTAGGGTCCAGTGAGATTTTTATGATGAGGTTACGACTTCATGGGAGGACGTAGCACGTATGAGATCAGAGTACCCTCACCTCTTTGATGAACTCCAGAAGGAAGTTCATGCCTAGAGGGGGAGGATGTGAGGCCTCACCTCGACTCAGTCTGACATTCAGTGGATTTTATATTTTAGACTATTATGGATACTTTATTTTGATGCATTTTGAGACTTAGAACTTATATGATTTCAGGATTTGGATAACATTGCTATGATTTGATGATTTACTTACATGCTTTATGAGATAGAACACTACATGATTATTAGATAGAATGATATTGCAATGATAGATGTCGTTATTGAATTTGCAGGACTTTATTCTGAATATAGAACTGTGATGTATGTTTAGTTTATGTGAATTGGGATGAAAATTGCTTATGTGAAATTGTTTGATAAAAGATGTATTCAATCTCTGCAGATGAAAATTGTATGCAAGTAATGATGTGTATTGTTATATTATTGAATTATATTATATATGGATATTTGGAAGTACTAATGTGTAAATTGAGATGCGCAGGAAATTTACCATGTGACCATGGAAAATTACAGAGAATCAAACCTAGACTTATGTATGTTCGTAAGCCAGGGTTTTCCTATTTGGAGAGACAACACCCCGTTTGTGTTGTATTTTATTCGTATCAGTATATGTTGCATGAGTGTTAAGTGTTAATTAAATTTAATGTGTAAAAACCTCAAGAGACAATTTCATGTTTTATTTTTGTAAAAGTGTTTTATTTGTGTCACTTGACACGTGTGTATTTAATTAAAATGTTTTATTTTGTCTCTTGGTGGGAAAGTGTTTAATTATAGTTTTCTTAAATAAATTAATGTGTTGTCATAAATACTTTGGGAATATAATATTTGGAGTAGTCAACTTATGTTTGACCCGAAAATAAACTTTAGAGGGGTTTAAAATGGGTTAAATGAACACCTAGGGGTAGTTTAATAGGGTTTCCTAAAGCCCATAAGGTATACCTAGGGGTTAGGGGTAATTTTAGGCAAGTTTCTACTTTATAATGATCTTTTTAACACTTTAAAAATTGGCTTTTTTGAGTTGAGCGAAAATTGAAAATTAGAAGTTAAATCTAATCAAGATTTTTCCTTTTGGAATGAGAGTCTTTTTGCATTTTTTTTTGCTTTCTTTCTTCTTTTTTGTTTTTTTTGAGAATCCTGTGAGAACTCAGAGAGTGAGCTTCTTAAGGAAGATTTTTGGGAATAGCAGGGTAATCACCCACTCTCCATTTTTGTAGACAGAAGAAAATTTGGAAAGAAAATAATGTTATGGAATAGAGAAATTGCATAAGGGTAGAAGGAAAAAGTTTTGTGGATTGGGTAGCTCTTCATCAAATATCTTAATAACCTTTGGGCAGATTAAGGTTGGTTTCAATTATTATTTTAATGTCTTCATCTTGTTTATGTCTGGAAGTTGTTGGTATAAGAAATCTGTGTTCTTGAAAGTTTGTGTTAGAAAATCTTTTGATATTTTTGATTTATGAATTGTTGTGTTTTGGGAGTTTTCTCAAGATCTCTTACTCTTGGGAGAGAAGAGGATCTTGAGGGTGGTAGCAGTGATAGCCCTCGAGTGAGAGACTCTCTTTTGAGAGTGATCACAAGGGATCTTTGTGTGACCCTTGCTGCATGGCCTGTTTGTGCAATGGGGGTCATAAGGAGGGATATAAGGCTAGAATGCCTTTGGGGGGCATAAGGAATAAGGGGTTGAGAATTCTTGATATTTTTATTGTGCCATGAGGTGGCTTCTTGTTTATTTCATACTTGCAGTTCTCCTCAGGGTATTGGTCCACTACTACCCTTTGAAAATGTTCATCACCAAAGTGTGGTGCTATGAAAGCCAAGTTGGGAATGTATTTAGAAAATCTGTATGTATTGCTTTCTATGTGTTTTCTTGTTTGTTACTTGTCTAGGAATTGGTTCTCCGAGCTCGGGGGTGGCTATCAGTTAGCCTAGGCTGGGAGGTGAGCACTCCGTGGTCATATTCGTGTTTATCTATTATGCAGGAAAGACAGGAGAAAAAGAATAGGAACCACGAAAAAGACACTGAAGATTATTATTGAAGATTCTTAAACTCAGTTGCAGATGTTTATTTAAAATTGTTATAGAAATATGCCTCATTCATAGAAAAGAGAAGCAAGTTGTAATTTGTGAAAGTAGACTTGAAGTTTTATTGTTGTGACTATTCAGAGAAACATCCTGTAAATTGGTAGAATATCTTAGAGATGTTTTAAAAAAGAAAAGCTTGTTATTTCTACTTCTGGTTTTTAGAAAAAGAAAAGTTAATTTGTGTTGCATGCAAAAGCTTCTTTGAATTATGGAAAAAAAAAAGAGAATTGTTTTCATTTAAATTTTATCTATATTTTACTTGTGGAAAAATAGAATTTTATTGATGCTGAAAGATTTGAAGTATTTTAATGAAAAAAGTTGTTTTATGTAAATATTTTATTAGAGGAAAAAAATCAATGAAATTCTTTTTATTCCAGAAAAGTATATTGTATCTTTTAAAAAGTATTTTAAATTGTATTTCAGTTAGCATTGATTTAAAAGCTTATTGAAATATTTTCACCATTTTTAACAGTGGATATAAATTTATATAAATATAAATATATATATATATATATATATATATATAAATTTATATTTATATATATATATATATTTTTATATATTATATATTCTAAAAAATAAATAAATAAATAAAAAAAAGAAATTATTTTGGATCCACGCGGACCCCACTATGTGTACACATAGTGGAGGGCCGCGCGGCGCCCACTGTGTGCACACATAGTGGAGCCGCTTTCAGCTCCCACTGTGTGGACACACAGTGGACGGCCATGGCCGCCACTGTGTGGCCACACAGTGGGGAGCCGCTAGCGACGCCCACTATGTGGGCACACAGTGGTGCCGCGGGGCCCACTGTGTGGGCACATAGTGGTGTCGCGGAGCGCACTGTGCGCTCACACAGTGGCACGCGGCCAAACCCGCCTCCTTCCTCCACAACCTGCAATCAAAAAAAAAACATGGCCGCCTTGGGGTCTTCAGCGCAGCAAAAAAAATTGTTTGTAACAAAAAAAAAATGGGTTAAATCCTAGCCCGGGTGGGGCTAGGGCAAATTGGTTCAAAAAATAATATGTTAATTAGTTTAGATAATATATATGTGAGAAATTAGAACCAAAACATGGCCCTCCACTATGCGTACACACAGTGGAGCCGCTTCCGGCTCCCACTGTGTGGACACACAGTGGACAACCACGGCTGCCACTATGTGGCCACACAGTGGGGAGCTGCTAGCGGCGCCCACTGTGTGGGCACACAGTGGTGCCACGGCACCCACTGTGCGCTCACATAGTGGCGTGCGGCCAAACCTACCTCCTTCCTCCACAGCCTGCAATCAAAAAAAAAAACGTGGCCGCCTTGGGGTCTTCGGCCCAGCAAAACAAAATTGTCTGTAACAAAAAAAAATGGGTTAAAGCCTAGCTCGGGTGGGGCTAGGGCAAATTGGTTTGAAAAATAATATGTTAATTAGTTTAGATAATATATATGTGAGAAATTAGAACCCTAATTAGGGTTGGGGGAAAATATGGATTAATAGATAGAAAGTTAATGTCCTTTTGAATTAGAATTAAAATATTCAAATATATGAAATAAATATATATATGTATATATATATATATATATACATGTATATATATATATATACATTTATATATATATATACATGTATATATATAAATTCTGGTCACATTTTGGATAAGTATTTAAATTATAAATATATATATATATATATATATATTTATTTATTTATTTATATAATCTTGGTTTTAATTTGGAATAAATAATAAAGAGAAATTTTAAAAAAAGGTTGATTAGACTATATAGTCATATTGGAGATTAAATTAAATTTCCTCTCCTATTTCCTTTAGCTTGATTAATTTAATAAACCTAATGACTAGGTATCTCTTGGAGATAGAATTAAACCAGTTAGTTTTTCCGCTATTAAAATTAAACAATTTATCAATGTTTAGTTCGTTTCAGAATTAGCTCGAATTTAATAATGGAAATTTCATTAACGCTTGTCACGAGAGTGAACTTGTTAATTAATTTAGTATGTTTTAAAAAAAATTTGTTCCATTTTTGCCCTAAATTTTTGGCATGACAGACCCCTAATGGTGACCAGATGCTGCATTTTCCTATTGGTCAGGGCCCCTCTAAAATGGAGATCAAGAAAAACTTGGCTCAAGAGAAGAAAAACAAGTTGATGACCTCACAACCCATTCATCAAATAATACCAAGTTGGGTGGCAAGATTCCACTTCTCATTATTAACAATCTTGAAGACCAAATGCAAAATACTACCCCAAAGGTAGGGGAGATAGTGATTAATCTGAGTCAGAACCCAACTCAAAAAAAGATTGTAACTAAGGAAGATGAGACCGAGGCAACAAAGAAAAGAGAGTTAAAGGACTACCCATGATAAGGAAAATATAAATTTATAAAAACAAATGAATACCCTGAAGAAGAAAAGAAAATGAGGTTTTGTGAACCTTAAGGAAAACTTACAGAGCTTAGGATTTTCTCCAATCCCTCCGACTACTAAGTCAAAATTCTAGCTCTTAGATGATGAGAGTGATGACAAACAATGGACCTAGGTTACAACTAAGAATAAAAAGAATAAAAAGGTGGATGTGGGTGGAGAACGTAAATTAAGGAGACCTTCTTAGAAGGATGCCAAGAGGAAGGATGTAGCTAGGGAAGTTGCAGAGGGAAAACAAAGAACCTTAGGTGGTCCTTCTGAGAACAAAAAGAATAAAACTTAACTTATCCCAGATGTGGGATATCACTTCTACTTAGATGAGTAGAGTTGTTTATGTTGTGTTCAAATGAAGAGTTTATCCTGGGATATGAGGGACTTGAATAGTCCCCTAAAAATGCATGCTTAGATGTACAGTGATGAAATAGAAAGTGGATATTCTTTAATTTCAGGAGACCAAAATGAAAGTAGTCAATTTTAAGAAGGCTATTAACTCCTTTTGGGGCTCTACTACTTTCCTTGCTAGTAATGCAAAGGGTGCTTTAGGAGGTATTTCTACTCTTTGGAACCCATCCTTCATTGAAGGCACTCTGATTCATTTAGCGAAAAATTGCTTGATAGTTAAGATGTGGGACTTGAGAACTCAGTTGCAATGGTTCCTAATTAATGTTTATGCTCCCAATGTGAGATTCACATGTTTTTCCCTTTGGTCCCCTGTATCCAACCTCACTGTGAATCAAGTGAATTCTCTGTAGATGGTGGTGTGAGATCTCAACTCACCACTTTATCCCTTAGAGAAATTGGGAGGCATAGAGGACTACTCTGAGAGTATGACTAATTTATCTGATTTCATTTCAACTATGAGTCTTATGGACATCATCCTCAATGGTTCTAGATTTACGTGGTCAAATAGAAGGAAAGAGAATAATTTGATCCAAGTTAGATTAGATAGGTTCTCAGTCTCTAGTAACTAGGAAAACTTTGATTCCTTCTTACTTTGCTCCATCTCGAGAGATTGATCTAATCACAGTGCAATTATTTTTCCCATCAAAGAATCCAGGGATAAAAAATGTTACCCCTTCATATATGAGATTATGTGGTCACATCACGTTGACTTCAAATCCCTAGTTGAACAATGGTGGAATGTTCCTATCAGTGGTACCCCTATGTATTGAGTTGCTTAAATCCTCAAAATCATAAAGGAAAAAGTCCAAGGATGGAACTGGTACATTTTTGGCAATATCTTTGAATAAAAAAAGGATATCATTGCAAATATTGAGAAGCTACAGAAAAAGGTGGAAGAAAGAAAAGTCTCAAAGGAAGAAAAAAGGGAGGAAACGAAATTAAGAGATCAATGGTTCAAGTTGAGTAAGAAAGAGGAGGTGTTTTGGAAACAAAAATTAAGAATAAAATGGATCAATGAGAGAGATAGAAACACCAAATTCTTCTATCAGTCAACCTTGAGACATAGAAGCAGGAATATAATAAGAAAGCTAACTAAGGAGGATGACTCCTCTGTTGAGAATGAGGAAGAGATGGCTAAGATGTTTATTAACTACCTAAGTCTAAATAACCCAAATAACCAAGACAAATTCAAAGAACCTAATAGCCTACTTGAAGTGATCCTAGAAGTTATTATTGACAAAGACCTATCTCATTTGACTGAGAAGGTAACCTTCGACGAGGTAAAGGATGCTATGTTTTCATTTGGAGACTTTAATGCCCTAGACCCTAACGGCTTTTCCCTAGCCTTCTTTAAATATCACTGGGAAATTGTTGGAGAGGACATCTTATTGGCCATTTGGAGGAATTGATTGTGTGTTGCATTGATGTTTTTTCATTGATGTCAATACTAGCTATTTTCGATTCTTTATCGGCACCCTTCTAGTTGTGGTAGGATGAGTAACTTCTAGTTGGTCTAGATCTGGCATGATCTAGTATGCTCTAGTATAGTTTGGTTATGGAATTGGCTTGTTCATGATACTTGTGCTCATATTTAGTAAGCTGGTTTTGGTCTGGTGATCAAATGCTATCTTGTTTGCTTGGAAGCTTGGCTTGTGGTTCCATTAAGGGTTTCACTAGTAGATCTTTTGATAGAGACCTTTGATGATATGTGTAAGTAGCATTGGTACAGCTTTCAGTATGGTTTCATGATGCTGATGGTGATCATGTTCAAGACTTGGTGGATGGAGATCATTGTTGTAGTGTGTGGACCTATATCAGGCCCTAGTTGATCTAGATTATGGATTGGTTTAATGTAACGTGTGGATTGGACCTCTCAATGTGTTTCTGGGATGTCTTATGTGTTGGCTATTATTTGTTTGGTCTAAGGCCAACATGTTTTGTAATTATGTAATTGGTTTATTGTTTAGTGGCCGACCTAATTGTTTATGCTTGAGGGTTTGTATATATAGATGTAAGATCTTATTGTAGATCATATCAAGGAAATGAGATATGGATATGTAGTGTGCGAATAATGCAATATCATTCAGATAGAGGATTTGGTCGATCATTGGAGATCGAATTGGGTTTATGTAAGAGGATTTAGTCCTCTAGTATTGAGCTTAACCAAAATTGTACTAAGGCATAGGAGATGCTATCTTTGTAGCTCAATCACTTCTCCAGATTGTAGTCTAGATTTATATGTAGTCAATGAGACTCTTTTTGTGATGAGAAGTGCACTCTATGTTGTTGGCCTTCCTGCAAATGAAGGCCCCTCAATTGTAATTCACATACTTACTGCAAAAGTATTATCTGACTATGGGTAGGCTTCACACCGTGGTTTTTCCCTTTATCAGGTTTTCCACATATAAATCTCAGTGCCATGTAGATGGTATTTATTCTCTGATTATTGTTTATGCTTAATTGGTTTACTTGCAATTCTGGTACTTGGTTTAATCATTCTAGTTTTCATTTTTTGGGTTCTGGTATTAAAGTTATAATTGCTAAATGTTCTGGTAATCTGTGACAACTAATTCACCCCCCTCTTAGTTTTCTTCTAGTTATTTGAACTATCTAACAATTGGTATTAGAACTTTTGTCCTCTCTACAAAAACCTTAATTGGTTGAGGAAGATCTTATGGCGACTAATAGTTCAAGTTCATCCAGCTCATCTAGAGCTATCTCTCAGAGAGATATTCCTATGCTTGACGGAATAAATTACACAGTATGAAAGATTCAGATGGAGACTCATTTGAGATGTCTTGGTAAGGATATTTGGGAGATCACATAGAATGGTGTTACACCTTATAATTTGGCATCTAGCAATCCTCCTCTGAAAAACTTGGAAAAGGAGCTTGAGAAGGATTGTAGAGAAAGAGAAGTCCTCTTGTGTGGAGTTTCTGATCAACAAATAATGGGATTAACTGACAAATCATTTGGAAAGGTGATATGGGATAAGTTGGAGACTCTTAATGAAGTTTACCCTATAGTGAAGATTGCTAAACTTGATGGTTACTAGGTGAGATATGAAAACCTGAAGATGGAAGAAGATGAAAGGATTACTGCATTCATGGAAAGGGTAAATGAGATTGTTATGGGAGTTCAATGTTGTGGTGGAACTTTGAGTGAAGATGAAATTGTTTCTAAAGTCCTGAGAGCCCTACTACCAGCTTATAAGATGAAGGCTACTAGTATTAATGGGTTGAGAACAATGACTAATACATCTTTCAACAGAGATACCTTGGTTGGGAAATTATCTGCTTTTGAGCTTGAATAATTTGGACCTTCTAAAGCTATGAAGTCTGAATCCTCTTTTTATGCATCTACATCATCAACCGGTAAGCAAGATTGGAGAGATGTATATGCAAAAGAATTAGATTATATGAAGAGAGAAGATGAATAATTTGAGAAACTTGAAGTACTATTTGCTAGAAGAGTACCTAAAGGACCGATAGGAAGTAAGTATGAAGGAAAAGCACCTTTTAAATGTTTTGCATGTAATAAGATTGGTCATTTTGCATCTTGATGTCCTAAAAGGAATTTGAGATTTGAAGAAAGAGTTAGAAGATATTTTCAGCCTAACCGTGGATATCAGAACAAGTATAAGCACAGGAAAAACAAAGACAAGTCATGCTACATAGCAAATGAGGAAGGAATTACTAATTTTGATGATGAATCAGAAGAAGACTCTGCTAGTGGTTCCAGAAATGAAAAGGAATGGGTGTTCCTGGCTATCAAGGAACATGTTCCGACACTAGAAGATATTGTACCTAAAGATAAGGCACTTGCTGATTAAATTGAAGACAAGAATGAATGGGTAACTGACAATGGATGTTCACATCATATGACTGGAGATAGAGGAACGTTTCTATCTTTGCATGAATATGATGGTAGTCTGGTTAGATTTGGAGATGACAAGACATGTATGATCTAAGGAAAATAAATTATATCATTGGATGGTATGAACAATATTGAGAATTTTTATTATATTGAAGGTTTGAGGCATAATCTTTTGAGTGTAGGATAATTGGTGGATAAGGGATTTCAATTATAGTTCAACAAAGGAAAATGCAAAATCATTAATAGATCTAGTTTGGAGATTGCAATTGACACAGAGACAAAAGGTTATATATTTCATTTGAATTCTAGTCAGAATACATGTTTGATTGCACAAATTGATGAGAGTTGGCTATGGCATAAGAGGTTGTGTCATGTTAATTTTGATTGCATTATAAAGATCAATTCAACTAAGGTAGTTAGAGATATACCTAAGATTGCGAAGCCCTATAATCTGGTATGTAAATAATTCCAAATGGGTAAATAGGTCAAAACCTATTTTAGGAGTATCTAAGATAAATCTAATGATGTTTTTGATCTTATTCATTATGATTTGTGTGGCCCTGCTAGAGTTAAAAAATTTCAAGGTGATAGATATTTTATGCTAATCATTGATGATTATTCTAGAATGATGTGGGTTACTTTTCTAAGGGAAAAATATGAGGCATTTGAAAAGTTTAAAATCTTTAAGGCTAAAGTGGAAATTGAGATAGGATTGAAGATTAAATGTTTGAGGTCAGATCATGGTGGATAATTCACATCCAGTGTGTTTAATAACTTTTGTGAGAAGCATGGTATAAAGAGACAATTTTATGCTCCCCGAACACCTCAACAGAATGGAGTTTTGTAAAGGAAGAATGGAACTATCTAGGATGCTGCTAGAACAATGATGATGGAAGCTAGTCTACCTCATATCTACTGGAGAGAAGTAGTGAGCATAATGGTTTGGAAATACACCTACAATTAAGTATTTCAGAATATTTGGTAGTAAATTTTATATCAAGAGATGATATTATTGGAAAAATTTATCCTAGGTGTGATGAAGGAATATTTCTTGGTTATTCTAATGAAAGGAAGGCATATAGATGTTATAAAAAAGATTGCAGATAATTGTGGAGAGTAATAATGTCAAGGTGGATGAGCTAAATTTAGGTTTAATCAGAGTTTATGAGAAGGAACCTGCAATGGAAATGATTATATATTAACTGGTAGCACCTTTATTGGAATAGAGTGTTGAACCAGTTACTCTGGCAGTATCAGAAAATTCTATAGTAATTGAAGAACTAAGAAGAGGAACAAAGAGTTAAAGGACTCCTAGGTATGTGAGATTGAATCATTCAGAAGATCAAATCATTGGGGATAAAAACAATGGAGTAATGACAAGAAGAAGACTAGCAACTAATGAGGTATGTTTAATTTTACAAGTTGAACTGGTATAGTAATTGAGGTATGTAAAGATGAATATTGGTTGAAAGCTATGGAAGAAGAATTAGATCATACTAGGAAGAATAACACATGGACTTTAGTTCCCCAACCTAAAAATAAAAGTGTTATTGGAACTAAATGGGTTTTTAGGTTTTTAGGAATAAATTGAATGAGGATGGTCAAGTTATAAGAAATAAGGCTAGATTGGTTTGCAAAGGATATTCTCAAAAGGAAGGAATTGATTATGGTGAGACTTTTTCACTGGTAGCTAAGATTGAAGTTGTAAGATTATTTCTTGCCTATGCTGCTCATAAAAACTACAAGGTTTATTAGACAGATGTTAAGTGTGCATTTTTGAATGGGGATCTTGATGAGGAAGTTTATATTGAGAAACCTGATGGTTTTTCTGTTGGTGTTTTGGATATGTTGATATGGTTTTGTCATTAATGTCAACACCTGTCATCGCTTATCAACACTTATCAGCACTTGGAGATTTTGGTTATGTTCACCAGCAAGTCAGAGACTTATGCATAGTCACCAGTATTTAGTTCACCAATAGATTATATTGCTCACCGGCACTTGGAATGACTTGGAGACTACTTGGTTATGTCGAATACATTATTTGATCACTTGGTTTTGGCGATTTGGTTAATCATTTATTCAAGTTTGCATATTTTCTATTATTGAAAAAATAGGTCCGGGATAAGCACTGGCAAGCATATCTATTCCAGATCAGCATGACACATTATGGAGATGATTTATTACTATTGTACATGCATTGAGCTAACATCATGCATCAGATATTGATTTATTTGTAATTGATTTTATTGTAATATCTTTTAATGAGCCAACCTATTCAAATTGGTCTTCGGTTATGGTATAAATGTAAGATCTCATTTTGTGAGATTATAGAGGGAATGCGAAAAGGATTGAAATAAGATATATGCAAAAATAAGCAGAGCTATACATGCAGACATCATTTGAAGGTTGAAGGAAGGATTTTGTGAAGGCAATCAGAACTAAACTGATACTGAATCTAGCATATGAAGATGCTATTTTGTGCAGTACATTATCATTGGATTTAACCATCCAATTGTAGTTAGTGTGACTATCATTTTGTGACTGAACAGTGAGCTCTAGGCAGCTGACCTTTCTGCATGTGTAGAATCCATATTGTACACACATACTATCTATAGTAGTATCATTTGATTGTGGGTAAGGCTTCCCATTGTGGTTTTTCCCCTTACAGGGTTTCCACATACAAACATTTGTGTTGTGTGTTGTGGATGTTATTTTCTTTTTGTTTCATGCATTAATCTTTATTGGTACTGCAATTAACTATTAAGACTGTCTACCAGCATAAAGTTTGGTTTACCGGTATTAAGCATTAAGTTTTGGTTAAGTTAATTTTGGTTGAATTTATTGGACAACTGATTCAACCCCCCTCTCAATTGTCTCCGGGACCTAACAATTGGTATTAGAGCTTAGTTCTCTTTTGTAGAAGTTTAACATCTTGAGGAGATCCAATGTCTTCTAACTATTTTAGGAAGGACAGTCCTAAACTTGATGGAACTAACTATGGCATATGGAAGATTAGGATGGAGACACATTTGAATTGCATTTGAAAGGACATATGGGAAATTACAAAGAATGGTTATGTTGCTCGTACTCAAGGTCAATCTAATCAACCAACCTTGGCCAAAGATGAGGAAAATGAGTGCAAAGCTAGAGAATCACTTTTGAGTGCATTGTCAGATCAACAAATCATGGGATTATCAGACAGATCTATTGCTAAAGATATTTGGGACAAATTGCAAAACTTGAATGCTTTTGGGTCAGGTATGAAAATCTAACAATGGAAGAAGATGAAAGGATTTCTGCTTTTATGGAAAGAGTAAATGAGATTGTTTTGGGTATACAATGTTGTGGAGGAACCTTAAGTGAAGATGCAATTGTTTCTAAAGTTTTAAGAGAACTACCACCGACATAAAAGATGAAAGTGACTTCTATAAATGAATTGAGAACAATGCCTAATGCATCAGTATCTAGATACACTTTGGTTGGAAAACTTTCAGATTTTGAACTTAAGAAATTTGGTCATGTTGCTACTATTAAGTTAGATTTAGCTTTCAAGGCATCATCATCAACTGCACCATCATCATCATCAGATAAATCTGATTGGAAAGCCTTCTATGCTAGAGAACTTGAAGAAAGCAGGAGAGAAAATGAAGAACTTGAATAACTTGAAGTACTATTTGCAAGGAAAGTGCCTAAAGGCCCAATTGGAAGTAAGTATGAAGGTAAAGCACCCTTTAAATATTTTAACTGTAATAAGATTGGTCATATGGCTTCTAGATGCCCTGATAGACATGCAAGATCAAGAGAAGAAGCTAAAAGAACATATAATCCTAACCCTGACTATCAGAAATACAAGTTTAAGAAGAATAGAGACAAATCTTGTTATTATGTTGATGAAGGAGTTACTGATGATTCTGATGAGGATCTGACAGATAATGGATGGGATTTTGTTGCTATAATAGAATATCAACCAGCACCTACTATTCAACCGGTAGAGCAGGCCCTAGTAGCTAAAGTTGAAGATAAGGATGAATGGATTATTGATTCTTGATGTTCACGTCATATGACTGGTGATAAGAGTAAATTATTAACCTTTCAGGATTACAATGGAGGTCTAATAATATTTGGAGATGATAAAGCTTGTTTGATCAAAGGAAAGGGCACTATATATTTTGATGGTAAGAACAATACTGATAATGTTTACTATGTTGAAAGTTTGAAGCATACTCTTTTGAGTGTTGGTCAATTAGTTGGGAAAGGATTTCAGTTACAATTCAAGAATGGTAAATACAAAATCTTAAACAGAACTAGTTTGGAAATTGCGACTGGTAATCAGACTAGAGGTAATATCTTTAATTTGAACAACAATGAGAAAGCATGTTTGATTGCAAATATTGATGAAAGTTGGTTATGGCATAAGAGCCTTTGTCATGTAAATTTTGATTGCATTGTGAAAATCAGTACTACTAAGGTGGTAAGAAATTTACCTAAGATTGTTAAACCTCACAATCCGGTATGTAAGGAATGTCAATTTGGAAAGCAAGTTGGAGCAACTTTCAAGAGTATTCCAGATAAGTCTAAAAATGTTCTTGATTTAATTCATACTGATTTATGTGGTCTAGCAAGAACTAGAAGTATACAAGAAGATAGGTATTTTATGCTAATCATTGATGACTATTCTAGAATGTGTTGGGTTACTTTTCTCAGAGAAAAATCTAAAGCATTTGGGAAATTCAAACTATTCAAGGTGATGGTAGAAAATGAAACCGACAAGAAAATAAAATGTTTGAGATTAGATCAAGGAGGAGAATTCACATCTAAGGAATTAAATACATTATGTGAAGTGAATGGGATCAAAAGATAATTATCAGCACCCTAGACACCCCGACAAAATGGAGTTGTGGAAAGGAAAAATAGAACTATCTTGGACGCAACTAGAAGTATGATATCTGAAGCAAATCTACCTCATATATAATGGAGAGAAGTAGTCAATATAGTTGTTTAAACATTCAGTAGAGTTCACATTAGAGGTGAAACCGGTAAGACCCCACATGAACTATGGTTTGGTAATACTCCTACTCTTAAATATTTTAGAATATTTGGAAGTAAATGCTATATTAGAAGAGATGAGTATATTGAAAAATTTGATCCTAGAAGTGATGAAGGAATATTTCTTGGTTATTCATCTAAGAGAAAGGCATAAAGATGTTTTAACAAGAGATTGCTGAAAATTGTTGAGAGTGCAAATGTGAAGATTGATGAATAGTTTAGTAGAAATTGAAGGTACAGAGACTCTGAACCAGCAATAGAGATAATCACAAATGAACCTACTATGAATATATTGGTATAGAATGGTGATCTAGTTACACTGACATCATCTGGAGATTCAATTGTCACTGAAGAACAATAGAAAGTAAAAACACCCCGGTATGTAAGATTGAATCATTCTGAAGATTAGATAATTGGAAATAAATTTCAAGGAGTTATGACTAGAGGAAGATTGGCAAATGAGGAGGTATGAGTTATTTCTCAAATTGAACCTACATCAATTAATGAGGCAAGTGAAGATAAATATTGGATTAGAGCTATGGAAGATGAATTGGAACAAATTGAAAGGAATAACACTTGGTCATTAGCTCCCCGACCTAAAGACAAAAATGTAATTGGAACTAAATGTGTTTTTAGAAATAAACTTAATGAAGATGGCATAGTAATCAGAAACAAAGCAAGATTAGTGTGTAAGGGATATTCACAGAAAGAAGGAATTGATTACAATGAAACCTTTGCACCAGTAGCTAGAATTGAGGCAGTCAGACTTTTATTGGCTTTTGTAGCACACAATAACTATAAAGTATATCAAATGGATGTTAAATGTGCATTTCTGAATGGAGATCTTGAACAAGAAGTTTATATTGAACAACCTGATGGATTTTCTTTGACAGATAACAAAGACATGGTTTGTAGGTTAAGGAAAGCTTTATATGGATTGAAACAAGCTCCTAGAGCTTGGTATGCTAGATTGGACAAATATCTTTTGAAGCTTGGTTACACTAAAGGTAATGCAGACAACAATCTATACTACAAAGTGATTAATGATGACATCTTGGTTATTGAATTTTTTGTTGATGATATAATCTTTGGAGGAGAACATGGTCTGTGTAAAGACTTTTCTAACAAAATGCAATGAGAATTTGAAATGTCTATGATTAGAGAGATAAAATTTTTTTTTAGGATTGCAGATTTCACAGACTGATAAAGGTATAATATTCCTATGTCAATCTAAGTACTTGAAGGAATTACTAGAGAAATTTGGCATGGAAAACTGTAAACCGGTAAGGACATGTATGGCTACAACTGATAAACTATCTTTGAAGGATGAATCTACACCTGTTAATCTGACTAGATACAAGTCTATGATAGGAGGTTTACTGTATTTAACACAAACAAGACCTGATATTATGAATGTAGTATGTATTGTTTCAAGATTTCAGAGTAATCCTAAAGAAAATCATGAATTGATAGTGAAAAGGATTTTCTAGTACCTACAAGGCACTACAAATCTTGGTTTATGGTATCTTAGAGATGAAAATTTTGACTTATGTGCATACACAAATGCTAATTGGGCAAGAGATGTGGATGAAAGAAAAAGCACCACCTGTGGAGCATTTTTTTTGGGGAGTAGATTAATTTCATGGTTGAGCAAGAAACAGAGTTGTATAAGTCTATCAATAGCAAAATCAAAATATGTTGCAGCAGAAACTAATTGTACATAGGTATTATGGATCAAGAAAATGTTGAAGGACATAAAGGTAAAATGGAAGGAACCTATAACTATCTACTATGATAATATGGTAGCAATTGATATATCAAAGAACCCAGTATTTCACTGTAAGACCAAACATGTTTCTATCAAATTCAATTTTCTAAAGGAGAATGTTGAAGCAAAAGAAGTGAAATTGGTTTATGTGAATACTAAAGAGCAGATTTCAGATATTTTTACAAAGCCTTTGCCTAAGGAAACATTTGAGTATCTCAGAGAGAAACTTGGAGTCCTACCCGCACCAATAGAGACTTAGACAGTTGATGTTTGTCATCAACAAGCAAAATTAATAGAGAAATATGTTATTCCAGCTTTGATGGGAAGAGCTACTTCTTAGGGGGAGTAGTTGGTATAATAAGTTGGTATTTTGTATTTGGTTTTGTATTGCTTTGGCATTTGATGTCAAAGGGGAAGAGATTGATATGGAAAAACACATTATCCCTTGGGGGAGAGATTGTTGGAGAGATTGATTACTCTTTGTATTTGTATTTTGGGAGATTGTTGGTTTTTGGTTTTTGGCATTTTTGTTCTGGCACTTTGATGGTTTTTCCATCTTGTGTTGCCATCAATGCCAAAGGGGGAGATGGTTGGTACTTTTAATATGTTGAAATGGTTTTGTCATCAATGTCAACACCTATCATCACTTGTCAACACTTACCAGCACTTGGAGATTTTGGTTATGTTCACCGGCAAGTTAGAGACTTATGCATAGACACCAGTATTTGGCTCACTAGCAGATTATATTGTTCACCGACACTTGGAATGACTTGGAGACTACTTGGTTATGTTGAAGACATTATTCGATCACTTGGTTTTGCCAATTTGGTTACTTGTTTATTTCTGGTTTGCATATTTGTTGTTATTGGCAAATAGGTCCAGGATAAGCACCGATAGGCATATCTATTCTAGATCAGCACGTCACATTATGGAGATGGTTTATTACTATTGTAAATGAATTGACCCGACATCATGCATCAGATATTGATTTATTTGTAAATTATTTTATTGCAATATCTTTTAATGAGCCGACCTATTCAAATTGGTCTTAGGATATGGTATAAATATAAGATCTCATTTTGTGAGATTTTAGAGGGAATGTGTAAAGGATTGCAATAAGGTATATGCAAAAATAAGTAGAGCTATACACACAAACATCATTTGAAGGTTGAAGGAAGGATTTTTTGCAGGCAATCATAACTAAACTGGTACTGAATCCAACATATGAAGACGCTATTTTGTGTAGTACATTATCATTGGATTTAACCATCCAATTGTAGTCAGTGTGACTCTCATTTTGTGATTGAGCAATGAGCTCTAGGCAACTAGCCTTTCTACATGTGCAGAATCCATATTGTACACACATACTATCTGTAGTAGTATCATTTGATTGTGGGTAAGGCCTCCCACCATGGTTTTTCCCCTTAAAGGATTTCCACGTACAAACATTTATGTTGTGTATTGTGGATGTTATTGTCCTTTTGTTTCATGCATTAATCTTTATCGGTACTACAATTAACTATTAAGACTGTCTACCAGCATAAAGTTTGGTTTATTGGTATTAAGCATTAAGTTTTAGTTAAGTTAATTTTGGTTGAATTTATTGGATAGCTGGTTCACCCCCCTCCTCCTCTCACTTGTCTCTGGGACCTAACATTTTCACTATCAGATGATACAAACATGGTTTGCAAGTTAAGGAAAGCTTTATATGCATTAAAACATGCACCTAGAGCTTGGTATGCAAGGTTGGATAAATATCTTTTGAATCTTCATTTTGCTAAGGGTAATCCTGACAGTAATTTATATTATAAAATCACTGATGATGATATACTAATTATTTAAGTATTGGTTGATGACATTATTTTCAGAGGTGAAGATAAGTTGTGTAAGGAATTTACTAAAAATATGGAGAATGAATTTGAAATGTCTATGTTGGGGAAATTAATTTTTTCTTAGGTTTGCAGATTACTTAGACTAACAAAGGTATTTTCATCTATCAAACTAAGTATGCTAGGAAATTGTTGAAGAAATTTGGTATGGTAGATTCTAAACTGGTAAGTACTCCTATTATTACAAGTGACAAATTGACAAGGAAAGATGTTTCCACATTGGTAAATCCTACAAGATACAAATTTATGATTGGAGGTTTGATTTATTTGACTCAGACTAGGCCTGACATAATTAATCATATCTACATTTTTATCTCACCATGGTTTAGATCTTGATCAATTCATACATCCACAATAAATTTTTGTTTACACTAGAGGCAAAATCCCAATTCCTTTTGCTAAGGTGATCTTTTGAATCTTTGAAAATCTAAAAAATTTGGAAAAAACTTAGAAAAACCAAAAACACCTAGGGTTTTGAAATAGATAACAAGCAACAAAGCAACAAAAATCAAGGCATTTCATCAACAAACTGAATCATGAAACTTAGAAACCAATGACGAATCAACCAACAAGTAATAAAGGATTATCAAAGATCATTCATCAAGATGAATATATCAGTTAATGACCACACGAACATGTGAATGACATACAAGATTCAGTGTTTATATCATTATTTTATTGCTAATCATGTACTATATGCGACTCAAGGATGTCCGTGACTAGAGAAGCTATGATGAGGCATGATTATTTTTCTTTGATTGTTGTTTGTGGTTTATCTCTTACTACAGTATGAACTTGTCTCAGGATATGATCAGCAAAAGATTAAGGAGGACATTCCAAGTCATGCATGAAAGGAGATAATCCTTGTCTGTTCTGCAAGCAATACTCAGGTCAGCTTGATCCATTATATCAAGTTGCTTGTATTAACTTGCTATATCAAAATCCATGTAAGGAATACTCAGGTCATCTTGAATCATTATGTCAAGTTGCTTGTATTTTCTTACAACATTTAAAAGCTCAATGATGAAATCAAGCACTGTTACAAGACAACATATGAAGAATGGTAGTAAAATTTTAGTTAGATCATTTCATTAGCTCATTATTCATCTGCATTAAAAGCATTCATTGTTGATTACATTATAAGCATATCATTTCATTAATAGATCAACAGTCATAAATAAAGATTGAGTATACTTGGACAAACAAAAACAATTTGCATTTAATCATTATAGGTGCATTCTTTTTAGAAACATTTTAATTATCATTCATTTCATTTAGTTGCATTGAATCATTGCATTAGTTTGCATTCAATTAAGTGAATTTTTATTCATCATATAGTGTATCATCATTATAGTTTGCATTATCATTCCATTAATGATCATTTAGTTGCATCTTTGCACTTAGATTCATGATCATTATAAGCATTACATATAAAAATACAAAAACATTTCATATAAATCATTTGCATCATCATCAAAAGCAAATCAATCATTCATTTGCATTCCATATAGATCATTACATTTGCATCATTTAAGATAGTAATCATTTTCATTTGCATCCAAGATCATCAAAATCAAAAATCAAAACAAAAACATATAATCATTGCATCCATATCATCATCACATAGAATAACATGCATAAAGAAACATCATCTGTATAATCACTACATCCATATAATCAAGGCATATAGATCATAAAATACAATAACATGCATAATAAAGATCATCATCATATAGAGTCCGTGTCTACATATAAAATAATAAAAAGTCCAAGTATACAATGATATTAGATAAACAATACAAGTGCCTCCAGATCAAGTCATGATTGTCCTATACAACTACCACCTAACTCTATCCATCTTTGTGGCTATGGGTGAGAAGATCCTCCAGATGTCTGTCTCCCATGCTCACCACTTCACTGAGGAGGTCACATGACCCCACCACTACTAGTGTCCATCAACATGGTAGTATGATAACTACTTGCTCTCTGGCTCTCTGCAACTACCTCCTCATATCATCGTCGCTAGTGGGAAGTCTCCTTCCTAGCCCAAACTAGTCCTCTAATAGTGTCAGCTGAGAGAGTACCTAATCCAACCTATTGAATATGATCAAGAAGGCCCTGAGTGTCCTACTGTCTCCTAATAGCTCTATCCCTCTTAGTCATAAGAGTTTTCACGTGTGCTCAAAGCTGATCAATCTGTTCTCTCAGACTATCAATGGTCTCTTGCTTTGGCACATCATGCTCTAGTGCATCTTCCTCTAGCAAATCCTTTTGTGGTGCATGAACCCCAATCCCCTCCTCACCACCAACCTGTCCAACTACTGGAATCTCGATCTGAGTAACTCTCTAAACCCATCATCTAATAAGGGGAACATGATCCTCAAGATCCTCATCATCTCCACCATGAGCTGCAATAACCCCAGGATTTGGCTGAATCTATCCAAAATCAATGTCTCTCCCGCAACCCCCATCTAGTCTAGTCACCCTGCCTCCTCCTGTCAATGGCAG
Organism: Cryptomeria japonica; assembly: GCF_030272615.1. Classification (NCBI taxonomy): domain Eukaryota; kingdom Viridiplantae; phylum Streptophyta; class Pinopsida; order Cupressales; family Cupressaceae; genus Cryptomeria; species Cryptomeria japonica. The sequence goes on along the minus strand of NC_081413.1, from coordinate 89,904,709 downwards.
CCCTCTCAATGATCTCATACCTACCCTACCATGATCCCTCCCAATCCATCCAACATCCCTCCCACCCATAGGACGTGGTCTCCCAATCCTACCAACCAGTCCAAATGGTCCTCCATGGACTCTCAGTCGACCTCCCCTCTGTCCAGGTCTCCTACCACCACCACCTCCATCCCCACCCTCATCTCCACCTCCCCCAGCCTCCTAAGTAGCTCTAATCTCTTGTCTCCATCTACATCTCCTCTCACTTGGATCATCTGAATCATCATCATCTCCTAAGCTAGATCAGTAATGCAAGGAAATGGATGAGCTAGTATGTACTAAGCATACTCTGCAGTAACTTTAGGATAAAGAATGTGCAATCTCATATCATAAGCCACTCTTGAGGTAGTAACAAAATCTACATGAGCAATCTCAAATGATAACGAAGGTCCCCAATCTCACCTATCTTTGTACCACTGAGCATATATTATCACACCAGTATGCATAGGCTGGATGATACTAAACTGTCTAAGAATGCGACTAATCAACTATCACTCAATAATGTAAGGCATCAGACCAATGAGATATCTACTCTTCATGATAAATGGTAAGGTCCATGCATCATCCATCCATGGCTCACAATCAACATATGGTCTCCAAGTAATGCTATCCAATGAAATAAGCACCCACTGCCAATACTCCATCTTACCCAGCTTATGCTGAGTAAGGATACTTGCATAAAAATATACATATGTTTGCCTCTCTCCACGAACTCTATGATGGATAGGCTGAGTAATAGCAATGTGCTCCCAGCACTAGATCTGCAATAAAGTGCATCCTATAGACAAACTCGCACTCTCATCATACACTACCTGATGAAGATCATGATATAAATGAGCCAGCATACAAATGCCCCAAGCATATTGAGTATGCTACTGCATCACACTTTGGAGAATCTCACCCCATCCAACAGAAAAACCTTGTGATCGCCTATCTAGACAAATAAATCTTCCAATTAGATTAGCAGGAATAATGAGAAGAGCCTCGTAATACATCACCATATCCACCCATTGAATCTCTCCTCTACCAATGCTATCATCAGCAAACATGGCTCTACAAGCCTCTATACCAACACGATCCTAAAAATCATGCTGCACTAGCTCGCCAGTCACTAGGATGTGCAGAATCCTATAGACATCCTCAAGAGTCACACTAATATCACCCGTAGGTAGGTGGAAATTGTTATGCTCACTGTGCCATCTCTTGGCTAATGCCATCAACAATCCTCTATTAGCGTAATCTCATGCATATACAACAAATGGCATAAACCATAGGCATCTATATGTCTAACCTCTGTCTGTGTCAACTCTGGCACTAAATGACGCACTTCAGTAATTTCTCCCGACACTGGAGAACATCAAGTTTCTCCTATTTATCAAGAGAAATCAATCAATCATCAATTCATCATCTATATATCAAATCAAACTGAAGCAATCTATGCTATCTATCTATCAAATCAAACTGAAGGAATCTATGCTATCTATCTATCAATTCAAATTGAAGCAACTTACACTATCAAATCATTTTAAAACCTATCAATCATGGTTTTCTATCAATCACCGAGTTCACTCAAAAGTTTGCTAAGCTCTTACATCAGAAAGTAAATCAGTTTCTTAGAACTATTCACATAGTAAAGTAATCAAGCTAATCAAGCAATCTATCAAGATATCCAGATAATCAAGCAATCAATCAAGAAATCAAGCTAATCAAGCAATCTATTAAGCAATCAAGCCAATCATGCAATCAATCTATCAAATCAATCAGTCTATCTATCTATCCAACAAATCGCTCAATCAAGTTCCTATTTCATCATCAATGCATATTAAACATGTTAAATCTAATCATCAAAGTGATTTTTAGCCTTTGCACTTATCAAAAACATCAAATTTGACCAAAAGCGCTATCCTATTGAGAATTTGCGCTAAACTAAAACAAATGCACTAAATCTAAAGGCATTTACACTAAACTAATGCATATTCGCTATCCTTTTGATGAAATGTGCTAAATCTATAAGCATATGCACAAACCCAAGCAAAAATGCTACCTTATTGAGCACAAGTGCTAACAAACAAAACATTTGCGCTATCCTATGCATAAGTGCTAACATCCTTAACATATTCGCTAACAAAAAGAACATTTGCGCTAAAACATACAAATGCATTAATCCTAATTGCATATGCGCTAAAACAAATTGCAAAAGCGCGAACCTAACGCCGAAAAAATTGCAAATTTTTTCTTTTGAAAATTTAGAAACACGCTAAAACATGAAAATTTGCACAAAACGTTGACAATAAAGCTTGGGATAAGATACCTACTAGATACCCATACTCAGCAGGTCACTGATAATGCTGAACACACTCAAAATGATGGTTCTCCATGGGAATCACCATTTCACCACCTCAGCAAGAATATTTTCTCCACAAGCTGACAAGGATAACAATGAAATGAAAATTAGCCTTGGTTAATTTTATATTTACTATTTGAAGAGTAATTAATTTCAATGAGGCAATTTAATTTAATTTTTTTTCACAAATGAATTTAGTTGACCATAAGTTTATAAAATTATCATGAGATTAATCATTCAAACCAGATATTTTGACAATTTCCCAATCAATCTTCTGAGAGGGCACACAATCAGGATTTTCAATCTCTATCAAGCGCATCATCAAGACCTGATTTAATCTTTGAAACAATGTTGTCTTCACATCATTCCAAAGAGGGGCAAAATGTATACACATAAAAATTGGCTATGAGCAATTAAATAAATATTTTATATTTATTTAATAATTATTCTTCTATTAAATAGTATATTTGAAAAGATTAATTTATTTAATTCATTTTTGTATCTTTCTATTAATTAATTCATTTATCCTATTCCTCCAAACAATTAAATATCTAATATTTAATGGTTATTCTCCTATCCTATAGTCTCAAATATTAAATAATTCTCAAAATTATTTAATCCCTTATCCAACTCATCCCTCCATCTCCACTTCATCTTCCCTTTGCCAACTCATCCATCATATGGCTAAGGAAATTAATATTTCTTAAATATTAATTCATTATTTATCTTCAACCACAAAAATTAGTGAAAATTGTGTACGTACACATATTTCATAACCATTTCCTATATTCTCTCCAACACCCCCTACATTTTAGGAAGGACTTGAGTCCACTTGTCCTATCATTCCTAAATCTTCTCAAACCATCCCTAGATTCCATTATTCAGCAACCCGGTCAAGGTGAGATGAGTGACACTTGTCTTCTCCTTCCCCCTTTCTCTCAACCTTCACTTTTGCTCATAGCCATTCAAATCTGCAGATCTGATCAGGATCGTTGATCTCAGCCACATCATCTAATCCTCTCAAGGTCTATAAAATCAAGAGCTTCAGTTGAGAGAGAGTTAGTCTTCAAATTAATCATATGCATCCATGAGTTTTTGAAGCAAATAGTAAATAGCAATAGCAATTACCATGTAGCATAATCATTTTAGCATAATCATGTAGTATTTGCATATCATAGTATCAGTTAACTACAAGGTATCAGTCCATTCTTCATATGCCATCTTGGAAGCTATCGGTGCATTGTCTAAGAGCACACCATCTGCAACCAGGAACAGTGGAGTTAGGACACAATGGGACATAAGTCATGAAGGTAATATATTAGTATTTTATTTAATATGTATTTCATGTAGTTTCATTAGTTGAGTTTGGATTTCCTGTAGCAATTTCCTTTGTATTTTGTGAAACTAACTTGTTGTAGGTAACATTCTAAGAATGAAATTCAAGCTCACACATGGATAAACTGGAAACATTGAATGAAGGAGATTCCACTATCGAAATTGCAAAACTGGAATGTTACCGAGTTAGGTATGAAAATTTAAAAATGGAAGAGGATGAAAGAATTTATGCATTTATGGAAAGAGTTAATGAATTTTTTTTAGGAATATATTGTTGTGGAGGATATTTAAGTGAAGATGAAATTGTTTCTAAATTTTTAAGAGCTTTTCCACCGGATTACAAAATGAAAGTAACAACTATTAATGAGTTGAGAACAATGCCTAATACATCGGTATCTAGAGATAAATTTGCTAGAAAACTTTCTGCATTTGAGCTTGAAGAATTTGGTCTTGTTGCTATAGTCAAGATTGATATAGCCTTCAAAGAATCATCATCATCATCTGACAAACCTGATTGGAAAGCACTTTGAGCAAAAGAAGTTGATGATATCAGAAGAGAAAATAAAGAACTTGAAGCACTATTTGCAAGGAAGATGCTTAAAGGTCCAACAAGAAGTAAGTATGAAGGTAAAGCACCTTTCAAATATTTTAATTGCAATAAAGTTGATCATATGGCGTCTAGGTGTCCTGATAGATATTCAAGACTAAGAGATGAGGCAAAGAGAACATAGAAGCCTAACCCTGAATATCAGAGATACAAATCTAAGAAAAAAATAGAGATAAGTCATGTTACTATGCAGATGAAGGTGTTACAGATGATTCTGATGAAGATCCAGCAGATAGTGGATGGGCATTTGTTGCAATAAAAGAAGATCTACCAGCACCTATTGTCAAACTGGTAGAGCAGGCATTAGCAAAAAAAATTGAAGAGAAGGATGAATGGATCATTGATAGTGGATGCTCGCATCATATGACTGGTGATAGAAAATTCTTATCATTACAGGAATATCATGGAGGTCAAGTAAGATTTCGAGATGACAAAGCTTGTTTGATCAAAGGGAGAGGCACTATATCTTTGGATGGTAAGCACAATACTGACAATGTTTATTATGTTGAAGGTTTAAAGCATAATCTTTTGAGTGTTGGTTAGTTAGTGGAAAGCGGATTTAAATTACAATTCAAGATTGGAAAATGCAAAATCATAAACCAAAATGGATTGGAGATTGCAACTGGTAATCATACTAAAGGTAATATCTTTCATTTAAATACCAACAATAACACATGTTTGATTGCTCAGATTGATGAAAGTTGGTTATGGCATAAAAGACTCTATCATGTGAATTTTGATTGCATTGTAAAGATCAATTCAACCAAGGCAGTAAGGGATTTACCTAAGATTGTGAAACGTCATAATCCGGTATGTAAGGAATGTCAAATGGGAAAGCAAGTTAGAACAACATTTAAGAGCATTTATGAGAAATCTAATAATATTCTTGATTTAATTCATACTGATTTATGTGGTTCAACAAGAACAAGAAGTCCTTAGGGTGATAGATACTTTATGCTAATTATTGATGATTATTCTAGAATGTGTTGGGTTACTTTTCTCAGGGAGAAATCAGAAGCTTTTGGGAGATTCAAGATATACAAGGCAATGGTAGATAATGAAATCGGAAAGAAAATCAAATGTTTGATATCTAATCAAGGAGGAGAATTCACATCTAGGGAATTCAATGCATACTGCGAAGAGAATGGAATCAAAAGACAACTATCAACACCCCAGACACCCCAGCAGAATGGAGTTGTGGAAAGGAAGAATAGAACTATACAGGATGTAGCAAGCACCATGATAATGGAAGAAAATCTACCTCATACGTACTAGGGAGAAGTAGTAAATACATCAGTTTATACTTTCAACAGAGTTCGCATCAAAGGTGAAAATGGTAAGAGCCCTTATGAACTATGGTTCAGTCATATTCCTACTCTTAAATATTTTAGAATATTTGGAAGCAAATGCTATATTAGGAGAGATGAGTCTATTGACAAATTTGATCCTAGAAGTGATGAAGGAATATTTATTGGTTATTCAACTAGAAGCAAGGCATATAGATGTTATAATAAAATATTGCAGAAAATCATTGAAAGTGATGAATACTAAGAGGGGGGGTGTGAATTAGTATGCCTAAAAAATTAACCAAACTCTTAAAAAATTTTACTGCAGACCGATGTAGTAGTTTAAACAACAAACTAGTTAAAACATAAACAAGCCAAATAGAAAATAGAACATTTAGCCACAGAAGCACAATCACCATAACACAAGATATTTTGACGTGGAAACCCAAATGGGAAAAACCACAGTGAGTAAAACTCACAAGTCAACTATCTATAGAATAGTAACCAGACCGATTAAGGTTAGACTAGTTAAGGCCTTACAATGTTCTTCACCAGAACAGATCCTATTAGGAATCCAAATCTGTGTTAGATGATAAGTCCTGTTAAAGACTACCCTATTAAAGGATTTCAGATCCACAATTGTGAACCACCTTGTTAGAGGATTTACAATAGGCTTGGCTGGGCCTACCTAGTTAAGGGTTTCAGACTTGTTGAAGAGATTAGTAATCAATAAGTGAATGATCTAGAAAGTAGCACATAATACTTGATTAGATCCTTGACTGCTCTCTGTTAATGCATTCCAGCATTACTTTAGTCTTCTATACTTTTTACTCTCAATCTCTGTTGTGAGATACCTTTTTCACACAGACCTAATCTTATCTCCAACACTACAATAACAACTTCAAAACCATAGACATGATATCCTCATATAGGAATCTGATTTCATGTCGGTCCAATAAGATTAGACTACATTTTCCTAGGTACAGTGTATCTAGACATATTTGGTAACACAACATAGAAACACCACCAAAGTGTCAGTGGATGATAACTCATCACACTATACAAGTTTACCGGTTGAATCACCGCATCAGTGTCACTAGATGATAACTCATCACACTTTACAATTATACCAGTTTAACAAATAAAGACTAGAAAATAGGAACATAGTGTTTCGATAAAAAAAGATTAAATGTTGCTAGGGGTCCTCATTCCGCTTGAGGTCTTGATATCGCTTGAGGTCTTTAGTCATGCTTTGATCGGTAAGCTTCTCCTGCAAAACACCAATAGTGTTCTACAAACAAAGAGTATACATACAATGGCATAAAATATTGGTTTGAACAATACAACACATATTACAAGTGGAGAATAACTCATACGTAAAATAAGTGTGTGTCCATCAATGACAATCACAACTTAAACATCATCAAAATGCCAACAAAAAGTACTAATGTGAAGATAGATGAACATTTTAGAGGAGAATTAAGATCTATAGATTCTGAACCAGTAGTAGAATTGATTATAAATTAACCAGCACATATTGGAGTAGAATAGAATAAAGAACTAGTCACACCAGCATCATCAAAGAACTCAACTATGACTGAAGAAGAACAAACTATGAATGGAAATCAGAAAATAAAAAACCCAGGTATGTAAGATTGAATCATTCAGAAAATTAGATAATTGGAAATAAAAATCAAGGTGTTATGACAAGAGGAAGATTGGCAAATGAAGAGGTATGTTTAATCTCCCAAGTTGAACCTTCATCAATTGTAGATTTCTCAAATACATAAAGGTATATTCATTTGTCTAACAAAATACTTGAAGGAACTTTTGAAGAAATTTGGAATGGAAAACTCCAAACTAGTAAGCACTCCTATGACTACAACTGATAAATTGACATCAAAGGATGATTCAACACCTATAAAACTGACAAGGTACAAATATATGATTAGAGGGTTACTGTATTTCACACAAAATAGACTTGATATAATGAATGTAGTATGTATTGTTTCAAGATTTCAAAGGAATCCTAAAGAAAATCATGAAACCGCAGTAAAAAGGATTTTCCGGTACCTTCAAGGCACAACAAATCTTGGTTTGTGGTATCCTAAGGATGACAATTTTGAGTTATGTGCAGATACAAATGTGAATTGGGTAGGAGATGTGGATGACAAAGAGTACCACTGGTGGCGCATTATTTCTTGGTAGAAGATTAGTTTCATGGATCAACAAGAAGCAGACTTGCACATCATTATCTATAGCAGAAGCAGAATTTATTGCAGCAGCAACTAATTGCACTCTGGTATTATGGATCAGGCAAATATTGAAGGATATCAAGGTAAAATGCAATTAACCGATAGTTATTTACTGTGATAACTCAGGAGCAATAGATATATCAGAGAATCTGGTATTTCACTCTAAAACAAAGCATGTTTCTATTAAGTATAATTTTCTGAAAGAAAACGTTGAAGCAAATGAAGTAAGATTGGTTTATGTGAACACTAAAGAGAAAATTGCAGATATTTTTACAAAGCCTTTTCCTAAGGAAACATTTAAATATCTCAGAGAGAAGCTTGGGGTAATCACCCCACTGACAGAGACTTAAATGATGCAAATTGGCATCAAAGCGACAGGGACTAACAAAAAAATATTTTTTCTGGCTTTGATGAAGGAGAGCTACTACTCAGGGGGAGTAGTTAGTTGTATGTTATGTTCTGATTCTAATTTTTAACTACTTTAGCATTTGATGTCAAAGAGGGAGAGATGTCTATGGAAAAACAATGTACTTTGAATATTAGGGAGAGATGTATTTTGGTTTTGGTTATACTATTTCTGTTTTTGGTATAGAACTTTGTGTTGATCTGTTTAGGGGAGATTGTTGGCATTTTGTTTTTGGTACTTAGATGTTTTTCCATCTAGTGTTGCCATCAATGAAAAAGGGGGAGATTATTGGTATTATGGATGACTTCATCATGTGTTGCATTGGTTTTGTCATTGATGTCAACACTTATCTTTTTGGAGGTCTACATTGTTGATTTGGCACTTTGGTTATATTGATTTATCGATAAATTGACACATTGTGGTCCCAGTATTGATATTGGCTTATGCACAATTACCAGTATATGTTTCACCCACAAATTAAGAAGTTGATGATAACTTGTTATTATCTAGAGATCATTTGGTTATGTCGAAGATAGGGATTGGATGTTTGCATTCGATGTTTTGCTTAATCGACTGATTGGGTTCACATATTTGTCTTAACCGATAGATAGGTCCTGGCTATGAACCGGCATATGAAAACATGTTCCAGGTTAGCATGACATGTTTTTGAAATGATTTATTGATTGGATAATGTGTAAATGTATCGAGGCCGATATATTGTATTGCACCAAGTCTTATTTTGAAATTGATTTAAATGTAATATCTTTTGGGAGCAGACCTAATGGTTAGGTCTTAGGTTTTGTATAAATAATTGTAAGATATTATTTGGAAGAAGTGTGTGTATGTGTTGAGATTATTGTGAAGAGAGAAAACAAGCATATCCTTCTGTGAATAATGTAGATATCATCTAAAGGTTGAAGGAAAGAATGTTAAAGGTCATGAAGGTGTTTAGTCCTCATGCGCAGAGCTTAAATAGGTACTAAATCTGGCATTGAAGATGCTAAATTGAAGTAGTACATTGATTATTGGATATAACCATCCAACTGTGTAGTCAGTGAGAATCCTAATTTTGTGATTGAGTAGTGAACTCTAGGTGGGTGGCCTTTCTACATATGCAAACCCCATTATTGTATTCACATACTATCTGTAGTAGTATCATCTGATTGTGGGTAAGGTTTCCCATAGTGGTTTTTCCCCTTACAGGGTTTCCACGTCAAAATCTTTGTGTCATGTGTTGTGGATGTTGTTTTTGTTTATGTTTCATGCATTAAGTTGTACCAGTATTACTATAACTATTAATCTATTTTACCGACACTGAGTTTTAAGTTGGAGTAATTTATTTTGGGTTGCAATTTATTGCCAACTGATTCACCCCCCCTCTCATTTGTCCTTCCTGGTTCCTAACAATTACCAGTTAGTGAGGAGACTAATCACAAATGAAATCACACAGAAAGAGACATCACATAACACTAGCATGTACGAGGAAAACCTAAGATGGGAAAAACCTCGATGAGTAATGCTATTGGAGTCTACTGCTCCAATCCAGCCTCACAATGAATCTTTGTTACAATATTTAGGGCTATGACCCAAGGAGCTACAACCCTCGATTTAGGGCATCGACCCAAGGAGCACCAACCCCTGATTTAGGGAACCAACCTAAGGAGCACCAACCCCTAACTTGTTTATGAGCTACAACCCCTACACCAAGCTACAACTCAATGCTCTCATGGATAACTTCAATTACAAAAGTAGTTATTCTATTACAAGTGAATCTTGTAACCATTTCATATACCTTACTCTTCTGGTGAGACACCTTCTCTTCTATACCGGTACCCCTCTTATGTTTCTCTCATTAGCTACTGTAATGCTGGTAAACTCTACTAGTTCACCTCTATTTTTCTTCTGTTCTACTGAATCTCTTCCTCACTGTTCTATTCTTCAATTCTCTCAATTGCCTTCCTGCCAGTACAAGCACCTACTGGTTCACCTCTCTTTGCTAGTTCTTACTTCTTTCAATTTCTCTACTACTCTCCATGATACTACTCTCACCTAGTTATATCACTGCCTTCTCTGCAGTTACCTTTTCTTGTTTTCTGTTGGTATGGACACTATCGGTTCTTCACTTCTACCTGTTGAACACTTCAACCTTGTTCTCCCTCACACTCAATCTCTTCTATATCTCCTTGAAGAGAACTTGACTGATCTACTCTCACATGTAGCAGCCCTATCTTCTTCTATTTAATAACGACCTTCAATGATTTTAGCTTCCTTATTTATAACCTGGTTTTCCCACCAAGAGCCAATTCAAATCTTAGGCGGTTAGGGTTTCTTCGGTCGATCAAATCTTCATCAGATCCGATCCAATCTGCCTTGTATCGATCACTTGCATTGGAGGAATGCATCTGTATGCATTTTTCATCATCCAATGCATATTTGCTAAAAATAGCGAATCTAACCCTATTCTTTAGCCTTGAAATTAGTCGACACATTTATGATCTAGCTATTTCCATCTTGAGGTCAATCGGCAGTCGGCTATCAAACATCATTCATGGTGCCAGTAGATCCTCGATTTTCCTCTGACATTCATCTTTCATTGAGACACACACTTTGCAACTCCTCTGTGATTTTCGCAATCAACATTTAATGTCGACCAATCACAACTACTTCTTTGACACAAGACGTCACCGACCTCTACATATTGGCTACCTCAATTCTGTGTGGCATCATAGTCGATATCCACCTCATCACTCTACTCTATCATTTTAGTTTGGTCACTAACCACACACATAACTGATATGCCCATACTAGTTCACTAACCCTATCGACACTAACCACCTTGCCAGTTATCCTGCCTGCCATCACCTTTTCTAACCTATTGGTTCAACCCTTATGTCTGCAGTTCACTTTATCAGGTAAGAATCTTATCTTCCTTGTCTCTTCTCTAATATTTCTCTAGTTAACATAACCTATCATCTATCACCAGTTCAGATTTAGGTAGATGTGTCTCCTAGTGGACAACATACATTCCTTCTTGCTGATGAGACACATTGATGAGACCAAGTCATCACCCTCCAACTGTTCTGCATCAACCATCCTTCAACATCTCGGTATCACTATGTATATTCCTAAATACTCACTAGCATCCTTCTTCATCAAATTGGTTCTCTTACCAATTGGTTTGTCAAGATGACAACTCCTCATTCTTCCTTCACTGTCTTAGTAGACATCTTGTTTTCACTTGCTTATCCAGTGTGCATTTTTTATCTCATGCTACAGGGGCTTCCTTATTTTCCATTTGTACATCTGGTCTCTGCATTCAATCACCTATCTATCTTAGGGAATCATTTTGTTGGTACAAGTGTGACATTACCGAGGGGAGGATACATCTAAAATATGACATATGTCCCAGTGTTTTTCCATATATCATCCAACACACAGAGGAAACATACTATGTCAAACTATCACCTAGCCTGTGATAGCTTCTTCATCTGGTGAGAGTTCTGATAGTTATCCTTACACTAGAAATTTGGTGGCCTCCACAAACTTCACCTCTGGTGTTGATGTGATCCAAATAGCATTTCATCACTTCAGCACAATCAATGCCCATCATGTAGTCTCTTCATTTTGGTTGTATGCACCACCATATCAACAACCCTTTTATTCAGTGGAGTGGTCAATTTACTGCACCTCTAGCATACTGGTATAAACCGGTTCTTCCTTCTACATGAAGATGGTCACCTGGTTGTCACTAATGACAACACATCAACTCTTTTCCCATACCAGTCCATCTTCAATTTTGATTGGCATCACACTCTAATGCCAACAACCTCTTGTTCACCTAGTTGACATCAATGTCAATGATAGTCGTAACATCCTATACTAGCTGACATCAATGACAACACAATGCCAACAATCTCCCCCTTTGGCATTGATGTCAACACATGTAGTATCCGGTATACTATAGTAAGTTTCTCTCCCTTTGACAACAATCGCAAAGGGAACTATTAGGATAACATACCTCCTTGTATCTACCGGGCACTGACATAAGTCTTTGTCCCCCATTTTACTGAGTGCATCTTCCCCTTTGAAGATTATGCACACCATCATCTCAATTATCTACACTTGAGATGGAAAGCTCAAGTACCAAACAATCCTTAACAACATACAGCAATATCTCTCCTTCTTTCACTCAGAACTAGTTGAGGAATGAATTTATTTTCTCTTATGCATGTGGTCCTATAGGTTTGCCAGACTTCTCTTTCTTTCAACTGATGATCCATAGTCAGATGAGCAATTTATTTTCTAGTATTATCAAGCATCTGCTTGATCTTCTTCTATGTTCAGTATATCTAATATTAATATGAAGTATGGCCCTGAACTCCCCTTGAAAAAAAGACCTCTAAACTTCATCAATTCAGTTAGGTCCTAAACTGAGACCCACATCAATACTTGTAACATCAACCATCATGACCACAATGCCAACTGCAAGTCACATATCAAACCAATTGACACATAAATATGTGTGCTCATAAGATCAGCTACCAGACCAATACATTTCATCTAGGTCCTTTCCAATAACACCTGAGACATAACCTCATCCATCCAGACTACCAAAGTTACTATAATGATCCCTCAACATCACTGACATATATAACCTATAATACTGATCAACATCCATGCTGGTAACATGCTGCACATACCTATGTCCTATACTGGTATCTTATCTCTACCAGGACACTTTCCTCTTAAGCTCTATCTCCCGATCACAATTACCTCTGCTACCATTCAATTTACCTATAGCAATAAACCATCTTCCATGTGTAGTCAAGGTGGTAACTACACACATACTGCCACCTCATTTTCTTCCTCTCACCAGTAGTAGCTTCTTCATCTCCTTGTCTACTTTTCAACTAAGGAGTGACTAATATGGTAAATATGTAACTCCCCCTGAGTGCTACATCTCCTTTAAGCCATAGGAGACATCACTTGTGTATTGAATGCACAATATCAGTCCATTCTCTTATCTTCCGGTGTCTTCCTCCATGTCTGCTTGATTTCTTTCCTTTCCACATCTATAGTCTTGGGAGCAACGTTAACCTTCTTCACCTCATTGGTCCTCTTTCTACAGGAAATGCTATAATCGCATACAACATCCCTTTCTGATCATGCCATCATGGCTGGTTACCAGTTTCCTTGAATCCCTTGATTGTACAGGAGCACTTCTCCTTTTGTTCCAAGCAGGTCTATGTTTCTCATATCCCCTATCACTGCTCTCATACTGAGCATGATTGATTCTTTGATTGCCATTGAAATTCATATTTTTCTTCCTACATTCATAACTTCTATGAACTAATCCATTATAGTTATAATAGACAATGTTTACATTTTTAGGAGCAGTGCAATGAATCTTGTTAGAATAGCTAGGAAAGGAAATATGCATGTTTCTTCTTTGTGAAACATTTGGTTTATATGCATGAAATCTATAACCATCTGATTTATTATACCTAGGAAGAATACTCTATCTATTCCTAGACCTTATTTTATATTCTTCTACCCTATGGACATAATATTTACATGCAAAAAAATAACCAAAAAAAGGAGGCTTATTACTTACAAATTTATTCTGCCAAACATGAGGTGATCTTACCGGTTTGGCATCTCCATTTCTACTTCTTCGGGAGTGGATCCAGGGTTGTCCAATCTCTACAGGTCTTCCATTAGATCCCTTGTTCTTCCACACTTGACTTGATGTGACTTGATGTCTTCACCTATTTTTGATGCAGAGGATGGAGGATTTAGTTGCAATCTTGTAAAATAGAATGGAATATGGACCCAAACCCCAACACTCCTATGGTGTTTCAAATGCTCAAAGTGCCTCAATAGGCTCAAAAATTGTCTTCACCTTAATTAGGTGTTTCCTCCACCTCCAAATACATAAAATAACTTCAACTAACATGTCTCTAAGGTTTTCAAACCCTCAACTCATCAATTGATACAAAAACCCAAATCTAGCCCTTCACTAGGCCTAGTTTCCTAGTAGCTTGCTGGACTGTTTTTGGCTCTCTTCACACACATTTCCCAAAACACAAACCAATGTTTTGACTGATTTAGATACCTAATATCAACCTCTATCAACACCCAAAATATTTCCTATGGTTGTTTTGGAACAAAGTCTTCAAAAAACTGTTGTCCCTAGTCACCGTGAGGGCTAATTAGGTCACTTTTGTGAAGGAAGTACCCTCCAAACTCACTTCCAAAGTTAACCCTTTTGTAAAGTCTCTTTTTATGGTCTAAATACAAGGATTTTTTAGGTTTTAAGTTCTGGTTACACTCCTAGATACCCAAACTCCAAAAACCTCACTAAATCAAACTTACAACTAGGGCTTTCTCAAAAGCCCACCTCTAGTCACTTTTGAGGCTCAACCAAAGTTAAAACACCTTCAAAATGGTTTTTATAGACACTTAAATTCATAAAATACCCCCCTTGTTCAAGTAGATTCTCTGCTGCTACACTCTAGCCTTCATTTTCACACATTTTCAGTCATTTTTCTTCAACTTTAATGCAACTTTCATGGTGTACACCTGCAGTCTTCACTCCTTCCTGTCAAAGGTTAGGAAATTATTGTACATGTTATTAGGAATCCACCCTATGAGAATCAGACCTTTACATTCATAGGGTGGATCCATACATGCTTAGAAACTCACAAAATTAGTGAGAAATCACTGGTTTTCTTGGGACAGTCAGCAACAAAACAATAATGATATCTTTTCAGAACTTCAAAATCTGTTAGTCATGTAAATAATAGTCTATGGAGTCCCTAAAACATAATAATATCAGCCCCTTCACTTAGCAATGCAAGAAAAACATGAAAACACAAGATTTTGATAGCAAATAAAGAGGTTTTTTATTGATTTTCTGAAATAGTTCGTACAAATCCATACCAGCATCATCCAGCCACACAAAAATGACATAAGAGAGTTTATAAGTCCCTCCCCAACCAAATCCAACCAGTCCCCACCTGATTAGAATGATTAAAGTGCTTAAACAACTCTAAAACTTAATTCCCACCAAAATTGGAACTAGCCGTTGGAAGTCCAATTTTTGAATTTAAACTTCATTTTTAATATTTTCAATCAACTAAACCTATCAAATCAATGGGTTTTAATCATCATATAACCATTTAAAACATATTAGACCCTTATTCAACCTATCTAGATTCCTAGGCATCATTAACCCAATTACATAGTAGTTTGGTCCTAGGGCCTTTATCAAGACCTTTAGGACTTTTACACATTACATATGATTTATTGCTTTCAAAAGCCATTATTGGCTCTAAAACTCTCCAATCAACTTGATTTCCCTCATAAAACCTTCCTGGTATCTTCATTGTCTTCTTGGTTTTGTAGGTTTGCCAGGGTGCTCCTGCACCAATTTTCCCTTTTCCTTTCAAATCTACATTGTTCCTCCATGCAACACCATTCTTCATCCTCAGCTTCATTTTCTCACCGGTTGTAGTAAGATCTATCCTTTTCTTTGGAAAATTTCTAATAGTGAAGGTTTGACCCTTTCCATATCCATTTTAGGAGACAAATTGAATATCTTTCTGGGAGGTCTCCTTGCTTGTAGATCATTCACCGCTACCACATCCTAATCTTCCATTTTCCTTGGAATGTTTCTATTGGATTAACATTTTATCCAAGGCTTTAGTCCCACCATCATACTTTTTTGTCAATTTGATTTCATCTTGACATTTCTCATGTTCTTTCCTGGGGGACTCCATTTCACCTATCATCTGCTGATGCTCTTTATCCTTTATCTCTAGCTCAGCCTTTAGATCTTTGCACCTACATTCATTGGTGTCTTTTTATTGAGTCTTTAACTCTAAGATACATTTCTCAAATTCTTCAAGGCATCTGATCAACCGATTTTGCTCAATAACTATATCATTCTTAAACAACTTGTATTCATTTCTCAAATTCTCCATTTCACTGTTTAGGTCTTGACATCCTTTGTCCTTAGACCTCATATCTAGCAACAACTCCTCACATCTTCTTTCCTTAGCATCCAAGATAGACTTCAAATTATTTTCCATTCTTTTTGCCTCATCTAGTTGAGTGGTCAGTAAGCTGACCTTTTTGTTTGAATTTTCAAGGCAAGTTCTCAGCTTGCTGCATTCTTCATGAACTGATTTATTGTAATCCTTAAGTTCATTTATAACATTTTTTAGTTCATTAAGGGCGCTTAGAAGCTCACCTTCTAGATCAACTTCTGCATCTTCTTCTTCTTCTTCATCATTTCTCAATAGATCTTTCCAGCTAGATCTATCTACCTTGCCTCATTCCTCTTCATCTTCTTCAAGGTCACTGCCAAACACATCATATCAGTGGGATCTATCTACATTATCCCCTTTTGATGTGTGATTCTCAATTTCCATCTCATGCGCTATGAAGAGATGAGTCTCCTCATCACCATTTCTACTATAACAATCTGATTTGCCTTTGTCATCTGTACATGTATCTACTGCAGTGTTCTTCTCACTATTACAAGTTGATCCAGTAGTGTAGGGCTCATTTCCATAGAGTTTCTTTAGCCCATCTCATAGACTTTTCTCCAATTTACACTTGTCCTCTTGTGAGGGAATATCACCAGTGAGTCCATAGAAAATAGCCTTCATGGCTTCATCATTGCACTTGCATCTTCTTTCTTCTTCAGGACTGGTGGGAGGACTGACATTCCTAGGGAGACCATTAACAAACACCATCTAGACATCATAAACTAGGGAGGACAGGTAGACTTCCATTCTACAACTCCAAATGGCATAGTTTGATCCATTAAACACTGGAGCATGGATTGACACTAAACAAACCATTGTGTCCTTAAGCTAGAATCTACCCAAGTGAGAGAAATATTGATAAACAGGGTACCTATGCTCTGATACCAATTCTTAGACACAATGCACCACTGAGAGGGGGGTGAATAAGTGGTTCTTAATCTTTTCCCCTTTAACTAGCTTATGTATGTATACCGGTCATGGGATCTAACATAATGCAGAATTACCAGTTAGTGAGGAGACTAATCACAAATGCAATCACACACAAAGATACATCACATAACACTAGCATGTACAAGGAAATCCCAAGATGGGAAAAACCTCAATGAGCAATGTTGCTAGAGTCTACTACTGCAATCTAGCCTCATAATGAATCTCTATTACAATGTTTATGGCTACAACCCAAGGAGCTACAACCCCTAATTTAGGGCACCAACCCAAGGAGCACCAACCCTTGATTTAGGGCACCAACCCCTAACTTGTTTATGGGTTACAACCCAAAGGAGCTATAACCCCTACACCAAGCTATAACTCAAAGGTCTCAAAGATAACTTCAATTACAAAAGTAGTTATTCTGTTACAAGTGAATCTTGTTATCATTTCATATACCTTAATCTATCAGTGAGACACATTCTCTGCTATACTGGTACCCCTCTTCTACTGCTCTCATCAGCTGTTATAATGCTGGTAAACTCTACTGGTTCACCTCTATTCTTCTTCTATTCTGTTGGATCTCCTCCTCATAGTTTTGTTCTTTAGTCCTCTCAACTACCTTCTTGTCAGTACAAGCACCTACTAGTTCACCTCTCTCTCTGCTAGTTTTTACTTCTTTCAGATGTTGTTGTACTCTCCATGATACTACTCTCACCCAGTTCTATCCTTGCCTTCTATATAGTTACATTTTCTTCTTTTCTATCGATATGGACAGTACCGGTTCTGCACTTCTACTAGTAAAACACTTCAACCTTGTTCTCCCTCACACTCAGTCTCTTCTCTATCTCCTTGAAGAGCACTTGACTGATTTGGACTGACATGCAGCAGCTCTATCTTCTTATGTTTAGCAGCAACCATCAATGATTTTGGCTTCCTTATTTATAACCTAGTTTTCTCGCCAAGAGCCAATTCAAATCTCAGGTGGTTAGGGTTTCTTCCACCGATCAAATCTTTATCAGATTCAATCCAATCTACCTTAGATCAATCACTTGCATTGGAGGAATGGATCTGTATGCGTTTTTCATCATCCAATACATATTTGCTAAAAATAGAAAATCTAACCCTGTTCTTTAGCCTTGAAATCAGTCGACACATTTATGATCCAGTTGTTTCCTTCTTGATGTCAATTTGCAATCACATCTCAGACATCGTTCATGGTGCCAATAGATCCCTAATCTTCCTCTTTCATTCATCTTTCATCAAGCCCCACACTCTGCAACTCCTTTGTGATTGTCGCAATCAACATTTAATGTTAACCAATCACAACTACGTCTTTGACACCAGACATCACCAACCTTTGCATATTCATCAGCTCAGTTTCTCATGGCATCATAGTCAATATCCACCTCATCACACTACTCTGTTGGTTCATCTTGGTCACCAACCACACATGTAATTAGTACACCCATACTAGTTTACTAACCCTACCGACACTAACCACCTTGCTGGTTACCCTTCCAACCGGTGTAATCCTTATGTCTCCACTTCACTTTATTAGCTGAGAACCTTATCTACCTTATCTCTTCTTTGATGTTTCACCGGTTGACATAATATGTCAACTATCACCATTGTAGATTCAAGTAGATGTGTCTGTCGGTGGATAGCATACTTTCCTTCTTGCCAGTGAGACACATTGATGACACCAAGTCATCACCCTCCAACTGTTTTTCACAAACCTTCCTTCAGCATCTCAGTATCACCATGTATATTCCTGCAAACTCACTAGCATCCTTCTTCGTCAAACTAGTTCTCCTAGCAACTGGTTTGTCAAGATGACAAACACACCATCTCAACTCCTCATTCTTCCTCCATTTTCTTGGTATCACATCTTGTTTTCACTTTCTTATCCAGTGTGCATTTCTAATCTCATGATATAGGGGCTTCCTTATCTTCCACTTGTACATCCAGTCTCTACATTTAATCATTTATCTGTCTTAGGGAATCATTTTGCTGGTACAAGTGTGCCATTATCGAGGGGAGGATACATCTTCAACATGACATATGTCCCAATGGTTTTCCATATGTCAACCTGCACACAAAGGCAAGATACTATGTCAACCTATCACCTAGCCTTTGATAGCTTCTTCATCCGGTGGGAGTCCTGCTAGTTATCCTTACACTAGCAATCTAGTGGCCTACACAAACTTCACCTCCGGTGTTGATGAGATCCAAATAGCATTCCACCACTTCAACACAATCAATGTCCATCATGTAGTCTCTTCATTCTAGTTGTATGTACCACCATATCAACAACCCTTTTACTGAGTGGAGTGGTCACTTTACTGGACCTCTAGCATACCGGTACACATTGGTTCTTCCTTTTGCATGAAGATGGTCACTTGTTTGTCACCAATGACAACACATCAACTCTTCTCCCATACCACTCCATCTTCAATTCTGATTGACATCACACTCTAATGCCAACAGCCTCTTGTTTACTTAGTTGACATCAATGTCAGTGATACCAGTAACATCCTATACCCATTATCAATGACAACACAATGTAAATAGGAAGAACAAAACAATCTTTGGTGTTGCAATCACTATGATGATTGAAGCTAAACTACCTAATATCTATTGGAGAGAGGATATCAATACTACTATATATGCTTTCAACATAGTACATATTAAAGATGATATCGGTAATACTCCTTATGAATTATGATTTGGTCATACTCCTACTGTCATATATTTCAGAATTTTTGGAAGCAAATGTTACATTAGAAGAGATGATGCATTAGGTAAGTTTGATCCTAGAAGTGATGAAGGAATATTGTTGGGTTATTCTACTGAGAGTAAAGCATATAGATGTTATAAAAAAATATTGAATAGGATAATGGAAAGCATAAATTTCACGGTGGGTGAGCATGGAAGTAATCAGATTGAAGCTTATGATTATGGACCGGAAGATGAATTTACCAAACCTGAATAGGTAATGTAAGAATCAATTCAGAGTAGTGAACCTATGACTCTAATAACATCAAAAAATTCAACAGTGACAGAGGAAAAACATAATGAGTCAGAAAATCAAGAAAATTCAAAGACTCCCAGGTATGTAAAGCTAAATCATCCTGAATATCAGATCATTGGAGATAAAAGGAAAGGTGTGATGACTAGGAGAAGGTTAGCTACTAAAGAGGTATGTTTAATTTCACAAATTGAACTAGAATCTTTTATTGAGGCGAGTAAGGATGAAAATTGGATAAAGCAATGGAAGAAGAATTAGATCAAATTGAAAAGAATAAGATATGGGAACTTGTACCTAGACCTAAAGACAAGAATATTATTGGAACTCAATTGATTTTTAGGAATAAATTGAATGAGGAAGGTAAAGTGGTAAGGAACAAGGCTAGATTGGTTTGGAAAGGCTATTCTCAGGAAGAAGGTGTTGATTATGGAGAGACTTATGCTCCAGTTGCTAGAATTGAAGCGATAAGACTTTTTATTGCTTATGTTGCACACAAGAACTACAAAGTATATCAGATGGATGTTAAATGTGCATTTTGGAATGGAGATCTTGAAGAAGAAGTTTACATTGAGAAACTTGATGAATTTTCTTTATTAGAAGACAAGGACATAGTTTGTAGGGTAAAGAAAGCTTTATATGGACTAAAACAGGCCCCATAGAGCATGGTATTCTAGATTGGATAAGTATCTTTCAAAATTTGGCTTTAGTAAGGGTAATGTTGATAGTAACTTATATTACAAAATTGAGCATGATGACATATTGATTATTGAAGTCTTTGTGGATGATATCATTTTTGGAGGAGGAGAAGATTTATGCATGAAATTTGCTGATGAAATGAAGAATGAATTTGAAATGTCTATGATTAGTGAAATAAAAATTTTCTTAGGCTTATAGATTATGCAAACTGATAAAGGTATTTTCATTTGTCAAACTAAGTATGTGAAGGAGTTACTTAAGAAATTTGGACTTGAGAATTATAAACCTGTCGGTACTCCTATGATAACTTGTTGCAAATTGTCAAAGGATAGAGAATCACCTAAAGTGAATCCAAGAAGATACAAATCAATGATTGGTGGATGTTGTACCTAACTCAGAATAGACCTAATATAATGAATGTTGTTTGCATTTCTTCCAGATTTCAGTTAGATCCTAGAGAGACTCATGATATTGTTGTCAAGACAATATTAAGATATTTGGTAGGTACAACAAACTTTAGGTTATGGTATGCTAAGGATGATGACTTCACATTATGTGCATGTGCAGATTCTAATTGGGAAGGAGATGTGGATGATCAAAAGAGAACTACTGGCATAGTATTGTTTCTTGGGATGAAGTTGATTTCATGGCTTAGTAAGAATCAATCATACATTTCATTGTCTACTGCTAAAGCAGAATATGTTGCAACTACTACCAACTGTACTTAGATTTTATGGATGAAACAAATATTAAAGGACATAAGGGTGAGTTATGATAAACCTATTGTTATTCACTATGATAATACTGCTACTATTAATAGGTCAAAGAATTTGGTATTTCATTCCAAATCAAAACACATTTCTATAAAGTATAATTTCTTGAAGGAAAAGGTTGAAACAAAGGAAGTTAGATTGGTTTTGTTATCACTGATTAAAAATGGGCTTTTCTTTTCCCATGATTGGCTATGGTTTGTTGAATTTTTGAATAGGGTGTAGTTCCAAATGCTTCATCTTTGTTCTAGACCTCAAGGGTTTAAGGGTTTTTGATTTTAGATCCTCTTATGTTCGTTTTATACCCTCTGGTTCCTAGTCTTTCATTACTTTATTCACTTAGGTAATGGGTCGTGGGGTCGTAGGAAGTGTCCCCCCCTTGTTGTTTGCCTAGGCGGTTATGTTAATTAATCAAAAAATTTATGCCTTGTATGTTTTTCTTCTAAAGTTGTCAGGCCCAGTAACTAGTGCGCATCTCGCGGATGGATCCACGACTCGCGTTATTTTGCTAGGTGAAGTTGTGCGTAGTTTAAAACTAGCAAAGTTGCAAAAACCACATGGCATGCCACATAGACGGTCCAACTGGTTGTTGACAACAAGTAAAATGGTGGCATGTGGCACAAGTCACAATAGTCAGTGGGTCAAGATTAAAGGCTAAAAGGTGGGCCCCAAAGGTGAGTCAGGTCGCAAGTGGAGATGACCTGGCAGGTACAACTGTTAATAACTTACTGGAGCCCTGTGGTTTTCTTTCGGCAAATAAAAAGGTGACAAGTCAGCTCTGAAGGTGACTAGGTGCTAGGTGTTCACAGTGAGTCAATGGGCCCACCCCTCCCGAGAGCCTTTTCAGATGGTTAAAAGCTGATCAGCTTAAGAGATGATCCGACGGTTCGCACTATTTTGCAAGGGTAAGATGCTCGTTCTTTATACCCTGCGAAATAGTGAGAGTGCATGAGAGCCATCCATGTGTCATGATGATGACTTGGAGGATATAGCTATTAAGAAGAAAGTGGGGCCCCATGGTTTCCTTTTGGCGTATAACAGAGTGACAAGTCAGGTCTGAAAGTGACTGGGCGCCAGGTGTTCACAGTGAGTTAGTGGGCCCACCCCTCCTGAAAGCCTTTTCAGAGGATTAAAAGCCGATCAGCTTAAGAGATGATCTAACGGCCCGTGCTATTTTGCAAGGGTAATATGCTCATTCTTTATACCCCATGAAATAGCGAGAGTGCATGAGAGCTATCCACATGTCATGATGACATGTGGTCTAAGAAGAAAGTGTGGGCCCACCAAGGTGGAACCGATGGTATAAAAGAAAGACACGCGGCCAGTATCAAGTGGAATGCGAAGAGAATTTCAAGGCCAATGGTTCGACACCATGTGGTATCATGTAGCCAATAGAAAAGTGGGACCCAGAGCAAAGCCAAAGCCATCAGTTAATCTAACACTTGATCAAGTTTCTTTTGATCGAACGGTTGGCATTATTTCGTACGACTAAGCTGCCCGATAGTTATGCTTCACGAAGTTGCGAAAGAGCAAAATGAAACACTTGCAGGAATGTTGTGACCCACTGGAGCAAAAAATATGAATTCTCATATGAATTCAATTTTGAAGGGACGGTCGAAGCATGCAGAATCAATGTTATAGTTAAGGCCCTGAGTACAAATATTTGATTTCCTATCAACCGGGTGAAGATATCTTTTAAAGGATTTTGCAGAAGAGCAGACGCAGAGTTATTTTCCTCAGATACAGAGCAAGTAGGTTCAGTTGTAGAGCAAATTCCTTCAAGCAAAGAACAAGTTCTCTCATATTCTTGTGTAGCAATTCTTGTGTAGTGTTCTAAATAGGATAATTGATTTGTCGTAGAATTGTTTAAGAGTGGCATTCATTTCTTGCATTTTCAAAATGGCTCCTAAAAGAGAATTTTCTGGCAAAGTTAACTATTTAGAAAGGAGTGTTTGTGATGATTTTTTAGAATAGTTGACGTTGTCAACTAATCAGGCATCAAAGACAAAAGAGTTAGTGCCCAAGGCTCCCTGTCTAAAGATAGGAGAAGGATTATATGACAAGGGTAATTGGTTGAGAGACCCACAGGTTGGACTGTCTAGGTTGGGGTTTTTTAAAGTTGGATTCGGAATGAGAAATTATCCTACCCCGCAAAACAATATCTGGGAATTAGATGTCAGGAAAT
Organism: Cryptomeria japonica; assembly: GCF_030272615.1. Classification (NCBI taxonomy): domain Eukaryota; kingdom Viridiplantae; phylum Streptophyta; class Pinopsida; order Cupressales; family Cupressaceae; genus Cryptomeria; species Cryptomeria japonica. The sequence continues at coordinate 89,880,774 of NC_081413.1, read as the reverse complement.
TAGTAGTCCCAGGGGTATTCATGGACACAGATTTGCTGACCCAAATTACGTTCAATTATGATCCAGTCACAAGAAGCATTCGGGATGTAAATGGGAAAACCCTTGTTGAAATTAATGCTGAGGAGTTTAGGATAGCATTTGGGCTTAATGAGTTCACAAAATTTCTAGAACCTATAAATTTCACATCATTAGCCCAAATTTACGGTGCACAGAGCAGTCATCTCAGGAATGGGCCTCTCAAGGAACTTTTTGTGAAAATAGGAGGCTTAACAGTTGTAGGACCCAACACACAAGAACCCTTTTCATTAAGTATGTTCACCCTGAGGGCTAAAGGAATGTATTGGGAACTTTGCCAAGTTTTGGGAGAAGATGCTAAAGCAAATATGCTGAATCATTACTTGTTAATGATTGCCCAAATTTTGAATCCTTCTCTTGCAATTACATTTGATTATGCCTCTTTTATTGCTGATGCTATCCATGGAGGGTTAATAGGAATCAAGAATGGAAAGGTGGATAGGCCTTTTGAATAGTACTCACTCCTAATGCACCTTTTTCTCTTCAAAGGTGGTGATTACTTTGCCAGTGGATTGGACCTAGTTAAGGAGAAGGAAGGAGAAAAAATGTCAGTACAATTATGGAGTACTATGTTGTCATGGGATAGAGAGGATGCCAATTTTTTGAAGTTTGATAAATATTTTGCATCTAAAATAAGGACTCTCCTCTACTCTGAGAACCCAAGAATCTCCAAGGTTCTTCTGGAATTCATAAGACCAAAAGAATTCATAGAGAACATAAAAATTGTTCATAACTGGGGTGACATTTATTTATACCCAGTCTCCACAGTTTTTAGAGTTTTTGGTTTCAAAGGCACCCCATTTTTGTTACCTTACTAGGTCCCTCTCAAAGTAGGAATCATAGAGATCCTTAGACAAACTGGTGGCTTACAAGAGGCAGAGTTGATAGGTAGGGGTAAAGGAACTATTTTCCCTGTAGCTACCATAGCCCACCAATTTGTAATAACAAAGGGAGGCTGGAATTGCTTTGAGGATTTCCTCAAGCCTTATCATTTGTCCACTGTAGTCTTCAGGTGTGCTGATCTAGAAGACTTCTTCAACGGTATGTTTAGGAAGAAGGTAGCATGTAGAGGTAGGCCTCATCAATTCCAGTTTCCTGAAGATCTCATCAGAAATGAGTTTGATCTAGATGAGCAGGAGCTAAGGAAAGAAAAGTGGGTGGCTTATAAGAAAGCCTTGGATTTTGTGCATCAGTTTGATGCTAGCTATGACCCATTGTCTAGCTTTTTCCCACTGGAAGAGAAAATAAAGTTTTTGATTGTTTGCTTTGAAGATGTGATGCAGACACTGAAGGAGAAGAGGGAAGCTATAATCAAGAGAAACCCTGAAAAGGAAAGAATAATCCTAAGTAGGTCAACTTCCAGCAAAGCAATCCCTCCTGGTGATTACACACTGCATAAGAAATCCAGTTATAGTGTGTTGGTGCCTACAACGGGGGAGCCCTCTACCTCCAAAGGAAAGAGGAAGATACAAGATGTCATTGACATCCAAGAGAGCCCAAAGAAGCAAAGGGTGGGAAAAGAAGTGCAATCAGATACACCTTTGTATTCCCCATCCCAATCCCCTATCCATATAGAAAATGAGCAAGCAGCAGCTGAGCAACTCCTACAGTTGGGTAGTCTAGGGGAAATTGCATACACTTATGATGAAGTGGAGGAAGGGATGCCAGAAGAACCCATTGCTTCTGAAATGGATATCTCCTCCACTGAACTTAAAGGCTAGGAGTGGGATCCTGAGATAAAGCAGGCAAGTAGTGCCTTTCTAGCTGATAACAATTTTGTCACATCAGAAGCATTTATGCAGTTTATATGGAAACAACACATAGATTAATATAATGCTAGATGTGAAACAAGAAAGGCTGTGCACCCCAATAAAGATCTAGCCTTGGTGGAAGAGGAAATAAAGCAAGAGATGATGGAAGAATTCAAAACCATCACCCCTAAGCAGGGAAGAGATATGGTAGCACAAGCTAGAGTTCTTATCTTACCCGAATGGGATATTGCAGATGCCTTTGCATTAGATGTAGTAAGAAAAGAGACTAAACCTATGGAGGGGGTTACTTTCAATAAGGATAATGCTGCACTCGTCATGTGGTCTCTCAAGAGAAATGAGAGTAAGAAAAGCAAAGACACCCTAGGGTCAAGTTACCTTGGTGGAATGATGGTGAAGAGAGTGTAGAGTACAGGGGTAGTAGAGGCTACTAGCACTGTGTTAGAGACTGCAAAATTTAGTGTTGCAGTAGCAGAGAAGGAAACCAAAGAGAAGGAGGCCCTCCAAATTAAGTTGGAAACAGTTTTGAAGGCTTATAACAATGCCAAGGAGGAGGTAAGAAGTAAGGATAGCATCATTGCCAAGTTGCAGAGCCAGTTGACTGGACAATACCAACAAGGTGAGTCTTCAACACTGATGATTTCCTCTTCTCCTGCAAGACCTCCACCTACTAGCCCTATCATTGAATTTCCACCATCTCCGGCACCTTCCAGCTCCCAAATGATTGAAATCACTCCCCAAGAATTAGAAAACTTGAAATAGGCTCAGGCTTTATATGCAAAGAAATATGAGGAGAAAGTAAGGGCTACAATTTCCAGTTTTGCAGATTCAATAAATGCCTCATTGCTCTACAACAATGTAGGTAAAATTATTGAAATATGGAATGAGCTCAGGAGAGACAAGGCCATTTTGACACCTATTTTTGACAGATGGAGGCCTAGGGAGCAAGATCTAGAGTTTATGTGTGTATCCGGCAATGAAGCAAGGGCCAATCCTATCATCAAATCCACTTTCGATGTCACTAAATTCTTAGTACAATTGGTAGCAGAGGTGGATAATGTGGATAGGAAGGTTAATTTGTGAAAGAAGGAGTACACTGATCAAGTTTTTGAGTTGCTCCTAGGAGTTTTTGCTAACCCGGATAAGTTAAAAGACAAACAAATGTGGCTTAAGGAGATAGAAGCTAAATTGTCAGCAAGAGTTAAAGGAATTATTGATCTTGATGATGCTTCTTTCTTTGTTGTGACAATAAAAGAGATAGAGAAAATTAGGTCACATTATGGTTTTCTCAATTCAGAAGTCAACAAAATGAGAAATTCTTGGAAAAGGTTGACTAAGACTAAAGATAAAGTGATTAATTTCTCATGGCCGACAGAAGAGGTATATGGTGAGTGGACAACTAAATATGCCACCCATGATCCGGAATAGTTGGAGAGCACCCCTGAAAAGATAGAAGAGGTTGCAACTGAACAACTTGTTGAAGAAACTGCAAAGGCTGAAAAGAGCTTGTAACCTCTTTATTTTGAAAGAAATGATTGTAACAAACTCTCCTCGAGAAGTTCGAAGCTTTGTGCATCCATGTTGTTATAAATGGATACCAGGACTAGAGGAAAAGATCGATCGTAAAAAATTGTAAGAAAACGCTACAGAAATTTATCTGAGCTTTTCTAAGTCTAATGGAGAATCAAAATTTCTTGTAATATTTCTTGAACTAAATATCAATATACAGACCATTTGTTTTGAGTAAAGCTTTTTGTTGTCTTCAAGTTTGTTCACAAATTTGTTTACTATTTTCATTCTGAATAATCCAGGGTTGTTTTGTTTGAATGGAATTACAAAGCAATTTTAGTATAAGTGTTCGTTAGCTTTTCTCTTTAGGAGGGAAATTAAAGATGCGGGGATCACTCATACTAGTAAACTCTTTGGAAGGAATTTTGAATTTTGAGGACCATAGCTTAGTTTGGAATGCTTGAATTCTTGTAGGTGTCAGGCATATACAAGGATTAATAGAAACCAAGTCGACGGGAAGCATAAAGATGTCTTGTTTGAGGAGTTTTATTTCAGTTTAGATGACTCTGTGACCTTGGATAAGGCACTGGTATTAATTGAATTTGTTTATTGCATGCTTTGTTAATCGAAATGCTGAATTTAAGTACAATTTCCATTCTTTGTTTTCAGTTGATTTCAAGGTGAATAGATCCACTGGTTTGCTGTGGGTTTATGTTTGAAAGTGTGAATTTAATTCACAAAGGTATACCCACCTGGGCTCTAAGTAAGCCCGAAGTGTAGAAGGTCTAATCAAGCCTTGTCATAAGTTGTCTTGAGAATTTCCTTATCTTTGATGTCTCTTCTGCACCAAGCTTAAATCATATTATTTTAAGGATGTTAAAGGGAATCAGATTTTGAAGACAACAGGTTTATGTGCCTACTAAGGAATAGATTGTAGACATTCTAACTAAACTAGTACCTAAAGACACTTTTGAATAACTCAGAAATCAATTGGGAGTTACCAGCTCTTTAGAAGAGACTTAGAGATGCAGGGATGCATCAATCCAGTGAGCTTATCAAAGATAGTTCTTTGATTTGGGTTGATGAATTTGGTGCTACTACTCATGGGGAGTAGTCTGTTGTTTGGTTCAGTATTCTTGGTTTGGTATTCATCTTGTGTCATTGATGTCAAAGGGGGGGAGAGGTATCCATGTGAAAAACTATCAGAACTTTTTGGAGAGAGCTATTCATGTTAATATAAGGGGAGATATATTTCAGTTTTATCTTTTGAGAGAATGTTGGCATTCCTTGGCACTTGCATGTTTTTCACATTTAATGTTGCCATCAATGCCAAAGGTGGAGACTGTTGGCAATATGCTAGGTTTGGTTAAGTGTTGTCATTGATGTCAGTAGTGTATCCCAGTTAGATCTATCTTGATTAGTCTTGGTGATCATCCTATCTTTGGTTGTGATTTTTATCTGGTATGATTAGACCTCTAGAATCAGTTTTGGATGCTTATTCTGATGGTTATATGCTTTCTATGTTGGCATATGGACACTCCAATGAGACATTGTATGTGATTGAAGGTTTTGTCATTGATGGCAACCTTGCAATCCTATGGCATCGGCAAGACATCATACCGGCAAAGCATTACATAGGTAAGATAATGTACCGGCATCAACAAGATCACTCTACATCAACACCGACACTAGCACCGACACAGAAGAAAAGATGTATACCGGCATAGAGGCGGATAGGATTTTTGATATATAATATTTTGTTTATTATTGTAAGCCAACTTGGAAAATTGTAAAATGACTCTTGTATAGAAAGGAGATCATTGTAGACATTTAGAGAGGTAATGTAGTGAGCATAAAGAAAATTATTATGCAGACCTAATGTGCAAATTATAGGTCAAGGGTATATGTAAAGAACAGAGTTAGAACTGGTAGTGAATCTGGCATTGGAGATGCTATTGTAAAGTAGTACAAGTCATTGGATTAGTATAATCCTCATTGTAAGTCAGTGTGACTTCTCATTGAGCAGTGAGCTCTAGGCAGTTGGCCTTCCTACATGTGCAGGCCCCTATTGCAAGTAATATTCTCTTATTGGCTATTGAGTGAATATTTTGGGTTACAAATCCCATCGAGGTTTTTCCTACACCAAGATTCCTCGTTAAGCATCTTGTGTTATGGTCTTCTTTTCATGTGGATGTTTTTTATTCTATTTATTGCATTAATTATTGCATACCAGTATACTGCTATTTTATGTTCTGCATGATTCAAATTAAGAAATACTCATTACTGGTTAGATACTGATTCACCCCCCCCTCTCAGTATCTATGGGAATCCTAACAATTGGTATCAGAGCCTGGTCATCTATTTTCAAAAGCCTAACAACTTGAGGAAGATCTTGACACTGATAAAGATGAAAAATCTGATGAAGCAACTTGAAGGAGCTCTTACTGACTATGATGTGGAGAAGTTGAAAAATATCAAATTAGAAGATGATTTAAGAGTAGCTCAAGATATCATTTAGGCACCTCAAGAAAATCTTATTGTTGCAAGAAATAAGAGAAGAGAACTTTGTGAAAAATTGCAAATGAGAATGATGAAAAGGAATCTCTTAATGATATGATAAGCAAGCTGAAACAAGAGATCATGACAACAAAAAATGAAATGCAGGATATGACTATGAGATTTTGCAAAGAGATTGAAGATAGAAAGAAGAATGAAGAAGAATTGACCAAAAGGATAAGTGATGCATCAAATGAGAACACAATACTTAGCTATGAAAATGACATGTTGAAGATAGATCTGATGCATACTCAAAATGACTCAAATGAGCTAATGAGACAAAAAGAAATCTTGGAAAGGGAATTGGAAACTGCAAATAAACATAAAGAAAAATTTAAGAAAAGCTCAGAAGAACTTGGTACCTTATTGAAGAATCAAAAACCTAAAGGTGACACTTTTGGAATTGGCTTTGAAGTTGGTGAAAGCTTTGGTACTGCGAATACTCAGGATCATAGCAAACCGGTAAGACCACCTAATGCATATAAATTCAATGGAAAATGCTTTAACTATAATAAGTATGGTCATAGGGAAAATACATGTAAATCTAGGAATTATCAGAATATCAATACACCCACCGGTCAATGTTCCAAATGCAACAAAGTTGGTCATAACTTTGAAAACTGTAGAATGAATGTGAGATGTTATGTTTGTGGAAGATTTGGACATTTATCTAATCAATGTAGAACACAAACCAGCATAGGTTATGGGAAAGCTATTTAGAAAAATAATGTAACTTGTTATGCATGTAACAAGATTGGGCATATTGCTAAATTTTGTAGAAGTAAAGGTACACCAATAGACAAAAAAAGTGCTAGCTTGAAAGGAAAAGAAAAAGTTGAAGAGGTTAAGAAAGAATTCTCAAAGCAATGGATTAGAAAAGCTGATCTAAATATTGGGAATACTCCTCCACCAGTAGAACAAACAAATGCTTCACCGGCAGGATAGAGTGATGCTTCACCGATAGGACAGAGCAGTGCTCCACTGGTAGGAAGTTCTTCATCTAATTGAAGAAAATTTTCTTGAGGGTTTGGCAATCTAAAGATACATATGCTATTATTCCCGTGGTTAGAGATAAGAAGTTGAAAATTACTCATTATCGGCAAACAATGTTAAGTGAATACTTAATTGGCATGCAATTAATGTGGTAGATGGTGAAAAGACATTATAAAAATAAGGTTTTGGCTCCATTTCATTTCACCATGATTTCAAACTTTAAGAGAGCATGAAGATTCTGAGCTAAGGCATTTCAAGCAAGAAGCAAGAACACTCCAAGAAATCATCCATCCAAGACAGAAAAAAAGGTATTTAATCGTGGCATCCACCTTTGCAATTGAATACATAGCAAACCCTACTGTTGTGGAAGTAATTAAAAGACCTAGGCCCATATTTCAGTTAGTCCCCGAAATAGAAAAGAAGGATGATACCTTAGGTGCATTTTCTCAAATCCCTAAAGGTGTTGTATATGCTGAAGACCCTAGAATGTACATCCACTGCAACATTGAAGAGTTAGGACATGAGGAAATCAAAACCATGTATAAAACCGAGATATGTGATGATACCGGCAATGTTAAAGTTGAACACAAGATTATTGAAACCCTAGGATTCATAGAAATCCTTAGCATCCCTGAATTTCCTAAGGATGTGACTAGGATAGTGTTAAGCAGAGTTCATGGAGAATTTTTCTAGTTAGATGTAATTCATAAGATCACCAAGGAAGCCATAAAGGCTATCACAGGGTTACTGGCCATCGGTAAAAGACCAGACAAAAACAAGAAGGTTTCAAATGATTTAGTCATAGACATAACAGGTGCAACATTTGATAAGAGATCTCTAAGGGTTAACGATGTAAAGGATACAAATGTGAGATTCATAAGAATGATATTAGGTTACAAAGCCACTCATGCTAATAAACTTAACTCAGTTTTAAGTTTATGCATTAAGAGTGCTTATGATATGATAATAGACAATACAAAAATTGACATCTATGAATGGTTAAAGGATGAACTGATAGACAACCTTGGAAAGATAAAGAAGGATAAGAAAGGAACTTTCAGATTTGGAAATATGTTAGTATGCCTAATGCTTCATATAACAAAATAGGTTCCTAGTATAGGATATAAAGAACTAGGATATGACATACTGGCAGGAAAGCAATTGATAGAACTGTTTAATTCCATGGGTGAGAACAAGGAAAACAACATTCATGACTTTTTCCAAGCACTGAAGACAAAAATGAAGAAAAGGATAAGGTTATCTTAGAAAATTGTAGATAAATACAAAGATGATATATGCTTTGTTATTAAAAAGGATAAAATATGGATGGAAGTAGTCATCCCAAGGACAATCTGGGTAACTGAAATGGGCTATGAGATAGATGACCACATAGTTGAAACTTATGCCAAAGCACTTCTGGAAGCCCCCAAAGAACCTAAGGAAGAAGTATTTGGTAGTGCTGAAACCATAGAAAGCCAAATACAGTCCAAGAAAAGAGTGAAGAAGGTAGAGGCATTTGTGAGGAAAGGATCCAGACAAGTAAAGGCCATTAAGGAAGATGTATTAAAGAAAACTAGTATAACAGAAGATGAGTTGGCAGCCCCACAACTTGAAGCTCATCTATCACTGGTAGGTACTTCTTCGGAAGGTGACATGCCAGCAACCTTTAAAAGAGTTGTTAGGAAAAGAGATCACTCACCAACAACCACTCCTTCACCTAGAAGGACAAGGTAGAAGCAACAAGCTATGAGATCTCTAGTCAGAAAGGTCACACCTAAAAAGAAGCTAACTCCTAAGAAAAAGAAAAAGACAAAAACTAACTTGGCACCTCTAGACATATTGCTAAATGAGATCACAGAGGAAGGAAAACTGAAAAACATAGGGAAAATTTATGACACTCTATCTACTGATGAGAAAGGGCAAGTTGAGGAAAGTGTAATACTGCATATGGACATGTACAAAAAGTTTTTGATGGAAGTAATCAATGAAATTCCTGATGATTTGTACAAAAGACTTGAGGCCAGAAGGCAAGGAGTGATTGAATTAGACAAGAAAATAAAAATAGAAAAACTACTTGCTGTATATCCAATAAACTCTCCAAAGGAAATTGATGATCTGATTGCTCAAGCAAACCGGACAGTTTTCTCCACTACACACTAGCATATTTCACTAATGCCAGGAAGAGTTACAGAAGTTACAGAGGAAACAGAAGATGGTTGGGACATATTACTGGTTGAAAAGGAAAAACAAGAAGAATACAGGAATCCCAAGCCTATTAAGGTACATAAGAAGGATAAGGACAAAGGGAAAGGAAAAGTTGGTGGACCTCCAAGCATAAAGGTTAAAGACAACCTACCTCAACCTGTGAAAATTACAACCATTGAAGACCAACTGGAAGTAGAAAGCATGGATGTAGAGGATAGCAATCCAAATCCTTAAGTCCTATACACTGTAAATGTTGATACCCAAAAGATCAACATAACAGTTGATAAAGATACAACTAAAAAGTTAGATATGGCTAAAGAGCCTCCGGTAAGAGGAGATACAGAGCAAATGGCAGAGGATACAGGGAAAAAGATGGAATCTGAGGCACAAATAAAGAAACCAACAAAGCTAAAGGCTCTGAAATAGGCTCACAAGGAAACAATGCCACCGGTAAGCAATGAAGCAGGAAAACCAGTGCTAAAAGAAATGCAAACACAAACTGACCTACTAGAGGTCAATATAAGTATGATTATTTCCACTGACACTCAGACTCTTGGATCATCATCAACATTCAAGTCAACTAATGTGACTAAGGTATTACTTGAATCCATTAAGAAAATAACTGACTGCAGTTCATAGGCTTATAAAGCAATAGATGATTCAATACCAATTTTGAAAATAATTTCTCTTGATTGTAATATAGATAATAAAGATTCTTTAGGACAATTGGATACATTATGTAAATACATTTCTAGAAATATTGAGAAAATAAAGGAAGAATCAATAAAGGATATGGTAGAAAAGGAGAAACATAAATTCTTTGATGAAGAAATAAAGAAGTGTAACAGAGACTTTGACACACTTCTATTGGAACTATGTAGTTTGCTGAAAGAGTATAAAAATCTGTATAAAGGCACATGCAAAACAAACTTCTTGACTGTAGATATTGATAAGAAAATAAGCAAGACACAGGAAGAGATAAATAAGCTTGCAGACAATTTTGTCAACTCACTAGATTCACTATCTATTTTTGAAGATAAGTTAGCAAATTTTGAGGAAGAATTGCTTAAACATGAAAGAGAGAAAGAGAGAATAATAAACAAGGCAAAACACTTGAGATCTAAATTGAGTCCAAGATTGGACTATCTAGCATCTCTGCGGAAGGAAATCTCAGAGGCATTAGCACAGGGAAGTAAAACATCAGTAGAGCAATTGCAGCATCTAGCTAGTACTGTGAAGAGGACTAAAACAACAATAAAATATAGAAAAAAGTTTATGGATAGTATAAACTTAATTTTGGGCGATCTTTTTCAAATAATAACTACCCAACTACAGGGTTGAGGATATGGATAGATGTAACTACAAACTCTACTAACATCTTAACAACCTTTTTCATTGATGCCAAAGGGTGAGTAATAGGATGAGAAAGTTCAAAGACAGGAATCATATGCTCAGGGGGAGCCCTTCATATTTTTGGTAAACATTCTTTTTGGTAAATTTTTTTGGACTACACATTTTGGACACTTTTTGAAATTTCTCATGAGTGTTGCCATCAATGCCAAAGGGGGAGATTGTTGGCATATGGACACTCCAATGAGACATTGTATGTGATTGAAGGTTTTTTCATTGATGGGAACCTTGCAATCCTATGGCACCGAAAAGACATCATACTGGCAAAACATTACATAGGCAAGATAGTGCATCGGCATCAACAAGATCACTCTACACCAACATTGACACTGGCACCAGCACAGAAGAAAAGATGTATACCGGCATAGAGGCCGATAGGATTTTTGATATATAATATTTTGTCTTTTATTGTAAGCCGACTTGGCAAATTGTAAAATGACTCTTGTATATAAAGGAAATCATTGTAGACATTTAGAGAGGTAATGTAGTGAGCATAAAGAAAATTATTAGGCAGACCTAATGTGCAAATTATAGGTCAAGGGTATATGTAAAGAACAGAGTTAGAACCGGTACTGCATCTGGCATTGGAGATGCTATTGTAAAGTAGTACAAGTCATTGGATTAGTATAATCCTCATTGTAAGTCAGTGTGACTTCTCATTGAGCAGTGACCTCTAGGTAGTTGGCCTTCCTACATGTGCAGGCCCCTATTGTAAGTAATATTCTCTTATTGGCCAGTGAGTGAATATTGTGGGTCACAAATCCTAGCAAGGTTTTTCCCACACCAAGTTTCCTCATTAAACATCTTGTGTTATGGTTTTCTTTTCATGTGGATGTTTCTGATTCTGTTTATTGCATTAATTCTTGCATATCGGTATACTGCTATTTTATGTTCTGCATGTTTCAAATTAAGAAATACTCATTACTGGTTAGATACTGATTCACCCCCCCTCTCAGTATCTGTGGGAATCCTAACATTCTATATTTTTGTGGTTTCATGATTTGGTTATCACTTTTGGTAGCTATCGGTACTCGGCTTGTTCTTGGCTTTCCTAGCTTTCTTTTGGCTTTATCGACTTCTGACATTCCTGGTTAGCTTTACTGATATGCACTATTTAGTGACTTCATCTATGGATTTGGGGTCCGACTTATGGATTCAATTTCTATCATGCTATTGGTTCTTTTTTATCATATCCTAAGTATTTGATTACTTTACATTGGATGGTGTGTTGTTATGGTGGTCCTATTTGGATCCGGTTAAACTTTCATTGAGGGTTTCTACTGACTAGTGAAGCATGTTGGATTTTGGTCTTAGCAGAATTCTCAGTGGATTTAATTGTTTGGTTACTTGATTTAGGTCCATGCTATGTAATGTAAATCACAATATTGGTCTGGTAGTATAGTGTGATGTAACTTCTGTAATTATGGGTTTAGGGTTTAGCTGACCTTGTAAATAAGGTTGATGATCTATATTTATAGGTGACTTATTCATGTAATTGACATAATGGATGGATCGATGGTTATGGTTGGTTAAGTCAGCATTATAAGAGGTTGGTTCATGAGTGAACAAGTCATATCATTTAGAAGAAGGTTGGAAAGGTTTTGTATTGCAGGGAAGACATAAATGCTTAACCGAAAATATCTCAGGCATTTGTAGATGCTACTTTTTAGTTCATTCCTTTCCAGATTTTAGTCCAAAGATTTTGTAAGTCAATGAGACTTCCCTTTGTGATGAGAAGTGTTCTCTAGGCTATTGGCCTTTCTACATGTGCAGACCCCATTGTAATAATTCACAATACTACTGCAGAGTATTCATATGATTGTGGGTAGGGTTTCCCACCATGGCTTTTCCCTTTCTGGGTTTTCCATGTCAAAATATTGGTGTTATGTGTGTTGTGCTTTCATGTTATATTCCTCATTGAGTTATGCTCTGATTTAAGGTTCATAATTTTATTGATTGCTATTATTGTTAGTAAACTAATTCACCCCCATCTCTCAATTTATTCTTGGTATTAGAACATTCTAACAATTACATATTTAATTTAGGAACCCACAATTAGTCTTATACACACACATGCAACCTAGCTACATGACTCTAAATTAGTCTATGTATTGATTCCATCATGACATTTTAACTCCATGGGCTATATTTTTTTTTAAGATGATACTCTCTCTCTAACATAACAAAATATTGATGATTCTAATTACACTTGAATATATAGTTCTCAATGTTCACAATTGACACTCATCTGGTTTAGTTGTGCTGTCATTGATGGAAACACACATCATTTTGGGTTGGATACTCACTGGTATTCATTGTTTGTCAATCATCATTCTAGTCATCTGACATACAAGGAAACTGACAACCAACAAACAAGGGTAACTGACAAACTAGGTACCAGTTTATGAGGCCGACATAGGAGATTGATCTGACAGGTTTACACAAAAACAATCAGTAGCATAGGTCATAAAGTTTAATGCATTTATTTTTCTTTAGGCCGATATGTAAATTAATTGTAATATCATTGCAAGCTGACATAAGGCATTTATGTTTATGATTGGGAAGGGTATTTAAGTTAGTCCGGTTAGGTTATTTTGAATAGATATGAAATGTATAGTGATGTGATATTATGCGAGTGATGTTGGTTGACTAAATGAGAATCTAATATTTTGTAGTTGATCTTGGTTATTGGTTTTGAGGTTTGGGATGCGAAGTAAGTTATTGATAAGGGAGGACATAGTGAAAAGTGATACAAACAGTTCTTGAACCAAAACTCATCTAGCATAGTAGATGCATTCTCTAAGTTCAAAATTTTGTTTGTAACTCCATATTTGGTGTTTGTAGTCAGTGAGGCTCCTTTTGTGATGAGCAGTGTGCTCTATGTTGTTGACCTTCCTTCATGTGTAGGACCCTATTGTAATATTTATTCATTTGGTCACTGGATAGATATTGTGGGTCACCAATCCCACCGTGGTTTTTTCTCTTTGAGGTTTTTCACATATAAATCTATGTGTTATGGTGTATGTTCTTGTGATTGCATCATTTCTACTTGTTATATTCTTTTTTAGTTACCCATTACTAAAATACTTTCTTAATAAGGTTAAAATTGACCTCACCAGTAGAACACTGATTCATCCCCCCCCCTCTTAGTGTTCTTGGATTCCAACAATTGGTATTCGAAAACCTTTGGGACAAGAAAGCAAAAGGAATCTAAAGTTTAGATAGGTTTCAACAAGAAGAAAAGGGAAGGAAAAATCAAGAAGGTTGGGGAAGCTGTATAGAAGATGTCCTTTGAAATCAAGCAAATCATTGGCCTAACAGAAGGACCTTCTCCAGTAGTTGTTCAGGCCTCACCGACAACAACAACCGGCAAGGGTGTAGTGAAGAGGAAGAAACCAAAAACTTATATTGCCCTTGTTGCATCCAGTTCTGATACTAATGATGGGCCCCCAAAGATTCCCAAGACTTACATACGGATTCAGAGGGAGAAGCCTTAGGAAGGAAAGAAACATGAAGTAAAGGTCACCCCTCTGACAACCCCAAAGAAAATTTTGAAGGAGAGGAAACCCACAAAGAAGATGAAACTGGTTAAGGAGTCTACTTCTACTCTCAACAACAAGAAGAAGAAATAAAATTTAGATATAGCTCTCAAATCTGGTAAGAGTATTGAAGTCATTCCTCCTCTATCAGTTGCTGAATTGATTGATCAAATAACTAAAGATTGAATTTTGAGTAATATCAAGCATTACTATGTACATATGGATGATAAGGAACAAATGGTGATTAAGGAAGGAGTTTTGTTATACTTAGATAAATATAAGAAGGCATTAATTGATATTGAAAAACAAATATGGGAAGAATTATGTAACACATTAGATGCTAGGAGATTGTTTGCAGTTGAAGAGGATAAACATATAAAGATGCATGAGTTATTGACTATTTGTGGTGCTATAACTGATGGGGAGATGCAGCAGTATCTAAATCATCCAAACAAAAAAATATTCTGGAGCAAACACCAACATGTGAGTCTGATGGTGGGTAGAGTTAATGAAATAGTTAAGGAGACACATGAGGCATGGGTAAAATTATTTGTAGATAAACCTAGATTCTTTACATCACTGGAAGTCCCTCCAAAGTCTAACACTCCAGACATACCTATAGATGATAAGGGGAAAGGTATATTGGGTATGGATTTGCCAGTTTTGGAATAAAAACTATGAGAGGATGTTCCTCTGGTAGAAGCACCTATACATAATCTAGAGAAACCGGTAGATAATATTGAAACTGTACACGATAAGCAAGATACACCAGAACAAAACATTTTGGATATAGAGGTCATTGATGTGGATACAAAAAATAAGTAGGTTAAGGATATTGAACCTTCGACAACAAATGTACATATAGAAGAGGCTAAGGTTGAGCAGGTAACTGCACCAAGTGGCAAAGCCACCAGTGCCATTCATCGGGTTGGAGAGTCTAGTCATTCATTGTTGGCACTTGGCTCATTTGGTCAAATTGATTTTGGACAGAAGAATATTGAGCAACTTAGCAGTTTTGAATTGATGTATTTTGTATCTCAGAAGTTAAGGAAGGAAGGGTCTGAAGACAAGCAAGTTATTTAGCAGTCTAACCTAGTTTTGCAGCAGCTTGCACTAGATTATAAGGTAGATCATATTGGAAGCCCATCTGGTAAATTGAAAGGTTTGACATAGAACATTTCCAAAGAGTTTAAAACTCTTCAATAGATATCAAACCAATAGTTAATAGAGAGGTACAATGAATTTAGGATGATCACCTGTGACAATATGATCACATCAAATGAGGCCAAGATGACAAAGGAGCTAACAAAGATTGATGAGGCTCTTAATCAGTGCAGTTGTATATATAGGTCTTGTACTAACACCAGAAAACTTACATCTAACTTGGAGGTAAAAATAAAAGTGGCAAAGGCCTGGTTGGAACATCTAGCTAATAATTTTGATGGTACTCAGTCATTGACCAGCACTATTGATGGTCAAATTTTGGTTACAAAATTTGAGATAATAGCCTTGGAGAAAGATATGGATAGATTAATCCGGTGAGTAAGGGAATTGAGAGGGTTAGTAAGTCCTTGGTTGAACACTTTGTTACTTCATAAGCAGGAAAGTATAGAATTGATGAATAAACCCACATCGACAGACCTAACAGAAGAACTACATGCATACATTCTTAATGGGTTTGTATCTATTTTGGGAACATTGAAAACTGGTTGGGATACTTAGGATTTTTGAAGGCTGCTTACTCGGATATATTCAAGTACATCTAGATCCGATAAACACATTTTGATTTCATTCTTTCATTCATTTGCCCTACCCTTTGTCATTGATGTTAAAGGGGGAGAGGTTGATGTGAAAAATGTTAAGGGGCATAAGAAGTAATCTATAGCTTAGGGGGAGAAGGGTCAATTTTGGTCATCTATTTTGGGAGGAACCGAAACAACACTTCAGCAATCCATTTTTCACATGAGTGTTGCCATCAATGTCAAAGGGGGAGATTGTTGACAATTGACACTCATTCGATTTAGTTGCATTGTCATTAATGGCAACACACGTAATTTTGGGTTGGATACTCAAACGTATTCATTGTTTGGTAACCACAATTTAAGTCATCTGACATACAAAGAAACCGACAACCGGCAGACAAGGGGAACCAACAAACTAGGAACTGGTATAGGAGGCCACCATAGGAGATTGATTTGATAGGTTTACATGGCAACAATCAGCATCATCGATCATGAAGTTTAATTCATTTATTTTTGTCTAGGCTGACATGTAAATAAAATATAATATCATTGTAAGCTAACATAAGGCATTTATTTTTATGATTGGGAAGGGTATTTAAGTCAGTCCAATTAGGTTATTTTGAATAGATATGGAATGTATAGTAAAGTGATATTATGCGAGCGATGTTGATCGACTAAATGTGAATCTAATATTCTATAGTTGGTCTTGGTTATTGGTTTAGAGGTTTAGGATACGAATTAAGTTACTAGTAAGGGAAGACATGGTGAAAACCAATACAGAGAGTGTTTGAACTAGAACTCATCTAGGATAGTAGATGCATTCTCTAAGTTTAGAATTTTGTTTGTAACTTCATATTTGGTATTTGTAGTCAGTGAGGCTCCTTTTGTGATAAGAAGTGTGCTCTAGGTTGTTGGCCTTCCTACACATGCAAACCCCTATTGTAATATTTATTTATTTGACCAGTGGATAGATATTGTGGGTTACCAATCGCACCGTGATTTTTCCTCTTTGTGGTTTTCCACATATAAATCTTTGTGTTATGGTGTATGTTCTTGTGATTGCACCATTTCTACTTCTTGTTATATTCTTTTATGGTTACTAGTTACTGAAATACTTTGTTAATAAGGTTAAAATTCATCTCACCAGTAGAACACTAATTCACCACCCCCCCCCCCCACTCTCTTAGTGTTCTTGGATTCTAATAGTCAAAACAATCATTAGTTAAATATACTTAACAAAATCAAGTTATCTACCTAATTGTTTTCATTTAATCAATTTATACAATAGTCTAGTGATTAAACTACACTAATTTAATGGGTTATGACATAGAAAAACAATGTGTCTCATAATCATGAATGCACAAACCATTGATATCAATATTTACTTTGTTGTACTAAATTTTTCTAATTTTAAATAAGTTTCAATGTATAGCTCCCATATGAAATATCGAACCAATGCCACATATAACTCTACAAATGAAACCAAATAAACATTTAGTGTGGCTAAACAAATCTCTAAAGATGCCACTACATAAAACCCTTTCCCTCACATGAAAAATTTAGAGATTCCTCATGTAGAGACAAAAAAAAAAATAGTTTCAATTGATAAAGATTCCACCCTCTTGAATATAATAACCTAGAGTACAATGTGGATGATCTGCTTCCAAATCTCACTACCTCGAATTCCTTGGATAAGTCACTAAATGATGGTGGTGGGAATCCTGTCTATCCTGTGAAGTCAAAAGAATACTTAGAAAGTTGTCAGGGGATTGGTCAATTTTTTGTGAAGAATGATGGGGTTGCTTTAGAGTCTAATGTTGAGGTTTCTTCTCTAGGGTTTCCTAATGATGCTATCCTTGCTCAACAAGTCAAAGAATTAGTGTCTAATTCTTCGTAGGATGTTGATGTGGATGTGGACAATAATGCCACCTTAGGAAATAATATTTAGTTGGGGGACATTCTTGTTATTGTGCTAGATGAAAATCTGGTTCACCAAGTAAATGATCTTTTTAAAGATCATGAGCATCAGATGGATGAGGAAACTACAAATAGGGTTACCTGTTACATTGAGAATGAATTGGGGGGAATTAAATCGACCCTTCCTATTTCTGCATCTGCTAACCCTTTTTAGATTTTGGCTTCATCAGAAGTGGGCATCATAGATAATTTAGCCATGACTTCTCCTAAGTCAAGTAAGAGTTTACCAATTGTTTAAACTACTCTAATTAGGGCTTCATCTGTGGTTTCTCCTGGTAGGGGTAGGCCTCCAAAGAATCGAAAGACTCAATTAGAAATTGATGCTAGGATTCAGCAAACTTTGTCTCTTTCTCCTGGTGTTAGGAAAGGGAAGCATTCATTTTCTCTTGGTGATGCTATGAAAGGAAGTGGTAATCCTAAGGGAAAGAGGAGTAAGAGGTCTGTTATCAGTCCTCCTGTGACTAGGTCAGGGGCGGTGAAGCATAATCTTGAAAGAAATTTTGGAGAAGGAAAGTCTTCTTTGTCTAAAGGAAAGAGGGAGCTTCAGTCTCCCCTCGAGAGAAATGAGAATTATATCTTGGAATGTTAGGGGCTTAAATGCCCCTAACAAGAGGCGCTTAATTAAGTCCTAGATGGACTTAGTAAAGTGTGATATTTTCATGTTACAAGAGACAAAATTGTCAAAGGAGTCTGCTGATTTGGTTTTTTCTTCTTGGAGAAAGTGGGAATTCCTCTCCTCTCTAGCTTGTGGTGCATTAGGGGGTTTGGCATTGCTTTGGAATAACTATAACACTGAGGTTGAGCTAGTTGCTTCAACTATAAACTGGATGTTGGCCTTAGTTAAAAGAAAGCTTTCGAAGGTTATGTTTTGGCTTTTTAATATTTATGCTCCTTCTAATATTCAAAGGAAGACTAAATTATGCAGAGAACTTAAGAGGATTTCCTCCCCTTTAAGGCATGGTCCCTTTATAATCTTTGCGGGGGATTTTAATGCTATCACTGACTTGGGAGAAAATAAAGGAGGTATTCTTCCTAATAAAAAAATTATGGAAGACTTTGGGATGTTCATTAAGGACATGCATCTTTTCGATTATCAGTTTCAAAATGGGATTTTCACATGGACAAATATGCAAAGAGATTTTTCTCAGATTGCAGAAAGGTTAGATTGGTTTTTGTTATCAGATGTTTGGATTGATTTAGAATTCAAATTTTTTTCCTCTATTCTTCCAGTTTCGAGGTCAGATCATTTTCCAATTTCTCTATCAATTCTGGAAGATAAAGCTCCTTTTAAGTCACCTTTTAAATTTGAACCTATGTGGTTTAAAGATTCTTCCTTTTTGCCTTTGCTAAAAAAATGGTGGAGTTCTGCTCCTTATTGCTCTGGATCCCGAATGTTTCAGATTGCTAAGAAGTTGAGATTTTTGAAATTAATATTAGAGAATGGAATATATTGCATTTTAAGAACATCTTTCAAGAAAAATAGAGGATTCAAGATATGATTGAATGTCTTAATTCACATGTGATTCAACATGGTATGGTGCCTCTTGGTTTTGATGAAGTAAAATTGCTAAAAGCAAAGCTTGAAGAAGTTTTATCCAGAGAAGAAATCTATTGGAGACAGAAATCAAGGGAGATCTGGCTTTTAGATGGTGATAGAAATACAAAAAAATTTCACACTTCAACAAAAATTAAGAGAAGTATAAATAGGATATCTTGTATTGAGTGTCCAAATGGCAGACTTTTAACAGAACAGGAGGATATTGCTTCAGAGGTAGTTAGGTTTTTTAAGTCACTATTGTCTTTAGAGCATGGAGATCTTCATAATAACATTTCTTCTAATATTCCTTCTTTGGTATCTTCAGAAGATAATAAAATGTTGATGTCTCCTTTCTATTTGGATGAAGTTAAGAATGTTGTTTTTGCAATGAACCCTGATAAGGCTCTGGGACCGGATGGATTTACTCTATTTTTTCAGAAATGTTGGGATTTTGTGGGAAATGATGTTTTATTGGCCCTTGAGGAAGCTAGAAGGAATAGGTCTGTTTTGAAAGAACTCAATACTACAATGATTGCAATTATTCCTAAAAAAGAGGTTACCAAGACATTTGTTGATTATCGCCCTATTGCTTTATGTAATACTTTGTACAAGATTTTTACCAAGGCTATTTCTTTAAGGTTGGCTAAAATTCTGCCTAGGATCATTTCTTTAGAACAAGGTGGTTTTATTCTAGGAAGGGAGATGATAGAGGGAGCTATAGTGGTGCATGAGGTTCTACATTCTATTTCTACTTAGAGAATCCTGGCCATGATCCTCAAATTAGATATGATGAAAGCATATGATAGAGTAGAATGGGGGGCGTTGTGTGTTGTTCTACTTAAATTAGGCTTTTCCAAGGCATGGGTTAAATGGATTCATGCTTGTATTTCTTCTGCAAGGTTCTTAGTTCTAATTAATGGCTCCCCTTCTGGTTTTTTCTCCTCTTCTAGGGATTAGAGGTTGGGGGATCCCCTATCTCCTTTCTTGTTCATTCTTCTAGCTGAAACGTTCAGTTGGGCTATAAGAGTCACTAAGTTGGGAGGGCTTTCGAAGGGAATTAGGATTCATAATGTTCCACAAAGAATTTCACATTGCTTGTTTGCATATGATACCTTGTTATTTGGTTAGGCCTCTTTGGGTGAGGCAAGAGTGATAAAGGGGATAATACAGAATTATGCATCATTTTTTGGTTAGAGAATCAATGTTTATAAGTCAAAGATTTTTTTCCTTCATGCTTCACAATTGGTTCAGGATAGATTGAATATTTTTTGGGGATTTGCATATGGAAATCTTCCTTTTTCTTATCTTGGTATACCTTTCTTCAATAAGAAGGATAGAATTGAGTTTTGGGATAAGATCATTTTAGTTATCTCTAGAAGGATCCTATCCTAGAATCATAGATGGTTATCTTTGGTTGGTAAGATTGTTCTTATTAAGTCTGTCCTAAATGTTGTTCCTATTTATCTCATGTCTATTTTGCAGTCTTCAAAAGTGGTTCTTGTTAGTTTGCAAGATACTCTTAGGTCCTTCCTTTGGAGTAATAATAAAGAACGTAAGAAGAAACTCCCTCTGGTAGCATGGGATAAAGTTTGTTTGCCTAAAAACCTTTTGGGCACAGGCATTAGGAGTCTGGAAAGTTAGAATTTAGCCTTAGGTGCTAAGTTGGTTTGGAAATTGTATGAGAGACCATTCTCCTTTTGGGCACAAATTATGTTTGCTAAATATTTAAATAATGGACCAAGAGAGTATGCTTTTCAAGTTTCTAATTTACCGTTTGGTTCAGCTATTTGGAATTTTCTATGTAAATGTAGATCAGTGATTTTGCCTCATCTCTCATGGATTGTTCATAATGGTAGAATGGTCAGGTTTTGGGAGGAAGTTTGGAATGGACATCCCCCTTTGGTGAACTCGAGGGATTGGTCTCCTTTAATTTCCACTCTTTCTTCCCTTTGGGGTGTCTTTGTGGCTGATTATTTTGAAATTGAGTATAGTGGGAATCTTAAGGTGGAAAAATGGAAATCAATAGAGTTTTTAGATATTGATCAAAATGTGAAATTGGAATATGGAAAGATGTTGGGGGAGAGAGTAATAATTCTTTCTAATGCTGATGATGAGCTTATCTGGACAAGGAATATCTCTTGTAAGTACATAGTTAAGGATGGCTATAATTCTCTCTTGGTTGCTAAAGATTTATCTACTTGGCCATACAATCTATTTTGGCATATGGCTTGCCTCCCAAAGGCTGGTGCTTTTGCTTGGTTAGTAGTGCAAGACAGGGTCCTTATAGGAATGAGGTTGGATAGGTTGGGTATTACGACAGTATTTTCTTGTGTCTTTTGTAATAAAAATTTAGAATCCTCTGAACACTTCTTTCTTCACTGTGATTTTGCCTATGCTTGCTAGCAGTGGTTGTTTGAAAAGCTTAATCTATCCTTTGTTATTGCTAAGGATCTCCTTTCCCACTTTAGAGCCTGGCCTCTCCTATTTGCCTCATCTTTCTATGCATGTCTTTGGATTATTTCTCCATCTATTTTGATTTGGAATATTTGGTTAGAGTGTAATAATAGGATTTTTAAACAAACAAGTTCTTCCTTGGCTGAGGTTTTATTGAGGATTGAATCTTCCATCTCTGAAGTTGCTTTGTCTTTTATCTATAAGAATTTAAAAACCCTTGCCTCTTTTTCTCATTGGGATGGTAGGGTAACTCGAGTTTGGAGAATGTTATCAGTCTTCCCTTCTCATGGATCTATTTTAAATAAGACTAATGCTATAAGAGAAATTTGGCTTGCTGGAAACCTCCTCCGCAAGGGCACTTTATATTGAATTTTAATAGTGCTTCTTGTGGGAACCTTGGCTTGGTAGGGGCAGGTATGGTAATTTATGATCATAAGGTAAGATTTGTTCAGGCTCGTTGTCATGCGATTGGTTTCAAGTCTAACAATTGTGCAAAATTCTTTGCTTTGTCCTTTGGTTTGGATATGGCTATATCTTTGGGAATTAAGGACTTGATAATTGAGGGTGATTCTATGGTTATTATTCAAAGTGTCATGAAAAAGAAGTTGAATTGTTGGCAATTACAATATCTACTTGATCATATTTTGCAAAAATTAGATTTTTTTGATTCCTTTTTTATTTCCCACTGTTATAGGGAAGTGAATAAGTTTGCAGATTTCTTGGCTAACTTAACTATTGATAGTGAAGCTAATATGTGAGAGGTAAGTGTGGATGAGATCCCTTCCTCGGTTTTGGAATATTTGAAGTAAAGAAGGGCATAGTTGTAGTGTTCATCAACCTCCTTATTTGGTGTGGCTTTTCTTTGGTGTGGGTTTTGCTATGCTTGATCACAATGTTTATTTTGATAGGGTCTTTGATTATGGTTTCATTTCTGCTATGTGGTATCATTCTAACCAGTGGTTTGGAGAATTGTGTTTCATAGACAGGGGTGGTTCAGACTAGTGTTTTTTGGCAGCAATGGATATGCATCCTTTCATGATCATAATTTAATCTCCCTTCTATATGCTTCTATTGACGACTTCCTTTATATCTAATGCGGCTTATGTAATTGGGATGGGTTTTTGATGTACTATGCCAATGGGCATTTGGTATTGGGTAGAATAGGCTTGTGTTACTTAAGCAATACTGAAGGGTTTTCTTACTGGTTCTTTCCCTTCAGTGCTTTTTGAACCAGACACTGTAAAAAAACTTTTAAAATTTAATATAGTTCAGTGGATGCAATTAAAATATTTATATATATAAACATATGTATTTAAAGTTATCAGATATATAATATAAACTATGTATAATATTTATTTATTGTCTCACTTCAAGATTCTAAGTATATTAAATTATGTTTGTGGTTAAAATTGCAAATTTATTTGGTAGGTAGATATTTTGGAAACAGACGTTTGCCAGAAAGATAATTGAAGAAAGTTGAAGGATACATGAGCCATTTCCATGGTCATAAGATAATTACGTCTTTGACATTCATTACCAATGACGGCCAAAGACATGGTCCATATGGCTCTGAAATTGGAGTATAGACTTTTGATTCAATTGCTAATAAAATGATCGTTGGATTCCATGGGTATGTTGGCACATATCTGAATAAACTGGGCATTCATATAGTTGACCTTTAATTATGTTTTGTTATAGAGACATTATTATTTTACTACTTGAATTTGTACTAATACCTGAATCATCTGGGCATGAATTTGTTCTAATGAAACAAGTTACATACCTGAATAACCTGGGCAGTTTACATAACTCATTTCAACTTATTTTTAGTAGTATGAATTTCCATCTATCTTGTTCAAGGACTTCTATGTAAGTAGGCTTGCTTGTCACTCTTTGGGGGCTGAAAAAATCAGTTTGTTATCTGTGTGTAGTATCTTTTAGTCTTGATTCTATACATCACATTTCTTGGTTCTTCTAGTATGGGTTATGTTGCCATATAACCAAGTCCTCTAATTTAAATGTTGTGGGATATACAATTTATGCAATAGCTTTCTCTGAGTGGACTTACAAGTCAACATTTTTGATAAAACTATCCCATTCATGCAAACAACTCCTTTCAAAAAAAAAAATCAAAGACATAAGTATAAAAACAAAACAATAGATTAAAAAAAAAATTTGTGGTGGGAACCCTAATAAAATGGGGAAAGTGTCTAACATTCTTGTATCCCATGAGGAATGTGTGGTCAAAGAACACCAAGTGGACATTCCTGCTGTGTTGCTAAATTGAGCCTTTCTCTGGTTGGTCAGTTCCTTGTGTTTCACCCTTTTTTGGATCAGGTAAGAAAGTTAGTAGCAGCTAAATGGAAAATGAAAGGAAACATTTCTATTAATGCTATGTCAAATGGACTTTTCCTTTTCAATTTTTCTAATCAAGAGGATCTCACCTACATCCTTATGGATGGACCTTGGGCTTATGGAAGAAGCAACTTTCTTTCCTTGTGTAATTGGAAGCCAAATCTTGACCCATGGAAGTACTTAGGAGTTGTGGCTCCAACATGGATCCATTTGTCTAGTCTTCCCCTAGAGTTTTGGAATTTGGGAGTTATTAAGGGAATTGTTAACTCATTTGGTAAATTCTTTGTTGTTGACCGCATCACTTGAAAACCAAGTCTAGATTGTTGTTTGCTACAATATGTGTGAATGTAGCTATAAACTCTATGTTACTAACCAAGATAACCCACCTTTCTAGATTGGCCTCATGGATCCAACCGATTGAGTATGAGAATGCTAAGGCTTTTTGTCAAAGCAGTAATAGATATGGGCACCTTAGCACATCGTGTAAGAAAAAACTAGGGATGAAGCAACAACCCCCTATAGTTATAGATAAGCCATAGAATGATCCAGGTTTGATCCCTAATGGTGATCAGATTTAGTGTTTGACTATAGGTCAGGGCCCCTCTAATCTAGAGATCAAGAAAAACTTGGTTCAAGAGAAAAAAAACAAGTTGATGACCTCACAACCTCTTCATCAAATAGCGCCAAGATCAATGGAAATATTCCACTTCCCATTATTAACAACCTTGTAGACCAAATGCAAAATACTACCTCAAAGGTAGGGGAGATAGTGATTGATCTAAGTCAGAACTCAGTTCAATAAAAGATTGCAACTAGGGAAGATGAGCTCGAGGCAACAAAGAAAAGAGAGTTAAAGGACTCTACCCATGATAAGGAAAATATAATTTTACAAAATCAAATGAGGACCCCCAAGAAGAAAAGAAATGAAGGTTTTGCAAAACTTAAGGAAAACTTACAGATCTTAGGATTTTATCCAATCGCTCTGACTACCAAGTCAAAATTCTGGGTCTTAGATGATGAGAGTGATGACAAAGAATGGACCTAGGTTAAAACTAAGAATAAAAAGAAGAAAAAGGTGGATGGGGGTGGAGAGGGTAAATTAGGGATACCTTCTAAGAAGGATGCTAGGATGAAGGATGTAGCCTAGGAAGTTGTAGATGGAAAACAGAGAACCTTGGATGGTTTCTCTGAGAATAAACAGAAGAAAACTTAACTTATCCTAGATGTGGGATATTGATTCTACTCAGGTGAGTAGAGTTCTTTGTGTTGTGTTCAAATTAAGATTTTATCCTAGGATATGAGGGGATTGAATAGTCCCCTAAAAAAGCATGTTCTTACATGTACGTTGATGAAACAAAAAGTGGATATTCTTTTGAATCAGAAGACCAAAATGAAAGTGGTCATTTTTAAGAAGGCTATTAACTCCTTTTGGGCCTCTGCTAATTTCCCTACAAGTGATGAGAAGGGTGCTTCGGGATGAATTTCTACTCTTTGGAACTTGTCCTTCAATGAAGGTACTTTGATTCATTTGGCAAAAAGTTGCTTGATAGTTAAGATGTGGGACTTGAGAACTCAGCTGCAATGGTTCCTAATTAATGCTTATGCTCACAATGTGAGATCCCCACGTACTAACCTTTGGTCCCCTCTATCCAACCTCATTGTGAATCAAGTGAATGCTCTATGGATGGTGGTGGGAGATCTCAATTCATGACTTTATCCCTTAGAGAAATTGGGAGGCATAGAGGACTACTTTGAGAGTATGACTAATTTAGTTAATTTCATTTCGGCTATGAGTCTTATGGATATCATCCTCAATGTTTCCAGATGTTGGCATTCTACACTCACATGAGAATGGTTGATGTTGTAATTGATGGCAACCAACCAGTAATAGGATTCTATAGGTTCACTGGCATCACAAGCATCATTCACTGGCACCGGCAGGAACAACAAGTTTATTCACCAGCATTTAGTTTACACCAGCAATGAAGCATACCAGCACTCAGGCCGACATGGGATAAATTTTTGTTTATGTGAATTGTATTGTAATATAATTAATTATTTGTAAAGACTCATATATGTATGAGATCTTATAAGTCATTTTTGATATAGCATAGAGAGGTAATTATGTAATGGTGTTATGTAGAAGATAGCGGAAAGATTTTGTAATAAGGTAGATAGGTTATGTGAGTGAATATCATTCATCGACAGGTTTTTGGTTAAGGTTTCTGATAGAGCTTAGACCAGTATAGAATCAAGCATTGCAGATGCTATTTTGAGCAATACATTGTCTTGGATTTAATTATCCATTTTGTAGTTAGTGAGACTCTTTCATTGAGCAGTGAGCTCTAGGCTATTAGCCTTCCTGCATGTCTAGGCTCCTATTGTAAGTAATATTTATTCATATCAATTGGCTAGTGAGTAAATATTGTGGGTCACAAATCCCATCGAGGTTTTTCCCTTATCGAGTTTCCTCGCCAAAATATCTTGTGTTATGGTGTGCATTTATGTTGTCTTTGTTATTTCTCTTTGTTGCATTATTACTTGTTTATTGGTACATTAATTTGGGTTGCAAAGTTATAAATAAGTTCAAATATTCCATTAACCAGTTAGACACCAATTCACACCCCCCTCTCAGTGTCTTTGGGACTATGATTGCATCTAACCGTTGGTATCAAAGCTTAGTCCTCTATTTGCAAAAGCCTAACAACTTGAGGAAGATTTTTAAACCGGTATCAATGGAGAGTTTGAGAAAATAGTTGGAAGGAGCTCTTGAAGATTTTGATGTAGAAAATTTGAAGAATATCAAACTTGAAGATGATCTAAGGACTGCCCAAGAATTCATTAAAGGACTTCAAGAGAACCTAGTTATAGCACAAAATAAGAGGAAGGAACTTCATGAGAAAATGCAGAAACATGATGATGAAAAGGAAACTCTTAGGGATATTGCAGAGAAGTTGAGGCAAGAGAATAGTAACATGAGAAATGAAATTCAATATTTAACCATGAGGCTATCTAAGGATATTCAAGATAGGAAGAAGAATAAAGAAGACTTGACTAGGAGACTTAATGATGGAGAAAATGAAAATCTAAGACTTTGTCATGAGAATGATATAAGCTAAAGATAGATCTGATTCACATGCAACATGATAAAGATGAGCATAGGAGACAAGTTGATATTTTGGAAAATGAGTTGATCACTACAAATGAACACAAAGACAAATTCAAGAAAAGTTCAGAAAGGCTTGATGACATGCTGAAAAGACAAAAACTTGATAAAGATACATTGGACTTGAATTTGAACATGGAGAAAGTTATGGGATTGCAAACAATCAAGATCACAACAAACCGGTAAGATAACCTAATGCTTATAAAATCAATGGGAAATGTTTTTATCCTTAGGGGGTATGGTAGAAAACTAAAAATCATGCATTCTACCCTCTATTGATGGTGAGAAGTTATATTTCACTTAACTGGCAAGCATTTAATGTGGTTGTTGGAGATATTTTTGGTTATAAAACATTGGAAAACCCTCATTTCAATCTACCAAGCATCCGAGTATTCGAAGAGAGCGCAAATTTGAGCAAAGGTATTTTAAAGGCAAAGCAGCAAGGTGTTTTCAGGCATTCAAGGATTTCAAGTCAAAAGATATTTATCTTTCAAAATGGCATCTTCATCTTTTGCACTTGAATTTATTGCAAACCCTACTATCATAGAGAACATTAAGCACCATAGACCCATGTTTAAAATCATTTCTGAGATTGCAAAGCAAGATGATTCCATCAGAGCCTTTTCTAAGATTCTTAAGGGAGTTGCTTTTGCCAAAGTCCCAAGGATTTATATTCAATACAACATAGAGAATTTAGGGTCAGATGACTTGAGGAACATGTACAAAAATGTTATAACTAATGAACAAGGTTTGGTCAAGCCAAAGCATAAGATTGTTGAGGATTTAGGATTTGTTGAAATTCTGAACATTCCTGAATTTTCAAACAAGATAATTCATCTTGTACTAAGCAAAGTTCAAGGGGAGTTTATGTGGCTAGATTCTTTTTTTAAAATCTCTAAGGAAGCAATCAAGGTAGTTACTGGTTTACCCTCAACTGGTACTAGGCCTGACAAAATGAAGAAGATACCAAACAAGGGTGTTATGGACCTAACCAAAGCTACATTTGACAACATATATCTTAGGGTTAATGATATCACTGATGCAAATGTGAAATATGTGAGCATTGTATTTGGATACAAAGTTACACATGCAAATAGGTTAAATTATGTTTCTAGTTTGTGTATTCATAGTGCATATGAGATGGTTAAGAAAAATGCAAAAAATGATATTTGTGAGTGGCTTAAGGATGAATTGCTTGATAATTTGCAAAAGATTAAGGGTGACAAGAAGGGAACATTCCATTTTGGGAATCTACTTGTGTGTTTAATGCTTTAATTCACAAAGGAGATACCCAACATTGGTCACAAGGACTTTGCATATGACATCTCGGTAGGTAGATAGATCATAGAAACTATTACCGACATTGGTGCTAATAGTGATGACATGATAAAATTCCATTTCAAAAACTTCCAAACCAAAATGAAGGCTACAGAAAGGATATCGCAAAGCATTGTGGACAAGTATGACAAGCAAATTTGTTTTGTAATCAAAAGAGATGAAACATGGATGGAAGTTGTTACTCCTAGAACTTTTTGGATTACAAAGATAAGATATGAAGTTGATCTGAATATTCTTGAGGCTTATGCTAAGACACTTCTTGATGCACCTAGGGAACCCTCTGAAGAAATTTTTGGCAGTGTTGAGACTATTGAGAGTGTTGTTTCAATGCAAAATTAGAGAAAAGGAAGAGAAAAATTAATCAAAAATGCATCCAAGATGGCTAAGGAAGTTAAGGAAGTTAAGGAAAATGTAATGAAATTGAGTGGCATTTCTACTACTGAACTAGAAGGACTAGAACCGGTAGCTCATGTTTCACCGGTTGTCACTTCTTCTGATATAGACAGTGGTAAGGCAATAGAGCTCAAAAGAGTTGAGAGGAAGAGGAAACCCTCACTGGTACCTTCTCCTTCTCCTAAAAGGACAAGAACATTAAGGAAGAAGCAACGGGCTATAAGGGAGCCTAAGAAGTTAACTCCAAAGAAGAATTAAGAACCTAAGACATCAGATACCCTTACACCAGAGGAATTAATCAATGAAATAACACAAGAAGGTAATATTTGCAATGTGAATAAATTTTATCATTCATTCAAGGATTCTGACAAGGAGACAATAGAGGAAAGCATCACTTTGCATCTTGACATCTACAAGAAAGTTTTGATTGAGGTTGTAGATGATCTACCTAATGACTTATATATAAGATTAGAGGCTAAAAGAATGTCAATGATGGAATTGGATAAAAATTTAAAGGTAGAAGCATTGTTGGTTGTTCACCTTGTTAATTCCAGAGAAGAGATTAATGAACTGATTGCTAAAGCCAACTGGTCAGCCTAATGGCAAGGAGAGTGAAAGAGATAGCTAATGAAACTACATACAAATGGGACATATTTTTTGTTGAAAAAGGAAAGAAAGAGGAAAGGGATAGACAAACAATGGATAAGTATTTTGCAAAGGTATATCAAAAGGACAAAGGTAAAAGTAAAATTGGTAGTGTACCTGTTATAAAGGTCATAGATAACCTTTCTCCACTGGAAAAGGATATCCCATCAATAACTTCAGAGATACTGGTACATACAGATAGGCAGCCAGATAAGGAGATTGAAGACTTAACACATGATGATACTAACCTGGATTCTAAAATTCTCTTTACTATGAATGTAGATACACAAAATTTTAATATTGTTATGGACAAAGAGACTGTAGAGGTTATGTCAACTGATGCTACAAACATTGAGGTCTCTGAGTCACCGGTTAACATTGTTGACTCTCAGAACATTGAAATACTGACGGAAGCTAAGAATCTTGAGACTGAGAAACCAATAGATGTAGAGGTAATAACACAGAGTGAGAAACTGACAATTGTAAATGATGGTAACAAGGAAGAAATTATTAAGGTAATTAGTCAAGTATCTATGGAAAAGAAAGTTATTGCAGAATTGAGAAGATCCCCTATAGATTTTAGACCTACAAATATAATACATGTTCTTTTGGATTCAATTAAGAGGATCACAGAGTGCAACGCCTTAGCATACAAGGCCATTGATGATACATTACCTATTTTGAAAATGATTGTACCAACATGTATGGTAGATCATATTGATGGATCTTTGGGTAAATTGGACACATTATCCAAATTTATTGCTTCAAATGTTCTCTCTATAGATAAGGTCAATGAAGAAACCATCAAGGAAAGGCTAAATAAAGAAAAAGGAGAATTCTTTGAGAAAACTATCAAGGACTATACTAAGCATATTGATTCCTTATTAATGATACTTAATTCTACAATTTTGGAATACAAAGAATTATATAAGGAAGCTTGTAAGTCTCACCACTTGACTGAAGAGATTGATGACAAGATTAAGGAAGCAAAAAAGGAGATAGATAATATAGCAGACAATATGATAGGTTCTTCAGAACATACCTCAATTTTTTTAACACAAAATGGTAGTTTTTGAGGAAAAGATAGAGAAATTGGAGCAAGAAAGAGTAAGGATAAGGTTGAAGGCCCGGGAACTGAAAAACAAACTTGGTCCAAAATTAGACAGTCTTATAACTTGATGGGTTGAGCTATCTAAAGCATTAATTCAAGGAGAATTATCACCAAAGCAACATATGCATTATCTAACTAGCATGATCTAGGAGACAAAAACCATTATCTTTGATAGTAATAAATCCATGCAGAGCTTGAATCTACTTTTGGTGGATATCTTTCAATTATACTCAACCAGTTACAGGATCTGAGGTAGAATTTTGGTACTCTTTGAATATTTTTTACATCCTTTGTCATTGATGCCAAAGGGGGATTAGTATGGAGAAAAATACACAGAAGAGATCACTTGCTCAGGGGGAGCACACTCTTTTTGAGGATCAGTTTTGGACTTCATTTTTGGACAACAATTTTTGGATTTTTCTCACGAGTGTTGCCATCAATTCCAAAGGGGGAGATCATTGGAATTCTACACTCAAATGAGAATGGTTGATGTTATCATTGATGGCAACCAATCCCACTGAGGTTTTCCCTTACCGAGTTTCCTCACCAAACTATCTTGTGTTATGGTGTGCATTTATGTTGTCTCTGTTATTTCTCTTTGCTACATTATTACTTTTTTACTGGTACATTAATTTTGGTTGCAAAGTTATAAATAAGTTCAAATATTCCATTAATCAGTTAGACATTGATTCAACCCCCCCTCTCAGTGTCTTTGGGACTATCATTGCATCTAACACTAGATTCACGTGGTCAAATAGAAGGCAAGATAAGAATTTGATCTGAGTTAGATTAGTTAGGTTCTTGGTGTCTACTTACTAGGAAAAATTTGATTCCTTCTTACTTTTCTCCTTCTCGAGAGTTGGATCTGATCATAATGCAATTCTTTTTCCTAGCAAAGACTCCAGGGAGAAAAAACATTACCACTTCAGATATGATATTATGTGGTCACATCACCCTGAATTCAAATCCCTAGTTAAACAATGGTGGAATGTTCCTGTCAGTGGTACCACTATGTACTAAGTTGCTAAAATCCTCAAAATTCTAAAGGTAAATGTCAAAGGATGGGACTGGTACTTGTTTGGAAATATCTTTGAAAAAAAAGGGATATAATTGCAAATATTGAGAAGCTATAGAAAAAGGTGGAAGGAAGCAAAGCCTCGAAGGAAGAAAAAAGGGAGGAAACTAAATTAAGATATCAATGGGTCAGGATGAGTAATAAAGAGGAGGTGTTTTAGAAACAAAAAGAAAGAATACAATGGCTCAATGAGAGAGATAGAAACACCAAATTCTTCATCAGTCAACCTTGAAACATGGAAGCAGGATTAAAATAACAAAGGTAACTAAGGAAGATGACTCCTTTGTTGAGAATGAGAAAGAGATGGCTATGATGTTTATTAATTTCCTAAGTCTAAATAACCCAAATAACCAAGACAACTGCTAACAACCTAATAGACTTCTTGATGTGATCCTAGAAGTCATTAGTGACGAAGACCTATCTCAGTTGATAGAGAATGTGACCTTCCAAGAGGTAAAAGATTATATGTTTTCATTTGGAGACTTTAAATCCCCAGACCCTGATGGTTTTCCCCTAGCCTTCTTTAAAGTTCATAGGGAAATTATGGGAGAGGACATCTACCATATAGGGAAATACTTCTTCAGGTCAAGTAAAATGTTTAATCAAATAAATGGCACTTTCATTGCCTTGGTTCCTAAGAATGACAATGTTGTTTCCACTAAAGATTTTAGGCCAATCAACTTATGTATACTTTTGTGTAAGATCCTCTCTAAATTTATGGTCAATAGGTTAAAATCGATGTTATATAAGATGATTTTTATCAATCAAAAAGGATTTTTCAAAAGCATAAATATTTTTTGATACTGTAATTGTTGCTCATGAACTTGTCCACTAAATGGAAAACAACAACAAATCCTCTATGGCCTTCAAATTAGACATTTCTAAATCCTATGACAGGGTCTCTTGGAACTTCCTCCTTGAAGTCTTCAAAATTTTTGGCATAAAGGGTAAATTTCTAAACATCATTGAGCAATATGTTGCTAGTCCAAAAATTTAGTGCCTTTAAATGGACCACCTAGGGGTTAACATTCTTGTTGAAGTGTTGGGGAGAAATGTCAAGAAACTGAGAAGGGAGGAATGCTAAAAGGGGTTAGAGATGCTTCCGCACTTGATCCTATCTCTTATCAACAATTCATTGATGAAACCATCATTTTTGGAGAACCTTATGTCTTAGAAGTGAGGTATGGAAAAGGATACTAGATAATTATGCTAAGATCTCAGGGAAGCATATTAATTATAAGGGAAGTAAGATTTTATTTATTAATGTCAATTGCATCCTAAAATCACCACTATCCTAGCTTGCCAAACTGTTAATCTTGTTAATTCTTATTTGAGGTTACCTTTCATTTCCAAGTTTCCCTCTTTGGCCTTATAGAATGGGATTATTGAGAGCTTCCAGAAGAAATTGGATGGTTGGAAAGGTAAGCTACTCAGTATGGCTGGGGAAATTCAATTGGTTAAATATTGTCTCTAGAGCATTCCCATATATTATGTCTCCCTCTTCAAAATGCTGGGGAAGGTGGCCAAGAAGATTGAGAGGATTCAAATAAGATTTTTTGGGTTGGTACCGAGGATAGACTATCTTTAGTTGACTAGGACAGGGTTTGCTACTCCATCAAATTAGAGGGACTTGGGATTAAGAAAAATGTGGGTGGTAGTTAACCAAAGGTAAAAAGGTCTAGGTGGATATATTGAAAGACAAATACCTCAGCAGTGAAAAGAACAACGAATTCCTAAATTAGTTTGAGTTACCCTCTGGGTCCTTCATCTATAATAATGTGGTAGAAGCTAAGTCTTCCATAAAAAAAAATGGAAGAATGATAATAGGGAATGGGAAAAAAAATAACTTTTGGGATGATGTTTGGAGTCATGACCAAGTCATTCTAGATCTACCTTAATTCTAGAAAGTGAGACTGGTCTTAATCAGGAGATGTGGGAAGCTAGTTGAAGATTATATAGTAGGGAAAAGAGACAAAGCTGAGTGGAAGAATCTTGAAGAGGTGGTGATTCAACAAGATGATGTCTCAGCCCATTTTCAGGATCAATTTATTAGGGAAGCTAAATCTCTCTCCTCTCTCTTTCTTGATTTCTCCTTATCTCCCCTCATTAAGGATGAGATATGGAAACCAAACTCCTTGGGTTTCTTCTTACTCAAATCTTCCTACCATAGTTTGGAGGAGGAACTCGTAGAGGATTTCAACTAGAAAAACATACGAAAAAATGGCCTAATTCTGAAAGTTAATTGCTTCTAGTGGAAAACTGTACATGGAAGAATTCTCATTGTTGATAGTCTTAACAAAAGATAATTCTCCTTTGTTGACAGATGTGTGTTATGCTACAAAGACATGGAGAGAATCGATCATTTGTTGTTGCATTGCCAATATACTAAGGAAGTTTGGGATGCACTATTAGATGACATGAAAATCTATTAGATTGTCCTTTAAAAAATGAAAGATTTAATGAGGAAGTGGCCCTTAACCCCATATTATCACCCTGTATCTAAAAAATTGTGGCTTTAGACTACCCCCCCCCCCCGATAATGGTGTGGAATATCTCGAAAGAGTAGAACAAAAAAGTGTTGAGGGATGAATCTAGGAGCCACAAGGTTCTATTCAATATTATAAAACAAGAAACTAAGGAGACCATCAATGTGGGAAATCAAAAAACTATGATGGATTGTAGAAAAATGAAGAAATTTGGGAGCTCTTTCTCAATGTTGGTTTAAGCCCTTATTTTTTTCTATGAAGGGATATAATAGAGCTTTATCCATGAGATTCTACAAATCGTGCTAAGATGGTGTTGCTACTGTGGGGAGCATTACCTTTGTGGTTTCTCTAGAGTTTATTGTAGAGGTCACTGGGTTAAATAATGAAGTTGAAAAAGTGGAGAGGCAAAGAAATGGTGACTACAAAGCATATATGAAGAAGTTCTTTGAAAAGGGAGAATGGTTGGTTACCATCCAAAATGGATATGGTCGCTCTACACTTTTGAAACCCTACCCTAATGTTATTTATTTTGTCATGAAATAACTTACTTTAGAGGGGTGTTACACAACTATACATGGGTACCACTTCCTAATTCTTAATCATACTAGGCATGGTGAAAAGGTTAGCATTCCCTATTTTCTATTTTTTCCCTTAGAGTCCTGCATTGTTAATGGAGCCAATCTATTGCTTCACCAAGGCTTAATTTACCTCATGTATAAATTTTGATTTCACCACTCTCTGAATCATAGTTGTTTGCTATCCTACCTAGCAATGTAGAGCAAAATAAGAAAAAAAGGGTTCCTCTATTAAGATTGAATAAATTGAATCCAAACCCCTTCGGTCTTTTGATTCTACTCTACTAGGTAATACCAAGGGTTTAAAAACCCTAATGTTGCAAGAAATTGAACCACTAAAGGTTTCTCTTCTAAATACCAACTTACGACAAAAGGAAAATGGAAACCCCTAAGAATAACTTAGCTAAAGCCAAAAAAGATAGAAAAAGATTTGGTGATGAAGAATATCACAATCAACCTAGACCTGCATGACTCTGATAATGAGGAAAAGAAGGAATTGGAGAAAGAAAGAAAAGATGGGAGCTTAGAGGAGAGAAGATTGGCTAGGCTTCGTGCAAAGGAGAAGAATAGAAAGACTAAAACTAAAGAGATTATGACAAACATTAAGGAAGCCCTTAATTTTGAGGAGACACAATTCAGAGGATGAAGATTTCCAAGCAGAAGAAGAAGACCAAGAGGAATAATATGGAATAACTAGAGGAAAAAAGTGAAATGGACGAAGACTCTAAAGAGTCTAACAAGAGCCAATCACCCCCAACAATATAAAAGAAGATGAAATGGTCCCTTGTTCTCAGGAAATGTCATTGGATAAAGAAAACAACAATAATATAGAAGATGAGATAAAAGAGCTTAAAGAACGGGTTCTTATCAAGGATTTTAGTTCTCTCTATGAAATTAGTGATAGGATAAGGAACAAGACAGTTATGGGAGTGGTGTCTGGATATGAAAAAATAGAGAAGAAAAATAGGAAGCTGACTAAGTAGGGGAAGAAAGAAGAGGATGTGGAAGGATGGAAAGACATGCAGGAGGACACATGGGCTATTCTGGTTGATAGGATTAAGTGCAGTTGGAACTTGATTAATAACAAGTAGGTACCCACCTCTTTTTTCTGTTAAGTGGTTTACTTTATATACAAGGTTAGTGTTTTTTATTATGTTTACAAGATGTTTTGTTGATGTTTCTCTCCAATTAGACATTATTTTGATGATGACTATTTCTATTATATTTAATTTTGATTATGCTCAGAATATTGTTATTATGATAAGAAGATGGTGGCTTCTTAGAGTTAGTAGGTTTAGTTGCAAGGACATGTTAATACTCAGCTATTTTTTATGGTTGAAAATGGTTCTTTGTGACTAGATGTTGGTGACCATGGTTTTGGTGCTATTAGGTGGTTTTTCTGTTTTATAGGTCTAGATCCTTCTCCCTACTAACATAATAAAAAACAAAACAACAACAACAAACATTACATAACAGAGCACAAAAGTATAGAGAAATGGTTGAATAATATTATAGTGATCTAGATTTATTATATTCAATGCAACAATG
This sequence comes from Cryptomeria japonica, assembly GCF_030272615.1. Classification (NCBI taxonomy): domain Eukaryota; kingdom Viridiplantae; phylum Streptophyta; class Pinopsida; order Cupressales; family Cupressaceae; genus Cryptomeria; species Cryptomeria japonica. The sequence goes on along the minus strand of NC_081413.1, from coordinate 89,844,316 downwards.
TATAAATGCAATGTTGTGTACATTGAACAATCTCATGCCTATAGTTGTGAGTTTCTTAAATTTTAAATTTTTTAGGTTTTCTACATGTTTCTATAATATTCATATTCATTATTTTGATAGCTTTGGAAGACAAGATTTTTTAAAAATTCTAGCAAAAGATGTTTTATACAATCTTGTTTACATTAACATCTCCCCTTAGGATTCTTTATAGCACTACAATAAAGATACAAAGGAAAGGGGAACATTTCTTTAGTGTTTACTTCTAGCATGTCAAGCATTCCTTTCAATTTGAAAAAAAATTCTTCAACTTCATAGCCTTAGGAAAATACATCACCTATTTTTTTCTTAACTTAAACAAAATTATAGGTTAACAATAGTTTCTTGACCATCAAGCTCAATATGCAAGAACAATATGTGGATTACCTACAACATGAATGGTACTTTAATTGTCACAAGACAATGTAGCAAAAAAAATTTGTGGAAAACCAATCTAAATAATTTTATTTAAATCCAAATTCCTTTCTTTATTGCTTCTTTTGCTTCTCTATATTCTATTCTAGATCAACAAAATGATGTCGTTATTTCTACGTCGGTCCATGTAATCCTAACCTACGCCTAAAAATAGAACAATTAATATAATTTCGATCAGTGATATCCCTACCTCTATTTGAATCTATAAATTCAACCAAAAAAAATTAATATCTATAAATTTAGTGGATTCCAAATTGTATTATTTCACAAATGTATCATTTATGTCTCTTATTAGCTAGCCAATGACTTCATCTAGGTTACAAAATAAATCTAGATATGACATAGACTAGAAAACAAATATTTGGTCTAGGATGAGTCAAATAAACCAAGCTACCAATAATTTATCTCTATTAAGTGGCATATACACTCTTAGAATAACATTATTTAGTAATCATGATTCCTTACTTAAAGGTAGTAGAACCCAACTTGTATTCAAGGATCTAAAATCTTTCAATGAGATCTAAGGCATACTTTTATTATCAAATGAAAAATCTTTCATATAGCCTCCAAAATTATATACCAAGATAATAGTTTAGCTCACCTGAATCACTCATATGAAATGAATGTTTAATATTTTATTTTAAAATAATTTATTTGTTTCATATTCAATCTAGAACAATGAGTAAATCATCTATATAGATTGTAATAGGGGCAATATTGATGAGGGCACAACCCAAAGAATAGAAAAACACAACAAAAGAATAGAAAACCCTTACCATGTCATTTTCCAACCCAAAACTAACTCCAAAAAACTCACATACAAAAACTAACTATTTTCAATACATGCAATTTAAAGTAAGAGGAATCAATCCTCATAGGCTATAATACAATAGCTTACAGAGTTTCTGGAAAACCCTTACCATGTAGTTTTCCAACCTAGAACTAAACTCCCAAAAACTCACATACAATAACTAACTCCCAAGTTTCCACATATGTGTTTTAACACATGCAAGACCCCTTAGGACCACATATGACCCCTTATAACATCCTAGTGTGTACGACATACTCGTTAAGATGCCATAGTGTCCTAAGGGATCATATGTGGTCATAAAGGATCACACATGTATTCTAACACATGCACGAACCCTTAGAACCACATATGACCCCTTATAAAATCCTAATTGTGGACACTTAAATTAATTATTTTAATTAATTTAATTCTCTCACATAGTTAATTTATTTAATTATGTTAATCTTTGTTCTCCTCAGTATTAATTAAATTAAATTAAATTAATATTGTCACTATGGTCCAATAATTGATTTATCTAATAAATAAATTCTCCTCCATTCTTCTAAGTTATCCCAAATTAATTCATTAATCTCAATTAATTAATTAACCTAGGTGATTTCTACAAATCACCTTTTTTTAATCTACCATCAGCCTAATTAATTCTTCTAGAACCCTCATAATCATGCTTATCATTATTCTTCAATTCTATATTCCCCACTCATTTCATATCAACATTGAGTCTCTCAAAGAAATTTAAATTTCTTTGAATCCCTCCATGAATCCTTTATCTTGGAATTTTTAATTCCTCTCCCCTTTCCCTAAGGAATTTTAAATTCTTATTTATTTTCCTAAGGAATCCTTAATCCATGCCCACCATTTCAAATCAATCTCTTCTAGAAATTGGAGACTCCACTCCTTCATCTCCAGATATCTCCAAATTACATTTTCTTGATTTTTGTTTTTGGGCACCTCTGCAGCGCATATGCAGGCATTTCAGTGCCTGTGTAGGCACTTCACCGCAGGTGTCCGTAGAATAGCGTGAGTGCCATTTCTACAAACTTTTGTGTATTAATAAGATTTGTATGAGTCTTGTAAGTTTTTTGATTGCTCCAAGGCATGATCCAAGATTTTAATAACTGGTTTTCTGGAGGACTTGGCCCAAGGATTCGCTTGTTAAAGAATTCATTGATCAAACCACAAAAAACTACTAATCTGTAGGTTGCCTAAGGAAATCTATCCAAATGTTGTGTCTTTCTTCTAATTATTTTATTAGGCACTTAAGTTGCACTATGGTAAATGAATAAATCTATTTTTCATGTTTGCAAAGAGTCTAAAAGGTAGGAGAGTATTCTCTTATTTATATAGAAAATCATAAATCTAGACCCTTGAAGCTTTTCTGGTTTGAGATTTATGTTCCTTTAGCAGGCCCATCATAGTGGGAAAAAGTAATCACCCTATGAGAATGCCCCAAGTGAGTACGACTAAAACCCAAGAATTTCAACTCACTATGATAAATAGGCCTTTTGGGATGAAAATCTTAGAGGATGAAGCTATTTGAGAGTTCACTCTCATATATGGAATTTTGTAGGGCCTTTTGGCCTCAATCAGGCTTGCATGACTACATCTTTCTTGGTGCTTTGTAGGGCTATAGGCCTCAATCGTGCTTGTGCAACTACAAGGGGTAGTCTTCGAATGAAAATCCTTACTAAGAGATCTTAGGAACAAAAGCCACCCGGTTCACATTTGAAAGCTGGGTAATCTTTGTGCAAGGGAGATAGTAACTCCCTGAAGAGACTTGCCATTTTCTGCCCCCGTTAGTGGTTGACTCGGGTAATACAACATTGGGAATCCATTGCGTGAGACCCAGCCTCTATATTCTGATTAGCTATTAGGTGTGTACCTAAGTCAGCAAGCAAAGGTTTTTCTCCTCAACCAAATTCCTAGGGTAGCATGTTGTGCATGATGTCTCTATTTGAACCCATGACTAATGCTTTTACTATGTCTTCTTGCCAAGAGTAAGATTAGTGTATCTAAGATAACATCCTAGCCATCATAATCCAAGTTAATCTAATCCAAATCATGATCCCTAGTCATCCTCATATCATGTCCTAGTCATACCCAAGTCATAACCAAGTCATATTCATATCTTGGTCTAATTTTGAACCAACCTTAATCAAGTCCAATTGACACTCAAGTCCAAACTTTCCAACAAGTCAAACTATGTCAAAACTCTACTTGCCTCATGTTTCACAAGTCCAAATTGTATAAGCATCCTAAGAAATCAATCCACCGTCCAATCAAGAAGAAGAAGCTTACACAAGTATAACTCATTAGACACCAAAAGTTTTGGTATAGCAATCACAAACTCTTACTCAAGCATAGGATCTTCTTGAATCAATATCATGATTATACTCATGGTTATAGAAATGATTTTTATGCTAGTGATGAACTAAGAGTTTGAGCTTTACACCAAGGATCCGACTTGCCTTTCAACAACAACTATTGCCAGAATCAGGTTGGTCGCATCCATTCGTACAACTATCCATCCGAACCCATCACTTATTGAGCCATGTTCATACCATGAATTCTCTAGTCATGAAGTTCCCCCTAATCATCACTATCACCCTCCTTTGATCTTTCATCATCAACCATTTCTAACGACTTAGCACATCAATCAATCATCTTTAATCAAATCAATCCTCAATCAATCATTCTCAATTAATCATCCTTCAATCAAATCAACCTTACGCTAAGGTTTTATGCCTTATGAAGTTCTATTTAGACCTCATCTTTAATCAATTAATCATTTGGCCTTTGTACTTGGGAAAGAATCCCCTTTCAAGTACCTTTGCCTCATCCTTTGAGTCAATCAAGACTCTCATCCTATGTCTTTTATTTTGCTTGGGATCATTAGTCAAGCCTTAGTAGAAGAGAGACTTTCATCATTATCCTAAGGTATAAATTTTACCCAACTTGGTGGATACCTTTCTTGTGGTTTTCATCAACATCCCCCACCTAAAATCCTTATCCAAGGACTAAGGAATGATATTAATTAAACTTGTGTCCTAATCCAAGGACCCCATCAATCAATCAATCCAATTTCATCAAATCCAAATGAAATCCAAAATCCAAAATTTTTTTTAAGTCCTTTCATCAAACCTTTTTTATTCTAATTAATATTTCTAAAGTTATTCATGTATGGTCACAAATTGATCTCAAAAGAAAAAGATGGCCAAACAACAATAGGTCATGCCAAACATCAGTGTTCTATACCAGGACTCTACATAAGGTCCTACACAAAATGTACAACCTAATATTCAAGATCAACAACCACAAGTGGATCCGAACATGGTCGATCAAGATGACCTCTCTCCAGAAGTGCAAATATTCCTAGAAGACTCTTACAATCAAGAAATGATGGATAAATTTAACTAACATAATCCTAGTAGTCTTCTAAAAAGCCTTATTTAAAATGGAGCGCACCTTCCCCCTGATTTTGATAGATCCATTCTTGATCAACAACCACAAGGAGACCTTGCTCCTACCCACATCCTCATACCTATTCTTCCACCCCAATCAATAATACCCATGACATTTTTCCCTGTAATCTCTATCATGCCTTCTTCCCTCTTAACATCCATGGCAATATCCAACCCAACTGCATCTATCCTCCAACATACTTCTATGCCATCTTTTTCTACCTAACCACACATCTTCCCATAATCCTCCATTTCTCTCAATAATGTTGCTAATTTCATCCAGGCCTTACTTCCTCTTATCACAACAATTCGTAGGTCACAACCAATTGCTACCCAAGTTCCTAGGACATCAGTCATCACGTCTCACATCCCCATTTCTTCATCATATCAATATGTTAGTGGTGGTGGCACACCTTTAATGACTCATCTGATACTGAGGACAGATACAATCCATCATGTCCAAAATGTACAACATGACATCACTAAGGAAATTCAAGACATGAAAAACATCATCAAAAAAATGAAGGGACAAACAAAAGAAAACCTTACTCATTTGAGGAATTATGTCCTTGTCCTTATGACTCATCCATGTCAGTTGCACCATACCCACCAGGGTTTGAGATGCCTAAGTTCATGAAGTATGAGGGAAAAGGAGACCCCTAAAACCATGTCTATGAATTCCATATCTTATGTCAAGAAGTATCCTATAGTGATTTATACCTTTGAAGGCTCTTCCCTAAGAGTCTCACAAGAGATGCTCTTGCATCGTTCTCATCCTTTCTCCGAGGATCTATCACCTCCTTCTCGGACTTGGCAAAAAATTTTGTTACCCACTATACTTATAACATTGTCAATGATGTTTCCATGATGGACCTTTATAACACAAAATAGAGGCCTAGGGAAACTATCGTTAACTTCTTGAAAAGGTGGTGACACCTTATCCAAAAATTCTAGTGGGACATGCCAAAACAATGTCAAATTTAATTATTTAAAAAAAAATTGGTGCCCAAACTATCAAGACCCTTGACATCTCAATGCATAAAGACTTCCAAAAGTTGACTGACAAGGACCTAGCCCTTGAACATGTCTTGTTAGAGGATGGTACCCTAAAATGTTATAAAAAATAAAGTCAAAATTCCTCCTCTTATCACAATGACAAACCAAAATTTTGGTCTCAGAACAAGAACGTAGTCAATGATGGTGTGACTGATGTAAAATGAGTTTAGATCATGGCCGCTCCTTCAAAGACCACCACACTAATCACCAATTTAATAATCAAAATAATCAAAATCAAACTCAAAAGCCTCCTAACAATGTCGTAGTTTAGGAGTGACCACCACGATCTAACAACAAGACTCCAAGAGACTTTACTCCTCTTGTTGAGCCCATTGAGGTTGTGATCCAAAAGCTTGTCCAAATAGGTGTGGTAGTCTTTCTGATAACTTGCCCATTTGATCCTAATCAACCCAAACCTAGTTGGTACAATGACAATGAGTATTGTGAATATCATCATATTAATGGGCATGATACACAAAAGTGTATGGAGCTAAAAATCTACATACAAGATCTCATTGATAAGGTTGATATTGAGGTAGTAATAACAAAACCTGGTGAAAACAATGAAAAAATCAAGATGTACCAAGAGCCATTCCCAAAGAATGAAAAAGGCAAAGGCTCATCATTTAATGTTGTGAACTATGATTATACCAACCATATAACAGATTTTTACTCTATAGTGGGTCCCATTAAGCCTCCAAATACTCATGTCAATATCATAACTATCCAAGTAGATGACACTCCCCCACCCCAAACCAGACCAAGGATTACCATCCAAGGTGGCCTTGTCCCATGCCAACCAGCAAGTCAACCTCATCCCACCAAGATAGCCATTCAAGGCACCACACCTTCCCCTTTTCAAAATGACTACAACATAGCTACTCATCAAGGGAGAGTAACTGTTCAAGGAATACCTCCCCTATTGAACCCTCCCCCCATGTCCTCCACCCATTGATATGACCTCCTTGACCATCTTGGAAAAACTCCCACATAGATCTCCATCCTAGAGCTCCTCAAGGCATCCCTGATCCACAAGGAGATTTTGGAACAAGCTCTCCTCAAGTCATGTATCCCCGACAACATCAATGCTTCCCAATTCCAAGATCTCATTGAAAATATTTCTACCCAACAACACTATGTGTTCACCTCCAATGATGCTCCTATAGATGGAGACCATAACAAATCATTGCATATTGAAGCCCTTATCCAGAAACACAACATTAAATGCATCTTAATAGAAAGTGGATTTGGACTCAATCTTTGTACATATAAAATAATAAAGAAATTGGGACTTTTTGAGGACCTAGTAGATACATCAAGAAGAATCACAATAAAATCTTATGATGATGTAGAAAGGGTTTCTAAAGGAACGATCACTTTGCCTCTTCAAGTGGGCCCTATTACAATTAAGACCCCTTACCAAGTCCTAGATCTTGGACTCCCCTATAACATCCTCCTTGGATGCTCATGGATTCACTCCCTTCAAGATGTTCCCTCCACCTACCATGAATGCATAAAATTACTATACAATGGTAAAGAGATCACTATTAAAGGTGATCCCCAACCCTTCCAATATTGCAATTCCTAGAGGGAAAGCATCTATATCATTTCCTGCTAAACAGACCCACCCCCACTCCTCCATCTGACACATCAAATTTTGCTTCCACCTCATCTCAACCAGATTCTGAAGTCAAGATCCTGGACAATGGTTATGGAGAATACAAACTTGAGGATATCTTATTAATAGGCAATCTCTCGTTGTCTCCTAAGTTATTTGGTAAACCAAAGAAATTAAAAAAATCAAAAACCCGTTATATAATGTACAAATACCACCTTCAAGAAATGGGGTCCACTTGATGAGGAGAGTCTTGAGGTAGATGTTTCTTCATGGTTGTACCATGAAGAAGATGAAGGTCAAGTAAAAATACCCAAGAAGGTGTATCCAAAAGCATCAGCCATAGTAGAAAAAATTGGTTATAAAGGATGCAACCTGGGGCCAGAAGAAAACATAATCAAAGCACCAATAAATCCCATCTCATACAAATATAACAGGGGCTTGGGTTATACTCTAGTACCTAAGATCTGATAGTTCTAATACTAAATGTAAGTACAAATCCAAAGGCCAACAAGATGAGAGGGGGGGGGTGAATAATACAAACTTAATCTTCTATAAAAACATCAGATTCAACCTCAGTAACATATACTTTAGTAATATAACCAGAACTATTAAACATGCAAACTCAAAAGCATATAAACATGATAAACCTCATAACACCAGATTTAATGTGGAAACCCAAATAGGGAAAAACCACTAAGGGATTTTGGACCCACTAAGAAATATACTCTTCTAGAGTATGCTCGGTTAAAAGAAAATCTTGTTAAAGATTCCAAACACATTGCTAGATGTGACCCGGTTAAGGGATTTCCCTCAGATATATTAGGATCTTCACCTTGTTAGAAGTGACCTTGTTAAAGGATTTCAAACACTCAATCAGAATGTCACCTTACTAGAGGGTTTTACAAATAAGACTATTAAGTCCACTTGGTAAAGAGATTTTCTGTCACTTTCACAAAATAACAGTAATAAAAATCTATCTGCAACTTCACATCTAAAATGCTAAAGTAGATTCTTATTTGTTCAATACAATCTAGACATAGAACTAATCTTTTCCATCTACTGGGCTTCTATACTTGTTATTCAAACAGGTCTTCAAGCTTCTGTGCTTGGTAATCACTATGTAGCATCCCTGTGCATACACTTGCCTACATACATTGTTTATCAACAGTTCCCTATTTATAAACAATTAGCTAACCGCTTAATCTCCTTGATCACATTTCCCATGATCAATAATAGCCATCAGATCTTCAATCTTGTCCAGGTTCAATGCATCTTTCGATCTGAAAATGTTTTACCCTACCTAGGAACTTGCATATATTTCTTGGAACTTGTGCCAAGGTATTGCGGTTCAATCTAAGCTGTAGATCTTCATGTCGATCTTCCTTTGCCATAGATTCATTTACAAACTATATTTACAGCATACCAATCATTTAATTAGTTCCAACTCATCAGCTTCATTAAATAATGCATGTAACCATTTAATGCATTCTATTATAGCTCGGTTACAACTTGGTAAATACTGAACTTCACTCGGTAGACATTCTACCTTCATTAACCGATAGTGATAATCTTAGGGTTTACCGACTAGGTTCTTTGCTTGGTAACATAGTATAGTATTAACCTTACAATTTACAACATATGTATGATGTTAAAATAATCTAAACATCATGATCTCATCATTGTTTGACTTGGTAATAGTTGCCCATTGAATACCTTATTCATCCCCTTATTCATCATAATCTTTCCTATGTCTTTTACCGACAACTTTATACTGTTCAGATCATACTTCTCAAGATATGGCAACATCACACTGAATTAGAAAATCAATTTGTTGACATCAATGACAAAATAATAATATCAAGATAGTAAACATCCTTAATCAGTTATATCCATAATCATCAACAACCTTCTCAATATCCTTAATGAAATGTCAACAATCCCTCATTGACTGTGATAATGCTATATTGCCAACAATCTCCCCTTTTGGCATTAATGGCAAAACCAACTGATTTGACCTTAAAAGATTCAGATTGCTGTGATTCTAAAATGCTGAAATGCTCTCCCCCATTCATTAGACTTCTCCTCTTTTCTTCAGTTTTCTATATCTGTCTTCTGAATTTTCTCCCCCTTATATTAGTCTTCTCCCCCTTTGACAACAATGCCATAAAGTAAAGAACTAAAACATAATTTCTTTCTATGTGAAGTGAATTCCTGCTATTATGTATCAATTCAGTCTTAGTCAAAGCATTTTGTCTTCAATTCCTATTCCCTGTATTGTTTCCTACAATATTTCCTGTAATAATTCCTATACACCTTTATAAAACATCCTAAAGTGTGTAATGCAGCATCAACTCCTAAAAGATATTCGATAGAGTCATCGGATTGATGCTTTCACTGAACTCGATCCGTGAGTAGAAGATAGAGGTAGGACCCCTAACTTACTTCTAAGATATTCAAAAGTGTCCCTTGGTAGTGGCTTGGTGAAGATATCTGCTATTTGTTTCGTTGTGCAAACATACTCCAACACCACTTTCTTCTCTTGAGCTCCTTCTCTAAGATAATGATATTTGATAGAGATGTGCATTGTCTTAGAGTGCATAATAGGATTCTTTGAAATATTAATGGCACTAGTATTGTCAAAGAATATAGTTACTGGCTTGGTAACTTTCTCATTTATACCTTCCAACAGTTGTTTGATCCATGCAATGTTAGTACAATTCAATGCTGCAGCAATATATTCAACTTCTGCTGTTGACTGTGAAACACATCCTTGTTTCTTGTTAAGCCAACTCACTAGTCTTTCTCCTAAAAAGAAAGCTCCTCCACTTGTGCTTTTTCTGTCATCAATGTTGCCTGCCCAATTAGCATGAGTATAAACTTTTAAATCAAAATCATTTCCTTTCTGATATACTAAGCCATAATCTTCAGTGCCTTTCAAGTATCTAAAAATTCTTTTGATTGTTTTCATGTGTGTTTCCTTAGGATCTACAGAGAATCTTGCAACTATACCTACTGCATGTGCTATGTCTAGTCTGCTATGAACAACATATTGTAGTTTTCCAATCATGGATCAGTAAAGTCTCTCATCAACAGATGTAGATTCATCATTCTTTAATAATTTACAGTTGGTAGTCATAGGAGTACTTACTGGTTTTGAATCCTCCATTCCAAATTTCTTCAAGATTTCCTTTATGTACTTGGATTGAGTAATGAAAATCTCATTTTTCATTTGCAGTATCTATAAACCTATAAAATACTTTATCTCACCAATTAATGACATCTCAAATTATTTGCTCATTTCATTTCCAAAGTTCTTGCATAAAGAGTCATTTCCACAAAATATAATATCATCAACAAATATGGCTGAGATCAGTATTCCATCTTCATCATTCTTCATGTACATATTGCTATTCTCACTTGTCCTTATAAAACCAATCTTACTCAAATAAGAATGCAATCTTTCATACCATGCTCTAGGTGCTTGTTTCAAACCATATAAAGCTTTGTTCAATTTACATACCTAATCTTTATTCTTGTCTTCAACAAATCCTTCAGGTTGTTCAATAAAAACTTCTTCTAATATTCCATTCAAAAATGTAGATTTGACATCCATTTGATATACCTTGAAGTTTTTGAAAGCAGCGTATGCCAACAATGTTCTTACTCCTTCAAGTCTAGCAACAGGTGCAAAAGTTTCACCATAATCAATTCCTTCTTCTTGAGCACAACCTTTGCAAACTAGTCTTGCTTTGTTTCGAATGACCTCTCCCTTTTCAGTTAGCTTGTTTCTAAAAATCCACTTTGTACCAATTACATTTTTGTCCTTCGGTCTTGGGATTAGTGTCTATGTGTCATTCTTCTTGATTTGATCAATCTCGTCTGTCATAGCATTTATCCAATCTTCACTGTTAAATGCCTCTTTCACTATTCTTGGTTCAAATTCAGATATCAAACATGTGTTTTGTCTTAGTTTGTTCCTTGTCATCATTGGATCATCCATATCTCCTATAATCTGACTTGGTGCATGATGTCTTCTGACATACTTGGCTAATACAGGCTTGGTAGGCTCTGTATGATCTTCTTCATCACTCGGTAACTAGATATTCTCTTCATTTTCCTCAACAGTCTTCTTGGTAAGACTTCTTGGTTGAACATAGACAAATTCATCATAGTCTTCTGGTTCCTTGGAATTTTCTACATCATTTCTTTCTACAAATTCATCAAGTTTCACATTTGCACTTTCTACTATTTTGTTAGATGATTTGATCAGACATTTAAATGCTTTGCTTCTAGAAGAATAACCTAGAAATGTTCCTTCTTCACTTTTCTGATCAAACTTGCCATTTCTATCATCTTTGTGAACATAGCATCTACTTCCAAAGATTTTAAAATAACTTACATTGGGTTTCTTATCATACCAGATTTCATATGGTGTCTTCAAAGTACCTTTCTTCAATTGTACTCGGTTCAGGGTGTAAACTATTGTGCTTATTGCTTCTCTCTAAAATGTTTGTGGCACTTTCTTTTCAATCATCAGTGCTCTAGCACAATCCACAATAGATTTGTTTCTTCTCTTAGCTATTCCATTCTTCTATGGAGTTCTTGGTGTAGAGACTTGTCTTTTAATACCATGATCATTGCAGAATAAGTTGAATTCATCATATGTGAACTCTCCTCCTCTATCTGATCTAAGACATTTCAGTTGTCTTCCTGTTTCATTTTCAACTCTTTCCTTGTACCATTTAAACATTTGAAAAGCTTCTAATTTTTCTTATAAAAACATTACTAACATCATCCTTGAATAGTCATCCACAAATAATATGAAATATTTATCACCATAATAACTTTGAACTTTCATAGGACCACAAAGATCAGTGTGCACAAGATCTAAAATTCCCTTAGAAGTGTAAGACTTACTTGTAAAGCTTGACCTTATCATCTTACCCACTTGGCATCCTTGACACATAGCATTCTCAAGTTTTTCAAGACTCGATAGACCTCTTACTCGGTGCTTCTTACTTATTTTGATCAAATTATCAAAATTTACTTTAGAAAACCTTTTATGCCATAACTAGGTATCATCTATCTTTGCATACAAACACTTGTTACGAGTTGAGTCAAAGTGAAATGTGTTACCTTTTGTTTGTGTCCCGGTAGCAGCTAACTTTCCATTCTTGTCATGAACTTTGACAATTCCTTTCTGAAATTCTATTCGGTATCCTGTGTTGTTTAGATGTGCTACACTCAATAAATTGTATTTCAAACCTTCAACCAAATAAACATCATTGCATCTTGCATTGTCAATAAGTGTTATAGATCCTCTACCTTTCACCGGACATGGTGCATCATTACCAAATCTAACATAGCCTCCATCATAATCTTCTAATATAACAAACTTGTGTTTATCTCCTATCATATGATGTGAGCATCCACTATCTATGATCCAAGAATCATTAGTGTTTATGTGAGATATTAGGGCTTTTTCTTCATATCTTTCTTCATCTGATCTATCTTTGATAGCCACATAAACTACTTCCTCTTTATCAGTATCATCTAATTTATCATCATTGGATTCCTCATCGGCTATTAAGCATGTCTTTCTATCTCTTCTTCTGAAGTCTCGGTGTCCTCTGTAATGATTATCTTTTTGTTTGTCATCTCAGTAATCTCTCTTTTCAGTAGAATCTTTGTCAGGATAGTTACAAGCCATATGTCCTATCTTATCACAATTGAAACATTTCAAAGGTAGTTTTCCTTTATACTTACCTTTGCCTCTCAGTAACCTTTTGGCTAATAGTGCTTCAAACTCTTCTTGCTTTCTGATTTCCTCATATAGTTTGTGTACTTCTTCCATGTTCTTGCAAAATCTTTCACTTGCTCCACTATGATCTCCTTTAGAGTACTTATACTTTCATTCATTGTTATCATTAGATTCATCAAGATGAAAAGAACTAAATGTAGATTCAACTTTATTTGCCGAAGATCCACTATTATCAAAGTTACTTAATTCAAATGCATGTAGCTTACCAATAGTAGCATCTAAAGAAACTAGCATATTAGGTACAAACCTCAATTCATTGATTGCAGAGACTCAGATTACATAAGCCAATAGAAGGGTTCTCAACAACTTACTTGTTATATCATTTTCTTCAATAGTTCCACCTACTCCTTTGGTTTGTTTTACAATCTCCTTTAGTCTTGTACTGTATTGAGTTATGTTCTCACCTTCATTCCTCCTCATAGATTCAAGTTGTCCTCTTAAACTATCTATTTTTTCTCTTTGAACATGTTCATCTCCTCCATATACTGATATGAGCTTATCCCACATAGCCTTTGCATCATTGCAACCTTCTAGATCATTAAACTCTAAATCAATCAATGCAGATGTTATTTCAATCATTGCTTGAATATGTTCTTGCTTTGCCTTTATCATTTCCATAGTCAATGGATAGGTGCTCAGTGTAACAAAATCATTCTCTAGATAGTATACAACATATTCTCCAACTCTTGATAGATGCAGCTTCATCCTTTTCTACCATGTAGAGAAACTTGACTTGTATAGCTTCGGTGCATCCCTCTTATAAATCTTTGGATCTTTAACTCAAGTACCTTTAAACTTTTCTTCTAGAGTCCAAGGCTTTGATACCAATTGATAGTTTTGATAATAAATGTAAGTACAAATCCAATAGACAACAAGATGAGAAGGGGGGGTGAATCATAAAAACTTAATCTTCTATAAAAACATCAGATTCAACCTCGATAACATATACTTTAGTAATATAACCAAAACTGTTAAACATGCAAACTCAAAAGCATATAAACATCATAAACCTCATAACACCAGATTTAACGTGGAAACCTAAATACAAAAATACTACTATGGGATTTCGGACCCACTAAGAAATATACTCTTCTAGAGTATGCTCAGTTAAAAGTAAATCTTGTTAAAGATTACAAACACATTGCTAGATGTGACCCAATTAAGGGATTTCCCTCAGATCTATTAGGATCTTCACCTTGTTAGAAGTGACCTTGTTAAAGGATTTCAAACACTCAATCAGAATGTCACCTTTCTAGAGGGTTTTACAAATAAGACTATTAAGTCCACTCAGTAAAGAGATTTTCTGTCACTTTCACAAAATAATAGTAATAAAAATCTATCTGCAACTTCACATCTAAAATGCTAAAGCAGATTCTTATTTGTTCAATACAATCTAGATATAGAACTAATCTTGTCCATCTACTGGGCTTCTATACTCTATTATTCAAATAGGTCTTCAAGCTTCTATGCTCGGTAATCACTATGTAGCAGCCCTGTGCATACACTTTCCTGCATACATTGTTTATCAATAGTTCCCTATTTATAAACAATTAGCTAACCGCTTAATGTCCTTGATCACATTTCCCATGATCAATCATAGGCATCAAATATTCAATCTTGTCTAGGTTCAATGCATCTTTCGATCTGAAAATGTTTTACCCTGCCTAGGAACTTGTGCCAGGGTATTATGGTTCAATCTGAGCTGTAGATCTTCATGCCAATCTTCCTTTGCCATAGATTCATTAACAAACTATATTTATGACATACCAATCATTTAATCAGTTCCAACTCATCAGCTTCCTTGATTAAATAGTGCATGTAACCATTTAATACATTTTGTTATAGCTCGGTTACAACTCACTAAATACTGAACTTCACTCAGTAGACATTCCGCCTTCATTAACTGATAGCAATAACCTTAGGGTTTACCGACTAGGTTCTTTGCTTGGTAACATAGTATAGTATTAACCTTACAATTTACAACATATGTATGATGTTAAAACAATCTAAACATCATGATCTCATCATTGTCTGACTCGGTAATAGTTGCCCATTGAATACCTTATTCATCCCCTTATTCATCATAATCTTTCCTGTGTCTTTTACCGATAACTTTATACTGTTCAGATCATACTTTCAAGATATGGCATCATCATACTAAATTAGAAAATCAATTTGTTGACATCAATGACAAAATAATAATATCAAGATAGTAAACATCCTTAATCAGTTATATCCATAATCATCAACAACCTTCTCAATATCCTTATTGAAATGTCAACAATCCTTCATTGACTATGATAATGCTATATTGCCAACAAGATCACTATCAGTGGTTCCCTTTTAAGTCCTTCTTTGGATGTTAAAGACTCCGATGAAGAGCATTTCCATGAAATGCCTTTCGAATACAAAGATGATATCTTCTTTGACACCCACATCAACACCATCAACCCCATAACCCATTCCACCCCACATATAATACAACTCATTCAACTCAATCTCATAGACTGGGACCAACAAGGCAAACCTGCTTTAGACATTTGCGCTGATGATAATACTCTCATGACTCTCTTGACTATGTAAAATTTGAAAGATTGCAATAGAGTAAATGAGATTCAATTACATGAAAAAGGATACTTTGGTAGTCAAGTTAATGCCCTTAGTCACAAAAAAGAAAATTAAAAGAAAAATTATGATTCCCTAGGTGAAAATCTCTCCGAGGCACCTTTGGATTAGGAAAAAGTAAAAACAAAGGGTGTATCCAATAGTGAAAATCTAGATCAGGAAGTTGAGGACAAGGGTGATGAATAATGATGAAAAATAGATACCCTAACTAGTACTAAGAGGGGGGGGGGGGGGCGTGAATCAGTACAGACAAAAACTTTCCAAATCAACTTATCAAGTTAAAGTAATATCAACTGGTTGTCATCATACCATGGCAATACCAGTTAAACATAGTAAGACTTTAGACACTATAAATTGATAAGTCTAAACATTTCAAATACATTCAATACTTGAGAATAACCTCACCCATAAACATATGCATGTGGTATACTAGTAATACCATAACCTAATAACTTTGCATGCATAATCTCTCAAGCAAAGAATACATAATCATCACATGACAAATGCATAACATATGAAACACAAATTTTTCACGTCGAAACCCAAATGGGAAAAACCACGGTGGAAATGAATACCCACAAGCTTGTTTTCAAACTCTTTTGAAGCTTGCTTTGTTGGGAGCCTAGTCTAGTTAAAGACTTTACAATGAGGTTCTGTTAGGAACTGATCTTGTTAAAGATTACCCAGTTAAGGGATGGCTATATACCTTGTTAAAGGTTGAAACCCTGTTAGAGGTTACCTCACTAGAGGATTTGAAGAACTTAATGATCTTGAGTCACCTAGTTAAAGGATTTACAATAATCCTATTGAAGCTACCCAATAAAGGGATTTTCCAACTGTTGAAATGATTAGAAGACAACAGGTAAAACTTTGATTTGATAACAACACTACATGCTAAGGCAGATCCATTTTAGTTCCTCTACTCTGCAATCACACTCTACAGTTTTCCTCTTACTGGTCTAGAAAGTATCTCATCACTTGGATACACACACAACATTTTCCAACAACTTACAATAACCAACATCATTGACCTTATAGACAATAGTTAGGTTGGTAGCATAAACCCTAAACCCTAAGCATCTTAGGTTTACAACATAGGCAGTCCAATTCTGACTGTCCAAATACTTTCCATAGACAAATACAATCTTAAATAGATCACAAGACAATCTGCATCATTCATTCTTCACCACACATGGGAATCAGTAACCCATCACACTTTCTTCTCATACCGCTAAGAAGAATGTTCATTCTCAAGGTAGACATTTAATGCAATCGATCTTCTCATGCAAGATCCTTAATAAAATCCTTCACGTGCACAAGGCTGATGTGGCACCTCGATCTCATCCTCATCCCTTAGCTAACTCATCATAGAGTATCACTAGTTGCATCGCATAGGCTGGATTCCCAAATTAGTAACCCTAGAGCTGAGACTACCAATCGGTAGTCAACTTTAGTGAATCCCCAACACTGGTTCACTGCATGTCTTCATACTTCTTCATATCAATTCACCAACTTATTTTAATCTGCATAACGGTTTACTTGTACTTATTGACATCAATGACAACATACATTATCATCATATTAGCATGTTGGTACATCATATGCCAATAATATCCAACAACCTCCCCCTTTGGAATTGATGGCAATACTTAGCATAGAATTGCAACTGTAAACATCATAGACCAATGTATATGCATTATTGGATATCTTCTCCCCATTCATTAGATATCTTCTCCCCATAACTTATTAGATATCTTCTCCCCCTTTGACAACAATGCCAAAGTGGAGGCACAAGATTCCATTCTCCAATATGTTGCTCCCCCTATGGAGTAGCATCCTTCAATACATCAATCCTAAAAGATTTGTCACTATAGTTCCTGACTAATGCGGAGCACACAACTTTAGTTGACCTCATGAAGGGGTAGAACCCCTAATTCACCTCTCAAATAGGTAAATGTAATCTTCGGTAAGGGCTTAGTGAATAGATCTGCTAGCTGCTCCTTACTGGAAACATGTTTTAGTACAACCTCCTTATTCTGAACTTTCTCTCTCAAGAAGTGATATTTAAGCTTAATGTGCTTAGTTCTAGCATGCAATACCGGATTCTTGGAAATATTTATTGCACTTGTGTTATCACAAAATATATTCACTCGTTCAGATACAGGTACTTTGAAACCTTCCAATACATGTTTCATCTAGATTGCTTGAGTGCAGTTCATAAATGCTACCACATATTTTGCTTTAGCTGTACAATAGGAAGTACAACTCTACTTCTTACTTGTCCATGATACTAATCTTCCACTGAGAAAGAATGCTCCATTGGTTGTGCTCTTTTGGTCATCCAGATTACCTGCCCAATTCGCATCAGTATATTTTTTGAGGTTATAGTCACCATTATATGGATACCACAATCCATAGTCAATTGTTCCTTTCAGATATCTTAGAATTCTTTTGACATCTACCAAGTGGGATTCTTTTGGACTTTTCTGAAAATGATCTACAATGCCTACTGCATGAGCAATATCTAGTCTATTATGCACCACATAGTAATATTTACCAATCATTGACCGGTTCTCCTTTTCATTTACCAACGTGGAATCATCTTCATTAGTCAGTTTACAACTGGTCACCATCGGTGTAGCAACTAGTTTTCTCTCCTCCATGCCAAAGGTCTTCAATACCTCTTTGACATACTTGGACTAGGTAATAAAGATACCCTCTTTCATTTACTGAATCTATAAACCAATGAAGAACTTCATCTCTCCAATCAGAGACATCTCAAACTCTTTCTTCATTTCATCTGCAAACACATGACTCATTTTATCATCTCCTCCAATGATTATGTCATCTATAAATACTTCATAGATCATAATCTGATCACCCTTTGATTTCAAGTAAATGTTGTTATCTTCACTTGTTCTCTGAAATCCAATCTTCACAAGATGAGAATGTAACCTTTCATACCATGCCCTAGGTGTTTGTTTCAATCCATACAGAGCTTTGTGTAATCTACACACCATGTCACTATCTTTTGATAAGGCAAACCCTTCCGATTTCTTTATATATACTTCCTCTTATAGGATTCCATTCAAAAAAGTAGACTTCACATCCATCTGATAAATCTTAAATCCCTTAAATGCTGCAAATGCAAGTAGCATTTAGATACCTTCTATTCTAGCCATAGGAGAAAAGGTTTCTCCATAGTCTTCTCCCTCCTCCCGAGCATATCCCTTGTATACAAGCCTAGCCTTGTTCCTTATAATTGTACCTTCTTCATTTAGCTTATTCCTAAAGACCCATTTGGTATCTATGACATTTTTATGTTATGGTCTGGGCACCAAAGACCACATTACATTCTTTTCTATCTGGTCTAGCTTCTCTTCCATTTCTTTAATCCAGTCTTCATCTGTAAGTGCTTCTTTCGAAGTCTTGGGTTCAAGTTCATAAATCAAGCAAGAGTTATCCTTCACTTTTCCTCTTGTGAGTATCTCTGCATCATTATCTCCTATGATTTTCTTCGGATCATGATGCAACTTCACATATATAGGAATGAATCTAGCTTGATCTGCTAGCTTTTCTTCTTCTCCTTCACTTACTTCTTCTTCTTCTCTTACAACAGCTTTTATTGGTATAGGAACACTGAGATCTTTACTATTTTCTTTCTTAACTTGTTCCAAGAAGGCTATACCCAATTCATCTTCCACTTCTCCACTGTAGGTTTCCTTAGGTTCCTTAGGGGATTCATCAACCCTGACATTGATACTCTCAACAATTTTTTGTGTTCTATTTTTGTAGCACTTGAGAGCTTTTCTCTTAGTTGAATATCCCAAAAATATTCCTTCATCATATATTGCATCAAACTTGCTCAAATGTTCACCTCTCTTCATATAGCACTTAGTACCAAACACTTTAAAGTAACTCACAGTGGGAGTTTTCCCCATCCAATACTCATAAGGGGTTTTAACACTACCTTTCTTGATGAGTACTCAATTCATTGTATATACTACAGTGCTCACCGCTTCTCTCCAAAAGGTGTGAGCAACCTTTCCTTGGATCAACATTGTTCTAGTCACTTCAACTGCAGTCCTATTATTTCTTTCTACTATGCCATTCTGTTGTGGTGTCCTTGGGGAAGACAACTGCCTCTTGATACTGCTATGTTTATAGTACTTGTTTAATTCATAAGAGGTGAATTCTCCTCCTTGATTAGTTCTTAGGTAATTTATTGTTTTACCACTTTCTTTCTCTACTAACGCTCTAAAGGCTTTGAACTTTCCAAATGCTTCAGACTTGTCTTTCAGGAATGTGACCCACATCATTCTTTAGAAGTCATCAGTATGAATCATAAAATACCTATCTCCCTGAATACTTCTAGTTTTCATAGGACCACACAAATCAGTAAGCACAAGGTCAAGTAAATTTTCTGATGAAAAAGACTTACCTTTAAAATTTGAGGAAGACATCTTCCCAAGTTGACATTCTCTACACAAACAATTCTCAGGTTTGTTCAACAAAGGTAATCCTCTTACTGACTTGATCTTACTAGATTTAACAATATTGTCAAAGTTCATATGACAGAGTCTCCTATTCCATATCCAACTATCATCAAACTTAGCCATTAGACACCAACTTATCTTTGCATTCAATTGAAATAGGTTACCTTTGGTTTGCTTACCGGTGGCAATAAGTTCACCACTCTTCCCAATTACACTGTAGACTCTGCCTTTGAATTCTAGAATAAGTCCTTTGCCATTTAGTAGAGCAACACTCAATAGGTTATGGTTAAGACCTTCAACCCAGTAGACATCATCTGCACTTCTCTTTCCATTCAGTGAGATGGATCCTTTATCTTTCACCAAGCATTATGCATCATTGCCAAATCTGACAACACCTCCATCATATTCTTCTAGAGACAAAAACTTTCTCTAGTCACCAGTCATGTGGTGAGAGCACCCACTATCTATAATCCACTCATTGGAGTTTTCAATGTGAGAGACAAGTGCTTTCTTGTCAGACACTTCTTCCTTTACAACTACAAACAATATATCTTCACTCTCTTCATCCTCTGATTTTTCATAAGTGACACCTTCATCCATAGCAACAAGACAATTTCTTTTCTTTCCTCCTTTATACTTTCTAAACCTCTCCGGTTTATCCTTATTATCATTGTTAGGATAATTAACAACTATATGTCCTATCTTGTTGCAAGAGAAACATTTCAAAGGAAGTTTAGCTCTCTATATTTTCCAGTTCCCTTCGGAAGTCTTTTAGCAAGAAGAGCTTCAAACTCCATCAAAATCTCTTCATCATCCATATCTCTGCATTATCTAGATTCATAACTAGTAATAGTTTCTTTTCCTTTTCTGTATGGTGCAACAGATGCTTTAAAAGTTGACTCAGATTTCTGAACACTACCATCATAGCTATTCAACTCATATGATGTTAACTTTACAATGATAGAGTCTAAGGATACCTTGGTTTTATCAATAGACCTTAGTTCTTGGATAGCAGCAACTCTAATTGCATAGATCGGTAACAATGATCTCAAGACTTTACTAACAACAGTGGCATCCTCAATGGTTCCACCAATGCTTTTGATATCTCCAACTACAGTCTTAATCCTAATGCCATATTGTTGAATGGTCTCTCCTTCAACCATCCTCATGTCTTCAAATTTTCCTCTAAGGCTCTCTTCCTTAGCTTTCTTTCCATGCTCATCACCACCATAAATGGTTTCCAATGCATACCATACATCCTTAGGAGTGTCTGTGTCTTGTACATCAATAAACTCAATATCTACCAAGTTGTTGATAAGGGCTTCCATGACCTGCCCATTTTCCTGAATCTCTCTCTTTTGATCATCAATCAGAGTGCCAGTGGGAGTCACATATGCATTCTGAACATAGCTTCAGTGTTGAGCACCCATACTCTTGATGTAAATCTTCATTTTGTCCTTCCATGTATTGAAGTTATCTCTATTGAACTTAGGACCTTCCCTCTTCATCATTGCAATAGGATCTTTTACCTCAAGCAGTTGAGCTTATATCATCGAGGACCTAGATTATCTCTAATACCAATTGATGAATAATGATGAACACCTGATACCCTAACTAGTACTGAGAGGGGGGGGTGAATCAGTATAGAGAAAAACTTTCCAAATCAACTTATCAAGTTAAAGCAATATCAATTGGTTATCATCATTACTGAACTTAGCCAAGGCAATACCAGTTAAACATAGTAAGACATCAGACACTATAAATTGATAAGTCTAAATACTTTAAATACATTCAATACTTGATAATAACTTCACCGATAAATATATGCATGTGGTATAACAGTAATACCATAACCTAATAACTCTGCATGCATAGTCTCTCAAACAAAGAATACATAATCATCACATGAAAAATGCATAACACATGACACATAGATTTTTCACGTGGAAACCCAAATGGGAAAAACCATGGTGGAAATGAATACTCACATGTTGTTTTTGAACTCTTTTGAAGCTCACTCTATTAGGAGCCTAGTCTAGTTAAAGACTTTACAATGAGGTTTGTTAGGAACCAATCTTGTTACAGAGCACTCGGTTAAGGGATGGCTATATACCTTATTACAGGTTGAAACCCTATTAGAGGTTACCTCGCTAGAGGATTTGAAGAACTCAATGATATTGAGTTACCCAGTTAAAGGATTTGCAATAATCCTATTAAAGCTACCCAAAAAAGGGATTTTCCAATTGTTGAAATGATTAGAAGACAACAGGTAAAACTCTGATTTGATAACAACACTACATGCTAAGGCAGATCCATTTTAGTTCCTCTACTCTGCAATCACACTCTACAGTTTTCCTCTTACTGGTCTAGCAAGTATCTCATCACTTAGATACACACACAACATTTTCCAACAACTTACAATAACAAGCATCATTGACCTTATAGACAATAGTTAGGTCAATAGAATAAAACCTAAACCCTAATCATCTTAGTTTTACAACACAGGCGGTCCAATCCTAACCATCCAAACACTTGAGATAGACAAATACAATCTTAAACAAATCACAAGACAATTTGCATGGTTCATTCTTCACCACAAATGGGAATCAGTAACCCATCACACTTTCTTCTCATACTGCTAAGAAGAATGTTCATTTACAAGGTAGACATTTAATGCAATCAATCTTCTCATGCAAGATCCTTAAGAAAATCCTTCACGTGCACAAGGATGATGTGGCACCTCGATCTCATCCTCATCCCTTAGCTAACTCATCATAGAGTACCACCAGTTGCATTGCATAGGTTGGATTGCCAGATCAGTAACACTTAGTGAAACCCCGACAATGGTTCACTGCATGTCTTCATACTTCTTCATACTAGTTCACCAACTTCTTTTAATCTGTATACTAGTTTACTTGTACTTATTGACATCAATGAAAACATACATTATCATCATATCAACATGTGAGTTCATTGTATGCCAATAATATCCAACAAAGGGAATTGACCTCTCTACCATTGTTCCTCCTTAGCATGATAGACCGGCTTTGTTGATAGAGTAAATAGATACTATTAACATCAGTACTGAAGACACTCCAAAGAATATATTTATTGCCAAGTCCTTGATGGATCAAGAGAGATAGGACTATCAATTTCTCTATCAAGTGATGCCTTTTGGCCTCAATAATACTAGAGCTACATACCAATGAGCAATGGTAACAATTTTTCATGACCTTTTATACAAAATCATGGAAGATTATGTGGATGATCTTCTATGAAAATCAAAGACAAGACATGAGAACATCCCTATCTTAAGCAAAAAATTTGAGATATTGGAAAAATACAAACTGCATCTAAATCCCAAGAAATGTGTCTTTGGTGTCACATCTGGGAAACTAGGTTTCATTGTTTCCCATAGAGGCATAGAGGTTGATCCAACAAATGTGAAAGATATCATGGAAATGCCTCCCACAAAGACTCTTAAAGAGTTGTGCAGCCTCCAAAGAAAACTCCAATTTGTCAAACGATTCATCTCATAGCTTGCTGACAAATGTCACCCATTTGCTCATCTATTACACAAAGATACCAAATTGAAATGGGATTGCCTGTCTTAGAAGGCTTTTGAGAAGCTAAAAGAATATCTTGCATCACCTCTAGTTCTTATGCCTCCTATTCTAGGGAAGCCACTTCTTTTGTATATATCTACTACTATAGTAGCACTAGGGGCTTTATTGGCACAAACAAATGATCAGGGAAAAGAGCATGATATACACTACATTAGTCACACATTAATAGGGTATGAACTTAGTTATACCCCTACTGAAAGAGAATGTTTAGGACTTGTCTTTAGAACATAAAATCTCTAATACTACATGCTAAATAACAAAACAAAATTGATTGCTAAGATCGACCCCCTTAAGTACATCATGTCAAAATATGCTCCCACCGACATAACTGCTAAACGGGTCATGTTGTTAAGTGAATTTGACATTGAATATGTGGACATAAAAGAAATCAAATGATAGGTAATAGCTGACCAACTGGCCGATGCTCCACTACCAGGGGATCATCCTATCCTCATAGAATTTTCAGACAAATTCATAATGACTGCCACCACATCCACCACATGGTAGTTATATGTTGATGGTTCTTGCACCCAAAACGAATCAGGGGCAGGAATATTATTGATCACACCCCAAGGAGATTGCATCCCTAAATCATACAAGATAGCCTTTGTATGCACCAACAACATTGCAGAATATGAAGCACTGATTACTAGAGTACATTTGGCTATCCAATGGAGGATATTGGAATTACATGTTTATGGTGATTCCCAACTTATCATCAAAGAATTCAATGAGTATCAAACAAAAGATGATAAGCTCCATCCCTATTGCAGTATGGTTGAAGATCTCGAGTAGTATTTCACATTAATCAAGTTTGATCAAATTCCATGCATCAACAATAGAGCTATAGCTGCAATGGCCACTATTGGTTCTCTTCTTCAGATGCCGACACATAGTCAAAAGTGTGAGTTCTTCATTGAGCAAGTCTTCATATTGGAATATGACCTACCAATGTCTAAAATGGTGTATGTACCCATTGGTCCCAAATTTTCTATTGTATCAAGAGACCTACACTTACCTAAGAGATAATATAATTCCTCCACACCTTACCAAAATCCAAGAACAAACCTTTATCCGTCGATGTACCAGTTATACTATCCTTGGAGACACCCTATTCAGAAGGCATTTTGATAGTTCCCTCCTAAGGTGTTTAGAAAAACAAGAGGTTGAATGGGAACTACACGAAGTGCACAAAGTTATCTATGGGTCACACTCAAGTGGTCTCACTTTGGCTAAGAAACTCTTGCAAACGGGATACTACTGGCCTACAATGGAAGAAGATGCATACAATTATGTGAAGAAATGTATCCATTACCAGAAGCATGGTGACAAGATCCATGCTCCATCACAAGTTCTGCAACCTTTTATTACACCATTTCCCTTCTTGTAGTGGGGGCTTGATTTGAATGGGAAAATCCACCCTGCATCCTCCAATGGCCATAAATTCATCATTATCGCCACTGAATACTTCACCAAGTGGGTGGAGGCCATCTCCCTTACCTTTACCATTGGTAAACAAATCTCTAAATTCATTCTAAATTATTTGATCTTCCAATATGGAATCCCCAAGCTCATTATTACAGATAATGACAAACCTTTCAAAAATTAGGATGTAAAAGAGCTCTGTTAGAAATTGAATACCCAACACCGTTTCTCCACCTCCTATTATCTACAAGGTAAAGATAAAGTTGAGGCTTCTAATAAAATATTAATCAAAATTATTAAGAAGACAGTCAATGAAGTTGGCCATGACTCACACTTCCAACTCTATCTCACTCTATGGGCTTACCATACCTCCATCTGCACACCCACAGGTGCCACTCCATATTCACTTGTCTTTGGATATGAAGATATCCTCCCTCTTGAGATCGAGATCCCCTCCCTAAGGGTATCGCTGCATAATATCCTCCCAGATGAGGAATACAAAGTTTCCATATTGCAAGAGCTAGAATTGTTGGATGAAATGCACCTCAAGGCCTTAAATCATCTCTAGGTATATCAGAATCACTTACATTTGGACTACAATAAGAAAGTCATAAGTCAATAATTTGAAGTGGGTGACCTTGTTCTCATGGAAAATCAGAAAAACCTTCAAGAAAGAGAGAAGAAAGGCAAGTTCGAGCCCAACTGGCTTGGACCATATGTGATCACAACAAAGTATGGGTCAGGGGCATATCAGTTGGCTAC
Source organism: Cryptomeria japonica (assembly GCF_030272615.1). Taxonomy (NCBI): domain Eukaryota; kingdom Viridiplantae; phylum Streptophyta; class Pinopsida; order Cupressales; family Cupressaceae; genus Cryptomeria; species Cryptomeria japonica. The sequence goes on along the minus strand of NC_081413.1, from coordinate 89,818,147 downwards.
TCCTGAATGAGATCCCTTGGATGAACCAACCAACATCATGCATCTGAAAATACTATATGCCTAGTGAGAAAAATAAATGAAAAAAGAGAAAAATCAATTCGTTCATTAGTGAGAACCACTTTGTGGCGCTATGGGCAAGTACCTTGGTGAAAACCTTCATGCAAGAGCCAAGGTAAATAATCTAAATCCATCTTCTATCATGTCAAAATCTCCCCATTGCTTGCCCATCAGATATCCATGATCACCACTATCTAATCCTTATACCATATAATTCACCCACTCCTGGCACAATGGTCATGTGCATAATGATGAATCTTTGCCTGAATCATGAATGAGGGTCATCTCTTTAAATTGATCTTTTTCCCACATCTTGAACTTATGCCTACATGAGAGCTTCATCAAGTCTTGATGTTTGTCTTGCATTTGCAAGTTAGTCCTCATGGCTACCTAGTCAATTGCCTAGTCAATCATATCCACCCTATCCTTTTCCCTTGGGATGAATCCTTCCCTCAACTAGCAGTTTAATCTTTCATCCTAATATTACTCTTGGCAAGAGATCATAGTTAGTCATGTATGGATGACTTTTCTTTTTATTTGGATTTTCATTATTGACTTGCATCTTTTTGGTCCTACAACTACTCCTATTCATGACTACCCGGATCCTCCATATCCAGGTATGTTTACAATGGGTGTATAATAGGACATATTTTCATGGAATGGCATGTTTTGGATCTCCCTTGTATGAACTAACAACTTGGTACTAGTGTTTATCAAAACTTACATTGTCATGTACAATGAATATCTGTGCATTTGAGGGTTTTCTTGTATGTACCCGCAACTTTGTATCATTGTTTCTCAACACTTGCATAGCTATATGTAGGGAATCTCCACTTGACTAAGAGTCAATAGATGCCTTGGGTTTCTCATGGCATCCTGGTTCCTATAATCAATGGTGCGGGTTACCTAGGGCAATATCAAAACTAGGTTGGCTCTCATCTTTTGTGCACAACTCTCCCCATCATTCCATAAATTCCTAATTCTCCCTATTACATTTTCCATACCACCATCACTGTGGAGTCTTCAATTTTTCTCATCCAAATCTTTTATCCTAACTATGGTCATTGTATTATTACAGGCATATTGACAAATACACTTTGCATTATTCATTTATATCGCATTATCACTTACATTGCATTATTCATATACATTTCATTTCATTGCATTATCAATGCATTTATCATTCATTTTGTATTATTTATGTACATTTCATTTCATTGCATTATCAATGCATTTATCATTCATTTTGCACTATTCATGTAGATTTCATTTCTTTTCTTTTTCAATGAATTTATCATTCATTTTGGATTATCCATGTAGATTTCATTATTCATTTTCATGGCATTTATCACTTAGATTGCATTATTCATTTTCATTGCATTTATCAGTTAGACTTTGTTTATATCCAAATTTTATTCCATCATTTAGGTTTCAAATTTTGTCACATTATAAGCATATTTGATCATTTCATTATCATTGCATATCCATCACATTACATATCCATTGCATCATTAGAAAAATCTCAAACCAACACACCATACAAATATACATACATATACATCATAAATCTCAAAAACATATGCATCCACATAGTCAATCATCCCACATTCATCAAAGGGTCAGTAACATATTATAAAACATATACATGTGTATCCATCCTGCACTGATCACCATACAGTAGTACATCATAAGCATATACATATATAAACATCCATCTTGCATCACAAATAGGTCAACAAAATACATCTATAATCATCATCCATAAATCACATCATAAAATAATAAACAATAGAGTCCATCGTAATGTCCACAATAAGATACATGTATAACCGCTGCCAAAATATCATATATATATATATATTTATATATATATATATATATATATATATATATATATATATATATATATATATCTCAAAAATGAATATGTCTATTATAATATAATGATCACCTTGAAGGGTCAAAAAATGGCACATAAATCAAAATGGAGCTCGCTTTCTCCACTTGTCTCCCCAACCCCCTCCTCATCACCTCCCCCTTTGGATCCACCTACTCCCCCTACCCTAGGTAACTTGAGGCCCACTGCTCCACCTATCTATTGGCTTTGTGTGGTATGTTGGTTGCGAGTCCTATGGGAGCGTACATTCTCTATGTACAAAGTTGCTCTCTGATCTGCAGCTACCACCCCATGGTACAATCTCTTGTAGTATGATGCCTCCCAACCTATGCCTCTTCCCTCTCCCTCTGTTGCATCATGTCATAATACATCTTCCCAAGCCCTATGGGGACCAAAATCTACCATGCTACCTCCCTCTCCCCCCATAGGCGTGTAGCATCTGCCTCTTCCCTATGCACCTTGACACACACCTCCTCCAACTCCTCATCCTATTGTCATAGAGAATCATGTAGCTCCCCAATGGTAGTCCCTAACTTGGCATCTTCCAAAATCCTCTTTGACTCCTCCCTGTCCATGCACAAGTCATCTACCTTCATCTTGGCTATCTAGAGGCTCTTTTTGAAATCCCCAATCTCTTGTTGTAGCCTCCTCTAGCCAAAATATTGTCACTAGGTGCATCCTCCTCCCCGCCGACCACCTCATCCATTATCAGCTATAGCTCATCATACTCCAAAACCATAGGAATTGTAAGATGTACTAAAAATGGTCCCTCCCACCAACTCTTGTACCCTCTGCTAGTCCCTAGATCATCTCTTACATCTCTCCACTCATCCCATACTAAATATGTTGTCATCTAGAAGTTGGTCCTCCCCTCTAATGGGATCACTTTCATATCCCACCTCCCAACCTCTCGGATGACCCAATGATATAATGGTATATTCCCCACTATATCTTGTACCAAGCTGAACTATCAAGGTACCCTAAATGGAGCATAATACTTCGTAACATATACTGATCAATCGAATAACTACATCTCTACCCTGGCCCAGTGTAGCTACCAATCCTGTCTCCATCTCTCGTAGTCCAAAAATGGCCACCATATGAAATCCATAAGCTTGTCCAAAACACGACGCTAGAACCAGATAGATCCTATTGATGTATAATGAAAAAGGCCTGTATATCTATCAATGTATGGACGTCGGGCTCGCCAATCCTGTACACCTAATGGCCACATCACTGCAATATGCTCCCAAGCCCATATATGTAGAAGGGTCACCCCTATAGACAAGTTGACATAATCCCTGTAAACTACAACATGCATATCATGATAGATTTGAGCCAACATCATGGCTCCCCAAACATACTCTGGACAATATTGAACCATAGAATACATGCATCTACTCCATCCAATGGAAAATCCATGTCGTCCTGGATTAGGCATGATCTATCTGCTCAAGAGCCCACAAATGACAAGTAGTAGGTGAGGGATGGGTGGGATCTCCATTGCCTTTCCCACATGCATCCTTCTCCTATCCAAGATTGGTAATGCATCATAATCGCAAATATCCTAAAGGTAGAAGTCTATTATATTAAACCGGTACTCAGGGATGACGTTGTGAAAGGGGATCTTCAAGATCCTCCATACATATAATAAAGTGAATGTTGCCTCTCAAGTGGGTAGGTGAAAGGTGTTATACCTAATGTCCCATCTCTATACTAAAGAGGTACTCTTAGAAGGTATGAGCTTGAATCCTTGGCCACCAGCCGACGAAATGCAATCCCACTACAACAATAATCTCTAACTCCTCTACATCCAACTAACTATACAATATGTCTTGGCATTGTGTTGTCATTGATGTCAACCAGTATAGGTGGCAACCGGTGTGGGAGATTAATGAGTAGTGTAGTAGGTTACCGGTAAGGTAAAGGATGTCATCCACCATAGTGGTCATTAGAGTCACCAGTACACAAGTTAGTGTTGACTTGTGTTGAAAACATATGTATTGGAGACCGATATTATATGACAACCGGTAAGTGAGGTGTTGGCAGTGTATGGTTTCCAACCAAAAAGCATATGACCAATAAGCTAGTAGGGTGAGCTAATGAAGAAGTATAGAGCCGATATGGAATTAGATGTTGAAAGAAGAGGTTATCATGAGATGCTGATATGACTGAAAGAGTTTGGACTATTATAAGTTAGTAAGGTAGGAGATATATTTGCTAACATAGTGCAAGTCATATTTGTGCATTGTCTGGAGCAGAATGAATGACAAGGTTCCACTTCCACCGGTAAGTGATAATACTGAGCTTATCTCCTATTATGCAAAGTATGCATCATATCCCACTGAGATAAGATAGAGAATTAGAAGGAGAGTGATTAAAGGCTCACATAGGATGAACTAGTGAAACATAAGTTTGCCTCAAGTATGTGAAACTAGAGATGTACATCTGATTAGCATGTGTTGGCAAGTTGAGCCCTTGTGACCAAGAAGGAAGAGTAAAGTAATGATGGAATGTCGAGATAGATGAAGAGTGATGGGTTTGTCACCTTGACAAACCAGTTGAGATGTCAACCAGTCTGATAATAAAGAAGACAATGATGAGAAACTATAGATAGAGAGTGCAACTAGCATGAAGATGCCTTAGATGGAATCAGTTGAAGGTTGATGACATGGTGTCATTAGAATGGCTACCAGTCAACATGAGAACTGGTAAAAGTGATATGAAGTTGTGTATTGGTAGGAAAAGTTCTAACCAGTATGTAGGTTGGTTGTTTGTTTGTGATAATGTTTTTAATGAAGAGGTAGAGTGTCAAAGAGGTCACAAACCACCAGAGGTGAAGTTGACCAACTGGTGTAGTGTATGATGTTGGATAATAGCATGTTGAAAATACCCACAAGGGTTTGAACCGGTATGGAGTTTTGTCGGTTGTTCATAAATTAAACTGACCCTAAGTTGATGAGCTGGTTGTGTGATGGTGAATGCTGCCAAATCAACATAGTAGTTTGAGCTTAGGTGGATACCAATAGTGATGCCATGTAGAGCTAAAGTAGCGAACATGCAGAGGTCCATGATGTCTTGTGCAGGTAAGGTTGTTGAGGTTCGTCGACATTAAATGTTGATTGTGACAATCACAAAGGAGTTACAAAGTGTCCAGCTCAATGAAAGATGAATGACAAAGGAAGATCAGAGATCTGCTAGCACCATGATCGATGCTTGATATCCAACTACAGATTGACCTCGAGAAGGAAATAGCTAGATCATAAATGTGTCAACTAATTTTGAGGCTAAAGAATAGGGTTAGATTTTCTATTTTAGCAAATATACATTGGATGATGGAAAACACATGCAGATGGATTCCTCCAATGTAGGTGATTGATGCAACGTAGATTGCATTGGATTTGATGAATATTTGTTCGGTGGAAGAAACCCTAACTGACTAAAATTTGAACTGGTTTTTGGCAGGAAAACTTGTTTATAGATACTCAAGCCAAAATCAATAAAAAGTGTTGACTGATTGATGCTGCTAGAGAATCAAGGGGTTGGATATTGAAGAGTTAAGTGTGAATGTTCAATAGAGAGCCAACTAGTAAAAGACTCCATTGAAGATCAAAGAGGCTATGAGTTGGAGGTGCGACCAGTGAGAGGGTTGAGTAGAGTACCCATAGAGAAGAGGTAAAGGTTGAACAAGTGAGGTTGCAACAAAGTGTGAAAGGAAGGTGGATCTAAGTGAGAAGAGATCTAATGAAGAACAGATCTGAGGAAGACTGGTTGAGCAGTGTGTGAATCAGAAAGGTAACAATTGTAAGCTAAGTGTGATAGAGTATAAACCAATATACATGCATCAAAGACTAGGTAGGAGATAAAAATGTTGTATTAGATGATATTCATTTTAGATCGTTGAGTTGGAGATTAGTGTACGGGTTGGTACTCCTTTGGGTTGTAGCCCATATATTAGTTAGGGGTTGTGCTCCTTTGGTTGTAGCCCATTAATTAGTTGGGGGTTCGTGATCCTTGGGTTGGTGCCCTAAATCAGGGGTTGTATCTCCTTGGGTTGTAGCCCTAAACATTGTAACCCATTTCATTGTGAGGCTAGATTGGAGGAGTAAACTCCAGCAGCATTACTCATCGAGGTTTTTTTCATCTTGGGTTTTCCTCATATATACCTGTGTTATGTGATGTTCCCCTTGTGTGTGACTATATTGTGTAAATTCTCCTTAGACTACTGGTAGGTTATCTTAGTCTTAGTATGTTAACCAATACATTTACTTAAGATTTTAAATGAGTAAAATATGTGAACCACTGATTCACACCCCCTCTTAGTGGTACATTATGTCCAACAACTGGTATCAGATCCTTGGTTCCTAGTTGACAAGCTTTCTCCATCTTGGGTAGATTCCGGTATTAGGACATGATGGTCTATTTAGTGTCAAATCCATCTCCTATGTTTAATGGGTCAAATTATTCCATTTGGAGTTGTAGAATGGAAGTCTACCTCTCCTCTATAGGGTATGATGTCTAGATGATAGTTGTTAATGGTCTCCCTCTTAATATTAATCCTCCGATCGGTCCTAAAGAAGAAATAAAATGTAGGTGCAATGAAGAAGCAATGAAGGCCATATTCAGTGACCTTACCGGTGATGTTTCTTCCCTAGTGGACAAGTACAGATTAGCAAAGAGCTTATGGGAAAGACTGAAAAAGATCTATGGAAATAAGCCTACTACTGTTGGGTCAGGTTTTGAAGACAAGAAGAATAATGTTGCCAACTTGTGTGTGGGTATTGAAGGCAGATTAGATAGTTGCAACAATGACGATGAAGAGGAGACTCATCTCTTCATGGAACAAGAAACAAAAAGTGAAGAGAACACATCAAATTGTGACTAGGCAGGCAGATCCTACTAGCAAGATGTGTTTGGCAGTGATGAAGAATATGAAGAAGAAGGTGAAGCTCATGTTAATCTTGAAGGTGAGTTCCTAAGTGCCCTTGATTAATTAAGAACTTTTAGAAATGAATTTAAGAGTTATAAAGAATCAGTTCATAAATAATGTAGTCAATTGAGAACATGCCTTGAAGAGTCAAACAAAAATGTTTGCATGCTGACTTTTCAACTTGAAGAATCCAAAGGGATGATTGATAGATTGAAATCAGTCCTTGATGTTGATAAAAGAAGATGTGAGGTGCTACAGCTAGATGTGGAGACAAAAGACAAAGAGTGTTAGAAGCTGAAAGAAGAAATGGAAAATCTAAGGAAAGACCTTGAGAAGTGTAAGAATGAACTCAAGGTTAGAAACGGGTATGATGGAAGCATTGAGGACCTGGACAAAATTTTGAATCAATGAAAACATTCCAAGGATACTAGAGGATTAGGATATGTCATTGGTGAATGCTCCACAAGTGAGGATGTCTCTCACAAGGACATTTAGTTTGTCTCCTCTAATGGAGATAACAAGGGTCAAACCTTCACAGTCCGAAGTGCACCATGAAAGAAAGTTGACCTAGCTACAATTGATGAGGAATTGAGGTTAAGAATGAAGACCGGTGCAACAAGAAGAAATAACGTAGAGCCTAAAGGACAAAGAAAGCTCAGAGAAGATAGGTTCACTAGAAACATGAATGCAAGAGAGCAGCCTAAGAGACTCCCCATTGGTGGAAGACAAAGAGATTCAACACCTTGGAGAAGAAGTGGAGAAGTCAAACCGGTCAGATTACTTCACATTTGGAAAAATTAATTTGTAAGTAATTTGTCTCCATTCTCTAGTTACTATTTTGCTTGTAAAGGATATGGCAATAGGGAAGAGGAATGCAAAAAGATGTCTAGGAATAGAAAAGTTGTTCTTCCTAAAAATAGCAATTCACTTTGTAGAAGATGTAATGCATTTGGGCATAGAGCATCAGAATGTAGAAACATGTATAAGCCCACTCCTAATTATACTAAATGGGGTCCATTTGCTGCCTCAAGAAATGTAAATTATATATGTTATAACTACAATAGATCTGGGCATAGGATTTATGAGTGCTGGAAGAAAATGTTTCATGCACATTGCAGTCAACATAATAGCTATGCCCAAAGGAGAAGTGCTCTTGCAAGATTAAGATATTAGTTAAAACTGGTAGTGAGGTATAATGGCATGACCCTGAGAAGAAGATCAAATCGGTCTGATAGAAGGTCTTCCAATTATCCAGTTGGATGAGAGTAGTGTGCTTCTATGGCAATATATCATGTTATACTGTAGAACCTAGTAAGGCAAATACCTATCAGTAGACAAAGATAAAACCTTCTCCCATTACTAAAAATGTGAAGAAGAATGAGATCAAGTAGGTGTGGAGGAAGAAGACCATGGACCAACAATGTGCATTCCATGTATAGGTAATATCTCCTAACACTTAAAGGAGATGCAGAACCTTAGGGGGAGTATACCATTGACCATATCATTCATCCACTAAGTTGGATAGGATTGGTTAATAGTAAGAGGAAGAAAGTGAGACAACAATCTATGTATTTGTTGTCTTGACTATACTTTTATGCATAGAACATGGATTACTGTTGCAGGTGTTAATAGATGGTTATACTAGAAAATAAATAGTAGAGGCATTTGACATAGGAAAATGAGGATAAAGTGTTTCGGTAGAGATGTCTGCCCGTAGATGAAGTTGGTGTGAGTAGTATGGTACCGATATGATTGATAACCAATATTGCAAAAGGACAAGTCATGGGTTCTAATAGATTTATAGTGGCTCCTATGGATAGATAGATGAAGGATGTCTTAGCCGATATTGTAAAGGACTGGAATGACATATGTTGGTCCGATAGCTGACCATATGTGCATACTTTACTATAGGCTAACCAGCTTGATATTTTGGCATGATGGTGATATTGTATAGCATTGTGTACATCTAGGACCATGGCAGAGGTTGTGGTAGATATAATGGAGGTAACAGAACATTAGATTGATCATATTTGCACAAGTCAAACGGTATATGGTAAATATTGGAGCTCTAATTTTGTACTTTACTGGCAATATGGACCTGAATTGCATGACTTAGGGGGAGTTGATAACCATATCTTCTGATTGTTATCAGACATGCTATAAATAGGGGGAGTGCTTGTGCCTATGGCCGCACCGGTATGATTATGACTTTGGGATGTGCTCATTGGTCCAGGGTTGTGAGGTATTTCAATATCTATCCAATTTGTACTTAATGGAAATCATAACTGGACCACTAGGAGTGTTGTCTACAAAGAGGGAGAGCTACCTACATAAGAGAACATACACTTGGTATCAACATTTTGGGGTCAGAATGGCTTCAGCATATCAAAGGGCTGCTGATGCAACCTAACCGACAAAGCACAATAGTAAAAAAGGTACAAGCAACAAGATGAAAGGGGAATAACTAAAGAGGGGAAAAAGACCTGTGAGGTGGATTAGTTTATAAGCATGCAAGTCAAACATATAATCATATGAAATCAAAGACATAACTCCAAAACACATGAAAACATGAATAAGATGCATATAGCTCACAAAACCTTATACCTCTCCCTCGGATTGAGCTTGATGAAGTGAAGGTGCCCCTTGGTGATGCTCCACTTGATGTGTTCCTCTTGCTTGCTTGCTTGATGTGGATGGATCTCCAATGTTGTGCACAAATGGAATGGATTTGGAAGATGATAAGGATGAGATGATCAAGTGTGGATGAGATATGATTTGAACATGATAAGGTTTCCAAGATGATTTCCTGGGCTCAAAAAGATAGCATAAGATTACTAAACTTGGAGATGAAGAATGGAGGGATGGAGTCCTCAATTTATAGGAAGAGAAGATGAAGAATGGATGGCTAGGATGGATTCAGGATGAAGGGCTAGGATTTCTTGTGAGCTCACACAAGGCCCAAGAGAGGGTGTGGAGACCAAGAGATATTCCTTAAAGGCATTTCTTGTCTCCAAACACCTCAAGGTACATTGGGGAGACTTCCGAAGGTACCTTGAGAAGAGAAAAGTGCATTGGGAAGACTTCTCAATGTGCCTTCAAAGGAGAAAGGGATGTGACATTCTTTGAAGAATGGGGAGGAGGAATTTAAAATTATCCAAAAAGGGATAATCAAGGGGATTGGAGGAATAAGAAGGAATTAAAAATTCCTTGGGAGAGGAGATGCCTAGAGGATTGTGAGATTTTGAAGATCTCACATTCACCTAGGAAAAGAGCAATAAAAGTTAGTGGTTGGATGGAAAGGATAAGGAGTTGACTTCGTGGCTAATCATGGTGATTAGCCATTAGCAACTCATTAGGTGGGGGATTAGAGGAAATTTTAGGTCAGATTAGGATTTGTAGGAGGATTTGACTAGGAGAGAGAATGAGTGGAGGGAATTAAAAATTAGAAGAATAAGGTTAAGTGAGTTTAGGGAGTTTCTAGAAGACTTATTAGGTTAATGATGAATTAAGAAGATGGTTTGTAGGAATCATGTGGGTTAACTAATTAATTGAAATTAATTAGCCAAGAGGAAGATTTGTGAGGATTTAATCTTTTAGAAGAATAAAGAAAGGGATTGCTTTATTAAATAAATCAGTAACATACTATAGTGACAATATAAATTATATTTAATTAATATTGAGGAGAATTTGAATTAACATAATTAATTAATTAATTATGTGAGGAATTAAAAATAATTATTTTTAAGTGTCTACATTTTGCCTCTCTTTGAAGCGAGGTGTAATGACGCATTGATTCAAAGAATAATCCTATTTGATTTGATTGATAAGGTCTAGATTTAGTCCAATTTTAGGAAGGAGTCATCTTGTATAAGACATGATTAGAGGATCTGGTTTCAGGAAGGATGCATCCTATATAGGACATGATTGATCACAACATCTAGTTTTAGGAAGGATTCATCTTGTATAAGACAAAGATTGATCACAACGTCTGGTTTCAGGAAGGATTCATCCTGTATAAGACATGATCAGAGTGCAACGTATGGTTTCAGGAAGGATTCATCCTATATAAGACATGACTAATTACAATGTCTAGTTTTAGGAAGGATTCATCCTGTATAAGACATTATCAGAGCGCAACATCTGGTTTCATGAAGGATTCATCCTATATAAGACATGATTGATCACAACGTCTAGTTTCAGGAAGGATTCATCCTGTATAAGACATGATCAGAGTGCAACATCTAGTTTCAGGAAGGATTCATCTTGTATAAGACATGATCAAAGCATCTGGTTTTAGGAAGGATCCATCCTGTATAAGACATGATCAGAATCAGAATTAATTATGTCAGGAATAAAAAAAAATAACTAAGATAATTATTTTTAAGTGTCTACATTTTGGCGATGTGTTGAAGATAGAAGAAGAAAAGGATGCCTCAGCATAAAGCATGGGAGGTGTATGCCCCCTTAAGAACTTTTTTGAAAAAAAGGATGAAAAATTCTTGAAAAAAGAGAGGAAGAAGAATTAGGGTGGAAGGGATAAATGAGGAAGAAATATGAAGTAGTCGCGAAGAATTTGGAAGGAAGAAAAGGAGAGGTGAGACCGCGGGGGAAGATGGGCCATCACAGGGACCCATATACACCACAATGGACCCAATGAGGGGTCATTGTATCATGACGGACATGTTTTCCTCTTTATATATATATATATGTATACATGATTTGATTGGTGACAAATGATGTGCAACATTTATTGTGATGGATTATTTTTATTTCTCTTATGATGTCATATATGGATGCAATCATGGATATGCTATGCTGACCTATTTTGTGATGCAAAGTGGATGCTTATGTATGAACATTTATGTTGTGTTGCTGACATAGTTTTTGGATGCAGGATGAGTGTTTTTTTTTTTACGCTTTATGTATAAATATAGATGTGTGAATGATTTATGATGCAGTCTAAATGTAATGCTATATGGATGAGTGTATCTTTTATTTATGTGATGCAATCTTATATGGTAAATGTTTTGTGGGAAAAAAAATGATTGTCTAAGAAATGCACTCTACATGATGTGAATGAATTAATAAAAATAGGGAATATACCAATAATAACACAATGATCTTAGATAGAAGAATATGGAATAGATGGGAAGTGGGGGAAATTGAGAACTCCATGGGATTATTGAGTTTAGGATTTGATGGAATGATGGTGAGATTTTGTGCACAACAAATATGGAGAGCCAACCTAGTTTGATGTTTCCCTGAGTGCCTTGCACCATTGATTATAGAAATCAGGATGCCATGAGAAACCTAGGGCATGGACTGACTTTGTAGACAAATGGAAATTTCTTGCACACAACAATGCAAGTGTTAAGAAACACTAATACAAAGTTGTGGGTTCATGCAAGGAAACCCTCAAACACATCGATACCTCTTGTACATGAGAAGGTAAGTGTTGATAAACACTAGTACCAGGTCACTGGTTTATACAAGAGGGATCCAAAACATGCCATACTATGAAATATGCCCCAGTATGCGCCTATCATAACATACCTAGATATGGAAGAACCCATGCAGTCATAAATAGTGGCAGTCATAGGGCAAAAGATGCAAGTCTATATGAAAAGATCTAACAAAATCTAACAAGTCACTTCCTTGCGACCAAATGATACCTCTTGCCAAGAGTAGAACTAGGATGAAGGATTAGGTTTCCAAGTGAGGGAAGGGGTCATCCCTAGGGCAAAGTGGGCTTTTGGATTAGGCAAGTGATTCTATGGTTTTGGAGAGTGACCTGTGGACTTGGGATTGTTTCTGAAGACTTCTTGAAGCTTACATAGAGGCATAAAAGCTCAGCTTGATGGTACATTCCTTATTCATGACTCAGGTGAAGACTCATCATGATACACATGTTTTATTGGAAGTTGAGAGGGAAGGAATGTTGTGAATGGGAGGATTGGATGGAGACTGATTTGCAGTGTCAACCTAATAGACAGTGGATCCGGTTATTTACCTTGGCGCCTGTATGGAGGTTTTCACCAAGGTACTTGTCCATAGCACCACAAAGTGGTTTTCACTGGTGGACAAATTGTTTTTCTTTCTTTTTCTGATTTTTTAATTTTTTTGTGTCATAAGGCGCCTGTTTGCGAGGTTTTCACCAAAGTGATGATTTTTTTAGGATCATTTTCTCATTTTTTAATTTTTAATTTTATTTTTTTCCTTGATTTTTTTGACAATTTAAGACTTTCTGAGGACTAAGCATAAAATCTTTTGAGGTGCATGATATTCACTGGATCACCTTCAGGAGTAGCCAACTGATAAGCTCCTGATCCATATGGTGCAAGCCAATTAGGCTCGAACTTGCCTTTCTTTTCTCTTTCTTGTAGATTTTTTTGATTCTTCATGAGGACAAGATCACCAACTTGGAATTCCTGGGTTTTGACTTTTTTGTGATAACTCATACTGAAGCAGTTCTGATATACTCGAAGATGGTTCAAGGCCTTGAGACACCTTTCATCTAATAATTCTAGCTCTTGTAAGCGAGCAATTATGTATTCTTCCTTTGGTAGGATGTTATGCAGCGATACCATTAGAGAGGGGATCTCAATCTCAAGGGGAAGGATAGCTTCGGAACCAAAGACCAAGGAATAAGGGGTGGCACCTATGGGGGTGTGGATGTAGGTGCGATAGGCTCATAAAGTGGGATGGAGTTGGAGGTGCCAATTGCAGCCAGTTTCATTAACTATATTTTTGAGGATTTTGATTAAGGTTTTATTAGAAGCCTCAGCTTGGCCATTACCTTGGGGATAATGTGGGGTGGAGAAGCGATGTTGGATGTTCAATTTTTTGGCAGAGTTCTTTGGCATCCTAGTTTTAAATTGTTTGCCATTATCTGTGATGATAACTTTTGGGATGCCATATCGACAGATTAGGTAGTTTAGGATGAATTTGGATATTTGCTTGCTGGTGGTGAAAGTAAGAGGGATAGCCTCTACCCACTTGGTGAAGTATTTTGTGGTGGTGATAATGAATTTATGTTCATTGGAAGATGAAGGGTGGATTTTCCCAATGAGATCGAGCCCCCACTATGAGAAGGGCCATGGTGTTATAAATGGCTGAAATTCTTGTGACGGTGCATGATTTTTGTCACCATGTTGCTGGCAAGGGATGCATTTCTTCACATAATTATATGCATCTACCTCCATTTTAGGCCAATAGTATCCTATTCTCAAAACCTTTTTAGCCAATGTGAGCCCACTTGAGTGTGCCCCAAAGATACCCTCATGTACTTCACGTAATTCCCATTCCACCTCTTCTTTATCTAAACACCTTAGGAGGGAACCATTGAAATGCCTTCTGAATAGGGTGTCTCTGAGGATGGTGTAATGAGGATATTAGTGGATGAAGGTTTGTTGCTTGGTTTTTGTGAGATGTGGGGGAATGGTGTTGTCTTTGAGGAAAGTGAAGGTTTCTTGGTACCAAGGGGACTCAAGACCAATGAGAACACACACCATTTCAGACTCTGGTTGGTCATGTGCTGGTATAAATAATTACTCAATGAAGAACTCACACTTCTGACTGTGTGCTGGCATTTCAAGGAGGGAGCTAATGGTGGCCATTGCATCTACAACCCTATTGTTTGTTCATGGGATTTGATTAAATGTGATTGCTGTGAAATGTTTCTAAAGATCTTCAACCATGGTACGGTAAGGAAAGAGTTTATCATCTTTTGTCTGGTACTCATCATTGACTTGTTTTATAATGAGCTGAGAATCACCATAAACTTGTAACTTCTTTATTTTCTAGTGGATAGCCAAACGCAAACCTGTGATGAGTGTCTCATATTCTGCTATGTTATTGGTACATGCAAAAGCTATCTTGTATGATTTGGGGATGCCATCTCCTTGAGGTGTGACCAATAATATTCCTACCCCCGATCCATTTTGGGTGTAGGAGCCATCAAAGTATAATTGTCATGTGGAGGATGTGGAAACAGTCATAATGAACTCATCTGCTAATTCTGTGAGAATAGGATGGTCACCTAGAAGTGGAGCTTCAACCAACTAATCTGCAATGACTTGTCCTTTGATTGCCTTTCTATCCACATATTCGATGGCAAACTCACTTAGGAGCATGACCCATTTGGCGGTTCTCCCAATGAGAGCAACTTTTGACAAGAGATATTTAAGTGGATCAATTTTAGAAATTAATTTTGTCTTGTTGTTTAGCATATAGTGTTGTAGTTTCTGTGTGTTGAACACTAATGCCAAATATGCTCTTTCAATGGGAGTATAATTGAGTTCATATCCTACCAGTGTTTGACTGATGTAGTAAATGGCATGTTCTTTCCCTTGGTCATCTATCTATGCCAATAATGCCCCCAATGCCACTGCAGTAGCACATATATACAAAACAAGGGGTTTTCCAAGAGTAGGAGGCATCAACACTGGAGGTGATGCTAGATATTCTTTTAGTTTCTCAAAGGCCCTTTGGCATAAGAAGTCCCATTTGAATTTCATGTCCTTGCACAGGAGGTGTGCAAATGGATGGCACTTATCTGCTAGTTGTGAAATAAAACGTCTAACAGATTGGAGTTTTCCCTGGAGACTCTGCAGTTGTCTGAGAGTTTTTGGTGGAGGCATTTCCATGATAGCTTTTACTTTTGTAGGATCAACCTTGATGCCTCTACGGGAAACAATGAATCCTTATAATTTTCCCGATGTGACTCCAAACACACACTTTTTGGGATTCAGATGTAGTTTGTATTTTTCTAATCTTTCAAAGATCTGCTTTAGAATGGGAATGTGTTCTTGTCTTGTCTTAGATTTGCCTAGTAGATCATCCACATAGTCCTCCATAATTTTGTGTATGAGGTCATGAAAAATTATTGTCATGGCACGTTGGTATGTAGCTCCAACATTTTTGAGACCAAAAGGCATGACCCAATAACAGAAAGTACCCCATGGTGTTGTGAATGCGGTTTTATATTGATCCTCATCTGCTATCCTAATTTGGTTGTATCCAGAAAACCCATCCATTAGTGATAGCATTTCATGTCCAGTTATAAGGTCCACAATCATCTCTATATTAGGGAGTGGGAAATCATCTTTAGGACAAGCTCTATTTAGATCTCAGAAATCTATCCAAATGCAGATGCCCCTGACAGGTTTACCGATAGGTACAATGTTAGAGACCCATTCAGCATAGTCTACTGGTTTGATAAATTCTGTCTCTAACATCTTTTGGAGTTTCGTCTTGACCAAGAGTGCAATATGTGGGTGCATTTTGTGCAATTTTTGTTTTACAGGTTTTGTATCTGGGCAAACGACGAGATTGTGAACCACCAAGGCAAGATCCAACCCTAGCATATCAGAATAGGACCATGTAAAATTGATTTTTACCTCTGTAAGGAAGTTGATGATGTCTTGTTTCTCTATTTTTGTGAGGGATTTGGCAATGAGCACATTTTTTGAAATGACTTCGGTGCCCATGTTGATACTATCTATTTCTTCTATCAACAAATTTAATTTGTCATGTGGAAGGTAACCAATGGTAGGGAAGTCAAGTCCCTCATCGTCAGGTGCCTTTTCTAAGTTTTCACTTTTGGACACCCTTTGTTTTTATTTTTTGTTCATCCAAAGGTGTCGCAGGGAGGTTTTCACCTAGGGAATCATGTCTTTTCCTTTTATTACCTTTTTTGTGGCTAAGGGCTTTGACCTGATTACCAAAGTATCTCTTTTCATGTAGTTGAATACACTTGATTCTATTATAATCTTCTAGGTTTCACACTATCAGGAGAGCAATGAGAGCATTATCGTCGACGAAGATATCTAAAGTGGGTTTGTCTTGTTGGCCCTAGTCAATGAGTTTAGGATAGACAAGATGTAGCTCATGTGAAGTGGGAGGGGTTATGGGGGTGATGGTATTGATGTAAGTGTCAAGGAAGATATATTTCTCATATTCATAAGGCATTTCATGGAATTCCTCTTCCTTAGTGCTTTCGATATCCAAAGAAGGACTAGAAGGGGCACCAGCGATAGTAACCTTAGGCATCGAGGTGTACCCCAAGGCTCTGTTGTATCTATAGGAGATGAGATTTATGGGTGTTTTTCTTCCTTTCTCCTCTGGTCCCAGGTCGTGTCCTTTGTAACCCATTCTTTCAACTATGGTAGATGCTTTTGGGTACATTTTTTTGGATATTTTTGCTGGATCATCATCCTCTTCTCAGTACAACCAGGAAGAGACATCTGCTTCAAGGCTTTCCTCATTAAGTGAGCCCCATTGCTAGAAGGTGGTATTTTGGCATTGCATGACTAGATTTGGGTCCTTTTTGAGCTCTTTTGGTCTGCTAAATGACTTAGGAGAGAGAGGGAGGTTTCCTATTTATAAGACATCCTCCAATTTGTATTCCCCACAGCCATTGTCCAAGATCTTGATTTGATTATCTAGTTGGGATGATGTGGAGGCAACATTTGATGTGTCAGATGGAGGCATTGGTGAGGGTCTATTTAATGGGCAATGATATGGATGGTTTTCCTCTAGGAGTTTGCAATACTGGAAGGGTTGTGGATCACTTTTTATAGTTATCTCTTTTCCATTGAAGGGGAATTTGATGCATTGGTGATAGGTGGAGGATACAGCCTTCAAGGAGTGAATCCATGGCCAACCAAGAAGAATGTTGTAGGGGAGATCAAGATCTAGTACATGGCAAGGGGTTTCAATTGTAATGGGGCCCACTTGAAGAGGTAAGGTGATCATGCCCTTTGAAACTCTTTCTGCATCATCATATGCCTTTACTTTGATCCTTCCTGATGTGTCTACCAAGTCCTTAGAAAGTCCCAATTGTTTTATTAATTTTTATGTACACATATTAAGCTCAGATCCACCATCTATCAGGATATGTTTGACCTTGTGCTTGTAGATAAGAGCTTTGATGTGCAAACATTTGTTATGGTGTTCATCTACGGGAACATCTTTGGAGGTAAATACAAGGTGCTACTAGGTAGTAAGGTTTCCAATGAGGGCTTGGAATTGGGTGGCGTTGATGTTATCAAGAACATGTAATTCAAGAAGGGCTTGTTCCAAAATTTCTTTATGGACTGGGGAAATCTTGACAAGTTCCAAAATGGAGATCTATGCGGGTGTCTTCCCAAGTTGGTCAAGGAGGTCATATCAATGGGTGGAAGACATAGGTGGGGGGTTTGGTGGGGGAGGGACTCCTTATATGTTGACTTTAAGTCAGCGTGTAGTTACATTATAGTCATTCTCGAAATGGGAGGTGGAAGGCATGATGCCTTGAATAACTATCCTAGCAGGATTTGGTCTATTTTGGGAAGAAGGAGGATTAACTACTTGGATGGTTATGACATTGACATGATTGTCTGTAGGTTCAATGCAACCTACTAAAAAATCAAAGCTAGTTATGTGATTAGTGTAGTCATAACCCACTGCATTAGATGATGAGCCTTTTCCTTTATCATGCTTTGAGAAGGGTTCCTGGTACATTTTGAGTTTATCATTGTTATTACTAGGTTTTGCATTTGCTACTTCAATCTCACCTCTATCAATGAGATCTTGTATGTAGATCTTCAGTTTCATACACTTTCATGTATCATGTCCCTTGATACAATCGTATTCACAATACTCATTTTCATTATACCATCTTGGTTTAGGTTGATTGGGGTCAAATGGGTGAGTGACTGGAAAAACCACTAATCCTGCTTGGACAAGTTTTTGAAACACCATTTCAATAGGCTCAACCAAAGGAGTGAAGTCTCTTGGAGCTCGGTTATACAATCAGGGTGGTCATTCCT
This sequence comes from Cryptomeria japonica, assembly GCF_030272615.1. Lineage (NCBI taxonomy): Eukaryota > Viridiplantae > Streptophyta > Pinopsida > Cupressales > Cupressaceae > Cryptomeria > Cryptomeria japonica. The sequence goes on along the minus strand of NC_081413.1, from coordinate 89,799,453 downwards.
AGATTGAGACATTGTTGTGAGGTTTTTGGGATTGATTTTGATTGTTTTGATTATTGAATTGATGATTATTGGTGGTGGATTTTGGGGGAGCGGCCATGGTTTGGACAAGCTTTGCATCAGTTACACCATCATTAACCATGTTTTTGTTTTTAGACCAAAATTTTGGCTTGTCATTATGATAAGAGGGATAACTCTGTGTCAACTTCTGGTAATGTTTCAAGGCTCCTTCGTCCATCAAGACATGTTTGAGGGCGAGGCCCTTATCAGTTAATTTCTGGAAGGATTTCATACATTGGGATATTAAGGGTCTCGAAAGTTTAGGCACCAAATTCTTTTGAAATAGCTCAATTTGATGTTGTTCTGGCATGTCCCACTAGAATTTTTTGATAAGATGTCGCCATCTTTGTAGGAAGTTGGCAAAGGCTTCTCCGAGCATTTGTTTTGTATTGCATAGGTCCATTATAGAAACATCATTAACCATGTTGTAATCATAGTGGGCCACAAATTTTTCTGCCATGTCAAGAAAGGAGATAATGGAACCTCATAGTAGAGATGAGAACCATGCGAGGGCGTCTCCCATGAGACTCTTGGGAAAGAGTCTACGAAGATAAAGGTCACTATAGGAGACTTCTTGGCATAAGATATGAAATTCTCATACATGGTTGTGGGGGTCTCCTTTGCCTTTATACTTAGTGAATTTGGGGATCTCGAATCCCGGGGGATAGGGTGCAACTGATATAGACGGGTTGTAAGGACAAGGGAAAAACTCTTTGAACAAGTAAGTTTTCCTTTTATTAGTCCTTTGTTTCATGTCCTTGATGATATTTTTCATGTCTTGAATTTCCTTGACGAGGTCTTGTTGTGGACTTTGATAATGATGAATTGTATTTACCCCAAGAATTGGGTGAGCCAAAGAAGGTGCACCACCACCAATGTATTGATATGATGAGGAGGCAGGAATGTGGGATGTGAGGACTGATGTCACAAGGATTTGTGTGATAGTTGGTTGTGGTCCACAAAATATTGTCATGGGATTAAGCATGGCCTAGATGAAATTTGTGACATTGCTGGCAGGAAGGGAAGTTTGTGGAATAGAAATATGTGGTTGAATGGAAGGAGGTGGTATAGAAGTGTGTTAGAGAATAGATGAGATCAGATTTGATAGTGGTATAGATGGTAAGGAGGAAGAAGGTGGGATGGAGACCACGGTGGGAGGTGTCACGGGTGGTAGTGATTGATCTTGGATGATTGATGGGGCTGTGATTGATTGAGTTTGAATAATAGGTGCAACACTTTGTGTGGGAGTGAGGTCTCCTTGTGGTTGTTGGGCGAGAGTGGATCTATTAAATTTAGGAAAAAGTTGAGCTCCATTTTCAAGGAGAGTTTTTAGAAGTGTAGTAGGATTGTGTTGAATAAACTTTTCCATCATCTCTTGGTTATAATAATCTGCTAGGAAAGTTTGTAGTTCCGGAGAAAGTTCATCTTGGCTAACCATGTTAGGATTTTAGCTTTGATCTTGATTGCTAGGTTGCCCACTTTGTGTAGGATCCTGCATGGGATCTTCATATAGGGCACTAATGTTCGGCATGCCATATTATTGTTCAGCCATCTTTCTCTTTTGGGATCAAGTTGTAACCATACATGAATAACCTTGGAAAATTTTGGAGGGGGAAATTTGTGATGAAAGGACTTAGCAAGATATTTGTGGAATTTTGGATTTTGTCTTTTATGACAAGGGATTTTTTTGATTGGTATTAGAGCCCGGATTTGATTAGGATTTGACACCTTAGTCCTTGGATGATGATTTTAGGATTTGACCCTAAGCAAAGTAAAGACCTAAGTTAAGAGTCTTGATCAACTCAAAAGGATTAGGCAAATGGTACTTGCAGAGGATTCCCCTTCAAGAATGAGAGCCAATTGATTAATGATGAGGTCTAAATGGAATTTCACAAGGCATGTAACCCTAACGCAAGGTTAAATTGGATTAGAGGATGATTGGATTTGAATTTTGATAATTGATTTGATAACGGAGGGAGATTGATTTGATGTGCTAGGTCCTTGGGAAATTTGAGGATGATTGATGGAGGAGGTATGGTAGTGATGGTTTAGAAGGAACTTGATGACTAGGTTGTCTTTGGCATGACATGACTTAAGGATTGATTTGAATGGAAAGTTGTATCAAGGGATACGACCACCCTGATTTGGATGATAGTAGGTGCTTCAAAGGACAAAATTGAATGTTGATGAAGAGGATGAACTGTTAGCTTCTCTCTTGGGCTTATGAAACATGGGACGAATGGAGTTCTGATACAATTTTGGACTTTGCGTGGGTAATGACTTGGACAATTGTTTGTGTCTTGACAAGTGTTTTTGCAAAGTGTTTGGGGATAGTGATATGTTTTTAGTCTTCTCTTGGAAAGTATGTATCAAACAAAGCAAACACATGATCAAATGCATATTATCTCAAAGACACTCATGCTCATATACAACATTCTTAAGGCTAGCAAGGACAATAGTCATTGGATCCCAATTGGTTTCCTAGCTATGCTTACCTAGAGCAGACACTTAGATGCTTGACCCCACTAGCTCCCCTCCCTGGCACTCACTTCTCGGGGCAGCCAAGCATCAATTCCCATAAAAACTCCTCATGGTGAACTTTGTGTCTCTACTAAGGGCCATAAAAATATGGGTGGCTTCGGAGGTCCGACCTCCTGCACCAATGACTAGAAGGTTTTTGGCTACTATGAACAAGGTGTTTAGTTAGTCTTCCCATTCGGAGCTACCCTTAGAAGTTGCACAAGTGCAATTGAGGCCTATAGCCCAACAAAGCACCAAGAACTTAGCAGTCATGCAAGCATGATTGAGATCTCTAGGATCCTACTAAGAACCCAATGTGAGCGTGAACTCTCATATAGCCCCAACCATTGACCCTTTCATAGTCAATGGCCTATTTATTATAGTGAGCTGGGAACCCCAGGTCTGGGTGTACTCACTTGGGTCATTCCCCTCTTACCTTTTCAAAGAGAAAGTTGGGAGGGCAGGTCCGCTAGAGGTAAAATGCAATCAAACAAGAAAAGGTTGGAGGGTTTGGCTTTCTGATCGTCTAGCTAGACAAGAGCATACTCTCCTACCTTTACGCTTTTCTTAAAGACACATAAGACAATGGTTCATTCCATTTTAATTAATATCTAGGTGCCTAATTTAAATAAATGCACAATGTTTGGTCAGATTTCTTAGGCAACCTGCAAAACAACTTGATTAGTAGTTTCAAAAATGGAGTCTTCAACAAGCATCCTACAAAAGACAACAAAATGACAAAAATATTTTTTTTTTTGAATTTTTGGGAATAAGTAGAAAAACATGAATTAAAAGTTTTTTACTAATGACAAATGTGGATTTGGAGGAAAATTTGATGGGTAAATGGTGTTTGACTAGGTTTTTGCTACTTTCCAAGGGATAAGCAAGCAAAAAATTGGGGATTTTGGAGGAGAGATGAAGGAATGGAAAAATTTGTCCAAGAGGGACAAAGAAGCAAAAGTTGGAGATGGACAATATGGGAAAATTTGGAGGTGATTGGATAAAAGGGGAAGGAGTTATGGAAAACCCTAAAAATAGAGGAATGTGAGATTTTGGGCTTCAAAAAGTGGATTTTGGGATAAGGCCCCCAAGGAAGGAAATGTGCAAAATGGCAATGAAGGGGATCTAGTGAAGTTTAGAAGAAAATGGAGTGAAGATACAACAGATATGGTGAAATTGCCAAAGGTCTGGATTTCTGATTGTCTAGATAGACGAGCATACTCTCTTTTCACACTTTCCACAAACACAAGACAGATTATTTAAAACTAAACAGATGATTAAAACTAAACAGAGCTGTGAATAGACAGATTATTAAAACTAAATAGATGATTAAAATAAATAGAGTAGCTAACAGATAGATTATTAAAACTGAACAGATTATATAACAGAAAAGGAAAAAATGCAGTCGCGATGATATTCAATTTTTTTTTTAAAAAGCTAAAGCAGAAACATAAAATAATAGAAGTGAGAAAATGCAGAAGAGGAAGAATGAGGAGATAGAAGAATTTTATTGGTGGGATGCCCAAAATTTTTTAACTTTCTCCTGTAGTCATACCAAAATTGAGGTGCTCGTGTTGATTGAGAAATAGTCATGCTGATGCAGAAACAGTCGTGAACCTGTGAAAAAAAAACTTCACAAAAAAACTCAAATAAAAAATAATTAAATTCGGGATGTGGGTCCCACCGGGCATGCCAGAATGAAGAGGGGAAAAAGACTTGTGAGGTGGATTAGTTAATAAGCATGCAAGTCAAAATTATAATCATATGAAATCAAAGACATAACTCCAAAACATATGAAAACATGAATAAGATGCATATACCTCACAAAACCTTATAACTCTCCTTCGGATTGAGCTTGATGAAGTGAAGGCACCCCTTGGTGATGCTCCACTTGATGTGCTCCTCTTGCTTGCTTTCTTGATGTGGATGGCTCTCTAATGTTGTGCACAAATGGAATGGATTTGGAAGATGATAAGGATGAGATGATCAAGTGTGGATGAGATATGATTTGAACATGATAAGGTCACCAAGATGACTTCCTAGGCTCAAAAGGACAACATAAGATTACTAAACTTGGAGATGAAGAATGGAGGGATGGAGTCCTCAATTTATAGGAAGAGGAGAGTAAGAATGGATGGCAAGGATGGATTCAAGATGAAGGGCTAGGATTGCTTGTGAGCTCACACAAGGCCCAAGAGAGGGTGTGGAGACCAAGAGATATGCCTTAAAGGTATTGCCTCATCTACACCACACTCTCTACCCCTAGCTGCCTCCCCTATCACTTTTGTCGATGCATGTACCTATACTACCTTAGCCTCTCTCCTCGGTACCACTCCCCTCCACTATCTGCCAGCACCCATGCCTCCTCCAGCTAAAATCTTGTTGATAGGTGCATCCTCCTCCCCACCGACCACCTCATCCACTATCAGCTATAGCTCATCATACTCAAAAACCATAGGAATGGTAAGATGTACTAGAAAATGTCCCTCCAACCAACTCTTGTGCCCTTTGGTAATCCCTGGATCATCTCCTACATCTCTCTACTCATCCCATACTAAATATGTTGTCATCTAGAAGTTGGTCCTCCCCTCCAACAAGCTCACTTTCATATCCCACATTCCAACCTGTTGGACAACCCAAGGATATAATGGTATATTCCCCACTATATCTTGTACCAAGCTGAACTTTTGAGGTACCCTAAATGGAGCATAATACTCCAAAAAATATACTAATCAACCGAATAACTACATCTCTACCCTAGCCCAGTGTAGCTACCAATCCCATCTCCATCTCTTGCAGTGCAAAAATGGCCACTATATGAACTCCATAAGCTCATCAAAAACATGACGCCAGAACTAGATAGATCCTATTGATGTATAATGAAAAAGGCCTCTATATCTATCAATGTATGGATGTCGGGCTTGCCTATCCTATACACCTAATGGCTGTGTCACTGAAATATGCTCCCAAGCCCATATATGTAGAAGGGTAACCCCAATAGACAGGTTGACATAATCCCTGTAAACTACAACATGTGTATCATGATAGATCTGAGCCAACATCTTGGCTCCCCAAACATACTCTGGACAATGTTGAACCATAGAATACATGCATCTGCTCCATCCAATGGGAAATCCATGCCCTCCTAGATTAGGCATGATCCGTCTGCTTAAGAACTTGTAAATCACAACTAGTTAGTGAGGGATGGGTGGGATCTCCATTACCTTGCCCATGTGCATCCTTCTCCTATCCAAGATCAATAATGCATCATAGTCACAATTATCCTAAAGGTAGAAGTCTATTATATCAAACCAGTACTCAGGGATGACGTTGTGAATGGGGATCTTCAAGATCCTCCATACATCTAATAAAGCGAATGTTTCCTGTCAAGTGGGTAGGTCAAAGGTGTTATACCTACTATCCCATCTCTCTTCTAAAGAGGTAATCATAGAAGGTATGAGCTCAAATCCTTGGCCACCAACCGATGAAATGAAATCCCACTACAACAATAATCTCTAACTCATCTACGTCCAGCTGCCTATACAATATGTCTTGGCATTGTGTTGTCATTAATGTCAACTAGTATAGGTGGCAACCAGTGTGGGAGATTAATGAGTAGTGTTGTCATCCACCATAGTGGTCATTAGAGTCACCGGTACACAGGTTAGTGTTGACTTGTGTTGAAAACATATGTATTGAAGACCGATATTGTATGACAACCCGTAAGTGAGGTGTTGGCAGGGTATGGTTTCCAACTGAAAAGCATATGACCAATAAGCTAGTAGGGTGAGCTAATGAAGAAGTACAGAAACAATATGCAATTGGATGTCAAAAGAAGAGGTTATCACAAGATGCTGATATGACCAATAAAGTTTGGACTACTATAAGTTAGTAAGGTAGGAGATGTATTTGCTAACACAGTGCAGGTCATATTTGTGCATTGCCTGGAGCAAAATGAATGACAAGGTTCCACTTCCACTGGTAAGTGATAATACTGAGCTTATCTCCTATTATGCAAAGTATGCATCATATCCCTCTAAGATAAGATAGAGAAGTAGAAGGAAAGTGATTAAAGGCTCTCACAAGATGAACCAGTGAAACCTAGGTTTGCCTCAAGTATGTGAAATTAGAGATGTACATCTGATTACCATGTGTTGGCAAGTTGAGCCCTTGTGACCAAGAAGGAAGAGTAAAGTAATGATGGAATGTCAAGATAGATGAAGAGTGATGGGTTTGTCACCTTGATAAACTAGTTGAGATGTCAACTAGTCCGATAATGAAGAAGATAATGTTGAGAAACTATAGATAGAGAGTGCAACTGGCATGAAGATGCCTTAGATGGAATTAGTTGAAGGTTGATGATATGGTGTCATCAAAATGGCTACTAGTCAGCATGAGAACTGGTAAAAGGTGATATGAAGTTGTGTATTGGTAGGACAAGTTCTAACCAGTATGTAGGTTGGTTGTTTGTTTGTGATAATGTTTGTAATTAAGAGGCAGAGTGTCAAAGAGGTCACAAACCACCAGAGGTAAAGTTGACCAACTGGTGTAGTGTATGCTGTCAGATAATAGCATATTGAAAATACTCGCAAGGGTTTGCATCGGTAAGGAGTTTTGTTGGTTGTTGATAAATTAAATTGACCCTAAGTTGATGATTTGGTTATGTGATGGTGAATGTTGCCAAATTGACATGGCAGTCTGAGATGAGGTGGATACGGACAATGATGCCATGTAGAGCTGAAATAACAAACATGCAAAGGTCCATGATATCTTATGCAGGTAAGGTTGTTGACGTTGGTCGACATTAAATATTGATTGCGACAATCATGGAGGAGTTGCAGAGTGTGCAACTCAATTAAAGATGAATGACAAAGGAAGATCAGAGATCTGCTAGTGGCATGATTGATGCTTGATAGCCAACTGTAGATTGACCTTGAGAAGGAAACAACTGGATCATAAATGTGTTGACTGATTTCAAGGCTGAAGAACAGAGTTAGATTTTCTATTTTAGCAAATATACATTGGATGATGGAAAACACATGCAGATGCATTCCTGCAATGTAGGTGATTGATCCAAGGTAGATTGCATTGGATTTGATGAATATATGTTCAGTGGAAGAAACCCTAACTGACTTAAAATTTGAATTGGTATTTGGCAGGAAAACTTGTTTATAGATACTCAAGCTAAAATCAATAAAAAGTGTTGATTGATTGATGCTGCTAGAGAATCAGGGGGTTGGATATTGAAGAGTGAAGTGTGAATGTGCAATAGAGAGCCAACTAGTAAAAGACTCCATCAAAGATCAAAGAGGCTATGAGTTGGAGGTGCAAGCAATGAGAGTGTTGAGTAGAGTACCAATATAGAATAGGTAAAGGATGAACAAGTGAGGTTGCAACAAAGTGTGAAAGGAAGGTGGATCTAAGTGAGAAGAGATCTAACAAAGAATAGATTTGAGGAAGACTGGTTGAGTGTGTGAATTAGAAAGGTAACAATTGCAAGCTAAGTGTGACAGAGAGAAAAGAGAACCGATAGAGGGAAGAACAAGAAGAAGAGTCTAAACCAACATAGATATATGAAAGAGTGGGTTGAAGAAGGAGATAAAACTATTGCAATAAGAAAGTGAGGTGAGAATGAGCAGAGAAGAGGCTGATGAGGGAATAGAAGATTCTACTGGCAAAGTTGTGAAGAAGGGAATTTTTTAGGGAGACTATTCATGAGTGGTTGAAGAACTCATTTGTAACTAAGGCTATTACTTTGGTATTAGATGATATTCATTTTAGATCATTGAGTTGGAGATTAGTGTAAGGGTGGTGCTCCTTTGGGTTGTAGCCCATAAATCAGTTAGGGGTTGGTACTCCTTTAGGTTGTAGCCCATAAATTAGTTAGGGGTTGGTGCTCCTTTGGGTTGTAGCCCATAAATCAGTTGGGGGTTGGTGATGCTTCTGTTGGTGCCCTAAATCAAGGGTTGTATCTCCTTGGGTTGTAGCTCTAAACATTGTAACATATTTCATTGTGAGTCTAGATTGGAGTAGTAGACTCTAGCAACATTACTCACCAAGGTTTTTCTCATCTTGGGTTTTCCTCATATATACCTATGTTATGTGATGTGCCCCTTGTGTGTGACTATATTGTGTAAATTCTCCTTAGCATACTAGTAGGTTATCTTAGTCTTAGTATGTTAATTGATACATTTACTCAAGAGTTTAAATGAGTAAAATATGTGAACCACTGATTCACCCCCCCTCTCAGTGGTACATTGTGTCCAACAACTGGTATCATATCCTTGGCTCCTGGTTGACAAGCATTCTCCATCTTGGGTAGATTTTGGTATTAGAACATGATGGTCTATTTAGTGTCAAATCCATCTTCTATGTTTAATGGGTCAAATTATTCCATTTGGAGTTGTAGAATGGAAGTCTACCTCTCCTCTGTAGGGTATGATGTCTCGATGATAGTTGTTAATGGTCTCCCTAGTAATATTAATACTCCGATCGATCCTAAAGAAGAAATAAAATGTAGGTGCAATGAAGAAGCAATGAAGGCCATATTCAGTGACCTTACCAGTGATGTTTCTTCCTTGGTGGACAAGTACAGATCAACAAAGAGCTTATGGGAAAGATTGAAAAAGATCTATGGAAATGAGCCTACTACTACTGGGTTAGGTTGTGAAGACAAGAAGGTCAATGTTGCAAACTTGTGTGTGGGTATTGAAAGTAGATTAGATAGTTGCAACAACAATTATGAAGAGGAGACTCATCTCTTCATGGAACAAGAAACAAAAAGTGAAGAGAACATAGCAAATTGTGACAAGGCAGACAGATCCTACTAGCAAAATGTGGTTGGCAGTGATGAAGAAGATGAAGAAGAAGGTGAAGCTCATGTTAATCTTGAAGGTGAGTTCCTAATTTCCCTTGATGAATTGAGAACTATTAGAAATGAATTAAAGAGTTATAAAGAATTAGTTCATAAAGAATGTAGTCAGTTGAGAACATGCCTTGAAGAGTCAAACAAAATGTTTCATGCAGTCAACATAATAGCTATTCCCAAAGGAGAAGTGCTAGAAGAAAATGTTTCATGCACATGGTAGTCAACATAATAGCTATAGCCAAAGGAGAAGTGCTCCTACAAGATCAAGATATCAGTTAAAACTTGTAGTGAGGTACAATGGCATGACCCTAAGAAGAAGATCAAACTAGTCTTATAGAAGGTCTTCCAATTATCCAATTGGATGAGTGCAGTGTGCTCTTATGGAAATGTATCATGTCATACTATAGAACCTAGTAAGGCAAATACCTATCTGCAGATGAAGATAAGACCTTCTCCCATTACTAAAAATGTGAAGAAGAATGAGATCAAGCAGGTGTTGAGGAAGAAGACCATGGACCAACAATGTAAATTCCATGCACAGGTGATATCTCCTAACACTTAAAGGGGATGTGGGACCTTAGGGGGAGTAGAACATTGACCATATCATTCATCCCCTAAGTTGGGTAGGATTGGTTAATAGTAAGAGGAAGAAAGTGACACAACAGTCTATGTAGTTGTTGTCCTGACTACACTTTTATGCATAGAAGATGGATTACTGTTGCAGGTGTTAATAGATGGTTATACTCAAAAATAAATTGCAGAGGCATTTGACATAGGAAAATGAGGATAAAGTGTTCTAGTAGAGATGTCTACCCATTGATGAAGCTGGTGTGAGTAGTATGGTATCAATATTGCAAAAGGGTAAGTCATCGGTTCCGATAGATTTATAGTAGCTCATGTGGATAGATAGATGAAGGATGTCTTAGGTGATATTGGAAAGGACTGGAATGACATATGTTGGTCCGGTAGCTGACCTTATGTGCATACTTTATTATAGGCTAACCAACTTGATATTTTGGCATCATGGTGATATTGTATAGAATTGTGTACATCCAAGACCATGTCATAGGTTGTGGTAGATATAATGGAGCTAGCAGATCATTAGATTGATCATATTTGCACAACTCAAATGGTATGTGATAAAAATTGGAGCTCCAATTTTGTACTTTACTGGCAATATGGACCTGAATTGGATGACTCAGGGGGAGGTGATAACCATATCTTCTGATTGTTATCAGACATGCTGGACACAGGGGGAGTGCTGGTGCCTATGGTTGCACCGGTATGATTATGACTTTGGGATGTTCTCATTGGTCCAGGGTTGTGAGGTATTTTAATATCTATCCGATTTTTACTTAATATAAATCACAATTGGACCACTAGGAGTGTTGTCTGCAAAGAGGGAGAGCTACCTACACAAGAGAACATACACTTGGTATCAACATTTGGGGGTTAGAATGGCTTCTGCATATCAAAGGGGTGATGATGTAGTCTAACTAATAGAGCACAATAGTAAAAAAGGTACAAGCAACAAGATGAAAGGGGAATAACTGAAGAGGGGAAAAAGACCTATGAGGTGGATTAGTTGATAAGCATGCAAGTCAAACATATAATCATATGAAATCAAAGACATAAATCCAAAACAAGTGAAAACATGAATAAGATGCATATACCTCACAAAACCTTATACCTCTCCCTCAGATTGAGCTTGATGAAGTGAAGGCGCCCCTTGGTGATGCTCGACTTGATGTGGATGGCTCTCCAATGTTGTGCACAAATGAAATGGATTTGGAAGATGATAAGGATGAAAAGATAAAGTGTGGATGAGATATGATTTGAACGTGATAAGGTCACCAAGATGATTTCCTAGGCTCAAAAGGACAACATAAGATTACTAAACTTGGAGATGAAGAATGGAGGGATGGAGTCCTCAATTTATAAGAAGAGGAGAGGACAAATGGATGGCTAGGATGGATTCAAGATGAAGGGCTAGGATTGATTGTGAGCTCACACAAGGCCCAAGATAGGGTGTGGAGACCAAGAGATATGCCTTTAAAGGCATTTCTTGTCTCCACACTCCTCAAGATACATTGGGGAGACTTCCCAAGGTACCTTGAGAAGAGCAAAGTGCATTGGGAAGACTTCCCAATGTGCCTTGAGAGGAGCAAGGGATGTGACATTCCTTGAAGAATGGGGAGGAGGAATTTAAAATTCTCAAAAAAGGGATAATCATGGGGATTGGAGGAATAAGGACTTAAAAATTCCTTGGGAAAGGAGATGCCTAGAGGATTGTGAGATTTTGAAGATCTCACATTCACCTAGGAAAAGAGCATTAAAAGCTAGTGGTTGGATGGAAGGGACAAGGAGTTGACTTCATGGCTAATCATGATGATTAGACATTAGCAACTCATTAGGAGGGGGATTATAGGAAATGTTATTTGGGATTAGGATTTGTAGGAAGATTTGACTAGGAGAGAGAATGAGTGGAGGGAATTAAAAATTAGAAGAATAAGGTTAAGTGATTTTAGGGAGTTTCTATAAGACTTTATTAGGTTAATGATGAATTAAGAAGATGGTTTGTAGGAATCATGTGGGTTAACTAATTAATTGAAATTAATTAGACAAGAGGAAGGTTTGTGAGGATTTAATCTTTTAGAAGAATAAAGAAAGGGATTGATTTATTAAATAAATTAGTCACATACTATAGTGACAATATCAATTATATTTAATTAATATTTAGGAGAATTTGAATTAACATAATTAATTAATTAATTATGTGAGGAATTAAAAATAATTATTTTTAATTATTTTTAAGTGTCTACAATAACTACTATTGCAACACATATTGTCGAAGGGGAAAGAGAGAGCCTGTAATATACCAAATGTCAAGACCCTTTCCTGTTGTTGTCAAAGGGGGAGAGAGTATGTGGTATGTTGGATACCATGTGTTGACATCAATGCCAAAGGGGGATATTGTTGGCATTGTGTTGTCATTGATGTCAACCGGTATAGGGTGGCAACCGGTGTGGGAAATTAATGAGTAGTGTTCTCATTAATTTATGAAAACTAGTATATTAGGTTATTGGTAAGGTAAATGATGTCATCTAGCATAATGGTCATTAGAGTCACCGATGTTGGCATATGAAGAAGCAGTGTTCATGTATGTTGTCATTGATGTCAATAAGTGCTCTAGAAGGATTAAGATCGGAAGAAGTTGTTATTGATGTTCAAGGAAAAGGAACTGGTATGAACCAGTATGTATCATGATCGACAGCGGTAATGGACAACAAGAATGGAGTGGACCCGTATTAGGGTTCACTAAGTATGTCTACTAGTTGATAATCTAGGGTTACCAGTTTGGCTTATGTAGAGAAACTGAAGACATGTCATGACCTATAAGGTAAAGAATAAAATATTATGTCAGACTGGATGCATAAATGGCCTACCTCAAGAGTGCACGTTTTTCCTATCTGATAGGCGAAGAGCACAAGATGGGTCACTAATTTGAAGATGCATAATTATTCATGATCTCATTTAGATCATCTCCTGAAAAGCCTGAACAGTGCCAGATGTAGAATATTTTGTGATTTGATTTAGATCGATGCAATAGGTTTGAATGGTCAGGATTGGACCGCTTGTTAGCAAATGGTCGGGATTGTACCATCTTTGTAAAACTTAGGTTTAGGGTATATGCTTTCAACTGAGTGATTATCTATAAGGTCAATGTAGTTCAGATTTTGTATGTGTTGGAAAATGTTGTGGGTGTGTTCGCTTAATGGGAGATTGGGTTGCCAAACCTGAGTAAGAGATCTGCAGAGTGTGATTGCAAAAGAGAGGAGTTTAAAAGGATCTTCCATAGCAAGGTGTGTTATCTTCAGATCAATATTTTACCTATTGTTTTCTAGCCACTTCAACATATTGTAAATACCTTGACTGAGTAAGCTTTAGCAGGCTTTTGTTGTAATTCCTTTAACCAAGTAGCTCAAGTTTATTGAGTTAGTTAAATCCTCTATCAAGGTAACTCTTTATAGGGTTTCAATCCTTAACCAGATTTCATAGCCATCCCTTAACCGGGTGATCCCTAATAGGATCAGTTCCTAAAAGAACCTTATTGTAAAGCCTTTAACCAGACTAGGCTCCTAATAGAGTGGACTTCAAGAGAGTTCAAAACAAGCTTTTTAGTATTCATCCCCACCGTGGTTTTTCCCATTTAGGTTTCCACATGAAAAATATGTGTCATGGGTTGTGTTATTTTCATGTGATGATTGAGTAGTCTTTGTTTAGTTGAATATGCATACAAAGCTAATGGTGGTGGTATTACTAATATAAGTTATGCATGATCAAGTCAGTAAAATTTATATCTAGATTTGAGACTTGTTGTATGCTATTTGAAGTACTTCTATTTTACCGGTTTAGCTATCTAAAGTATTTCTATATTTAACCAGTATAGCCATGGTTAAGTTCAATGGAGAAGACAATCAGTCAGCGTTGTTTTAATATGACAAGGTGAGGAGAAGTTTTTGTTCTATACTAATTCACCCCCTCCCCCTCTCAATACTGATTAGGGTATTGGTTATTCATCATTATTCATCAATTGGTATCAGAGCCAATCTAGGTCCTCAATGATTTAAGCTTGAGGGAAAAGATCCTATTGCAATGATGAAGAGGGTAGGTCCAAAGTTCAATAGGGATAACTTAAAAATATGGAAAGACATAATGAAGATTTATATCAAGAGTTTGGGTGCTCAAGAATGGAGCTATGTTGAGAATGCCTATGTAATCCGCACAGGAACTCTGATCGATGATGAGAAAAGAGAGATTCAAGAAATTGGGCAAGTCATGGAAGCCCTTATTAGCAGCTTGTCCGATATTGAGTTCATTGATGTACAAGAAAAGGAAAATCCTAAGGATGTATAGGACACTCTAGAAACCATTTATGGGGGTGATGAGCATGTCAAGTGGGCTAAGGAAGAGAGTCTTAGAGGAAAGTTTGAAGACATGAGGATGGTTGAAGTTGAGACCATTCAGCAATATGGCATAAGGATCAAGACTATTGTTGGAGATATCAAGAGCATTGGTGGAATAGTTGATGATGCTACTATTGTTAGTAAAGTTATGAGAACACTCTTATCGATCTATGCAATCAGGGTTGCCATTATTCAGGAGCTAAGGTCTATTGATAAAACCAAAGTATCTTTAGACTCTATTATTACAAAATTGACTGCATATTAATTAGATAGCTATGATGGAAGTGTTCAAAAGATCAAGTCAGCCTTTATGGCATCTGCTTCCACCAGACTGACCAAGAAAGGAAAAGAGGTCAGTACCAGTTATAAATCTAGGCCAAATAGAGACATGGACAATGAGGAGATTTTGATGGAGTTTGAAGCTCTTCTTGCCAAGAGACTTCCAAAAGGCACCAGAAAATATAGAGGCAAGCTCCCTTTGAAGTTCTTTTTCTACAATAAGACAGGACATATAGTTGTTAGCTATCCTAACAATGGCAATAAGGATATACCAGAGAGGTTTAGGAAGTATAAAGGAGCAAGGAGAATAAATTGCGTTGTTGCAGTAGATGAAGGTGCTACTGATGAGGAGTCTAAGGATGAAGAGAATGAGGACATAGTATTTGTAGCTGTCAAGGAGGAGTTGTCTGATTAGAAATCCCTTGTCTCACATATTGACAACTCTAACGAATGGATCATTGATAGCGGGTGCTCTCATCACATGACCAATGACTGGAGAAAGTTTATTTCACTTGAAGAATATGATGGTGGTGTTATCTGGTTTGGCAATGATGCACCATGTATGGTGAAAGGAAAAGGATCCATCTCACTAAATGGAAAGAGTAGTGTAGATAATGTCTACTGGGTGGAACACCTTAGGCATAATCTCTTGAGTGTGGCCTAGCTAAATGACAAAGGACTCATGTTGGAATTCAAAGGAGGAGTCTACAGTATAATTGGAAAGAGTGGTGAACTTATTGCCACCGGTAAGCAGACCAGAGGAAACCTGTTTTAGTTGAATGCCAAAATCAATCAATGCCTAATGGAAAAATTTGATGATAGTTGGATATGGCATAGGAGACTTTGCCATGTAAATTTTGACAATATTGTAAAGGCTAGTAAGATCAAGGCAATAGGAGGATTTACTTTGCTAAACAAACTAGAGAATGCTTTATGTAGAGAATGTCAACCTGGGAAGATGTCTTCCTCAACATTCAAAGGTAAATATTCTTCAGCAGAGAACTTACTTGATCTTGTGCACACCGATCTGTGTGGTCTGATGAAAACTAGAAGTATTCAGGGAGATTGGTATTTCATGATTTTTACTGATGACTACTCAATAATGATGTGGGTCACACTCTTGAAAGACAAATTAGAGGAATTTGGAAAGTTCAAAGCCTTTAGTGCATTGGTGGAAAAGGAAAGTGGTCAAAGGATAAAATGCCTGAGAACCAATCAAGGAGGTGAATTCACTTTTGATGAATTCAACAAGTATTGTGAAGAGAACAACATCAAGAGGAAATTGTTTGCCCCTAGGACACCATAGCATAATGGCATAGAAGAAAGAAACAACGGGACTGTGGTTGAAGCTGCAAGGACTATGCTAATCCAAGGAAATGTTGCTCACACATTTTGGAGAGAAGCGGTAAGCACTGCAGTGTATACCATGAACTAGGTACTCATCAAGAAAGGTAAAAACAAAACCCCCTATGAGTATTGGACCAGGAAGACTCCCACTGTGAGTTATTTCAAAGTGTTTAGGAGTAAATTCTATATCAAGAGAGGTGAGGATCTGAGAAAGTTTGATGCCAAGTATGATGAAGGAATAGTTTTGGGATATTCCACTAAGAACAAATCTCTCAAGTGCTACAACAACAAAACTCAGAAAATTGTTAAGAGCATAAATATCAGGGTTGATGAATCCCTTGAGGATCCCAAGGAAACCTACAACAAATAAGTGGAAAATGAACCGAGTGTAGCTTTCTGGGAATCGGTTAAGAAAGAAATAAGTAAAGACCTCAATGATCCCACACCGGTAGAAGTTGTAGTTGGTGAAGGATAAAATGAAGCTAATAATGAAGAAGACAAGCAAGTGGAACCTGCTACAGTCATCCCTAGATATGTAAGACTACATCATGATCAAAAGCTTATCATAGGGGATAAAGATGTAGGAATACTTACAAGAAGAAGAATGAAAGAAAACTCTTGCATGATCTCAAAATTTAAGCCTAAGACCTCTAGAGAGGAACTTAATGATGAAGACTGGATAGAAGAAATGGAAGAGGAGTTGGACCAGATAGAAAAGAATGCAACATGGTCCTTGGCACCCAGACCAGAACACGAAAGTGTAACAGGTACCAAATGGGTCTTCGGGAATAAGCTAAATGAAGGAGGCAGAGTGGTATGGAACAAGGAAAGACTTGTATGCAAGAAATATACTCAGGAAGAAGGAGAAGATTATGGAGAAACCTTTGTCCTAGTGATTAGACTGGAAGGTGTTGGAATGCTACTTGAATTTGTTGCATTTAAGGGGTTCAAGGTATAATAGTTTGATGTGAAGTCTACATTCTTGAATGGAATCCTAGAAGAAGAAGTGTATATAGAGCAACCAGATGGGTTTAATTTGTCAAAAGATAGTAGCATGGTGTGTAGATTACACAAAACCCTGTATGTATTGAAACAAACACCAACAACATGGTATGAATGTTTACACTCTCATCTTATGAAGATAGGATTTTAGAGAACAAGTGAGGATAGCAACATCTACTTGAAATCTAAAGGTGATCAGATTCTAATCTGTGAAGTATTTGTAGATGACATATTCTTTGGAGGAGATGATAAAATGAGCCATGCATTTGTAGATGTAATGAAGAAAGAGCTTGAGATGTCTTTGATTGGAGATAAAAAATTTCATTGGTCTAAAGATTCAACAGATAAAAGAGGGTATCTTCATTACCCAGTCCAAGTATATCAAAGAGGTATTGAAGACATTTGGCATGGAGGAGAGAAAACCGATTGGTACACTGATGGTGACTAGTTCTAAACTGACTAAGGAAGATTATTTAGCATTAGTAGATGAGAAGGAGTATCGGTCAATGATTGGTAAGCTGCACTATGTGGTGCACAGTAGACCGGATATTGCTCATGTAGTGGGCATTGTGGCCTATTTTCAGAAAACTCCAAGAGACTCCCACTTAGTAACAATCAAGAGGATTCTTAGGTATCTAAAAGGGACAATTGATTATGGATTGTGGTATCCATATAGTGTTGACTTTGATCTCAAAGTATTCACCGATGCAGATTAGGTAGGAAATATGGATGACTAGAAGAGCACAACCAGTGGAGCGTTCTTCCTTGGTGGAAGACTAGTCTCATGGATGAGAAAAACATAGAGCTATATTTCCTAATCTAGAGCTGAACTAGAGTATGTGGTAGCATTTATGAACCGCACTCAAGCAATCTGGATTAAGCATGTATTGAATGGCTTCAAGGTGATCATATCTAAACCGGTGAGTATATTTTGTGACAATACAAGTGCAATAAATATTTCCAAGAATCTAGTATTGCATGCTAGAACTAAGCACATTGAGCTCAAGTATCATTTCTCAAGAGAAAAGGTTCAGAATAAAGAGGTTGTACTAGACCATGTTTCCAGTAAGGAGTAGCTAGCTGACATATTCACTAAGCCCTTACCAAAGACTACATTCACCTATTTGAGAGGTGAATTAGGGGTTCTACCCCTTCATGAAGTTAATTAAATATGTGTGCTCCACATTAGGTAGGTACTCTAGTGTCAAGATCTAATAGGATTGATGTGATGAAGGAAGCTACTCCATAGGGGGAGCAGCATAGTGGAGTTTGGAAGCTTGTGCCTCCACTTTGGCATTATTGTCAAAGGGGGAGAAGATATCTAATGATGAACATATATGGTAGAATGCACACTGACCATTCTAGATGGTGGTGATCATTTGAAATTGAATCATTATATGTTACTGAGCAATGATACATTGAGTATTGCCATCAATGGCAAAGGGGGAGATTATTGGCATATGACAAACTGGTGTTCGTGTATGTTGTCATTGATGTCAATAAGTGCTCTAGAAGGATGAAGATCAAAAGAAGTTGTTATTGATGTTCAAGAAAAAGGAACCCATATGAACATGTATGTATGGTGATCGGCAATGGTAATGGACAACCTAAATGGAGTGGACCGATATCAGGGTTCACTAAGTATGTCTACCGGTTGATATCTAGGGTTACCGGTTTGGCTTATGTAGAGCAACCAAAGATGTGTCGTGACCTGCAAGGTAAAGAATAAAATATCATGTCAAACTGAATGCATTAATGTCCTACCTTGGGAGTGCACATTTTTCCTATTTGGTAGGTGAAGAGCATAGGATGGGTCATTAATTTAAAGATGCAGGATGATGCACAATCTAATTTAGATCATCTCCTGAAAAGCTTGAATGATGCTAGATGCAAAATGTTTCATGATCTGATTTAGATTGTATGCAATGGGTTTGAATGGTCAGGATAAAACTTCTTGTAAGAATATGGTCAGGATCGAATCGTCTTTTTAAAACTTAGGTTTAGGGTTTATGCTTTTGATCGAGTGATTGTCTATAAGGTTGATGTAGTTCAAATTTTGTATGTGTTGGAAAATGTTGTATGTGTGTGTCCTCTTAATGGGAGATTGGATACTTGGAAAACCTGAGTGAGAGATACCTAGAGTGTGATTGCAGAAGAGAGGAGCTTAAAAGGATCTGCCCTAGCAAGGTGTGTTGTCTTCAGATCAATATTTTACCTGTTGTTTTCTAACCACTTCAACAGATTGTAAATCCCTTGATTGGGTAAGCTTTAGCAGGCTTTTGTTATAATTCACTTAACCAGGTGGCTCAAGTTTATTGAGTTAGTTAAATCCTCTAGCAAGGTAACTCCTAAAAGGGTTTCAATTGTTAACCAAATTTTATAGCCATCCCTTAACTGGGTGATCCCTAATAGGATCAGTTCCTAACATAACCTTTTTGTAAAGTCTTTAACTAGACTAGGCTCCTAACAAAGCAGACTTTGAGAGAGTTCAAAACAAGCTTGTGGGTATTCATCCCCATCGTGGTTTTTCCCATTTGGGTTTCCACGTGAAAAATTTGTGTGTCATTGATTGTGTATTTTTCATGTGATGATTGAGCATTCTTTGTTTAGTTTAGTATGCATGCAAAGCTAAAGTTGGTGATATTACTAATGTAACTTATCTATGATCAAGTCAGTAATATTGCTATCTAGATTTGAGACTTGTTGTATGCTATTTGAAGTACTTCTATTTTATTGGTTTAGCTATTTGAAGTATTTATGTGTTTAACCGGTATAGAAATGGTTAAGTTTAGTGGAGAAGACAACTAGTCAACATTGTTTTAATATGATAAGGTGGGAGAAGTTTTTGTCTGTACTAATTCACCCCCCCTCTCAGTACTAATTAGGGTATTAGTTGTTCATCATTATTCATCAACCGGTACACATGTTAGTGTTGACTTGTGTTGAAAACATAAGTATTAGAGACCGATATTGTATGACAACCAGTAAGTGAGGTATTGGTAGTGTATGGTTACCAACTAGAAAACATATGACCAGTAAGTTAGCAGGGTGAGATAATGAAGAAGTGCATAATCTATATACAGTTGGATGTGAAACAACAGGATTCCCACCGGAAGAAGAGGTCATCACAAGATGTTGATATGACAAACAGAGTTTGGACTACTATAAGTTAGTAAGGTAGACAAAGGGGATGTCTAATAGGTTATGTGTAGGAGATGTATCTGCTCACATAGTGCACGTCATATTTGTGCATTGCCTAGAGAAAAATGAATGACAAGGATCTAGTTCCACTGGTAAGTGGTAATACTGAGCTTATCTCCTATTATGAAAAGTATGCATCATATCCCTCTGAGATAAGATAGAGAAGTATAAGGCAAGTGATTGAAGGCTCACACTGAATGAACTGGTGAAACACAAGTTTGCCTCAAGTATGTGAAACTAGAGATGTGCATCTAATTAACTTGTGTTGGCAAGTTGAGCCACTATGACTGAGAAGGAAGAGTAAAGTAATGATGGAATGTTGGGATAGATGAAGCATGATGGGTTTGTCACCTTGACAAACCAGTTGAGATGTCATCCGGCCTAGTAATGAAGAAGACAATGTTGATCAACTATAGATAGAGAGTGCAATCGACATCAAGATGTCTTAGATGGAATTAGTTGAAGGTTGATCACATGGTTTTATCAGAATAGCTATCGGTCAGCATGAGAACCAGTAAAAGGTGATATGAAGTTGTGTGTTGGCAGGACAAGTTGTAACTGACATGTAGGCTAGTTGTTTGTTTGTGATAATTTTTGTAATAAAGACATAGAGTGTCAAAGAGGTCACAAACTACCAGAGGTAAATTTGAGCTACTGGTGTAGTCTATGTTGCTAGATAATAGCATGTTGAAATTATCGGCAATGGTTAAAACTGGTATGTAGTTTTACTGGTTGTTCATAGATTGAACCGACCCTAAGTTGGTGAGTTGGTTGTGTGATGGTGAATATTGCCAAAATGACATAGCAATCCAATCTAAGGTGGATATCGATATTGATGCCATGTAGAGTTGCAGTAGTGAAAATGAAGAGGTTGGTGATGTCTTGTGTTGCTGAGGTTGTTGAGGTTGGTCAACATTAAATGTTGATTGTGACATTCATGGAGGAGTTGCAGAGTGTGCAGCTCAATGAAAGATGAACAACAAAGGAAGATCAGAGATTTGTTGGCACCATGATCAATGCTTGATATCCAACTACAGATTGACCTTGAGAAGGAAACAACTGGATCATAAATGTGTTGACTAATTTTGAGCTTGAAGAATAGGGTTAGATTTTCTATTTTAGAAAATATTCATTGGATGATGGAAAACTTGTATAGACACATTCCTCCAATGCAGGTGATTGATCCAAGGTAGATTGGATCAAATCTGATGAATATTTGTTCGGTGGAAGAAACCCTAACCGACTGAAATTTGAATTGGTTTTTGGTGGGAAAACTTGTTTATAGATATGCAGGCCAAAATGAATGAGAAGTGTTGATTGATTGATGTTGTCAGAGAATCAAGGGGTCAGATATTGAAGAGTGAAGTGTGAATGTGCAGTAGAGAGTCAGCTAGTAAATGACTCCATTGAAGATGAAAGAGGCTATGAGTTGGAGGTGCAACCAGTGAGAGGGTTTACCAAAGTACCAATAGAGAAGAGGTAAAGGCTAAACCGGTAAGGTTGTGGCAGAGTGTGAAAGGAAGGTGGATCTGAGTGAGCAAAGATCTAATAAAGAACAAAGATAAAGAAGACTGATTGAGCAATGTGTGAATTAGAAAGGTAGCAACTGCAAGCTAAGTGTGACAAAGAGAAAAGAGAACTGACAGAGGGTAGAACCAGAAGAAGAGACTGAGCTAATATAGATGCAGGAAAGAGTGGGTTGAAGTAGGAGATAAAACTGCTGCAGTAAGAAGGTGAGGTGAGAAACAGTAGAGAAGAGGCTAATGAGGAAATAAAAGATACTATCGACAAAGTTGTGAAGAATGGAAACCGGTAGGGAGATTATTCATGAGTGGTTGTATAACTCATTTGTAACCCAGGCTATTACTTTTGTATTTGATGATATTCATTATAGATCGCTTAGTTGGAGCTCAGTGCATGGGTTGGTGCTCCTTTTGGTTGTAGCCCATAAATCAGTTAGGGGTTGGTGCTCCTTTGGGTTATAGCCCATAAATCACTTAGGGGTTGGTGCTCCTTGGGTTGGTACCCTAAATCAAGGGTTGTAGCTCCTTCAGTTGTAGCCCTAAACATTGTAATAGATCTCATTGTGAGGCTGGATTGGAGTAGTAGACTCTAACAACATTACTTTGATGAATAATGATGAACAACAGATACTCCAACCAGTACTAAGAGGGGGGTGAATCAGTATAGGCATAAACTCTTTCAACAACTTGTCTATTTAAAGCAATATCGACTAGTTATCACCATTACTAAACTTAACCATGGAAACACCGGTTAAACATAGTAAGACATCAGATACCATAAATTGATAAGTTTGAACACTTCAAATATGATCAATACTTGATAAAAACTTCACCCATAAACATAAGCATGTGGTATACTAGTAATACCATAGTTTATTAAACCTGCATGCATAATATTTCAACCAAATACTTCATAAACATCACATGAAAAATGCATAACACATAACACATAGATTTTTCACGTAGAAACCACGGTGGGGATGAATACCCACAAGCTTGTTTTTGAACTCTTTTGAAGCTCACCTTGTTAGGAGCCTAGTTCGGTTAAAGACTTTACAATAAGGTTCTGCTAGGAAGTGATCCTATTAGAGATCACTCGGTTAAGGGATGGCTATATACCATGTTAAAGGTTAAAGGTTTTACAATAATCCTATTAGAGATCACCTGGTTAAAGGTTTTACAATAATCCTATTAAAGCTACCTCGTAAAGGGATTTTCCAATAGTTAAAATGGTTAGAAGACAATAGGTAAAACTTTGATTTGATAATAACACTACATGCCAAGGTAGATCCTTTCAATTTCCTCTACTCTGCATTCACACTTTGCAATTTTCCCCTTACTGGTCTGGCAAGTATCTCATCACTCGAATACACACAACATTTTCCAACAACTTTACAATAACAACGTCATCAACCTTATAGACATCAGTCAGGTCGGTAGCATAAACCCTAAACCCTAAGCATATTAGATTTACAACACAAGCGGTGCATTCCTGACCATCCAAACACATTGCATATAGTATTACAAATTCAAATAGATCGTAAGACAATCTGAAACACTCATTCTTCACCGCATATGGGAATCAATAATCCATCATGCTTTCTTCTCATACCTCAATCCTTCATGTGCACAAGGCTGATGTGGCACCTTGATCTCATTCACATCTCTTAGCTAACTCATCATAGAGTATCATTGATTGCATTACACAAGCTAGATCACCAACTAATAACCATAGAGCTGAGACTACCAACCAGTAGTCACACTTAGTGAAACCCTGACATGGGTTCACTACATCTCTTCATACCTCTTCATACCGGTTCACCAACTTCTT
Organism: Cryptomeria japonica; assembly: GCF_030272615.1. NCBI lineage: Eukaryota > Viridiplantae > Streptophyta > Pinopsida > Cupressales > Cupressaceae > Cryptomeria > Cryptomeria japonica. The sequence continues at coordinate 89,775,858 of NC_081413.1, read as the reverse complement.
TCAATCTACATATCAGTTCTCTTACATTTATTGACATCAATGACAACATACATTATCATCATATCAACATGTTGGTTCATCATATGCCAATGATATCCAACAATCTCCCCCTTTGGCATTGATGGCAATACTCAGTGTAGCATTGCAACTGAAAACCTCACAGACTAGTGTATCTGCATTATCAGATATCTTCTCCTCCATTTATCAGAAATCTTCTCCCCATACATTAGATATCTTTATCTACATTATCAGATATCTTCTCCTCCATACATCAGATATCTTCTCCCCCTTTGACAACAATGCCAAAGTGGAGGCACAAGCTTCCAAAATCTACTATGATGCTCCCCCTAGGGAGTAGCATCCTTCAACACATCAATCCTAAAATATTTGTCACTGTAGTACTTGACTGATGTGGAGCACACAACTTTAGTTGACTTCATGAAGGGGCAGAACCCCTAATTCACCTCTCAAATAGGTAAATGTAGTCTTCGGTAAGGGCTTAGTGAATACATCTTTTGGCTGCTCCTTACTAGAAACATGTAGTACAACCTCCTTATTTTGAACTTTCTCTCTCAAGAAGTGATATTTAAGCTCAATATGCTTAGTTCTAGCATGCAATATTGGATTCTTGGAAATATTTATTGCACTTGTATTATCACAAAATATTTTCACCAGTTTAGATACAGGTACCTTGAAACCTTCCAATACATGTTTCATCCAAATTGCTTGAGTGCAGTTCATAAATACTACCACATATTTTGCTTCAGTTGTAGATTGGAAAATATAGCTCTGCTTCTTACTTTTCCATGATACTAATCTTCCACTGAGAAAGAACGCTCCACTAGTTGTGCTCTTTCAGTCGTCCACGTTATCTGCCCAATCGGCACCAGTATATACCTTGAGATTATAGTCACCATTATACAAATACCACAATCCATAATTAACTATTCCTTTTAGATATCTAAGAATCCTTTTAAAAACTACCAAGTGGGATTCTCTTGGACATTTCTGAAAACAAGCTACTATGCCTACTGCATGAGCAATATCTGGTTTGCTATGCACCACATAGTGCAGTTTACCAATCATTGATGGGTACTCTTTTTCATTCACTAGTGCTAAATCATCTTCCTTGGCCAGTTTACAGCCAATTACCATCGGTGTACCAAATAATTTGCTTTCCTCCATGCCAAAAGTCTTCAATACCTCTTTGACATACTTGGACTAGGTAATAAAAATACCCTCTTTCATTTGTTGAATCTATAAACCAATGAAGAACTTTTTTTGTCCTATCAAAGACATCTCAAACTCTTTCTTCATTTCATCTGCAAACACATGACTCATTTTATCATCTCCTCCAAACATTATGTCATCCAAAAACACTTCACAAATTAGAATATGATCACCTTTTGATTTCAAGTAGATGTTGTTATCTTCACTTGTTCTCTGAAATCCAATCTTCACAAGATGAGAGTGTAATATTTCATACCATGCCCTAGGTGCCTATTTTAGTCCATATAGGGCTTTGTGTAATCTACACTCCATGTCACTATCTTTTGATAAGGCAAACCCTTCTGGTTTCTCTATACACACTTCCTCTTCTATGGATAAACCTTAAATCCCTTAAATGTTGCAAATGGAAGTAGCATTCAAACACCTTCTAGTCTAGCCATAGGAGAAAAGGTTTATCCATAGTCTTCTCCCTCCTCTTGAATGTATCCCTTGCATACAAGCCTAGCCTTGTTCCTTACAACTATGCCTTCTTCATTCAACTTATTCCTGAAGACCCATTTGGTACCAATGACATTTTTTATGTTCCAGTCTGGGCACCAAAGACCATGTCACATTCTTTTCTATCTGGTCTAGCTCCTCTTCCATTTCTTTAATCTAGTCTTCATCTATAAGAGCTTCTCTGGAAGTCTTAGGTTCAAATTCAAAAATCATGCAATAGTTCTCCTTCACTTTTTTTCTTGTGAGTATCCCTAAATCTTTATCTCCTATGAGTTGCTTTAGATAATGATGAAGCTTCACATATCTAGGAATGATTCTAGCCTAGTTTGCTAGCTTTTCCTCTTCTCCTTCACTTACTTCTTCTTCTTTCACTATAGCTTCTACTAGTATAGGATAACTGAGATCTTTACAAGTTTCTTTCTTAACCGGTTCCTAGAAGGCTATACCTGGTTCATCTTCCACTTCTTCGCTGCATGTTTCGTCAAGTTCCTTGGGGGATTCATCAACCTTGACGTTGATACTTTCAACAATTTTCTGAGTTCTATTGTTGTAGCACTTGAGAGCTTTGCTCTTAGTGGAATATCCCAAAAATATTCCTTCATCACATTTTGCATCAAATTTGATCAAATGTTCACCTCTCTTGATATAGCACTTACTACCAAACACTTTAAAGTAACTCACTATGAGAGTTTTACCGGTCCAATACTCATAAGGGGTTTTATCTTTACCTTTCTTGATGAGTACCTAGTTCATAGTATAGACTGCAGTGCTCACCGCTTCTCTCCAAAAAGTGTGAGCAACCTTTCCTTGGATCAACATTGTTCTAGCTACTTCAACTATAGTCCTGTTATTTCTTTCTACTATGCCATTCTGTTGTGGTGTCCTTGGGCTAGACAACTGCCTCTTGATACCATTATCTTCATAGTACTTATTGAATTCATCAGAAGTGAATTCTCCTCCTTGATCAGTTCTGAGACATTTTATCTTTTTACCACTTTCATTCTCTACTAATGCTCTAAAACCTTTGAATTTTCCAAATGCATCAGACTTGTCTTTCAATAATGTGACCCACATCATTCTTGAGTAGTCATCAGTAAGAATCATAAAATACCTATCTCCCTGAATACTTCTAGTTTTCATAGGACCACACAAATCAGTATGCACAAGATTAAGTAAATGTTCTACTAAGAAAAACTTACCTTTAAAAGTTGAGGAAGACATCTTCTGAAGTTGACATTCTCTGCATAAACAATTCTTAGGTTTTTTAAACAAAGGTAATCCTCTTACTGCCTTGATCTTATCAGCTTTAACAATGTTATCAAAGTTCATATGACAATCTCCTATGCCATATCCAACTCCAATCAAACTTAGCCATTAGACATCGACTTATCTTGACATTCAATTGAAATAGGTTACCTCTAGTCTACTTACCGGTTGCAATAACTTCACCACTCTTCCCAATTATATTGCAAATTGCACCTTTGAATTCCAGAACTAATCATTTGTCATTCAGCTAAGCAACACTTAACAGGTTATGCTTAAGACCTTGTACCTAGTAGACATCACCTGCACTGCTCTTTCCATTTAGTTAGATGGATCCTTTACCTTTCACCAAGCATGGTGCATCATTGCCAAATCTGACAACACCTCCATCATATTCCTCCAAAAATATAAACTTTCTCCAGTCACCAGTCATGTGGTGAGATCAACCACTATCAATTATCCACTCATTAGAGTTATCAATGTGAGAGACAAGAGCTCTCTTGTCAAACACTTCTTCCTTTGCTGCTACAAACACTATGTCTTCATTTTCTTCATCCTCCGATTCTTCATCAGTACACCTTCATCCACAACAACTAGACAATTTCTTCTATTTCCTCCTTTATACTTTCTAAACCTCTCTGGTTTATCCTTATTGTCATTGTTAGGATAATTAATAGCTATGTATCCTATCTTGTTGTAGGAAAAACATTTCAAAGGAAGTTTACCTCTATATTTTCCAGTTCCCTTCAGAAGTCTTTTAGCAAGAAGAGCTTCAAACTCCATTAGAATCTCTTCATCATCCATATCTCTGAATTGTCTAGACTCATAACTAGTACTAGTTTCTTTCCCTTTCTTGGATGGTACACTAGATGCTTTAAAGGCTGACTCAGTCTTCTGAACACTACTATCATAGCTATTGAACTCATATGCAGTTAACTTTGCAATGATAAAATCTAAGGATACCTTGGTTTTATCAATAGGAATTAGTTCCTAGATAGTAGCAACTCTGATTGCATAGATTAGTAACAATGATCTAAGGAACTTACTAACAATAGTGGTATCATTAATAGTTCTACCAATGCTTTTGATATCACTAACCACAATCTTAATCCTCATACCATACTATTGAATGGTCTCACCTTCAACCATCCTCATATACTCAAATTTACCTTTGAGGCTTTCTTCCTTAGCTTTCTTTACATGCTTATCATCACCATAGATGTTTTCCAATGCATCACATACATCCTTAGGTGTGTCCTTGTCTTGTACATCAATAAACTCAATATCTAATAGGCTACTGATAAGGGCTTCCATGACTTGCCCATTTTCCTGGATCTCTCTCTTTTGATCATCAGTTAGAGTGCCAGTGGGAGTCACATAGGCATTCTCAACATAGCTCCAGTGTTGAGCACCCATACTCTTGATATAAATCTTCATTCTTTCCTTCCATATCTTAAAGTTATCTCTATTAAACTTAGGTCCTTCCCTCTTCATCATTACAGTAGGATCTTTTACCTCAAGTGTTTAAGCTTATATCACCAAGGACCTAGAGGTGCTCTGATACCAATTGATGAATAATGATGAATAGTAGATACCCCAACTGGTACTGAGATGGGGGGGTGAATCAGTATAGGCAAAAACTCTCTCAACAACTTATCTATTTTAAGCAATATAAACTGGTTATCACCATTATTGAACTTAACCATGGAAACACTGGTTAAACATAATAAGACATCAGATACCATAAACTAATAAGTCTGAACACTTCAAATATGATCAATACTTGATAACAAATTCACCCATAAACATATGCATATGGTATACTAGTAATACCATAACCTATTAACCCTGCATACATAATCTTTCAACCAAATACTTCATAAACATAACATGAAAAATGCATAACACATAACACATAGATTATTCATGTGGAAACCCAAATGGAAAAAACCACGGTGGGGATGAATACCCACAAGCTTGTTTTTGAACTCTTTTGAAGCTTGCCCTGTTAGGAGACTAGTTCGGTTAAAGACTTTACAATAAGGTTCTCCTATGAACCGATCTTGTTAGTGATCACCCAGTTAAGGGATGGCTATATACCCTATTAAAGGTTGAAACCCTGTTAAAAGTTACCTTGCTAGAGGATTTAAAGAACTCAATGATCTTGAGTCACCTGGTTACAAGTTTTACAATAAGCCTTTTAAAGCTACCCGATAAAGGGATTTTCCAACTATTGAAATGGTTAGAAGACAATAGGTAAAACTCTGATCTAATAATAGCACTACATGCCAAGGTAGATTCTTTTCATTTCCTCTACTCTGCAATCACACTCTGCAGTTTTCCTCTTACTGGTCTAGCAAGTATCTCATCACTCGGATACACATAACATTTTCCAACAATTTTAAAATAACAAACATCATTGACCTTATAGACATCAGTCAAGTCGGTAGCATAAACCTTAAACCCTAAGCATCTTAGGTTTACAACATAAGTGGTCCATTCTTGACTATCCAAACACATTGCATAGAGTATTACAAATTCAAACAAATCACAAGACAATCTACATCGTTCATTCTTCACCACACATGGGAATCAGTAACCCATCACGCTTTCTTCTCATACCACTAAGAAGATTGATCATTCCCGAGGTAGACTCCAAATGCAGTCAATCTTCTCATACCTCAATCCTTCACACGCATAGGGCTGACTTGGCACCTCGATCTCATTCACATCTCTTAGCTAACTCATCACAGAGTATCATAAATTGCACCGCACAAGATGGATCACCAAACTGATAACCATAGATCTGAGACTACCAACTGGTAGTCACACTTAGTGAAACCCTGACACCGGTTCACTACATCTCTTCATGCCTCTTCATACCAGTTCACCAACTTCTTTCAATCTACATACTAGTTCTCTTACATTTATTGACATCAATGACAACATACATTATCATCATATCAACATGTTAGTTCATCATATGCTAATTATATCCAACATAATCACTGAGGGTTTTCCCATCTTGGGTTTTCCTCATATATACTCATATCCCTTGTGTGTGATTACATTGTTTAAATTCTCCTTACCATACTAGTAGGTTATCTTAGTCTTAGTATGTTAATTGATACATATACTTAAGAGTTTAAATGAGAAGAACTTGAGAACCACTAATTCACCCCCCTCTCAGAAGTACATTGTGTCCAATAGTCTCATGGTCATCGGCCAGTGCTCCCTCGATGATCATGGCCCCAACTCCTACATCCAATGAAACACTTCATCATCTCATAGCATTCTAAGCCCTATCTTATTCCAAAAGCATTCAAGATCCCCCCAAGTCATTTTCTACATTCATGCTAACCAAATTCCTCATTCCTTCCTCTCTTAGCACTTGCGTTGATTTAGCCAGCGCTCATGCCAAACCCATGGCACTCGCACTAGGCCACAGTCAGTTGCGCTAAACCATGCTGCATTTTATTCCTTTGTCCCAATTAGCATGGGTGCTCACGCTTTTCTAGCTTTCTTCCCTCCCAATTATAACCCTAATCTACCCTAGTGCGAGTGGTCATGCCATTCTACATTTCAACCCTCCCTAACCTAACCCTGATCTATCCTACCACGAGCACTCATGCTATATGTGCTTTCTCATGCCATCATCCCTTGAGAACCATTCTACTCATGAGTGCTTGCGCTAATCGCTAACACTCACACTACCCTAGGGGCGTGCACTAAAATGGTTATCAATGTGTTTTCCCCGTTAGACTTTTAAGTCTATTTTAATCTCTAAATGTAACCTAAATCTACCAAATTAGAGAGGATGTTAGTAGTACATATTGGTGGTCCAGAGCCCTTGGTTCTCTCATATAAATGAACTCTCTTGACATTATGCTCATGTGTAGGAATGCGATCCATCTTTTTGTTGGCATTACAGTAAGAAAGATTGTTGGCATTTCAATATCAAGAGATTGTTCATATTCAATAAGGATATTGAGAAGGTTGTTGAAGATTATTGATATAACTGAAGAAGGATGATAACTATCTTTACAACATTATTTTGTCATTGATGTCAAGAAATTGATTATCTAATTCGGTATGATGTTACCATATCTTGAGAAGATTGATTAGAAGAGAATTAAGATGTCGGTAAAAGACAAAGAAAGAATGTGATGAATAAAGACAAGGAATAAGTTATTCAATGGGCAACTATTACCGAGTTAGACAATGACGAGATCATGATGTTTAGATTGTTTTGACATCCTACATATGTTGTTGATTGTAAGGTTAATACTATACTATGTCACTGAGCAAAGAATCTAGTCGATAAACCCTAAGGAACCTAGTCAGTAAACACTAAGGTTATCGATATCAGTTAATCAAGGCAAAATGTCTACCAAGTAAAGTTTAGTATTTACCAAGTTGCAACCGAGTTATGATAGTGCGCATTGGATGGATAAAAGCATTATTTAATGAAGGACAATAATTAGCTGGAGATGTATAAATGATTGGTATGTCGTGCATGAAGTTTGTTAAGGATCTATGGCAAAGGAAAATCGGCAAGAAGATCTATAGTGTAGATTGAATTGCAATAACCTTATGAAAGTTCCAAGAAGGGAATGCAAGTCCCTAGGTAAGGTAAAACATTTTTAGATCGGAAGGATACATTGAACTTGGTCAAGTTTGGAGATCTGATGGCTAAGATTGATCATGGGAAATGTGATCAAGGAGATTTAACATTTAGCAATTGTTTATAAATAAGGAATTTTTAATAAACAATGTATGCGGGCAAGTGTATGTATAGGGATGCTACATAGTGATTACCGAGAATAGAAGCTTGAAGACCTATTTGAATAATAGAGTAGAGAGCCCAGTAGAGGGACAAGATAAGTCCTATGAATAGATTGTTTTGAGCAAATAAGAATCTTCTTTAGCATTTTAGATGTGAAGTTGCAGATAGATTTTTATTACTGTTATTTTGTAAGTAACAGAAAATCTCTTAACCGAGTGGACTAAACAGTCTTATTTGTAAACCCTCTAGCAAGGTAACATTCTAAGTGAGTGTTTGAAATCCTTTGACAAGGTCACTTCTAATAAAGTGAAGATCCTAACAGATTTGAGGGAAATCCCTTAACCGGGTCACATCTAGCAATGTGTTTGTAATCTTTAATAGGATTTTCTTTTAACCAAGCATACTCTAGAAGAGTATATTTCTTAGTGGGTCCAAAATCCCACAGTGGTTTTTCCTTATTTAGGTTTCCATGTTAAATCTGGTGTTATGAGTGTTATTATGCTTATGTGTTCATAAGTTTGCATGTTTAGCAATTTTTGGTTAAGTTGCTGAAGTATAAGTTACTGAGGTTGAATCTGTTGATTTTATGGAAGTTTAAGTTTTTATGATTCAACCCCCCCTCTCATATTGTTAGCTATTGGCATCTATATTTTACATTTAGTATCAGAACTAACAATTGGTATCAAAGCTTTAGACTCTGGAAGAAAAAGTTTAAAGGTACTTGAGGCAAAGATCTGAAGATGTATAAAAGGGATGCACCGAAGATGAACAAGTCAAGTTTCTCCACATGGCAGAAAAGGATGAAGATGCATTTATTAGGAATTGGAGAATATGCAACATATTATCTAGAGAATGATTACATTGCATCGAGCATGACCCCTATAACCTTCGAAGAGATTAAGGCAAAGCAAGAACATATTCAAGCTATGATTGAAATAACATCAGCATTGACCGACTCAGAGTTTAATGATCTAGAAGGTTGTAATGCTGCAAAAGCAATGTGGACTAAGCTCATATCTGTGTATGGAGGTGATGAACATGTTCAAAGAGAAAAGTAGATATTCTAAGAGGACAAATTGAATCGATGAGGATGAATGAAGGTGAGAACATAACCCAATATAGTACAAGGCTAAAGGAGATTGTCAATCAAATTAAAGGAGCAGGTGGAACTATTGAAGAAGAGGATATAACAAGTAAGTTGCTGAGAACCCTTCTACCAACTTCTGCTATTCGGGTCTCTGCAATCAATGAATTGAGGTCTATACCTAACATGCCAGTTTCTTTGGATGCTACTATTGGTAAGCTACATGCATTTGAGTTAAGTAATTTTGATAATAGTGGGTCTTCGATAAATAAAGTAGAATCTGCATTTAGTTCATTTCATATTGGTGAGTTTGATGATTACAATGATAGAATAAGTAAGTACTCTAAAGGGGATCATAGTAGAGCAAGTGAAATATTTTGCAAGAACATGGAAAAGGTGCACAAACTGTATGAGGAAATCAAGAAGTAAGAAGAATTTGAAGCATTATTAGCTAGAAGGTTACCAAGAGGAAAATGAAAGTATAAAGGAAATCTACCCTTAAAATGTTTCAATTGTGATAAAATAGGACATATGGCTTCTAACTGCCCTGACAAAGAATCTAGTGAAAAGAGAGAATACTGAGATAACAGGTAGAAAGATAACCAATACAGAGGACACTGAGACTTCAGAAGGAGAGATAGAAATACATGTCTAGCAGCAGATCAGGAATCCAATGATGACAAATATGATGAAATTGATACTGAGGAAGTTATTTATGTGGCTATTAAAGATGGATCTGATGAAGAAAGGTATGAAGAAAAATCCCTAATATCTCATATAAATAATAATGATTCTTGGATCATAAACAGTGGATGCTCACATCATATGATAGGTGATAAACACAAGTTTGTTAAATTAGAAGACTATGATGGAGGCTATGTAAGATTTGGTAATGATGCACCATGTCTGGTGAAAGGTAAAGGATCTATAACACTTCTTGACAATGCTAAATGTGATGATGTATACTGGGTTGAAGGTTTGAAATACAATTTGTTGAGTGTAGCATAGCTAAACAATATAGGATACCAAATAGAATTTCAAAAAGGAATTGTCAAAGTTCATGACAAGCATGGAAAGTTAACTGCTACTGGGACACAAACAAAAGGTAATACATTTCATCTTGACTCAACTCGAAATAAGTGTCTTTATGCAAAGATAGATGATACCTGGTTATGGCATAAAAGGTTTTGTCATGTAAATTTTGATAATCTGATCAAAATAAGTAATAAGCACCAAGTAAGAGGTCTACGAAGTCTTGAAAAACCTGAGAATGCTATGTGTCGATGATGCCAGATGGGTAAGATGACAAGATCAAGCTTTACAAGTAAGTCCTACACCTCTAAAGGAATTTTAGATCTAGTACACACTGATCTTTGTGGTCCTATGAAAGTTCAAAGTTATTATGGTGATAAATATTTCATATTATTTGTGGATGATTACTCAAGGATGATGTTAGTCATGTTTTTAAAAGAAAAATCATAAGCTTTTCAAATGTTTAAATGGTACAAGGCAAGAGTTGAAAATGAAATAGGAAGACAACTGAAATGTCTTAGATCTGATAAAGGAGGAGAATTCACTTCAGCTGAATTTAACTTATTCTGCAATGATCATGGTATAAAGAGGCAAGGTTCTGCACCGAGAACACCTCAACAAAATGGGATAGCTAAGAGAAGAAATAGATCAATTGTGAATTGTGCAAGACCCTTGATGATAGAAAAGAGGGTACCTCGAACATTTTGGAGAGAAGCAATCAGCACTGCAGTTTACACCCTAAACCGAGTTGAAGTGAAGAAAGGAACTATGAAGACACCATATGAGATCTGGTATGACAAGAAACCTAATGTAAGTTACTTTAAAATCTTTGGAAGTATATGCTATGTTCACAAAGATGACGTAAATGAAAAGTTTGCTCAGAAAAGTGAAGAAGGAACATTTCTTGGTTATTCTTCTAGAAGTAAAACATTTAAATGTCTCATCAAATCATCTAACAAAATAGTGGAAAGTGCAAATGTGAAAATTGATGAATTTGTAGAAAGAAATGATGAAGGAAATCCAAAGAACCAAAAGATTATGAAGAATTTGTTTATGTTCAATCAAGAAGTCCTACCAAGAAAGTTGTTGAAGAAAATGAAGATAATGACCAGTTACCGAGTGATGAAGAAGATCATACAGAACCTACCGAGCCTATATTAGCCAAATATGTTAGAAGACATCATGCATCAAGTCAGATTATAGGAGATAAGATGATCCAATGATGACAAGAAACAAACTGAGATAGAACACATGTCTGATTTCTGAATTTGAACCAAGAATAGTGAAAGAGGCATTTAACAGTGAAGATTGGGTAAATGCTATGATAGAAGAGATTGATCAAATCAAGAAGAATGACACATGGACATTGAGCCCAAGACCAAAGGACAAAAATGTAATTGGTACTAAGTGGATTTTCAGAAACAAGCTAAATGAAAAAGGTGAGGTCATTCACAACAAAGCAAGACTAATTTGCAAAGGTTATGCTCAAGAAGAAGGATTAGATTATGGTGAGACTTTTGCACCTATGGCTAGACTTGAGGGAGTAAGAACATTGTTGGCATATGTTGCTTTCAAAAATTTCAAGGTATATCAAATGGATTTTAAATCTATATTTTTGAATGGTATACTAGAAGAAGAAGTTTTCATTGAACAACCTAAAGGATTTATTGAAGACAGGAGTAAAGATCGGGTATGCAAACTAAACAAAGCCTTATATGGTCTGAAACAAGCACCAAGAGCATGTTATGAGAGACTGAACTCTTATTTAATCAAGATTGGTTTTATAAGGACAAGTGAAAACAACAATATGTACATGAAGAAAGATGAGGACAATGGAATACTAACCTCAACCATATTTGTTGATGGCATTATATTTTGTGGTAATGACTCCTTATGCAAGAACTTTGGAAATGAAATGTGCAAAGAATTTGAGATGTCACTAAACGGTGAGATGAAGTCTTTTATAGGTTTACAGATACTACAAATGAAAGATGAGATTTTCATTACTCAATCCAAGTACATAAAGGAAATCTTGAAGAAATTTGGAATGGAGGATTCCAAACTAGTAAGTACTCCTATGACTACTAACTATAAATTATCAAAGAATAATGAATCTACATCTGTTGATGAGACACTTTACCCATATATGATTAGAAAATTGAAATATGTTGCTCATGTTACTACTTATCAAATTTCCATTAGTTTCATATCCAAAGTCATACTATATTCTAGTTGGTTAGTATTACCGAATCATGCAGTCAGTACACATAGAGAAGTCAGTATGAATAGTTTAGTCAGTTACTGAAGTAAGCAGTCACAGAACACAGTATTCACCAAGCTCTTTACTGAGTAAAGGTTCATGGCTACCAAGTGGTATAATTAACTCACTGAGTTGATATTCACTGAGCAAAACATCTTACTAGATACATTGAACCTAGACATGCACAAGAAAATGTGTTACAAGATTGAGGCACATCTAACCGTTTTTGTGTTGGAAATTGCACTAGGAGATTGTGTATGATTAAAAGATCAATCTAACCTATGAGATATTTTGTTTAATCAAAGAATTTTTTGTAAGATCGAAGCAATAAATCAGATAACCATTATAAGAGATCTACATATATAACATGATTTTAGGGTTAGATATATGACACGATATGATGTGATAAGAGATGCAATGAGATAGCAGTGTGTATGCATGAAGGAAGACTATTACAGAGACAGAGAGGTCATCGAGAAGGCTATTAGTGAATAGTCAAAGAACAGAGTAAACAGAAGGGTTTCATTATGGGTTACCGAGGTATGCTACAAGCTAGGTAATCTTATTCAGAGCACATAGAATCTGCTTTAGCATTTCAGATGTAAAGTTGCAGATATTTGTAATGATTATATTGTAATATTTTGAAGTTGTAAGAGAAACCTTTAATAGGGTAAAAGACTCTAACCAAGTCTATAAATTGTAAATCCTTTAACCAGGTGCTACACTTATATAGTGTTGTATAAATCCTTTAGTAAGGTAGATCTAACTGATCTTAATACTCCTAATAGGGTAAGCTATCAAAAATAGCTAAATGTATGTTGGATTTTGCCAAGATCAAGAGCTCAATGAAATGTACAAAATAGAGACATAATATGGGACAAGAATAAACTGTATTCTCATCAATAGAAATGATCAACAATAATCAACTGGATTCACTAGTTGTTACATACAATGTAGATGAGCCTACTTATATAGGCAAGGCTAGGGATATGTATGAGCACACAAATATGACATGTGGCTCAACAAGGGTAGGTAGGAAATAGGTGTGGGTAGGTAGGAGAAATAATATAATAGTCCACATGAGGTGAATCACCCACTGAATGTGGAGTGTAACAACAAGAGTGGAGTGTAACAACAAGATCAACACCATAAAAGGTGGAATTTCTCCTACACACACTATCCCAATGTGGTACAAACACCCAAGTGTCTCAAACCCAAACTACTATGAAAATGCATTATCCTAAGTAAACTTAAGTAAGTGTAATAATATCCATGATGAATAATTATTTACACCAACAATGTAGCTCTAACTGAGCATTCTTTATTATTGTAGTAGTGAAGTTATGGGTGCAATCGCCACCGCAGTTTTTCTCTCTAACCAAGAGTTTCTGCATGACCAAAATATATGTGTTATGGAGTGAATCATGTATGAATGTTATCTGTTGATTATAGTTTTTTTTTATGTTACTACACTATTATGTTTATGCATAACAGTAAGGTTATTACAAAAGAAAATTTTTGGAGTACTGATTCACCCCTCCCCTCTCAGTGCATTAGCTTTCTATATTGGGCCTAACAATTGGTATCAGAGCTTGAATCTTGGAAAAGGGTTTAACCACCTAAAGAGAAAGATCTTATCAATGCAAGGCTACAAACAATCTCGGAGGATTGTGCATCTTGAAGAAGAGATGGATAATTTAAATCAAGTGATTGCAGACATGTAGAGGCAAATGCAAAAATCTCTGAAAGTCAGGAGAAGATTATCTGATGACTTGCAGGATTCTCAAGAGCTAGTGGAACAAATTGAGACATCATCTGAGAATAGTATATCTGAAGAAACTGAAGAAATGATTGGAATGTTGAAAGAAAAGAACAAAGCATTGGCTGATCAACTAAAAGAAATGAAAAGAGAACATGAACATTTTAGTACACAAATGACTGAAAATCTAGATGCATTAAGGAGAGCTGAGGATAAAGCAAGAGATATACAAAGAGAGAAACAACAACTTGAAGCACTAGTATCTGATAAGGATGATGAAATCATAAGGTTAACTGGTATTCAACAAAATATGATAGATCAACTAGGTTATGCACATCATGAAGCAATTCTGAAGAATGATGAAAATCAATCATTGAAACTGGAAGTATCAAGGTTGACTGATGAACTTGAAACAAAAAAGAAATCCAAAGAATCATTGGAGAAGAGTTATGAAGCATCAAAGATGTTGGATGAGAAACTGAATACAAGAAGACTCTACAAAGATGGAGGACTCGGTTATAAAGGAAATAATACTACCGAGAAAGGAGAATCATCAAAACAAGCTGAAAAAAGAAATAACATCAAAAGGAAGAAGCCTATTTGCTACTACTGTGGAGATCAAGGTCACACTGCCAACATATGCCAGATCAGAAAAGGTAAGCAACCAAATATCTCTAAGTCCAATGGATATTGTTATAATTGCAATAAATATGGTCACATACCTAATCAATGTAGAACAAAGTCTATTAACAACCATCAGAAGGCAAAATTCAAAGCTTTTTGTAAAAACTGCAATAGATATGGACATAGTACTGAGAGATGTTGGTTTAAGCAAAAGAACAACATGAAGTATCCACACCAAGCAAACACTGAAGGTTACTGAACTTACATAGATTCTCATCGACAATATGTAGTAGTACCATGGGATTACAATACGAGGATATGGTGTGAATGTTGTGGAAGATATGGACATATAAGTGCCAACTATTTTATAAGGTTTGGAATGAACAACCAGAGATCATGGAGAAATCCCGGTATGGCATGTTTTCATTGTCACAAAACTAGACATTTAGCTGAAGATTGCAGAGATCAACTGAGAAGAGAAACTGAGGAGATAAAAGAAAAATTCAAGATGATTTGGAAAAAGAAAGAAATTATGTCTAATGAAGAAAGCACCTTACCTACCGAGTTAGGTGCACCCATTTCAAATTAGCCAAGAAAAGGTATGAAGGGATTGCATTCTTTAAAAGATAAATCATAATAGCTCCT